>NC_090931.1:1265558681-1266183681 GCF_040938575.1 Ambystoma mexicanum | reverse complement strand
GATGCTAGCTGGTCCACAAGTAGGGAACCGAAGTCTGCTGGGCAGTCCGGCTGACATGAAGGAACACTCCACGGTCAGAGGGGGGCGCTAGCACCTGCCTATGCAGACAGATTAAGGGCATTGCCAGGTAGATGGCAAGGCGGGAATGCCACCCCGTCAATAGACCGGAGAGCTATGGGGAAAGAGAAGGAGGACTGCGCATTCCAATTCCCGTTGCTAGAGAAGGGGGGAGCAAGACCACAATATATTCCATGGCCACACATGGACCGAGAGAACCTTAAAAATAAGCTTCCAGTGCTGACACCAGGAGCAGGAAAGTGGATACATGAGTTAGAGAAAATGACGGGGGGCGTCACCTTAGCTATAGGGGACATTAAGGGCCTCCTAATTGCCATACTCGTGAAAGAGCAGATGATGTATGGAAACGGGCAGGCTATCCTAGGGTAACCCTAACTAACACCTCCCATGACAGAGCACCATTTAATAACTGTAGGGCAGCAGTGTGGAAAGCGCTGCGAACGCTATATCCAGACACCTCTGATATGGGAGCTATAATGACTCAAAAAATGAAAGAGTCAGAGGATCCATTGATTTATATCCAGAATTTTCAAGACGCGTGGGTGCTTGAAACGCATGAGTCTTGGACGAAATCTATCCCTGTATTCTACCATATATTGTGCCAAGGGTTACCTGAACCGGTGCAAAAACAGCTCAAGAAACTGGTAGGAATAGAAGCTAAACCATGGGCCGAAATACAGTTGACAATTGCACATTATTGTAGATTGTTGCAAGAAAAGAACCGGAAAAAGAAGGCAACTCGTAAGGGCGAGGAGACGAAGCTGGTGCAAAAGAAGCTCTCGAAGTATGTTTGTGAGGGAGCCATGCTCACCAGCCCAGCCTAACCAAGCGCACAACAAGTGACCAACCCATCGCAGAATAATCAGGGTAACGCAGGATTTTACCCAAGAGGAAGGGGCTTTGGAAGAAGAGGATGGCAGAGTAATCTAGGAGGGTTTCGAGGTAACCAAGAAGGTTTTCAGAATGTTCAAGGTAGCTTCCAAAACGCGCAGATGGGCGGTACAGCTATGCCAGATGGGCAGATGGCCCGACCACCGCCAGTGTGTTGGCTGTGTGGAATGACAGGACACATGGCGCGCATGTGCAGAAGCCAAGGGATGGGGACCAGCATGGTGTATCAACCTGCCGTCCTGCAGCAGGGCAGTGCACAAATTTACACAGTAAAGCCGCAGGCGTCAGGCGTGCAGCAAAGTGCACAGCAAGCGGTTCAAGCCACCGAACATGGGGAATTTGCCACAGGGACAACCCCAGCAGGCACCGCCACAGATGGCACAGGGGGGGAGTTAACCCTGGAAATGGGGGGAGCACACAAGTATACAGTGGACCAAACCTATATATGAAATAGGACATCTCACGTGGGACTCTGATGTGCTCTATCCTATCAGTGACACCAGACCCTAACAGGGAACCAAGGGTGAAATCACCATAGGGGGGAAAGAATATTCCTTCTTAGTTTACACGGGTGCGACGCGTTCGTGCATAAGAGAAGGCACGTTTTCCTTGTCCGGCGAGACTATAGATACTCAGAGTTTCACTGGAGCTCATAGTAAAGTTCCCTTAACAGACGCACTCCCAGTCTCAGTGGGAGAGCGCAAAATGAATGTACCCCTTTTATATTCACTTCAGACCCCAGTAAATATTCTGGGCCGAGACCTGATGACTAAATTAAACATGACCATCTCATTTACCAAGAATGGTATAGTGTGCTCCACTCCAGGAATGCATTATTCAAACGTGTGCGAAATGATCACAGCATCCTCAGGACGTATAGCCATGAGAGCTGTACCGTTAGAGCCAGAAATCTTTGCATATGGCGTGCGGGTGCTTATGGCGGGACTGCCAGGCATCGCAGACAAAACTATGAGAACCCCTGATGAGTTTCTGTTCAGACCAAGGATACCCATGCACGAAGAGGAGGGACAAGTATTTCCCTTAATGATACAATCTGCTGCAGTACGAGGGAAAGTGGTATTGGTCGAAGGATATGATGATGAAGGCAGACAATGGTGTGCGATTATCGCCATCGAAGAAGGGTATCGAGTGACTGATGTCACCGATGACGATCTGTTCGAAGAGCACCCTGACCTAGAGGAGACAAGAGTGGAAATAAATCTCACATTTTAGGTCAAAATGATCAGAGGGGAGGTGCCACAGAGAATGATGCTGGCGCTGGTACGTCCAGAATACTTTGATGACGACATGGCCCAAGTGCCTGCCGCAGTATGGACCACAGGGCCCTATGACGTAGGTCTCCTGAAGGGGGCAGGTGAAGTGAAAATTAAACTGAAACCAGGAACAATTTTAGCATGAGCGCGACAATATCCCATGTCCAGAGAAGCGGATGAAGGGATCGCGAAGACAATTTCTGCCATGATGGAGCAGGGCATTTAAGTGACGTCAGAATCACCTTGCAATACAGTGATTTACCCTGTCAAGAAATCAAAGGGATGGTATTGGCGTTTAATCCAAGATTTACGAGCACTAAACGATATAGTTGAGGCTGAGTTCCCTCTAGTCCCTAATCCATCCACAATACTATGTAACAATACCACTGTGGCAAAATATTTCACGGTGATCGATTTGAAAAATGTGTTTTTCTTAATCCCATTGCACCATGACTCGCAAGACCTGACGTCATTCACCTTCAGACAAATATGCCTGAAAAGTACGAGGTTGCCACAGGGGTATTGCGAGTCCCTGTCTATTTTCAACAGAGTCCTGCAAATGGACCTAAATAATATTGTGGTGGACAGTGTTTTTTGCGGTATGTAGATGACATTCTACTCTGCAGAACCACTGAAGAGCAATGTAGACACGACTCAGTCCAGTTATTGACTATACTGGCAGAAAAGGGATACAAAATTGATAAGGAGAAGTTGCAGTACTGTCAGCAAGAAGTGTTGTACATAGGGCAACTGATCTCACATGAAAGGAAAAAGGTAACCCCAGAAAGAGCTGAAGCAATCATGAACACGGCCAAGCCGCACACGATAAAATGCAAAGCTTCTTAGGCCTGTGCAATTATGTCAGAGCATGGGTCTTTGACTACAGCTCATATACCAAGCCCTTGCTTCAGGCCCTAAAAAAGGCCCAGGCAACAAGGGAAGATATCGAATGGACTGAGACAATGGAAAAGGGGGTTACGAAGCTCAAAGGGGCAATTTGTAAGGCCCCAGTTCTTGGGATTCCTAATTATGCAGAGGAATTCTACCTGTTCTCACACTCCGATGGTAATTTTATGACAGCAGCTCTCACACAGCGAACCTCACTGGGGTACAAGCCCCTGGCATATTACAGCGGAAGTCTGGACCTGGTCATGAAGGGCCACATCCCATGCAAACAAAATCTAGCTGCTGCCGCATTTGCTATCGAAAAAGGTGTCATCCATTGTGATGGGATGCTCCATGACAGTGTATGTTGAACATTTGCTGTTCGCCATACTAGAGAAGCCAAAGGGCACACTGACGTCTCAGAGAGCATCCGCCTATGAGGTGATTATCTCTAACTCATCGATCAAAATAGTTCGATGTAAAACTGTGAACCCTGCTACATTCATAGCTGAGCCAATTACAGAGGGAGAACCTATACACGACTGTGCGAACTATGAGGAATTCTATGATGAGATCCCCAGGGTAAAGGAAAATGCCCTGGCAAGTGGAGAGATCGTCTTTATTGACGGTTGTTCGAGAATCGACCAAGAAGATAGACAAAGGTACATAGGCGTGGCCGTGGTAAAACACCTAGCGAATGGAGAGTTTCGAATGCTCATCAGTGCGCAAATACCCTCTCACTAATCTGCGCAAGCTGCAGAACTGCTGGCAGTGATGCTCGCCATTGAGAATCATGCAGACCAGGAAGTAACTGTGTACAGTGACTCAGCCTATGTGACGTCCACAGTACATGCAGGTCTAGCGCGCTGGAAAAACAGGGGCTACCTCCAAGCAGACGACACACCAGTGCAACATGCAGGCTGATAAAAGCACTACAGCTCCCAGTGGGCATAACGGTCGCGATTTTGTGTCACGTGGAAATCATGAAGCAGACACGGAAGCCAAGCGCATGGCATCCAAGAATGAAACAATCATGGACGTGGAGGTGACACGTACCCATGAGAGGATGATGGTAGCGCGAGCCACGCCAGAAGCCTATAGTAATATGGGGCAGACTCAGCTAATGGAGCTCCAGGGGGAGGCACCTCAGGAGGAGAAAAATTTGTGGAAACGTCGAGGGTGTTCTTTAAACACCTCTGACGGGTTGTGGAGGCAAGACAGCACTGGTAAACCAGTACTGCCTATCGCCCTTCTAAAGGTAGCATTAGAACAACTACACTACCCTATCCATATGACAAAAGAAAATCTTGCTGCAACGCTCGCAGAAGACTGGTTCACACCGAATTTAGTAGAGCATGTTGCATTTTTCATGGTGAACTGCTTTATCTGCCAGCAATTTACCACTAGGCACACATTAAAAGTAGTGAGAGGGATAATCCCCAGACTGAAAGGACCATTCCAGCACTTGCATATCGACTACGTTGACATGATTCAAGAGTGCAACGGGTACAGGTATTTAATTGTGGTGGTGTGTATATTCTCTAGATGGATAGAAGCAGGTCACTGTACACACCCCAACGCTAGCTGTGCTGCTAAATTCCTAGTGAGGGAGGTGTTCCCTAGGTGGGGGGTGTGCGAAGTAATGAGATCAGATAACGGGGCTCACATTGTAAATTCAGTTTTCAAACAGATTAGCTTGTTGCTTGGTATAAAGCACAAGTTCTCTTCAGCGTATCATCCTGAGGGGAACGGGATATGTGAACGGATCAACGGCTTGCTTAAGGAGGGGATAGCCAAGTTGAAGCTCACATTAAAGAAGGAATGGCTGCACTGTCTACCATTGGCATTGTATGCACTTCGGAACCAACCCGGCTCCGACCGTCATCTTACGCCGCACGAGATAGTTACAGGCAGAAGGATGAGGTCCCCCTTACCGCCCGAGATAGAGCTAGTTGTGATGCCCAGCCGACTAAAGAGGTCCTGGGAACAGAGATGCAAAACTACCTTAACTGTATGACATCCAGCACCTCTGTCATTATAGGCCAGCTGCAGCGACAGTGAAAAGTGGACGGCGCAGCACGAAACACCGCAGGAAGTACTGAAGCAGACACCGAGCAAGGTGTGCATGCGCCCCTCGTCTTCCCTGGTGACAGCGTGCTTATGAAGGACTTTACCAGGAAATGGTGGGACGAGCCAAGATTTAATGGCCCTTTCATCGTAGAGGACTGGACCCCCTCCGCCGTCAAGCTCCAGGGCAGAAGGGCATGGATCTTCCTAAATGACATTAAACCCTATATAGGAGAGAGCCCACCTGCTATATCCAACTGCAAAGAAACCAAAGACAACGGGGAAGAACCTCAGCATGTGCAGACAAGATCCATGGCAAGGAAGAACGACGCATGAGCAGAAAAGAACAGACGAGAGAGTTTTTTGTGAAAATCTTGGCCTTACACTGAACATTTCCTTTAAGCACCAAAGGGTTAAAAGACAATAAAACAGACACTCTGTGCAGCAAAGGGTGCAGGGTAAAAGAAGAGAATTGCACATCCAAAGCTGCAGTAACGTCACTCATATGAACTTTAAAACCCACACAGAGCATTGAAAAGAAAAACCAAAGACTCTGATAAGCGGGAAATAAGAAATTTCTAAGAACCAAAAACAATACCCTGAAGCAAATAGCACCAAGACTTTGTTCATAGAACTTATGGTATCCCCCAGTAGAAATATCACAAATGTTGTGCTTTCCTGTTTTCGGCTAGTACTAGAGACATTTCCATCACTTGTAGGGAGAGACACCAGTATCCCAGATTTCATTCAAAATCCAGCTAACAGAAAGATAATATGGCAACTACTGACTGTCCTCGTGGAGGCTATTGCCGAAGTGCCCGAGTACGGTGATAAGGGTACAGATTCTCCCACCACAAGTGATCATTGATGAACTGACTTACACTCTGTTTTTCTGCATCATAGAAGAATGCCCAGGACTCGTTGGGAGAACCACAGATACTTTATCCTTTATCAGAGATCCAAGAAACAACAAATTCTTAAACCAAGTGTGGTACAAACTGAACTACGTGGTCGCAATCCACGCAGCAGGAGAGTGTAAAAACTGTTCATGTCACAAAAAAGGTCTATGATCTAGAGACCAGAAAATCAGAACCAATGTCTTTGTCACCAGAAGACAGCAGATATGCATACCATTTCTTCTTTCACCTCATCGAGAACTTTCCTGGACTAGTGGGTAGACCAAACAACGTTGACGTACCCGCATTTCTCAGAGACCCAGCAAAGAACGCGCAATTAAAAAGGCTCCTGAGAGCCATCATAGCACAACTGAGAAGTAATTATGGTCATCCACTGCTGAGAAGAGCCTTAGAAAGAGGAGATCCACAATAAGACTGTCTGCCGAGGACAGATCAAGAAGAGCAGAAACGAAGATTACGACATTTTATTCCTAGTTCATTTTTTATTTTTTCTACTATTTTTTCATTATCCTTTTCGTCACCCTTCCGCCGTGGAGCAGATCGAGGAGAGAGACGTTGTTCTTCAACTTGCCGCCGAGAGACCGAGCGAAAGGAGCAAACACAAGAATTTCACCATCTTATTTTTCTTTCGCTCCATTTTTTCCCATTTTTCCTATTTTTGCATCACTTTTATTTTTATTTTGTTTTATTTTTACGACATTTTATTTTTGTGTGATTTTTAGCAGTTCCATCTTCTCATCCTTTTCGCATTGAGCAAGTTCCAGCATGTCCTCAGGTCCAAGGCAAATTCGAGGGGTTCACTGGGACCTCACCTACTATAGATATGCTTAAATGAATATGATGTACCAACGTTGCTAGCCTAACCTTTTTCCATAGTCTAGCAAACAGAACCGTGCGGCATACCCAGAGACTATCATCATCACCCGCAAGAGGGGGACATTTGAAAAGCACTCGACACTTTAGTATTAATAAACTTTTGAACTGTGAGATCAGAGCAAGAAAAGAATAAATAATTGACTATGGACTCGGTCGAAATGGGGGCCCGGAACAGTAACATAGTTTTACCCCCAACAGAAGGGCGCCCCCACATCCCTGGTAGAAAATGCTGCAAACTGTCGTTCCGTACGATAATGTGCATATGTACAGTGATTATTATTGTCTTTCTGTCATTAACAATCAGAACTGCTTTCTTTATTGGTGCACAAAGTGTCCCACTATCAGTACGCCCACTGGATAATGGACAACTGGGTCCTACGAAAGCACCCAGACCTTATATAATCATTCCAGGCCCAAGAAAACCTGATGATAAAAATAACAAACTGAATTTAAATGTAATGAGCAATGATTTAGACACATTTGAGGTGATGACTGGAGAGAAAAGCTGGCAACAGGGTCAGTATGGAATGAATGATAGCACTGACCACGGCAGGCACACACACACACACACACACAGAATACACACAAACAAGGACAAGTGTCAATGGCTACAAGGCCTCCAACAAAGGCAGCGGAAAAAGAGAGACTGCCTGCCGAACATTCAATCCCAGAGAATAGTGGAAATGACCAAGAAAAGTCAAGTGAAACACCAAAGACAGAGGGAATAATAAAATCCCTCAAAAGAACAGAAGTGGCCACGAAAGAACTCACAGAGAAGACAAAAATGCTAATAGATTATTTGTTTCCATTCATAGTCCAAGCAAAGAAGCTGCACGAAGAGCTGAAAAACACTATAGAAACTATAACAGCAAGCACGCCTGCTCCAATGCAAGGAACAAGCCGCAGGCCTACAACACAGCCACACGGTGGGAGATTGGCGAACAAATGGTGGTTGGGGGAAGTTTATGACAGACTAAAAAAGGAAAGGAAAGGAAGCAAAAAAACATCTCCTACCGCAGCGATGCAGTCAAAGCAGCCTACTCCACCAAGATACCTGAAGGGGAAGAGCAGCACAGACGCATTTAGAGATGTAGTCATAGCAAACTACAGAAGGACGCTAAGGATCAAGAGAAGCCCTCACAAAGATAACAATGAACTTAACGATTACCTGTACAGCACAGCCCATCTTGGAAACAACATATGGTACCAGCACATGAAAGAAGTAGGACAAAGGCAGTCAGAAGGAGAATGCTTCGTCTGTGCACTCCTACCATACAGTATGGGAACATTCAAGATCTTTGTGGCTGTAGAAATTGATGTCCAGACAGCACACTGTATGTCGCACGTAGCAATGTGCAAGACCAGAGGCCAGTTCATGGGCAGCGATGCCTCCCTGAAATGGGCAACTGAAGCAACTGACCCCGACGAGGATGATTATGTTCAAGACATAAAGACAAGAAATAGAGCCCATACGAAGAATCATGTAATCAGATACGAGAACCCTGGAGTAAAAAGGGCAGGAATTAGATGGGAAGTGAATCAGAAGCTAAATATCCGAGGGAAAACTCCAGGAGAAGGCCGAAGTTGGAAGAACAGGGGCCAGATGCAGATTTGGGGGACAGTGCTTTCACCAGACGGATGGGAAAAGGGGGTAGTGATCTGCAGAGCCTGGATGGTCACTGGTCATTACGAGCCCACTATCAACATAGTACGGAACGGATGCAAGCCATTATGGCTGAAGCTTGCAAAACTACTTACATGTGTCGAAGACAGAGGAGGACCCTTACAGATAGTGCCACTAGAAAACCCAAAGCTATGTTTCAGAAATAACGGCACAAGGAGGATGGGAGAGAATCAGAACTGTGGACGAGTCTTCGACGCTCCAGGAATGGTACACAGAACAGCAGTAATCATGGATCATTGTTGGCCGTGTGGATCCAAGGAGTACATAAGACTGCCGAAAAACTGGGGAGTCATATGCACACTGGTGAACTTCCATGTTCCCGCGCTAGCGATCCCTAAGAATGACCTGAATTTGGACAGTTTCGCGAAAGCAGATGCTCATCTAAGGAGAAGGAGATCTGTGGAACTGGTATCCAGGATGAAGAGGGAAAATTACTTTTCTCCCAAATCAGAAGAGGCATTCCATGTAATCGCATACGAACACAGGCTGTTCAGCCTCACCTCAACAGTATTCACCACGTTGCTCTTGCCACACATCCAAATTGGAGTCAATGCTAAATGGTTGCAGATAACCAGATGGGAGTTATTGCAGACCATCAATACCACCATAAAAGGATTTAACGCGATCAAAGAAGAGCTGAGAGAAATCAGACTCATGACCCTCCAAAACAGATATGTGCTTGACATGATCACTGCAATGGATGGAGGTGTTTGTGCAAAAATCGGAGAATTATTTTGCACATTTGTACCATCACACGATGAAGAGAACGGAAACCTAACAGAGGCCATAAGCATGTTGACAAGCCTGAAAAACCAAATGATCGATGAAAGTAATTAAGTGGACAATGATAGATGGTTTGGAGACCTATTCTTGTGGGTCCCACAATGGATGCCAGATATATTCAAGTTTCTGGGAGCTCTACTAGCAATGATATTGCTAGGATTCTGTGTTATCAAGATAATCATTACACAGTGCCAGAAAACTGCGAAGAAAGCCATAGGGATGAGAATAATGGTCAATGTTGAACCAGGATGGAAGCCCAGGGACCTGACTGATGAAGAAATAAGAGACTTTGTGAAAGCCAGCAAATTTGCGCCAGAGGGAACAAAGTTCACATATCCTAAGAAACGAAGAAGGTATGAAGGAAAATGGATCTACTGCAACCCAAATGGACAATGTCAGCTAACGACATGGAACAAAGACGAACATGTGAAGACAGCAGGGAGTTTGAAGGGAGTTATAAAAATATGGACTCCAAAGACACATATGTTCACGCCATCATGTACTAACCCTGAAGATGATGAACAAAATACTGAAGAATCAAAGGAAATAGAAATGGAAAATGAAGCAGAAGTGATCGACGAACCGACCAGACGGGCAGCGTAAAGGAGATCCCAGACATGACCTGCACCCCCGCCCCTCATCTCCAGCTACCAGGAAGGCACTCGCCATGGTACGTGACGTATGGAGAGCAAATGAACCAACAGAGAGCCGCACTGGGACTCTGCCCAGTGTACATTAGGAGATCCGTACCAGTTGAAGCGCCCATAACCAGACAACCCTGGGCAGCACAGTATCCTATCAGACAGCCATACCAGCCGCTGCTACTAAATGAGGAGTACCTACACATGGTCCACGAAGAGACCCTAAGAGCCTTAATGGAAGGCCAGTAGAAATGACATAAGTGCCTGAACAGACTCGCAAATGAACAAATCAGCTATTGAAGATAACACCCCAGCACAAGCAATTATGAAAATAGATGTAATGGACACAGGAGAGAGACAATGATGAAATGTAAGGAAACGCGTGTAAATAGGCTTGGAACGCAAGAAGCAGCCCAAATGGACAATGTCAACTAATGACATGGAACAAAGACGAACATGTGAAGACAGCAGGGAGTTTGAAGGGAGTGATAAAAATATGGACTCCAAAGACACATATGTTCACGCCATCATGTACTAACCCTGAAGACGATGAACAAAATACTGAAGAATCAAAGGAAATAGAAATGAAAAATGAAGCAGAAGTGATCGACGAACCGACCAGACGGGCAGCGTAAAGGAGATCCCAGACATGACCTGCACCCCCGCCCCTCATCTCCAGCTACCAGGAAGGCACTCGCCATGGTACGTGACGTATGGAGAGCAAATGAACCAACAGAGAGCCGCACTGGGACTCTGCCCAGTGTACATTAGGAGATCCGTACCAGTTGAAGCGCCCATAACCAGACAACCCTGGGCAGCACAGTATCCTATCAGACAGCCATACCAGCCGCTGCTACGAAATGAGGAGTACCTACACATGGTCCACGAAGAGACCCTAAGAGCCTTAATGGAAGGCCAGTAGAAATGACATAAGTGCCTGAACAGACTCGCAAATGAACAAATCAGCTATTGAAGATAACACCCCAGCACAAGCAATTATGAAAATAGATGTAATGGACACAGGAGAGAGACAATGATGAAATGTAAGGAAACGCGTGTAAATAGGCTTGGAACGCAAGAAGCAGCCCAAATGGACAATGTCAGCTAATGACATGGAACAAAGACGAACATGTGAAGACAGCAGGGAGTTTGAAGGGAGTGATAAAAATATGGACTCCAAAGACACATATGTTCACGCCATCATGTACTAACCCTGAACACGATGAACAAAATACTGAAGAATCAAAGGAAATAGAAATGAAAAATGAAGCAGAAGTGATCGACGAACCGACCAGACGGGCAGCGTAAAGGAGATCCCAGACATGACCTGCACCCCCGCCCCTCATCTCCAGCTACCAGGAAGGCACTCGCCATGGTACGTGATGTATGGAGAGCAAATGAACCAACAGAGAGCCGCACTGGGACTCTGCCCAGTGTACATTAGGAGATCCGTACCAGTTGAAGCGCCCATAACCAGACAACCCTGGGCAGCACAGTATCCTATCAGACAGCCATACCAGCCGCTGCTACGAAATGAGGAGTACCTACACATGGTCCACGAAGAGACCCTAAGAGCCTTAATGGAAGGCCAGTAGAAATGACATAAGTGCCTGAACAGACTCGCAAATGAACAAATCAGCTATTGAAGATAACACCCCAGCACAAGCAATTATGAAAATAGATGTAATGGACACAGGAGAGAGACAATGATGAAATGTAAGGAAACGCGTGTAAATAGGCTTGGAACGCAAGAAGCTAAAGAAAACGATACTGCTTGCCATGCTTAGTAGAATAATGGAAAGCGGCATGTGCCAAATATAAATCAACCTCAAGAAATCCATTATACAAGTGCGACTCCATTTTGTACAAGCAGAAATGTGCCCATACTGCCCGAGGCCTAACAGGCCCAGTTTCACAACCCAGCCAGAACAGAGAGGAAGAGCGGAATCAAAACTCAGCAGAGAGCGGCTCATGCTTGGGAAATCAAGGTCACCTGGAAAAGGCGAGGAGAGCGTCAACTCGCAAGAAACAAACTTCGGAGCACACCAGCTCACCCGTGAAGGTCAAGATAAGAGCGGCCCAGGCAGGTGGCTGGGCCGAAGCAGAATTAAATACAATAAAAGCGGGAAACTGAAGCAGATCCATGGTGAATAAACACGTGACCAGCCAGACGCGAAGAGGTACCATCGCCTGATGTCATCCAGAACCTGAAGATGCTATAACGTTTCCTGATAAGAGGCTACAGTTCCGAGGCCATACTCAGCCAACTAATTGACACATAACCCTAAGAAACTGATTGATGGAAGGGAGGCAGGGTGAAACTTGGGACACCAGGCACCTGGGTGTCCACTCTGCATGCTGCTAATTAAAATGGGGATTTATGTCTAGGGGTGTAACCTGCCCAATCACAATGGACCAAGTTATCTAGGGTCCTATATATCGTAGAACCAATGAGATGTCATACTTATGATGACGTCAGTCACGTGTGATGTAGTGGGATGGGCATAGACACCCACCCGATAAGAATTATCCAATCCACATGCTCTATTGTCATATATAGATATAGCACTTATACTTAACTTACCTTTCCTAACCAATTATATTGCATGACGAGTTTCGTAGAGTTAGACGTCAATGATGACGAACATTGCCTATAAGAATTGTTGTTCAACTGAAGTTCGAGGAAGTCGGAGCGAGACAGGTGATCGCAAAGCTGCTGATTCCCATTTTGTTTCTCTGTTTGATGTACTTGTCATTAAACAGACTTCCCTTTGCCAACTTACTGAGTCCTCATTATTGAGTCATGTTGGAGTAAGTGAATCCTGCACCCCCCTGTTCTCACATGGTGCAGCTATCTTGTCTTACAAGTTCTAGAGGGTGAGTACAAGCCTATGGGCCCGTCAGCAATTTTCTCACCTCCAGAACAGGTTAGTACACCAGAAGGGGACTGAAAGTCCTGAAATATGCGTTGAAATTTGTGGATTTAGCATTAAACTTGGTGAAATGAAGGATTGCACTAACATGCAAGGGAAGAGAGGGCCCTGTGATAGGTAAATGGCTGGAGGTTCTCAGGAGGTGGAAGCTTGCTGAAACTGTGGTTTGGTACATATCTAGAGGCGAGGGGAGAGAGGAGCTGAGAATACACTGCTGGCATGTAACTGGATGACACAAGCATCATTCCGCCCCTCTGATGACAAGCCACCGTCAAGGCTTACCATATCTTAAGTCATAGGCTCTTTCTGATTATTAAAGATAAGTCATGAGGGAGGCCCTGGCTGGATAAATGGTGTAGTGTCGCTAACAGGAGGTTGTGTTTGAGGCATATTCTTGCTGTTGGTAATTAGACAGCCTATGGGGAGGTGAGGGTAAATTGGGGTATATGGGGAGGTCAGGCTTCGCCTGCATCCCTTGGGCCCTGCCCTTGCTTGTGCAGGTGATGCAGTAATATATGGGTGTACCTGGCTCGGCAGGCGCTAAACATTTCAGACTTCTGTATGTCAGATGTACATGACTCCGCTACTTTGGTTTCCACATGCCTCGTGGCAATACCAACGCCTGTCCCAGTGTTAAAGAATTTATTTGGAGTCTTGCATAAGGATTCCTTGGTTGAGAACTCTGACATGCGAAGTTCCTTTTCAGTGTATGAATATTGTAAATTCTGTGCAGACATAGACCGCAAATGGAGAAACATGACAAGTATTATTACACATGATATTGCACCTGACGATGTCTGTTATCAAATAACTTAAGATCCGTACTTTTTTGCCAAGTGCCAACAGCTGAACTTGAACCATGATGAAAAGAGGACGGATTTTGGGCGGGGCCTATGCACTCGACCGGCTTCTGTTTGCATTGATGTTTCCAATAATATGTGGTGTAACTTTACTGCTTTAACATCCAGCCAGTTGAGCCATATGAAACCTCCTAGGGGTTGGTTATTTTCCTGTGGGAACCAAACCTATTCATATATTCCTGCTAATATTTCAGGTGGTCCTTGCACGTTATCATGCCTTGGGTTGGTGCTATTTCCTCTACGCCCTGCTATTCGGCGGTCCACGTGATCCGCTTCCTACACCACCCTATCCCCTGATTGTAATTCTGATGTTCATTTGTTGTCTGAAACTGAAGTGTTAGCTTTAGCTGTTTTCCTAGTGAGGATATGGGGACTAGCGGCTGGGGGATATAAAACTATTATCAAATTGGATAGCCTGGTAGTTAAAGGGCTTATGAGACTTTGCAGGCTTTGACTGAACTATTGTTAGATGATACAACATTTAGGAAGGCTATATTGCAAAATAGGGCCACTATTGATTATCTGTTTTTTAAGCATAATTTGGGATATAGCGCTGTGGAGGGGATGTGTTGTTTTGACTTGGAAGATCGTACCTGTTCCATTGAAGACCATATTAAGGACTTGAAAGCTCTAGTTGCCCGAGTGACGTATGATAAGAACGGGGCTTGTGGGGTCAAATATTTACCTGGATTCCCTTTGATTTTAGTTTGGATTTTTGGCATTTTTGCTGTTTTGGTTTGTTGCTGTTGTTGCATTTCTTGTATTTTGAATTTGTGGCATTTGTTTCGCAGGTTCTGGGAACCTCCTTTTTGCCCATTGGTTTATGGTAGTTGAATCTCCAAGGTTTGGATTGTAGTTGTGTGCGAAATGAGCCAGAAAACATGGCGCTGCTGCGTGGCCATCTAGGACATTCACTTTCATTTATCGCACTGAAATAGCAAAGAAAACCTACATTTTCACAGGCTGAGCAAGTAAACATGTATTTCTGCAGCGAAGACAAAGTCACATATTTATGTCAGATGACCAAGCTGGGGAGAATAGTTGTTGTATTGTCCACCGAAGGACAAGCCAGAAAGGGATACGAAGCACTCTGTAGGTGCAGTGATAAGGGGCAATGGCTACGACAGCAAGGAGAGAAGATGGGTTGTTTCTGCTTCTAGCTGGAATATTCCACTCGTTTGCGCCTCTGGCTTATTGTCTGCTCCTCGGCCGAGGGCAGCATGGTAACACATGAGGGGTGGGGATCGAAAGTAGCCCAATAAAGAGAAGAGGTTCTACACTTGGGAAAGCAGTTAAAATTTGGACCCTGGGTGATGCAGTCTCACTGAGAGGCAGGATGGCCTGCTCCAGATCCTGTTAGGACGATCAATCTCTTTGCCTACCTGCTGCGGCAGTTAAAATTTGGACCCTGGGTGATGCAGTCTCACTGAGAGGCAGGATGGCCTGCTCCAGATCCTGTTAGGACGATCAATCTCTTTGCCTACCTGCTGCGGGACTAAGCAGTGTCATATTGGCCAAGATGAAGGTGTCTTCTGCAACTATAATTAGGTTGATGAGTTTTTCTTTGTTTATGTATAACTGATTATGTTTTTGTTTTTCTTTCTGTGTGGTATGGGTGAATAAAGGGCCTATAACGAGCCGTTTATATTATAATTATAACTAACGTTTTATGTGTAATTATTTGCCTATCTGAGTCCAATAACTGATTTTGCAAGGGTCCAGAGAGCGTAAGTATGACTCGATCTCCCCATATGGCCAAGATAAAGCAAAACACCTGCTTACACTCTGCTGTATGGGTTGGTAAGCTTAGTGGGTTCACCCCTTTTCCCAAAGGGGTGTCCCCCCCTTTAGGGAGAGAAGACCCTCTCCTTGGATTCGTCACACTTCCTGTGGGCCATGTACCCTCTCTTACCCTGCTGACTGTGTAGACAGAGGCCTTTAAAAGATTGCCATGTGAGGGCACCCTAAATTGAGGCCTACCATGCCTCTGTGTCCCGGGAACCAGTAGGTACATTTTCTGTCATGAACTGCATTCACAAAATTGTGTGCTGGGTAACACGAAATGAATGTCAGCGTCTACATAATGGGTGTGGTTATGCCACAAAGCCCATTATACAGTAGCTGCAACGGTCTATTACTCTCCAATTGGCAATATTGCTCTATGGTAGAGAATGTGCCTGCTCAGAAAGGGGTCTCCTGTTCCAATCCAGTTGTCCCCTCTTTTTTCTTGTCTTAGCAACTACTGTATTTTTTATTTCAGATTTAAATCCTTTATTGTCTTTTAGTTGGCAACATATGCGGTTTGTAAATCGAATATAATAAACTTGAAATCACAGCTTAAACCAGCAGCACTAATTCCAATATTTTATTTTGTTTCTGGTTCATGGGTGTCCTGTTAGTGCCACCGATTAAGGCAAAAGAATTAGTATGAAAGTGTAGCAGTGAGGTTGAATAAAAGGAGGGACACAAAGAATGTTGGTGTTCTTGGACTTTTCACTCACGCATGGACCACTCATGATGAACTGAAGGTTTAAAAATACAATGATGTCTGTACATGGGCATGTGATGTCACTCCCTGGTGACGATGTAAGTATGTGTACGTATGACGCTAAAATCTGGCAAAAGCTGTGAGTAGCTGTACATATTATGGTAATGCCTGACAAATGCTTACACGTTGTCTATAAAAACAAAATGACACCATAACAGCGTCCAGTTCGGGGCGCTTTATAAATATCAAAATTAATAAATTAATAAAGTTATTGCCTTTGGCAATGCTTGTTTTGCAGTAATGGTTATCCACAATGAAGCCAAAAGATGACCTAAGATTTCTCGGTATTGCTATGTATTGCCTGCCTTTTTCTTGGAACTAGATGTGATGTTTGTTCTCGGTATGTTGCATCTATTTTAATAAATGTTTAGCTACAGTAAATGGCTGTATCTTTGCGCGTGTTGCAAATCACACGGTTACTCAATTGCTGCTACATACACAATTCAACAGTGTTCCAGACTGGCCAGGTGTGCTGCCAATAAGACATGATGTTGTTATTTTGAATTAGCCCACATGGAATTTAGAAATATGTTATGCATTCATGTTTCAGTTTTTTGACCCACATGGGGACATGCTATTCCTGGGACAGAAGGTGGTGGCAATGATGTCAATGGCGCACCAATGACGCAGTATGTATTTAAACCTGCATCGCCTTTGTGTCCAGTTCTAGCTGCTGAGGGCATTCTTATTTGAAGAGCCACTGTCTTTAATGAATTCCGCATGTTTGTTCTCTTCTAGCCAATGCATTGTAGTCTAAATTATGAATATATTTGGCGGGAGGCAATTACCCAAACCGGAAGAAAGAAAAAGCTAGAGGGATGAACGAGTCAGGAAGTCTCTGCAACAGTAGACCGCTGAGTCATGCCACGCCAATTAGAATTCATGATCCAGCTGCAGAGTTCCGCAGAGGGACACCTGGCTCTTTCACATGATAATTTTCAAATAAATGAATGTTTGCCTCTGGCTGGAGCACTAGCCAATGCCAGGCTCAGTGGACCCAGAATTATATTGAATGGACGTCTGGCGCCAACAATGGGGAAAGCAGCATTGGTCCAGACCTGAGCACAGGTTTAGCAGCAGTAGGCGACCCAACTAAACTATCAAGCGTGTACATTTAGAAAATTGAACTTTGGGAGCCTCTCGTCGAATTCTTTTTAATAGAAACGCTCACGTGTTATTGTAAACAGGAAAACCCCCAAAAGCAGAACAAAATAAAAGTGGGTGCAGAAGAGGAAAAATGGAGGTTGCTGCTGGCAATCTGCCAAGGTGATTGCCATAGTCACAGACTCTCAGAAAGGATAAGATCCCAAAAGTAGAATCGACCACGGCTTCGGGAACAAATGCAGACTCTGCTTGGAGGTTAATCTATTTATTTTCCCGGAAATAAACAAATGCAAATGTGCTAAACTCCAGAGTGAAAAGAAAGAATTGTGTACAACTGTTCCAAAGGACGGGCTTTCAAAATCGATTGCAGTTTTTATTTCATGCAGCGGGTGTTCACACATTGCGACCATGTTCTCCTCTTCTGTGCGACTTATTATCCCTTCTCCCTATTGTGTTTATCTACATATCTCTCAGGCAACATTTCGGTATCCACTTTGGAGTGAAGTATTTAAAAAACAGAACCCGCCACATACTGTGATCCTTCAGGGTCCGATTCTGTGAAAAAACGGCTGTACCAATAGTTTGATGTCTACATATTTAAGGTTATTTTATCATGTTATTGTACAATGGTGTTGAATGTGGTTTTAAGTATAACACAAATGCGTTTTGTTATAAAAAATAAAAGTGATGACGATGATGATGCAATATGTTTATCTGCAATAAACTGGTGGATCAAACACTATAAGGAGACTAGAACATTAATCAACCTAAAAGATGTTCATTTTTGGTCATGCATGAATGGGCCTAAACCAAGCATTCAGTCCTACGAATATTAAACAAAATCCTCTGTATTTCTATGCCATATATAATCCACACATTGAGGGTCATTACAAGTTGGACGGAGCATGTCAAATTCAGCGGTATTACCATATACAACTGCATTTCTGCATCGCTCAACTATAACTTTGGCAGAAAGTAGGAGGAGTCACATCCAGCTATGAGCTGGAGGTAAATCTGCCAGCTTTCCAAAAAAATGTCAGAAGAATTACCACAATGGAATTACTGCTGCATTAATCCTGCCAGCAATCGCCCATGGAGTCCAATGGACTCCAATTAATGGGTACTAACACCGCCTACTGGCTCTTGTAATCCGGCAGCAGAGATAGCATCAAACCTGTAATGAGCCTCTATCCATAATGAAAGGTGATTATTTATAGATGTAGACCAAAGCCATGTGGTGCACAATAAAACACTCAACACATCACAACATACCATAACATAACGTATCACAACATAAAATAGCATCTACCTACATGACACACCACATTAGCTTCACACACAAATATGTTAGAGGCATTCATTTTACTAGTGAAGGGATTTTTTTCCATCAAATATAAATTGAGTGCACTTTTCCACATTCACAAGGCATATTAGAAAAGGAAAGAGTAAAACATTGCAAACACACTTAAACACTTTCATTTTATTCTCGGTCTTGTGAAAAAGTAAAGGCTACCTGCAAATTACGCTTTGCGAATTACGCTTTGGAGGTACCATTTAATAATGGATTTCTATGGAATTGGCTGGTTTTGGCAGGTGCAAACTGAGGTGGATTTAATAGGAATCTGTTAATTTTAAATATCAACATCTAATGTATGGTGCAAATCAAAGTGCACTAACAAGACAGAGGAAGTATGGCAAAGATCTCAACTTCACTCTGTGCCCCTCTGCTTCCTTGTCAATGCAGAGAAATGGGCCAGAGAGGCAAATGGACGCATATACGCATTACACCTGACTTTTACATGTCCATTTCCGACTGCAACCCATTTAAAATGAGGCTGTTTATGTCATTTCAGACACTGGCTTCCTAGTTTACTTGTTATATAAATGAAAACCCAAAACCATATTGAGCTGAATTTGAGAATTTGCATCTAGTCAAATGATTTTGTGTTTTTTTTATATTCCTGAGATGTATAAGGTTGAGCGAAGGGACACGCCAATCCTCTATTGGCTGATGGAGTGTATACTTTGTGGCTCTATGCACAGGAATCCGAGCCCATCGGGGTTTCCCTAAAATACATTAAATTCATTTAATTGATCTGCAACTCAGAAAATTGGTCTGGATCCAAGATCCAGGCTAAACATGTGAGGAGTCAGAAGAATTTCATAAGTGCAATTTTAAGTACATGGATGCTCTCAGAGAAGAAAATAACTTTACTAAGCAGATGCATCAAGTTCTACATTAACCTTTAACTTGGAAATCATTAATCACATATAATAGAGATTTAATGTGAGTTCAAAAGTCACAGAATGCTTGGAATAATTGATCTCCCAAGCAAGTGTTTTTTTTTTTTTTCAAGGGGATGCCCCATAAACATTTCTATTAATAAGATGAAAAGAAGCCGCTCTCCTACACCAGATGGCTTATGATTTTTGATCTCTAGAATTCATATCTACAAATTAACATTAAAAACAGCATGCAAAAATGTAAGCAAATAGAATGTTTAATTGGAAGTGCCCATTTAATAAAATCATATTTATTAATTTGATACCATTGGTGAGATAGTATTATGATGAACATAACCTGATTTGTTATAAAATGGTTGATTAAAATAATATAAGTATTTGTTGAAAACATATTTAATACTGAAACAAAAAATGCATTTATATTAAATTCTTTAATGTGTTTGTTTTATGTAGTGTGTTTTTAAGGAAGTCTCTTCCAAAATAAACAGTTTTGAAGGACGTACTGACATTTAAAAAAAATATAATTAATGCAAATGGATACATCTAGTTTGTTGAGGAATACAGGACTCAAGAGCACTGGGATAGAATTAGCAAGTGCTTCGATATCATAATATTTTATTTAATACAACTTCAAATGAACATTAATAAAGTATTTTTTAGCAGAGAATAACAATTCCTTCTCAAACAAAGTTGGGGCAAAATACTAGTAAAACACCTCTCCTCGTGACAATTGAAAGCGTGTAATTGATGGGAGCCAGGATGGTAGAATTTCAGAGTATGTCTTAGTCACATAAAGTTAATCATGCATCCGAATATTGCTCTGCCAGATTACATTGATGGGGAGCAGAAAGAGGAGTAAAAGCGCCAAACCTATAAGTAAAGTAACTATAAATAAAGAGATCAGTCTTCCTCCAAAAATGCATCACAAACTGACTGAGGAAATACATGACACGTTTCTAAACTTAGAGCTGAGGCATTTCATTCCACAACACAGAACAGAGAAGCATTTGCCAACAGTGTCAAAATGAGACTGAACTTGAGATACATTTTTACCTGGATCCAAGGGTTCAGAAGGGGAATTAGATTACCTATTGTCCAGTGATGTGCTGCTCCAATGGGAACAAACCCGGTACACCACCAAACGAATTGGAAAGGTCAATGATGTTTCCTTGCCAAAGAGCTTTCTTTTGAAAACTGAAGATATAAGTGCACCAATGTCCCATTTGTGTATTCAGAAGCTGTATTCTCTTAGCAATGTAATATTGGGAAGGAGTGGGCATTTCTGCTTCCTATCAAATCATTAATTTTGTTACATTTTTTTTTTACAGTTTCCTGAATTTACCTGAGTCTGTGGCATTAACAAAGCCTGTTAATATGACCATTTTACAAATGAAGTAAAAGACTCATATGCCCTCTAGTCCATTAATATCTCAAATTAAACTTTCCATTTCAAGCATTCAGAACAATAGAGGCGTTTGTTATGAAAATAGGACTGAAAGAAGCAGTGGTTGATAGCAATTCCCATTCCTGCTTGCCTCTCAGATCAAAACCCAAACCATTTACACTCTTCGTTTAATTGTCCTTAGTTATAGAAGGATGGCATTTTAAATGCAGCTTTTCATTTAAATTGAGTACAGTTTCCACATATATACTCCAATAAACACGTTCTAAATTACTTGTGACTAAATCCCAAAATCCAATATTTCCAATTCTAATTCACCGTAAAAAGCTAATGTGCAGTAGAATAGTCAGGCATTGTTTTCAGCCAACATATTGATGTGATTATGTGTACATTCTGATGATGTTTATTTGTATGATTGCCCTGATTTATTAAACATGGTTCCTTCAAGTTTCAATAAAAGCACATATCTAAGCTCTGGAAATTGCATGCATATCATTCACTAAGACTTATTGTTTAGAATAGTCATTCACTTACGAGAATGCATGGATGTGGATATGCAATGTAATCTTTGTATTTTATAGTTTTTTGTTTCTCCAAAAGACCAAGAATAGACAGGTTGGACCATGAAGAAAGATTGTGTTAAACAGCAAAACCAAAATATTGAAGATAATGTTATTCAACAAACAAGAGGATCAACGTCAGCATTCATGAGAGAATTACATTGTGTAACACAGATGATCTCCAACATTATAAATTGTGGGATCAACACAGCTTGAAGAATGTAAGTATCACTATTGTCAAGGTAGGAATACAGATTGTGTCCAAGATGACCGATATGTATGAAAGTATAATTTTATGTTGAATTAGATGGTTCCAGGTTAATGGTCTCACAAAGATGCAGGATGTTTTTGGAATGAGCTATAAACACAGACTTGAGATTATTGGTTTAATATTTATGGGTTAAGGTTTATATTTCAGTTGTATATAAATGCAGTTAGGTGATTTGTGTTTATCCACAACTGTAGTTTTGGGAACATATTGATTAACTGTGAAGCATGACATATTATCAGTCATCAATTACTGACTTTAATTTATGATCAAATATCCAATCTAAAATTGTCGAAAGATGTGACAATTCATACCAAAATAGCTCACGGTCATGCACTATCCAGATATTTTCTTCATGGACAGTGGGTGACCCTGAATATGGTCAATCTTCAATCAGGCTTCTGTTTTCCCTTAAATTAGTAAAAAGAAGACTAGTGGACAAGAGACCTAAGATTATAAATGTAAGGTAGCTGCTCAAACAATATCATTAGAATGAATTGCTATTCAACAAACTAATAATCAGAGGGAAAAAGAAATAAACTATTTCCGGATTTTGTAAATATCATCCTGACTTGAATGCAATGACTATAGGGTCCCCTTTACAGAATACAAGTTGAATTAAAAATAAGAAATCAAGCAAACAGACATCTAGACTAAGGGGGTAATTCATAGAATTTAGCGCACAAGAGGCGCACGCGGCTGGCGCACAGTGTGTGCGTGCGAATCTCTGCGCCAGCCGCGTGCGCTAAAATCCATTTCCGTGCACAGCGTATTCATGGATTTCAGCTACCAAAACCAGCCGTGGCGCACAGTGGCGCAGCGACCCTGCAGCAGCGCCAGTTACGCCCCCAAGAACGCCCCTTGCGCAGGGAAAAGCCATCAAAATCCCCAATCTAGCGCAAAGGGCTGCGCTAACCCTGTACCAGCACGGCAAGCGGGGTACGTGTATTACTGGGGTTCGCGGGAAGTTTCACACGTGATTGGCCCTGTGCAAGCAGGGTACGTGAATTTCAGGGGTGCGCGGGAAGTTACACACGCAATTTCAGCAGGGACGTGCATTACAGGGGTGTGCAGGAAGTTTCACATGCGATTTCAGCAGGGTATGTGTATTTTAGGGGTGCGCAGGAAGTTTCACATGCAATTTCAGCAGGGTACGTGTATTTCTGGGGTGCACAGGAAGATTTACACGTGATTGGCCTGGGTACGTGTATTTCAGGGGTGCGCGTGAAGTGTTACACGCGATTCCAGCAGGGAACGTGTATTTCAGGGGTGCGCGGGAAGTTAAACACGCGATTGGCCTGGGTATGTCTATTTCAGGGTTGCGCATGAAGTGTTACACTCGATTTCAGCAGGGTACGTGTATTTCAGGGATGCGCGGGAAGTATCACAAGCAATAGGCCGTGTGCGAGTGGGGTACATGTATAACTCAGGTTCGTGGGAAGTTTTACCCACGATCTCAGCAGGGTACGTGTATAACTGGGGTTTGCGTGAAGTTTCACACGTGATTGGAGCATGGTACCTGTATTACGGTGTTCGCAGGGAGTTTCACACGCAATTTCAGCAGGGTACGTGTATTTTGGGGGTGCCGGGGAGTCCTACACGTGATTTGGCAGTGTGGGTCCTCCCAGGTGTTCCCTGTACACCCTCCACGGCCCCTGCAGGCAGCCCACACCACAGGGGACCACCCTACACCCCTGGTCATGTCCCGCAGGCAGCCCACCCAACATGGGCATGCCCCCCAGCAAAGCCACATGTCTCCTTGCACTACTGATCACCAACTCATGTCCCCTTGCACCCCCACCCCCCAGCAGTGCAGGGCACCTGCCAGCAGGCCCCCACTCATGTCCCCTTGCACCCCCACCCCCCAGCAGTGCGGGGCACCTGCCAGCAGGCGCCCACTCATGTCCCACTCATGTCCCCCTGCACCCCCACCCCCCAGCAGTCAGGGGCAACTGCCAGCAGGCCCCCACTCATGCCCCCTTAACCCCCACCCCCCAGCAGTCAGGGGCACCTGCCAGCAGGCCACCGCTCATGTCCCCATGCACCCCCACCTCCCAGCAGTGCAGGGCACCTGCCAGCAGGCCCCCACTCATGTGCCCTTGCACACCCACCCCCCAGCAGTGCGGGGAACCTGCCTGCAGGCCCCCACTCATGTCCCACTCATGTCCCCTTGCACCCCCACCCCGCAGCAGTCAGGGGCCCCTGCCAGCAGGCCCCCACACATGTCCCCTGCACCCCCACCCCCCAGCAGTGCAGGACACCTGCCAGTAGGCCCCCACTCATGTCCCCTTGCACACCTACCCCCCAGCAGTGCGGGGCACCTGCCAGCAGGCCCCCACTCATGTCCCCTTGCACACCCACCCCCCAGCAGTGCAGGGCACCTGCCAGCAGGCCCCCACTCATGTCCCACTCATGTCCCCTTGCACCCCCATGCCCCAGCAGTGCAGGGCACCTGCCAGCGGGCCCCCACTCATGTCCCACTCATGTCCCCCAGCACCCCAACCCCCCAGCAGTGCAGGGCACCTGCCAGCAGGCCCCCACTCATGTCCCACTCATGTCCCCCTGCACCCCCACCTCCCAGCAGTCAGGGGCACCTGCCAGCAGGCCCCCACTCATGTCCCCCAGCCAACACATCATCACAATCTATATCCCTGGCCCTTATGGCCAGCCTCCACATGCCAAAGACCCACCCAAGTATTGCATCCACCCACATAGAAATGCCAATTACATGATACAACCCCAATGGCAAGTATGTAAATGAACACATGTCCGTCACACACACACAATGGGTGCAAGTGAATGTCAAAACCCATATTATGACATGCATGAAACCAATGAGATGATACCACAAATGGAAGTATAAAAAAATATATATTAAAGATAACATGAACGTAAATCAAATTAAACACACAACAATGGGAATAACAAAAGAAATGGTCCATGTCCGATAAATAATGAAAATCAAGAAAACATAAGCAAAAAAAATCCAAAAAGAAATGTTGTCCAAAGTCACAGGTCAAAAAATCAAATCCAAGGAAAAAAAAAAAGTAAAAACCATTGCTCCATGGTGAACACAAAAAAAATATTAAAAAAGATGAATCCAATGTAGAACTATGTACAATTGAAGAATCCATGGTCCATGAGCCCAACTTAAGAAATGAAACCTACCAAAAACTACTACCTAATAAAAAAACTATATACAAAAATGTGGTGCATTGTCCAAGCGGTCCAAAATAAAGAAAAAACGAAAGGAAACCTAATACTAACTAACAAACTATTTACAAGGGCAGCGGGCAAGTCCAACGGCTCACTTGTTGATGTCCTGGGCCAGGGCATCATCGAACTCCTGCTCGATGTCCCGGAGGCGGTCCTCTTCCATGGCCCCGAGGGTTTGCAGGGACGATGACATCTGGATCTCCAGGTCCCTGCGAATGGCCTCGAGGCACTCGGCCCGCCTCAGGGCCCTACGCATGGAGTTCTCCGCCCTGACCATCGTGAGCCATGCCTCTTCCGCCCGCTGCTGCTCCGCATCTATCGCATGGCGCAACCGCTGCCACACGGAAGAAACTTCCCGTCCAGGGTCCTCCTGCCCTCCGACCGATGCCTGCCCCTCCGATGATGAAGGCCCCGAACCATCATGGCTCCCACCTTGTTGCTGCTGCTGCTGTGCCGCTGCCTGTGCCCTGGCTCCTGCTGCCTGAACATCCTCCTCCAGCTGGGGTGCAGTTGTTGAGGTGGCCACCCCTGCTGGACGTCCGACTCCCGACTGTGGCAGGGATGTGTCCTCCACCAGCCTGGCCGCAGGGTCAGAGGCAGCTCCACAGGGCACCCAGGTGACACATGGGTGGGAAGATGGCACGGAGGACGACTGGCGCATAGGGGGTTCAGATAAGGAGGGGGTCGGAACAAGGTCCAGAAAACGGAGGAATCCGGCCCTGGTGAGCTGTCCCAGTGGGTCAACGCGGTCAACGAGCCATGCGAGAAGACGTGCAGCCTCCTCATGAAAAGACTGCAGGTCAGCTCGCATGGCACGTTGATGCAACGCCACTCCACCCAGGACAGGCTCAACCCGGTGCCGGATAGCCACATCCACAGGGAGAGGAAGTCCAGTTGGTATAAGCCAATCCCCTCCCTGAGAACAGGTCTGGAAGTAGGGATCCCTGCTGGTGCAAGATGATGCACTCACAGGATCGGGGACAGGATTACACACAGGCACCTCCGCAGTGGCCTGTGCTGCCTCCTGTCCCTGCCCCTGCACTGCACCACTAGCACCAGTGGAATCCCCACCTCCAGACCCCGTCTCTGTCCCTTGCACGGACTCCTCCTCCACCAAACCCCCCACCAACCTAGATGACTCTGTGCCATCTTCCTCCGTCGGGCCCTGTGGGGTCTGAGCTGCCCCTTCAGCTGCCGAGGAGTCCAACTCCAACCTCCACCTATTGGACCTCCCCTCGGCAGCTGCGACCTGGGACGCGGCACCGGACTCCTCACTCCCTGACGAGATGACAACCTGGGAGGGGAGCCGGGCCTTGCGTCTCCGGGTCGCGGTGCGATCCCTGCCGCTGTGCTCCACAGCACCTTCCTCACCCTCTTCATCAGTTGACGCTGCAGACAGGGAGAGATAGGAGACAGGCACGAGGGCACTGTACAATGGACTCATACACACATGACAGTTGTACATGAGTGGCATTGTCAAACTTCAGACATGGCATCGCAATCCCCAACACACATGTCATTGAAACTCACACACATGAGCTATTCCACAGCCATATCGCAACAGCCAGCACATCCATACACATACAACAGCATGAGCAGCCAAAGGTGAGCCAGACATCACATGAAACACAGGGAGTGCACTAGACATGCACACACGCCACCACACTTACATGCATGTGTACACCTCCGCCAACTGTCGCAGTGATGAGATTGGCATCCATGTCACATCTGGCAATCAGTCTTCTACATATCATCATCACTGTTGCACCCTAGTCAAATACACACATGTACATGTACACGGTGCAGATACATGCAGCTGGAACCAACATCCATGTGTGACACCACAACCATGCCAACTTACATACCCAGTAATCCAAACATGTGTGCTCACACATCTGCATTTGTCCTGCATGCTTACCCACACATACACCATCCATGTGTCTCACACATGAAATGACTTGCATGTGTCAGCCTCACAGCCCTGTACATACATATCCATACATGGCCCTACAAAACCACATGTACAACCTGCACACTACTGGCACACCACCACACGCACAGCTTCCAATCAGTATGCATGTACACTTACCGCTCGACTCTAGACGGGTCTGCCTCTCAAGGACCTGGACGTGGAGCGCTGGGCATATGCGTTCCAGGACCCTCATCTGATGTTCCGACAGGTGGCCCCGGCACCCCTTAGCATCCGCTGCCTTCAAGAGGCGCTGGGCCTTGTTGAGGGTCCTGGACCTGAAGTCCTCCCAGCGCTTCTTGACATGTTGGAAGTCGCAGACTGCCACCCCCTCCGCGTTGATGGCAGTCATGATGTCCGTCCAGATCCGAGTCCGTCCTTCCTTCTCGGCACGCGAACATCCGAAGAGGGCATCATACTGCCCCAGGACTTGCTCCACCAGGACACCAACGTCGGTGGCAGTGAAGCTGGTGCCCCTCTGCCTCTTTGGCTGGGGGTTGCCAGTGGTGCCAGATGGTGTAGTGCCCGACATGGCAACCCAAGAGGCAGGTATGGGTGGGAAACTGGATCCTGGGGCTGGGCTGTGGAGCGATGGAATAGCAGTCGGGAGTCTTCGGTTCCAGCAGGGGTGGTCACAGCAACAGCACCCCTGGCTGACGTGCAGCCAGGAAATGGCAGGGCACGTGGGCAGCACGCAATCAGGCAGCAGCAGATGGCAGGTGGGAGCGTGCTCGGGGATCTGGGGGGCAGTAATTCGGCCTTCTGGGCAGGAGCGTGGTCTTCTGTGTGTTTTCGCGTGGCCAGCTTGATACGGAGTGATTTGGCACGTGAAAATCTTGCACGTCAGCGTGTAATTTGAGGAAAGACCCTTAGCGCGTGAGCACGTCAGCAAATTCATTGGACCAAAGGCCCTTTGCGTGTAAGCGCTTCTGTGACATGAGGCGCGGGGGTGTGCGTGGGCGTTTCCCCCGTGACGTGGGCATAGTGGATTAGCGCGCGCGCGAAAAAAATGCTCATCCCCGTGTGAATGCGTGTAATCTGAGGAAAGGGCCTACGCGCGAAAGTGACATGACAAGCGCGGGCGTTTCCCTCAGCATGGGTTAAAGGTGAGCGGGGCCAGCAGTTCGCTGTACGTGCCTTTCGTGGAGACCGATGTGTGTTGCTGCTTCCTGTTGTTTCGCGCGCCATCACAACTTCACAGCTATCAAGGACGTATCTCTTCTTTTGGCGGGGGGATTGGCTACGCGTGTTTTTCTGCATCGCGCTAGTCAGACAGTGAGTCGTGCACGCTGTTTTTCCCACTGCGGGTGCCCCTGTGTATCGCACCGTTTTTGATGTCATAGTAGCCTGCGTGTCCCACGCGTACGCGATTTTCGTGTTACTGGGTGCCACCGCGTACTGCGGGAGGTTGATTCCACGCATGTAGGCTGCAGGGTTGTGTGCACGGTTTTCCAGCAGTTTTGGGGTGCCTGAGCATTGCGTGACCCGTCACTACATCACCGGGGTCACATACAGCCTTGCAGGTGCAGGGGGGCTGTTAACATCTTGCTTCCCACCCCATTCACCCCAATTGCCCAGGTCAATTGTGGTGTACACCTCCCATTGGCACTACTCCATCTGTGCCGGCACTACTACATCTGTGCCATGGTTGGGAGGCCACCAAAGGTGAGGGGCGCCTCAGCTGGGCGTACTCCTCATGGCGGGTGTGGTCAGGGACGTGGCCGGGGTGACCAGGGAGTAGGGGGACTCCAGGGTGTCCAGGGCAGCCGCAGAGGGGGAAGAGGCAGGGGTGCGCCACTTGAGCATGATGTCGTGCCATGTGTCGGTGCAGTCATGCCACCACCCCCTGTGGTTCCGGGAGATGCAGCTTCTGCATCTGGCACTGGCGCCTGTGTGACCCGGCAGTCCGTTCCATCGACTGCCACAGGCCCAAGGGTAGTGGTAGCTGCAGGTGCAGCTGTGGACACCGCCACCCAGGCTCAGGGTCTGCCAGCGCAGCCTGCGTTGGCACTGGAGGAGCCCTTGGAAGATTTCCAACAGGCCAGGAGGGAAACCGTAGGGGCACGCAGGGCTGCCCTGACCAAGACACATGTCCCTGGGGCAGTTATGTCATCTGCTGCCCCAAACAGCCGGGTGTTGGTAAGTGCAGGGGCAGATGCACCCAACAACACCTCGGTTGTGAGTCTGCCAACCAGGACAGTTGCAGTCAATGACCCTGCCACAGCGGATGTTGCTGCGCAGGGTCCATTAGGGGCACCCAGCTGCCACTGACAGAAGTCAGGCCTTTGGTCGTCCCTCCACCTGACACTCCCTTGGCTCAATCCACCGAACCCACTGGCCAGACTGGTCTGGGCGGCATTAGCCTGCCAGGGTCTGAGCCACATTCCAAGAGGAGGAAGTTTGCACCTGCAGTACAGGCTAGGACCTCACACACAGCCAATACCTCCTGCACATCGAGGAAGAATCCTTTCTGCAACCAGGAACTGGACTTCCTCGTGGGCTACGTGCGGGGCCACAGCCGTGACATTATAGTGGGTGCCAATAGTCAGACTACAGCTGCCCAACGTGATACCCACTGGAAGCATGTTGTGGAAAATGTCAGTGCATTCGACCATGAGGTGCGCACGGCGCAACAGTGCAAAAAGCGTTGGAATGCCATCAAACGCAGCGCTAAGGCTAAGGGTGCCTCTAATTACAACTTGACTCTGGTAACTGGCGGTGGGCCTGCACCAGAGGAGGAAGTCTTCACTCCGCATTAGTCACTTGTTGCAGAGTTTATACCATCTGAATTGGTCGAAGGAGTGGGAGAGATGCCGGACTTTGATGCCCAGTCCAGTGAGTTTTGGTGCGTGTTTGTTGAGGACGTGTGTGTTTTACTTGTGGGATGTGTTGTGCATGATTGCCACTACATGTGAGGTGTACATGGTTCGGATGTGCAAGTAATGCAATGCTTCCGTGATGCATGTCTGCTCTGCTGGATGGTGGACATGTGGAGCAGACGGGGACTGTCGGCATCAACACTATTGCATCCTACTCACATGCTGGTTACCAGGATGCCCCTCCGGTCCATGTCCCAGCTCACTGGCCCTTCTGCATGTAGCGTGGGGTGACCTTCCTCTCAGCCCAGGCACGATGTCATAGCATGACTGATGTGCATGTGTCCTCTGCCTGCATGCGGGTACTCCATTTAGGCATGCTCCCTTGCCCCTCCACCTCCCGCTTTGCACTGGTCTGCTTCAATATTGCCATTGGGTACTTCCCTGTTAATGCTTCCTGTGTACATGCTAACTTCCCGCAACCAATGTGCCAGACATATGCTGTGTGGTACAGCCTTAGTTCTTGATGCAGGGTATCTCACTTGTACTGTGCAGAGGTCAGATGCCCCGCAGGGACATGAGTGCCCATTCATGCTCCATGTGCATTGCACGCATGCCCCTATGTGTCCTTGACCGAATGATCACTGTAATACAAGTCCTGGGTGACATACATTGCATGGCATTTCATCAGCCTTCCCATGTTTACTGTGGCTCAGTACTGCGTTGCACACATGTTTAGGGTCTTACAATCTGGGTGGGTCACATGCCTCAGCCTGTTTAATGGCCAATGACGCTGTCCAGCTGGTGTAGTGTCCTCTTCACAAATGGGTGGCCTCCAGACGTTTCATCATGTGTCCTGCTTACTGTCCCATCATCATTTGAAGTGTTGTCACTTGACTCAGATGAAGCTGTTGATGCTAGTTAACACTGTCTGTCAATACACAGGTCTATGGTCAGCCTTTTGATACCATGCTAGGCATCCTGCTTTTGCACTTGGGTGGAGGGGTGCTTTGCTTGTAGATATGCTATCCATTGAATGCACATTGCACGTGATGCCTGAAGTTGACCTTGCACTGCCTTCACATTTTCTGACACACACAATGGAGTCCTTGTACATGTAGGTAGTGAATAACATACATATTTGCTGCACTGCTTAGACCCACTTCAATGCAGACTGCCACCTTTCAACAGGTCTGATCACAGAAGCAATTCCAAGTTAACTCAGCATGCATGCCAGGTTCTATTTTGTGTGTCACATGTCTGCCTGATGTTGTCGGTGTGTGTGTGTGTTTTGTGTGCTTCTGACATGTGTAGTGACCTTTTTTTTCTCTATTTTTCAGATGATGACGCAATGGAGGATGGTGTTGTCATGCCAGGCACAGGGTTGGTCTCACTACATCAACCCGGCACAAGTGGGAGTCGTAGGGTGGCAGGCCACGAAAACCCCCAAGTGCCACAGGCCATCTTGTCTCTGGCTGTCTATGAGTCCAGCCCTGATGACAACTCTGACGTCCATGTCGAGTTGGATGAGCATCAGGTCCATGTGTCAGGGGTGAGTGATTCTGATGTGGACACTCCTCTGGCCGCGACACCTGCACTGAGGGGTCAGACTGTCTTGGATCCTCCACCCGTGGTGGATCGGTACGCAGGGTCACCCTCCACACCAGTCACTGATGTGCCTGGGACATCACGTCGACAAGGGCATGTAGTCGTGCAGCCGCGGGCGGTGCCAACATGACGAGGACAACCGGTCCTTGAGTCCCGCAGGGGTCAAGCCCAGCAACGTGGTCGCCGTGCGCAACCGCTGTATACTGAGTGGGAGCAAGACATGACTGCCAATTCAGAACGGCAGGGGGCAGCAATGGAGAACATCGCTGAGAGCATGGAGCGTGTGGCCCGATCCGTGCTCCCCCCTGCTAGGCAGGTGCTTCTCCAGCAGCAGGCGGCACGGTCCACGGCCTGCTCGCTCAGGCTGGGCATGGCGGCCTCAGACAGGGCACGCCAGGATGAAATGTCGTCTTTGCGTCAAGCAATTGCTGCTCACGCAGAGGCACACATGGAGGCCCTGAGGTGGGAGTATGCTTCCCTCAGATCCACTCTGGGTGCCCTTCTGATGTCCCAGAGGGAGCGGTCAGAGGAGAGGTTTGCACAGTTTGAGCGTACCATCTCGGCTGAGCTACAGGCTTGCCGGGAGGTGCAGCGGTTGTTAAGCCAGGCCTTGCAGGAGGAACTGCGTGTTACACGTGCTACCTTGCAAGAGGAAGCACGTGTATCACGGGAGGTTCTGCATGCAGACCTACGTGTCATCGCCACACAGAACCAGGCTCACCCGTCCGCCAGACTTGCTGCCGACGAGGGGCAAGCTGCGGCTAGGCGTGGCCAGGCTACTGTGCTACGTCCTCCTTTCCAGGATGAGCCAGACTCGGACGACCATCTATCTCCCACATAGGTCGGGCTGTGCAGGCGTTGAGCCCATGGAGGTTTTTATTTTGGCTCAGCATCATCGCATGTGGGTGTTGAGCAGCACCCTCTACCCCTCCCCTCCTCGGTGCCCCCCCCCAGGTCGTATGTGGCCATTTTTGATTTTTCTTTTAGTTTAGTTAGTTAAGTTTCTGTTTGATAGTTAGTTTAATTAGGTAAAGTATGTTTTTCGTACTTAGTCTAATTAGTTAATATAGTTTAAAATTGCTTGTCTATTGTGCTTTATGTGACAGTGTTGTGCTTTGTGGCTTTTAAAAGCATCCACTGTCTGTTCCAGCTGGGCCCTTCAGGCTTGTCTTGTGTATGTGTTTGCTGCTTGGGGTCCTTGACTGACATATGCCACTCCTGCTTCCCTTATCCATGGGTTTGCAAGGACAGTTCGGTGTAACAGCCTATTACACAAGGGCTTTGGACTGTCATATCTGTGGCATGCCTGATGCTGTGGAACTTGTGTTAACACCCCTAGTGGGGATGATTGGGGTGTTATTGACCACTGTTCTGCTTTTGCTAGATGGAGTGTTTCATGATTCATGTGTACATTCATTGCCATGCATTGTGTAGTATGTTTCTTATCTTTACTGTACATTTGCTTGTTGCAATTCATGCCGTAGATAGTGTGTTCCACACTTTGGCTGCGAAAGACGGACTGTGGTGTGATTTCTGATGTACATCCCTGACATGGTCCAGTGATGTGATGCCTGAAGAGACACACACAGATGAATCGAATGCATTAATCATGTGTTTCATGCCCTTTCTGCAGGGGGATGAGCCTCCAGACCACCTTTGCCAGCAGACATGGGCCATTGGACGTCTGGAATCTGGACACGTTTGGTGGTGCCCACATGCACATGTGTGGGCAAGCAGAGTCACAGGGATTGCAATCATACATCCGAAAACTGCTGACGTGTTTCAAGGGATTCCAGGTAAGGTGAGCAGCACAGGGGGGCCACAACACAGCAAACCTTCCACCAGGCCAGTTGCACATGCATGCTTAGTAGCAGCACTGAGGGTGAGCTTGGACGAATATTGGTGTTGAAAAGCACAATACAGCTCAGATGTGTTGGTGGACTCATGGCCAGTTGATTGTAAGGTTGTCTGGGGCACCTGCAGGGGCAGTGGCACATTCCCTCCGGTCCACTATGGTCCATTGAGGCACTTGTATCACCCAAGTAGTGTTCCGAGACATGTAAAGAAGCAGCTGACAGGGACAGACGGCAAGGGACAGACTCGGGTGCAGTGCATTTCATTTTCATGTAGAATTTGAAACATGCACTGCCTACTTTATTTAGGTCGTGGTGGAACACGACTTGTTTGGAAGTCATACCTTGCTATATGCGTCTGTCTGCTTACCCAGGGAACATTGCATGTTGTGTGATTCGTGACACATTGGTGTTCCATTTGCCACGCACCCACCGGCGCCTGACTTACTGCACATTGACTGTGCATGAACCATCACAGGGGTAATGTTACGTATGGGTACGAAGCATCCACACCAGATTGTCTGTTTGTAGAGTAGTTTGTTGCTATGGGGCATATTTGGTGGTGTGTTTGTGTGTTATGGGCACCCACAGATTTTTAACTGTGGCTCTCTTTTCAGCATTGAGGTGCTCCTGTTACCGGACCTGAGAGTGCGCAGGCAGGAGGCCAGCACTAACCCCAGAGATAAGTTTCTCTTTGACTTCCATTTCAGTGAATTGCTGCTATGTTTATGATGAACAAGTTTGGTATGATTGTGTATGTGTTAATGTGAGTACTACATTCTTGGCCATTCCCTACTTTCCTGTGTCAATCCTACTTCCCTCTCCTGCCCCTCATTCCGGTTATCCAGTATGCCAACGCCTGTCCCAACTCAATATACCTGACCCTCCTTCCCCACCAGGGTCTCAGAGGCCTGTGTGAGTTTGACCTTGCAGCCACCCAGTCCACGGTGGGGGTGGTTGGTTTGTGCCACTCCTGCACCTGTACACGGGAGCAGTGACAGTACACATCCGTTTGTGGTGCCTCATTCTATGTTATGTACCACACATGGTACACATCCTGTTGTGACATTGTTTTACTGTGCTACCTTGGTTGTTACGTCATTGTGGAAGTACTTGGCCTTTGTGAGGTACTGCTACTTCAAGTCATCTACTGGAGGCTGTTCTGGTTAGTTTTTCTGCCTGCAAGCTTTTTGCTTGGCTTCTGTGTTGGCCTGCTTTGAGGTCTCTTGGATGTAGTGTTTTTGCAAATCAAGGTGGACTCTGAGGGTGCAGGCAACTTTTTACACACAAGGTGGGAGATGGTGACAAAGGGGAAGGGTGATCCTGTGGCCAGGTGAAATTCAAGGATGTAGGCTCCATAACCCCGGTGCAGTTATTCAGTGGGTCATGGTGATTTGTGAGGGAGGGGTGGTGCTTGGTTGGTGATAGTTGCCTTGCCCTGCAGTGTGATGGGTGCCCTGACATTGTAATTGTGGTATCCTATGTACATGATGTGTTCTGCTGATCAATGCCTGTTCATGTGTTGTGTTTACCTTTCAGGTGTGAGGGGATAGTTGTGGTTTGACATGCTGGGGTGTACACATGGTGAATGTTCACATGTGATGTGTAGAGGACACTGATGGTCACTTAATTGCACATGCATATGTTGAGTGCATGTCCCTACTGACCCACACACTCGCACTATAATGCACTACATGTACAACCACCCTTCCATGTCCACGTGTACACCCTGTTTTCCTTCTGGTGCCCACTGTGTCCCTGCAGCACATGTCCTATGACCAATTGGGGATCCTGTACATGCCTAATTTGCTTTTTGATGTGGTTTGTCGCTTAGATGTTATGCTCAGGGTGTGCATCACACGCAATGGCTGTTAACTGTGCTGTGCACTGAGCAGTGTGTTGCAGGAGGTGGACACCGCACACAGAAGCTGCAGTGTTGATTTTTCAATGCACAATGTGCATGTAGACAGGCATTCATTGTTATGTTACAACTTCGACTTTTGGAATGCATTTGGGTATGACTTCTTTTGGGTGGGAGGTTGTTGGTCAGTCATTTCATCTGATTCCATGTCAGGCATCATTGTCTGATGCCAATTTACATTTTTCACATGGCAATGTTTACCTTATTGGTACTGTGTTGGTGTATGGCTATTGCTTGCCATGTCATGTTGTGCTTTGGGAGGGTTTGAGTGTCATACCAGTGATAGTCATGGCCTGTTTTGCAGGTGTGTGTGATTCACACCTTGCATGTGTGCCTTTTGGTCACACAGGATTGCTTGTGTTTAAGTAGCTAGGGATGCACACAATGTGGCACTTCCATGGCAACAATCTCAGGGTGGTAAGGTTGTGACAGTTGACTTTCTCTTTGTCATCATCGATTGTCACCTGGTATGTGCCAGGCCTGTGTGCACTATGCAGGGGTGGGAGTTTAGGTGACCAATGTGTCCACAAGCTGGGTGCGGGCATCCTCGCCATGTGCCCTATCCCCACCCATGGGCAGAGCCTGTGCCTCGGTTGGAGATGTGGGGGCACCACCATGTCCACCAGTACGCCCTGCCGTGTTGCAACATTGTGCAGGACACATGCTGCCACAATGATCCTGCACACTACTGGGGGTGCATAGAGTAGCTGCCCACCAGAGCGGTCAAGGGAGCGGAAGCGTGACTTGAGCACTCCGAATGTGCGCTCCACTATGGCCCTGGTTGCAATATGAGCCACGTTGTATCTTACCTGGGGTGGTGTGGTGGGGTTCCGGACTGGCGACATCATGTGGTTGCTCAGAGGGTAGGCGCTGTCCCCTGGAGAGGTGATAATGGTTGTTATTATTGGGGTTTGTGTATTTGTGTGTGTGTGACATGCATGCATGTGCAAGGGCATTTGTACTCACCTAGGAGCCATGTGTCACCATGCTGCCCAGCTTCCAGGGCCCGGCTCAGGGCAGACATTCTGTATATGAAACTGTCATGGGTGGAGCCAGGGTAGTTTGCATAGACAGAGGTGACGATTACCTTTGCATCGCATACCACCTGTACATTGATGGAATGCCAGTGCTTGCGTTTTCGGTAGATGTGCGCAGTGGCCCTAGGTGGACGTAGGGCCACATGGGTGCAATCTATGGCACCGAGCACTTTGGGGAAGTGTGCCACCCTGTAAAAGTCCTGGACAACGACCTGCCTTTCTGCGGGTGTTCTGGGCATGTATATGTGCCTGCGGACTGAGGGGCGTGCAGTCATGATTGCCAACACCTGGTGTAGGCAGCGTGACTGCGTGGCCTGTGAGACCCCCCCCGCTATGGCAGTAGTCCGCTGAAATGACCCAGTGGCCAAAAAATGCAGGACATTGAGCACCTTCTCCAAGGGGCTCAATGCTTGGGAGCAAAGGGTGGGGGATGTAAGGTCATCTTCCCACTCCCTGACCAGGTCTAGGATGATACGGGGTGGAAACCTATACCTGCCGTAGACCTGGTTGTCAGGCATCCCAAAAAGGCTAGTCCGTGGTGAAAAAATGCGTGCCCTGGCTATTGTCCTCCTCCTGCCGTGTCCCACGATCAGTGCTGCGACAAATGGGGCATTCATCGTAGCTGTATATACTTGTTTGTTGTTTGCGTGCACTTTTATACTGTGCGCGGGGACGCTTCCGCCTGCCTTCGTGTGGCGGACGCATTCACGCCTGTGTGCGTCTTTTGCCATGCCCGGGTTTCCCGTATTTGTATCCATAAATACAGGTTGTTCGCGTGCGTGTGGGCATTTCGTGTAGTTCCCTGCAGTACTTCCCCAGTTACGCTTTCTTTTTCATGCGTTATTCCCCATTCTGCGTGTTACGCCCACTGTTCCACCTACTTTTGTTGTGTGCGCTGCGCTATGTGCGCTTTTTCTGTGTGCGTAGCGCACACTGTTTGATGACGTGTGTGCCCGCGTGCGACATGCACCGATTTGGTGCACAACCAGTGGGAAACAAGCGCAGCGCCTTCCTTGAATCGCACGCGTGCGCGAACGCTTGCTTTCTCATGCTTGCACCACCTTGCGCCTGCTTGCGCTGGGATTTTCAGCACACGTTTGTTCCATGAATCGGCCCATAAGAGTTTTTGAGTATCAATGAGGCTAACAGATAAAGTTTACTGGAGCATAACAAATGAACGGATATTTGGCTCAATGATATTGTGACCCTCACAACATGATTAAAAGACAGTCAAGAAACAACTGTGAAAATATTTGTTTAAAAGTAGACTCATAGGCTGCGTTTGACCTGCTAGAGCACAATGTAAATCTAGTCAAGAAGCAGGGAGTTGAGATAGCACAAGCAATGTACATTGTTATTCCAGAAGTACATCAACATACTCTTTTATACAAGCATCAAATAAAAAGATAGACAAACACATTGTATGCTCAAGCATTAACTAAAAGAATAGATTAAAATATGACACTGTGATCAATTTGCAAAAGCAATAAACGATCTAACTGATTGATCTAACAGATTTTTTTTTTTTTAAAAGTGCAATTGAGTAAAAGGGAGCAAGCTGGCAATCCATAAACCTAAAAACAGTGAATGAAGCACATGTTTCTAGGCATTCAAAAGATTTCTTATAAAAGGAATTACACATCACATTAGACTCACTGCCTCTAGAATTAAAGCATTAGAACTAGTCAGGCATGTCTTTCGAATATATAGGGAGTAATTAGATCAATGCAAGCAACAGATGAATAATGAAATTGTGGGATGTGTTGACCCACTCCGCTATGCTATGCGGCATCACCCTGCCAGTTATGGTGAAAGAAACGGCGATAATGGCGGCAATGCCCTTGTGAGCGCCAAAAACCTACAAAAACCTATAAAAACTGTGTGCTTCAGCACACAAAAAGAGGGATGCACAACCTACCATCCATGGTGCATATGTGGTGGGATAGAGCACACACCACAGAAAATGTGCCAGTGGGCTCCATGACCAGCAAACAGAGTGCAGAGAGAGAAGCAGCATTTTGCATGTGAAACCCCAAAATGTGCCTACAAATGACATTTGCTTTGTTGCCAAAAACTCCAAAACGCCTATAACACAACACTTCTCAACATTCAAAATCTTGCCTGGAACCAAAATTCATGTATCTAATGAAGCATTGCGAACATACGAAGTCCTAATGTGAAGAGCAAAGCATTCCTCAGACACACTGGATTGTCTGAAAACTGACAGCCTATGCCAAAATTTGGGTGAAGTACCCTGGGCTACCTGAATGACAGCTGTCAGATGAGTTACTGATGAAACTTTAAAGTGAGCTCAAACTAAAAGTCTGCTGGATTAGCAAACATAAAAAGGATTGTTGCCCAAAAGGAATACAGATTTTAGTTGTGTTTTTGATCCCACAGATTGTAAGGCTAAGAAAGTAATGTATTTATGTTTGATGCAACAAATTTGGTTTTTGCTGGATTTAAGACGTTAATTAGCCTGGCTGAGCTGCAAGAACTGGAAAAGCAGGTTTTTCTCCTAGAAGGAGGGCCTTCCTCTCAGCAGAAACTCACTGAGATTCTAATTGCAGGTTAGAACAGACTCTTGTCTACAGAAAGAGAAGGAACAATGACAAGCCTTTCAGCCCAGGAAGCAGAGGTTTGAAGGTAGTCGTAAACTCTCCTGGAAGGAGCTTCCCCCAACGAGGGGGATGCACTGGACTCCCAGGAGAGACAAAGGGGTAGAGCCAAGTGACCATCTGCTGTTATGATTGAACAATGGACAATATTTAAAAGTCTCATAACTTGTTATTCAAAGTGGTGAAAAATATAAATAATAAATAAGGACAGAGTTGTTAATTACATTTTTTGCTGCACGTTTGAAGAGGCGGCAGATCTGTGTGACATGTTCTGGACAGGAATGGCAATATATGTGGTTTTATGCAAAATGTATGAATGTTAGAATTATGAAAAGTTACATACACATCCCTATGTTAAACACACACATTTGTGGAAATTTGCATAACATTTGGAAATTGTGTTCATAGCGAAAAAGGACAACATTCTGTAGAAAGTTGAGATAAGATCCCAACACTGCGGGGTTTTGAGGAATAGCTGCTACATACAATATGGCATCTTTGTGTGTGATTTGTATAAAGGTGACCAATGTAGAAATGTACATTTAGTATCAAATCTGATTTTGAGACCAGTGGTCTATGAGGACTGTAAAGCAAACCATAAAATGTGACATCATCCGGCCTTGATCCAATCATTCAAATTGCAAGCGCAGAGGTGAAGTTTTGATTCTATCCCAGCTCACAGGGGCAAACTTAGCTAAGCCGACCCATAAACCCACTTCGTGATGTCATTTTAAAGCATAAATAGAGACAGCTGACAACACATAGGGACTCACTGATCCACTGACTTTCCTGATTCCGGCGAAGCACACTGATCCAGCATTCTACATCCAGCTTTAATATTCTTCCAGATCCAGAGGCCAAACCTCTTGCCAGCAATAGAGAACTATTGATTTCCAGCAAGGCGCAAATCCTCAATTGTATTCTCTCCACCCAGTGAAGCGCTGTGTGGTGTGAGAAGGCCTTTTGAACCAGTATCCTGAAATTCTCTGGCTTGCCACCACTAGGCTTGCCTGAGGAACTCGATATCCAGCAGATTAAAATACCCACAGACTAGGAGGGCAGATCCTGTGCAAACCCGGTGACCGGCCTAGCTGATCCAGTACCATGCCTGATGTGCTGTCTTTCCTAGACCAGACCCAATCCAATGACCAGAGCTGATGGTCCAATTCAATAACTTATCCTGTGAGTATGAATAGGAAGAACTGTGGCCCATAGTATCTTTGCATTGTCTTATCCCTATCTCAAACCCATCCTATCTTTCATTCAGAACCAGTATTGTTAGAACTATCTTTGCGTTGACCCTTTTCTCATCTGAAGAAGTAGAGTTTCTACAGCAGGCGGGTTACACTGATCATGTGACTGTAAGATCCCTCTATGGTATTCGCTTTTTCATAGTCATCCTCTAGTGTAAGCAAACCCATTTTTCCTTTTCCAAGTGCATTTTTGTTTCCATTCTCGTGCCTATCTCGCAAAAACAACTCTTACTAAAACCTCTATAACAGTTTTTGTGATAGAAACGAAATTTCAACTCCTACTTGTACCTGACATCTGTAGCTATCCATAGAACCCAAAACAGTATTGCAAAACAGTGCGATTCTCTCATTATCACGAATATCGCGCAAGGAAAAGTTTGCCGTGAATTACAGTTCTGAGAAATGTTTACACATGTGAAATAGCTTTCATTTGTTTCCGACTTGAACTTCAAGATTTCAAATGTATTCTTGTGACTAAATCATTGCTTGTGATTGTGTGCAACTGTTCAAAGTGTCTCCGATAGGAATAATTTACAACAATTGAAGTATTTTTGACCATATTTGGTGTTTTTGCCCAGTCAATTATAAAAACAATTTTAAAGCCATACTGACAGCTGAAAAGTCCATTCCGTTTTTCTCTTGTGTTTTATGGGGGAAGGAGGGACTGATATTCTTTTTGATTTGTGCCATTCCTGAATACCTGCTCTCTCCTCCCATCTCTTTACATTGCCTATTGTGGTTTGAGGGGTGTTGCAGGGGGAACCTCTGACCATACTGCCATCTGTCCACACCAACACAAAAGTATTGTTTTCTGTGCTGCATATGTTTTTGGTGCTCATTACTTGATTCCTTGTGTATTAAAATATATTATTCAGTGTTCTGTCACCCCATTGGTGATTGTTGTTTATCTATTAAAATATATTGTGATTACATTTTAAATACATAAATAAATATTTAACTTTGCAAACTAGCCTGATTCCTGGATCAGTGTGACCGGGGGGAAGAGAGGGGGCGTCTCAGGAGAAGGGTGTGATATGAGTGGTATATCATTCAGAATATAGAACTTATAGACAAAAATAAATAAGGGCTTCAATTGCGCACTACATGCTGGGCTTGACTTGGGTGTGTGCCGGATTGAAATCACTTCAAAATGGATAATAATGCAGATCTAAGACAAGGAATAAAGGAGAACAGGTTGATATCTGAATCAGTGGCTAACGTTCAAAGACACATATATTTCATGAAATGGGGAGATACACTCCTTCCTCTCAAACACTCCCCATACTACTGAGACATTTTCTGTGTAATACTAGTGGATCTGGTACATCTGGTCCCATCTAAGAAATTGGGCACATCAAGTATATAAAGTCCCTTCTCAAACATAACAAGAGAAAGAGGAAGATGTGGTTTAACTGTTAGAGACAGAGGATTACCTGGAATACGGGTAAATTGGGGAAGGCAAGAGGGCCACTAAGAGCTATCAGAAGTGGACAGGTGGAAAAACTAGACTACTCTCAAGATATAAATAAGTGAATACATTTACAAGATAAGTTGATGGAGGTTACGGGGGTCCCCCCCATATATATATTTGTGATGAACTGTATCCAAAATATATAAATAAAATTGATCAAATCGACCTAGAAGAAAATAAATTAAAGTTGGGGTGTCATGGGGAGGGTACAGGGGTCTTCCCTTGTATATATTTGTGATGAACTGTAGGCAAATTAAATAAATAAAATTGATCAAATCGACCTTGAAGTAAAATAAAAAGGAAAAACAAAATGGATGAAATCACATAGATTTGGGTACAGAGACTGTACATTAAGAATTTCTATCCCTACCTCTGCTAGAACCCAGCCTTCATTTTATGCATGTCTATTCTTCTGAATAGAAAGTATGAACTTGTAAGGCTACAGTCCAATTTCTTATCCACACTTTTTTCAATTGTATTTCATTTTCTGAGAGAGGTGACCTTCTGGTAGCAATAAGAGATGCTTCTGTTTGCTCTGCCTCTAATTCACACCATGCTTTCTCTCCAACAGCAACTTAACCCATTTTTATCAGTGAAATGCTTGCATATGTATCTACCTTTTCTTTAAATCGGGACATTTGACAAGAGGGTATCGTCTCAAAAGCTAACACTATCCCCACAACCCCCCAAAACTGGAAAGTCTGGTCACTGGACTTGTTTGGTTTTGACTTGTACAGTTTGGGTTTTGCTTGGTTTGTTCATGTCTGCAGGAGCAGCACAGTTCATCATTGGAAACTTAGTTGTGAGGGCATTGTTGCACTGGAGAGCTCTGTATTTGCAATTAGTTTGGTTTCTGAAACAGGATTGCTTTCTTAGGTCTTGCTTTCTTCTACGTTTAATTGTTTTACTGTTTACCTCTGAATGGTGCATGGAGAGGACTTTCATATCATTGGTGGTCTCATGAGCAGAAGGTAGACAATATTATCCTGCTGTATTGCCACTGCAAACAGAGATTTGAAGACTATATTTCCATGTCATGTGATCACCTTGATGTTTAATCCTAAGTGGAACATTAATGTCACGTTGATAAATCGTGCTTTAACGATCTTAACTATCCTCCTAAAAAATGGCCATAAATCATAAGAGAAGGATGGATGTTACATTGTGAGGTTTGGCATATCAAACATTTTCTACATGCTTACAGTTTTTTTTTCTTAAATGTTTCAATCTAGATTAATGATAAAATGTGAAATTGCAATGTCCCTGCTCTGACACAGGTGTTTAAACAATTAAGCTGGTTTAGGGTCAGGCACCAAATATGGTGGTTCTGCAAAATCCATCAGGGCAGCTAAATCGATTGACAGTGTTTTTACAGGATTGTCAACAGTTCAATTCAGTCAATACATCATATCGTCCTTGAAATTTTACTTGCAACAATATGTTTGCCAATAATCTGCTGCAAAGGCCGCAGAACGACACCGGAAGACTGTTGCTGGGGCATCCATTGCCCACTCATCAACTTCAAGTGAAGGATCTGCACATTCATCAAGAGGACCCTTCCACACAACCTCCCACCCTTCAACTGGTAGGCCTAAACAGTTCTGTGTCCTGGATCGCCACGGTTATCCTTCCGGAGCTTTGCAAAGTCATGATTTTATCTATCATATACCATCCAAAGAAGGGACTTCTCCAGTTTCCATGATCTTGCACAGCCTTGTGCTGTGAAACACTCAGTTACTCTCTCATCGTTGGCCCAGAACTTTGCTGCTCTCTGCCAAGAAACATAACCTTGCTGGAGACTGATTTCTGTGTCTTCATGCCTGCAGACCCGGTGCATGGTCATCTCAAACTGCCTCTGAAATCCTGTGGGTCCTCTAATGGAGTGGGATCCGAGACACGTGCCCTTCTTCATGTTCATCCTGGTGCTCTTTTGAGTCATTAGGTTACTGAAGGAGAACATAACAGCCAAACCTCCTGACCCAGATGTTGCACTTTTCAAAGGAAGCCCCTGCACTCATGACTCTCAAACCCCCAACACTAGAACGTTCAGTGTGAGCAGTTGACCCAATGGCCTAGACTTAACTAGAGTCATTATGAGTTCTGATCACCACGGACTGGTATGCATACCTTAGATCCTCATCTGCCTGCATTGGGCACAAGTTTTGAAGTTACCCTTGCCTTAGCTTTACTGGTAGAACCTGGCTATAAGAATCCTGTCTATTGTCCCCCTAGGTGACCAGGACTGGAAATTACCCCTTCCTATGCAGGAATCACATTTTAGATATTTTTCAAAGGATAACTGCATGCTAAAGGACACCCTTGCATGAGATGTACTAACAGTCACTCACTTATTCCCTCTATTGATTGGGCCATTTGGGGCTGAGGCACACTTCAGTGCAGGCATTTTGGCATATGTGTGTTTGCTTTATTGGGCTGCATCCTAAATATCTCCCTTTCTGCTTCTCACACTCAACATGGTGAGGTGGCCTTGCGAAGGACTATATGATTCTGTGTGGGATGTACAATTTAAGATTGCCAGCGGGTCACAGGGAATCTGCAGTTGCCTCCTTTCATAGCTGCTCAGGTTTGGAAAATAACTTATGGCTCAAGAAGGCCGACCACTTGATTTAGATCCAAGAACAGGCCCTACAGGGCAATCCATGATCGCTTACACAGTAGAACTGGATACGGCCACATAGTTCTTCACTCCCCCATCTTTTCCCCTACATTCTCCTTCTCACACAGTTCTCTCTTGGCATAGCGGTCTTGGACTGCATTACCATCGGGCTTCGGGCAGACCCTCTGACCAAGTGGCCTGCCGCCTGCTCCAAAGGAAATACAGACTTTCTCTCCTCTCCAAGAAGAGGGTCCATTTCCAAGCCCGCACAAATGTTGCTTCTAACAACAAAGCCAAACTCTTTCAAATCTGAAAGGAGCTGGCCAATCCTAATGCAGTCGCCACCTCTTCTGTTCCTGCCCAGGCCCTCTGTACAGCTCTGGCCTCTCATTTTACCACTAAAACTCAGGACATACTGTCCTCGCTATCCTCTTGCCCTTGCTCTCCTCTTCCTCTTCATATACCTCTCTCAGGTCTCCTTTGGCCACCTCTCCCTTTCCTCTTCCTGTTTCCTCTTTCACTCTAACAGCACCTGACGATCTCTGTAGACAAGTCAGCTCTATGAAAGTATTGTCCAAACAGGTGCTCCCCTGCTCCTCCAGAACCATCAAGGACCACATTGCAACCCTCACTCTAGCCTTGGCCAATTTCTGCAATCATTTTTTCGCCATTGGATCTATTGCCTCTCTCCTCAATCACTCCTCTGTGCACCCCCTATTAAAAAAGCTTTTGCTGATGCTACATACCTGACAAACTATCACCCACTTTCTATTGCTCTTTTCCTGGGCAAACTTGTGGAAAAGCAGGCCATCTCCCAGCTTACCCTCCATACTGAATCTGTTGGCTGGCACCATGACCAGTGGTCTGGCTTCAGAGCAGCCAGAGGCATGGCAGCTGTTCTCCTGCACACCTGTGAAGATCTGCTCTCTATCGCCAACTCCAGCTCTCCCTCAGTCCTCTTCCTCCTTGACTTTCCTTTGCTTTCGACATGGTGAATCACGTTACCGTGATCAACAGACTCCATGTGAACTTGGGCATCAGGGAGGCCCTGACGTGGCTGACCTCCTTCCTCCTGGTCTGTCCTTCCCAGATCTATCTCGGGTCCCCCAAGGCTCTAATCTCTCAGCCTGGCTCTTCAATGTCTATCTGACCCCTCTTGCCAACCTGATCTCCACCTTCTCTTCTAACTTTCAGTGTTATTTACTTTCAGTGTTATACAGATGACACTCAGCTCTCTTTCTGGCTTCCCTTAGCCTCCTCTACTCCCTCGCTTATTGCAGACTTTCTAGTATGATTCAGGATTGGTGCACCTCTTTGCCTTAATGCCAGTAAGACAGAGATTCTTCTCAATGGGACTCCTGCTCCCACTTTCACTCTCTCACTCTGGCTGCCCTCCTTGAGCCCTCTACCTTTGCCTTCCTGCGAGGAAATAAAACTTGGCATCTTCTTTGACTCCACTTTCTCCTTCTCTGCTCACATCACAGACCTTGCCAAAAAGGCCCACTTCCAGCTACATCTCCTCAGAGGTATTCTACCTTTTCTCCCTTTCCCCAGAAGCTCACTGTCTCTAGAGCCCTGGTTTTCTCCAGGCTGGACTACTGCAACAGCCTCTTTCTCAACCTGCCTACCTCTACTCTTCCCCCCTGCAACTAATCCAGAACAGGACTGTGAGACTTATCCTTGGCCTCAAGTCCAGGGACCACATCTCCCCAGCCCTGAAATCTCTCCACTGGCTCCCACTGGCTGCACAGATCAAGTTCAAGACCCTCTACATTGTCCACAAGATTTTCTGGGGCCCAGGCCCCCACTACATCCAACTCTCTCTTCCAAAAGACCTTCCTTTTAGAGCCTTGTGCTCAGCTACCTACAACTTTCTGAGGGTCAGACGCCTCTCGAAGCAGAAAGTGGGGGATAGATCTCTCTCCTCTGCAGATGGCTCCCTCTGGAATGGCCTCCCTGACTTGTGCCGGACCACCTGAAGTTCCAGAAGCAGCTCAAGACCCTACTTTTTCCCTCTGCCTTCTCTCTCCCACTCCCTTGCTAATGTTCCTGTCTGCAGCATAGACTGGTTGCTTGGTTCCCTCAGAGTCTTACTGGGTACCAAGCTCCCCCACGACCAGTCTTCCTTTGCACTGTCTCCTGGCCTAACTTGCTCTTAGGAGCTGTAAATGTAACCCCACAGCCCCCTGCCTCCTTGCACTTACCTTACTCTGTGCTGCCTAGCTGCACTTCAGAGCCATGCCACCCTGATCGCACTTCCCCATCTCCTCTGCCTTGCACTTCCCCCTCTACCTCCACTTGCACTTCTATTATCGCACTTGCATGTTCCAAATGACACAAACCCAAGTCAGATTGTTTGTCTTGTGCTCCCCATGTCCCCCTCCCTTGTCTTGTGGCACCTAGAAATACTTGTGTACAGGTGTGTCATAAATGCCTTATATCATGTCATAAAAGTAGTTATACCAAATGATGCAGCAAAGAGGCTATTTGGCTCCCTTGGCTAACCTTGAGAACCAAGGAACAAAACCCAGGAAATTCATCTTAAAATCCTGCTCCTACACAAAGGACAAGAGGGAAACTTGAGATCCCTAGGTAAATGTAAAACCCCATATTTTGAACAACAGCAAGAAGAAACAACATAATGATAAGCCCCTTAAAAATTATTCTAGGCTCAGAACCTATAAGAGCAATGTGGAAAGAAGAAAACAGCAGCCCTGCTTCATTTGTATTTGTGTTGATTTGTGTCAATACCAGGCTTTACATCAAAGCACCATAACAATTTAAAACCATACATCAAATATGAACAATTGAGAAAAGCAAAATGAATTAATTATGTCGAAGACAGGTGTTGTTTTAGATGAGTACGGAAAAGAAAATAAGAAGAAAGCCAGCGAATATGAAGCAGAAGCGCATTCCAGTGCAGTGGGGCCACCAAAGTAAAAGAGGGAAAGCGTGACTGTGCACAAGGTGGATGGGGAACCGTGAAAAGAAATTGAGAGGTTGAGCAAAGAGCTAGAGCAGGGGAGTAGGATACAAGAGAAGACAGATAAGGTGGGGAAAGATTATCAAGTAATTTGAAAGTTAAACAGACAAAATTAAATTTAAGGCAAGAGTGCAAAGGAAGCCAATGCAAAGAAGAACGATCTGGCTAAATGGAACCACGAAAAGACAGAGAGAAAAATAAACAATTGGAAGAGTGATAAATAGATTTAAGAGGACTTAGACACAAAACAGAAAGGCCGAAGAGACGAGAAATAAAAGAGATATGAAGACATTTGCAAAGATACAAGCAGTTTAGCTAACTGAAAAGAAAGACAGGGCCTAGCTTTACGAATGTTGTAAAGATGTGCACGACAGGTGTGGGAAATAGAAGAGATGTGCAAAGTTGTTAGAACAAACCAGGTGAACACCAAGATTTCACGTGACAGGGTAAATAGGTAAAGCGGAGGGAAGACATTAGATTGAGACAGGTGGAAGTGGGAGGGGGAATTGTCGAATCAGGAAAAAAGAGAACTTCAGTTTTAGAAGAGTTTAAGACTAGAACATTATCAGCCATCCAGGATGGGATAGCCAATAAGCAAGAAGAAATGTCATGAATCAAGGATGAGAAAGAGGAAAAAGAGTAGCATCAGCCTAGAAGTGGTGTGAGAAATCAAAGGAAGAGAGAATAGGATAAATAGGACAAGTAAAGAGAGAAACAATGAGGGGATCAAGAACAGAACTCTGAGGGACACAATGGTGAAGGGGCATGGTCGGAGAGGTACAGTCAGCCCAGGAGACAGAGTAAGTGTGATTAGATAAGTAAGATTTAAACCAGTTTAGGACAGAATCAGAAAAGCCAAAAGAGTAAAGAGAGGAAAGCAGAAAGACATCAGCTCTGCCCCCGGTCTGTTTGGGAGCACTGGAGACATGGTCTCCCATGACAGACAACTCTCCGATGCGGTACTCCTTACCATTATGTCTGCCTCAACCAAGATGGCCACAACGTTATGCTCATCACGTCATGCTCCAGAAGGAGGGGCCTGACATTCTGCACAATAAATACCAGGCAGAACGTGTAAACTAACCTTTGAAACTTTCCTCGTTGCACCAGAGCTTTCTTTCTGTCCTTCTATTGCTCCTGCTTCATTTCCCATGTTCCTGTTACTCTCTTTCTCCCTACTGGTCTTTCTGTTATTCACTTTGCTGGTTAAGCAATCATGTGCCTGAGTGAATACCCGTTGACCTACACTTGTGCCTCCAAAGTGCTGCAAACTATAAGGTTTTTCCCCTCTGTTAGTGAGGTTTTCCTTGAACCCGGCCTTTCTGGCAGTCTTGGTGCTCTGTACACTGACAGAGCCCATCCTACTAGGGAGGATAGGCCCTATCTCTTTGATTCCCAGACATCTCACAAGTCACAGGTGAGGCAGTTTGCTGAAAATATTAAGAGAGAACATTGCTTAGTTTAGCAAGCAGATAGTAGGGAATTTCACACAGACAGAATAGCAGTTTCTGTAAAATGGTGGGGGAGAAAACCAGATTGGAAACAGGGAAGCTATGAATTAGAGATAATAAAGGAAGTGACTTGAGAATAAACAGCAGGTTCCTAAAATGTAGACATATAAGGAAGGAGAGAAATAGGATGGTAGTTAGAGGGAAGAGAAGAATGTAGTATTGGCTTTTTCAGGGATCTGGGTTGTTTGACCATGGCAGAATTGTTTGCTGCAGAATTGACCATAGTCAATTTCATCACAAATACAATTTTACTGCAGCCAAACTCAAAAGATCGATGTCCCCTCACACCCCCATACATCCCCTATACCCCCCACTTACATTTTCTTCATCTGCTGCCTCTCCTGACCCTGCAGCAACAGTTCCATCCCTCTAAAGCAGGTCAGATTCGACGCTGCAGGGTCCCCTTTTTATTTTATTTTCATCCCCCGCCTCCAATCTTCAGGAAGCGGGGACACCCCTGCAGCCCCTCAAGGCCAAAAATACAAAACATGTGGAGCAGGGGACACCAATGAAACCCTGATCCCCATGTTCTGTAATTTTCACCCAACTTGATTTGATCAAATCAGGTAATACCACTTTCTGAATAGGAAGAAAGGGAAATATTGAAAAAAGTATTAGGACACAGAAGGAGAAAAGGATAGACTTTAAGAAGAAGAGAAGATGGAAGGGGATCAAGAGGAGCAGAGGTAGGGTGTGCTTTAGCTGGCTTAGCAGAGATATCAGTATCCACAAGAGGGCAGAAGCAGTGGAGGTAATAGCAGTGCGAAAGAGAGTGACCTTAGAAGAGAAATAAGAAGCAAGATCAGTAGCCAAAAGAGAAGAAGGGCTGGGCCAGAAGAAGGAGGCGAGAGAATATGAGACAGAGTTTGGATGAGATGATGAGGATGAGTAGAGTAGGAGTGCTGGAGATCAGAAAAGTAGAAACATTTAGCAGAAAGACGAGCAGCAGCAAAAGCAGAATGGAGGGAGAAGAATGTTGAAAGATCAGAAAGAACATGGGTCTTATGCCAACGGTGTTCGGCCTGGAAAAGCAAGTGCCTTTGAGACTCAAGCTGAGGAGAAGACCAAGGTTGCTGGGGTTTTTAATTGGGTGAAGAGCGTGATGCAGGATAGAGAGAATGAAGAGTAGTGAAAAGAGTAGTGGAAAGGGGGGAAGCAGCATCATCGGCTGAAAGTAAAGCAAACTGAGGTAATGAGGGAAGAGAAGATATATAAGTAGAAACAAAGGAAGAGATGCCAAATGTGCATAGATCTTGGCAAAAAAGGAGTAATCAGAGGAGGCTTGAGTGGGAGCTAGAATAATTGAAAAAGAGAGTAAATGGAGGTCAGAAGACTGCATAGGCAAAGCATACACATAGGTTATGGAAAGAGGGGAGAAAAATATTAGATCAAAGGATTATCCTGAGATGGGAGAGTGAGGTGCAGGAATAGCGGACAGATGATATGAATTGAGAATAAAGGGATAGTAGAATGAGAAGAAGAGAGATGGAGATTAAAGTCTCCAAGAAGAATAAGGGAGATTTTCAGATGAAGGAAGTACGTTTGCAAAAAGAATTGATTGGACCAGAGGGTTGGTATAACAGAAGTAAAGCTACATAAAAAGGTCCAGTAAAAGAAGAACATTGATACTCAAAAGATCAAAACACAGGGAGATCCGCAGAAGAGGGCAAGTGGACAAAGGAAGAATGGTAGAGAATATCAACCCCTCTGCCACGAACACCGAATGAACAAGGGTATGTGTCAAAGCCAGAGAAGTGGAAGAGAGAGCAGCAGAAGTATCAGTATTGATAGAAGATGTCCAAGTTTCAGTAATGCATAAAAAGTGTACGTTCAAGCAGAAGACAAGTCAAGAGTGGAGTGAGCCTTAGTACAAAGAGAACGCTCATTTCAAAGAGCAAGATTAACAGGTGAGGGATAGTGTAGAAAGGGTAAGTCGCACCCAGGTGAGAATACGTGCAAAAGGGAACATACAACCACAATAATATAGAATTCATAAATGTACTTTTCCCGAGAGTTTCTAGCATTTTGGTTGGACTAGTACTGAGACCAAAATCAACATAAACAGTCAACTTCCAAAGTACCCATTTCAATATTTTCCAACACATAGGCATCATCATGAAGCCTGGGGACCATCATATGACATAATGTGCACTGAGGACCAATGTCCTAGGGACTTTGGTTGCATAAAATCGTAAGCGTGTATTTGCCTAGAGTTATGTCGATAGTAACATTACTTTAAAACAACTTCCTTACATGCCCTTCTGCAATAGCAGTTGCTCTGGCCGTAGCTTTGATGATACTAGATCATTGGACTGGATTATTACTTGGGACACAAGAACCTATTCATGTAATAGCTCCAAAAACAAAGAAAAGGACACCAAATTGAAAACTGCACCTGCTGCTATTGTGGTAGCTGAAGGGAGGAGTACCTCTCTGTTGGAATTAGAGACAGGGATCCAACGATCTACTACTCTGCTCTTAAGTATACTTAAAGACAGATAAAACCCTCTATTTAAAGCCAACAGAATAGTCTTCCATATTACATCGAAAATCCTTCAACGGAGAAGAGCACCCATCTTGGTTCTCCCTCCATTGTCAACACTGGTTCTTTTCTTAATCTCTGTCCCATCTTGAAGAGAAATTCCTTGGGCCCTACATCTGTAAGCGTCAATAATGTCATTGGTTCTAACTTATCAGCTATTCTCAACCTCGAACAGCTGGTATCCTCAAACAAACACCATTCTTTAAAAAATGGATGCCTTACTACTACTTTGCACTGACATTACAGTTGAACAGTGCAGATTAAAAACTATACTGGCGAACATAGTTATTATTCTTAATTACAACTCAAACCCCCATACATTGCAGCCCGAAGGCGCTGATGTGCCAAAGAGTGTGTCCTCATTGAATACAGGTTTTGCCCGTGATCACCAAGCATCGGGCTGATTGATCTTGGTTGATTTAAATGGTCCTTCCCAGAGCTCTAGTAATATGTTCACTAATTGGAATCCAATTTCCTTGCCATCTGGTGCATTATCATCTGAACAAGCTCCTGTAAACATTATTTCCAAGACTGGGCAAGATGCTCTCAGGGCTTTATGCAACGAGATTTCTATGATCAGTAGCCCTGTGATCCCATGCAAAAGCCATCGGCGGAAGCTCCTGCCATTACGTCAAATGTACCAACAGGACAAGTGGGTGACATTTACAAATACAGCCCCCCGCTGACTATAGTCAGATGCCCATTTAGTAAAAAGTCTCCATTAAATCCTCGACAACCTATATTCACTAAAGACCAGGGTGATGGAACTTTTAAGCAAGTGTCGCTCCAGCGTTCTCTGGATAAATGGGTTTGCCCTGGTAGCATACCCTCTACAAACAATGATTAGACCTCGTTTCAGTCTGCTTCCTACCTTAAAATGCAGAATGCAAACTTTTCACTGCAGGCTTGGTTCATGTGGCAGTTTGCCATTTCTGCCCATTTCAGTTATTCCTCCTGTCCTCCACCTCAATCCCTGACTTTGTCTAGCCAGCCCACTACTGCGGTTACAGCTCGCGTGGTGCCTCTAACCATTGCCTCTTCTTCTTCAATCTTTTCGGCTTCTGTGACTCTCTCTGATATGAAGCCTTGACTTGCCCGTGAGTGCTGTGCCCTCTTCCACTTGGAAAGTGAGTGAAGCAGGAGGAGCTTTCGCCGAAAGCAGACAGTCGTTCCTTTAACTGCTCTTTTTTACTAGCTATGCAGTAATCATATACCTATCGTATTGCATATGACCTTTCACATAGCATATGGAATTTGAAGAAGGTTACACCTCAGCTGCTGTCGTCTCAGCTCTTAGCTAAGCTTTCTCCAGCAGATTCCATTACCAATTCAAATTCTCTTGCCTCTCATCTTACTTCCACTATTAATGACATTATTGAAGTTCTTGCTCCCATAAAATGTAAATTGGTCAAAGCCAAGTTCAATAAGAGTACTTGGTTTGATGACACAATTGCCACCTTTCAACACACAAAACGGAAAGCTGCGAGAGATTGGCGCAGGCACCCTTCTCCTCTCTCACTCTCAATTTATAAACAATCTGTAGAAAATCTGAGACAAGCAGCCATTATTGATGCAAAATCACATAGTTACAATAACAGGATTTCCTTGGCGAAATCCAATAAACATGAGCCTTTCACAATCCTCGAAGAGTTTGAGGGTAAATATCCCTTCGAAACAACTCTATGTAAGGACTCTGCTTGGTGCCAAGCGGTTCATGATAAGTTTAACAACAAAATTTTTGGTCATCAAAATTCCATAGCTGCCAGAAAAATCAACGCCTTAAGAGTACCAAAAGTCTGTCTAGCTCTACCGACTGCTCAGTCCCTCCCCCTAACAATGAACATAATGAACATGCTCATCTCTTTTTTGAGTTTTAGCCATGCACAGAAGCCCCGATTTCCAAATGTGCTGCTGGAATTAAACTCACTTCTTGTCTAGGGGACAGCTGTCCTTCTAGCATTGTTAAGTCCTGTACTGACACCCTTGATCCCCAGGTGACCAAAGTTGTCAACCTCTCTTTTAATGAAGCCAAAATACCCATGGTTCTCAAAGAGTCCTGCATCACTCCTCTCTTGAAAAAAAATAATTTGGACCCCAACATAGCGAAACACTATAGTCCTATTACAAACGTCCCATTTCTACATAAAATATTGGATATAGTATTGCCTATGTTCAACTTCAGGAGTTCATAGAATCCAATAACCTACTTGTTTCAGATCTAGGCACAGGACGGAGACTGTGTTGCTGGTTTTGAAATATAATCTTGCCAGTATCGTAGACAAAGGCAAATCAACTCTTCTTATGTTGATTGACAAAACATGTAGAAACTTGGCTCAGAATATGAATGCTTCCTCATAGCAGGGAATAAAATCAAAGTTGCCAAAAATATTAAGGCACTTGGCATTGTGCTGGATGCCGAGCTCGCTATGAAATCTCAGGTTGCTCATGTCCGAGCCTCCTGTGGCTAGGTCACCAAATTACTGAATTATATTTGCCCCTATATCTGCCTAAAAAGCAGATCCCTACTTGCCACAGCTTTGATTAACTTGCGCTCGACTATTGCAACAGCCTGCTATCAGGTACATCAAAAGCTAATTTTCGGGTGCTTCAAGTCACACAAAAGGATGCAGTCAAAGCAGTTTATGGTCTGGCTAATAAAGACCACATTACAGATGCCAGGAGAGAGCTTCGCTGGCCACCAATCACACATTGCGTCACACCTAAGGTACTCTCTCCTACTTATAAGTGATGCAATGGTCAGGCCCTGCAGTAACTGGTAGATTGCCTTACCACCCCTCCACCCAGTCGCTGCCCACGTTCCTTCGATCCGCTTAAACTTGCACAACCAAGGTTTAAGCTCACAAGTTTTGGATGAACTACGTTTGGCGCACAGGCTCCCCGTGCCTGGAACAAGCTTCCGCCCGATCTAAGGCAGGCAAACTCCCTTTCAGAATTCAAGAAAGGCATCAAGACCCTCCTTTTTAACCGTAACCCAGACTAACTTACTTCCATTTTAGTTTTCATCCTTTTCAGTACATACTTGTTTGTGTATCCTGTCTGTCTTCTTTGTGCGCTGTGGTGCCCATGGACGAGTAGTGTGTTATAAAAATTAAAATAATAATAATAATACATTATTATTATATTGTATTGAACTTCCCCGAGTGGCAGCCCACCAAACTGGGCCTTAATTGACTGTGCATCCTGTGCAACAGTCTCTTTATTGTGTGCATGTGACGAATCTTTCAAAAAATGGGACTCAAGCTCACTGTCTGCCGCAAGCAAAGCGTTAGAGTTCCTGGGCCCTCTGATCCTTTACCATCTGTTTCAATGCACAGCACCCACAACATCATGCCTGCACACATTACTGAAAGATCGAGCATGTGGGCTGCACTTGTCCAGTGTAGTGATAACCTTAGGACTGGCAGAGAAATCATGTGTTGGGTCCTTGACTCTCTGGACTTGGATAATTACAGACAATCCGCTCAACCGAACTCCATTCATTGGATTTCTTGGAATACTCGTGGCCACCGTTCATTCTTGCTGCATCCACAGGGTATCCTGTGTATTGCATTCAGTGGAGTTTTCATCTTACAAGAAACTTAAGTTAAAATATTTCACATCGCCCAGCAAGCCGAGGAATGAGGGGACGCCCTGTGGGGGGCCTTGCAATCAGAGTCTGATCTACTTTCAATGTAGAAACTTTCTGTGATTCTATCACCTCTCCTTATATCTTATTTGCTATTTTTTCCAATGCTCACTCTTCTCTGCCCTCAACCTTGATTATTAACATTTACAACCCTTCCCGGAGTTCAGCCACCAAAGAAGTCCAGTGATCTATTGAGAATACACTTTACAACTGGGCTGCATTTTGCCAGAATGGTAACATTGTTATAGCAGGCGACTCCACCGCCTTGTTAGTTTACCATCTATTCCATTGAATGATTTGTATTATGACACGTGTTGGGCAACCAACTTTTCATCATCTGGGGGTGTCTCGAGATGGATTAACCTTCATAATACATTTGATTTGCTATGTTTGAACCGTAAATCCAGGACCATAAGTATGACACATAGTACGTGGACAAATGGAAAGTTTTTCCTGTCTGGATTATATTTTTGTGGACAGGAAAACTTGGGAACGTTACAGTATTTTATGCACTCTATTTACTTCCCTTAGTGACCACGCTATATTATCCTGGTCCTATAAACCTTGTCCCCGCAGCACCACCCATATCAATTCTTATATCTCTGTAATGTCCAAGGGAATTAGATCATTGGAGCAGTAAGAATGTTTTGAATATTAATCACTTTGTTTCTATAAATTAATCTATTTTGTTACAGTGGTTGGCGGCGAATAACTTGGACCTTTCCTTATTGATGCAACTTTAAAAAAAGGTTGTTACACCTAGGTCATCGGGTATCTGTCGGCACCACTCAAAAGTGTAGCATATTGGACGTAGCAATACATCATGCCAAGAAGACCCGTTCTAAGAAGTGTGCCCTTATTAGGCGCATCCATTTACACACATTGAGGGAGAAAAAGAATCCTTTCACTCATGTGCACACACAATATAAGAACTGGCTCAGAAGCCATACATGTTCTATTTCTAATGTCGTTGGTAAACTCCTCTTTGACCTTCTCAGAAGTAACGATAACAAGAAGTTCTGGTCTTTGGCCAGAAATGTTATCAGTAGGCCGACCATGTTGGAATTAAACCCGATTTGCAAATCAGTGTGGGTTTTGGCGATTTCTGAGCTTTACTAAGATGCCGCACCCATTAAGGATATTCCATATATTCCCTCTACAGCCTTTTGTCTGGTTTTGAAAGGGATGATATTCTTATAATGAAAGCCCTAAAACTTTCACGTGCCCCTGGCCCGGATTCCTTGGCCAATGTGGTGTTGAAGGACAATCCCTAATGTTGGGCTCATGTATTGGAGCATCTCTTCCATAACATTCTAATTAGTGGCACCATACCGACGAGCTGGCGGAAATCTATTATTGTGCCTTTGTTTTAAAAGGGTTGCCGTGCTAATCCCCAGGACTATAGCCACCTGGCAATGTTGGACATAAATCAGACGATTTTTGCAACCATACTTTTGAGGAAACTTTCACAATGGGCCTCAGACAAAGGGTTGCTCTCACCTTTTCAAACTGGCTGCCACAAAGGGGATAGTACCTTGCACAATCTCAGTGCCCTTCATTTTGTTATGGCTGCATGAAAGAGTAAAGGAAAGAGTAAACTTTACCTTTGCTTTATAGATTTCACAAAGGCATTGGACACAGTCTCCCGCCCTCTTCTTTGGATGAAATGAATGGACTGGGAATAGATCTTTCTTAACTATATTACATGTCTGCCTTGTATTCTGACACCGCGGCAATAGTGCACATTAACCAGGAAAGGGACATTTTGCTGGAAGTACCCACTAACATTGGCTTGAAACAGGGCTGCGTCTTAGCTCCTCTACTTTACAATCCATACGGTGTTTCTGCAACGTTCGATAGACACCTTGTCTTCTTATGCCACAAAAAAAATCGTAAAGTCAATGTTGTAAAAACAAATATTTTGATTATTGGTGGCACACCTAAAGTGAATAGGTATGGTTTCCTGTTCAATAGCGTCCCTTCTGGAAATTGTGGACCGATACATATAAATAGCAGTCCCCATTGGTTCTTCCGCTGCACTTGATTGTTATGGGGATTTTATTCATTGCAAAACTTTAAAGAAATGATTGTATCTCAAGAAATACATTAAAAAAAGGGTGGCTACCACATTGAAGGTCTTACCCTGATCTATCGGAGGAGTATTCTGCCTGGGATGCTGTATGGTCTTGCAGACTTGCCTGAATCCAAGCTGACTTTGACGGGGCAAGTTCAAAGTTGAGCTCCTGCGCTCTTTGCTAGGAGTCCCTCATTCTGTGCCAGTCTTTAACTTGTGGTTGGATCACCCAGAAGATTTGTTGGCCGCAGATATGCAGAAGGGCCTACTGGAATTGGGCTTTGAACAAAGGGTGTGAGTCCCAACACACCTTTTGGGTCATACCCTGGACTGGATTTTGACTACTAACATCCAGAGTAGGGATGTTGAAGGTTGAAGTATTACCATGTCCATGGTCTGATCATTCGTTTATACATTTTTCTATCGTAGCAGATTTTCCTCTGAAGAATAAGTATAAACGCCTGCTGGGCCCCCAGGTTAGAAATACTAAATCTATCACCAGGGAGAAGATTATGCCTTTATTAGTCCCAGGGTTGGAATTCGCTAAGGAGGATTCGGCAGCATTTATGTCACAGGTCATTACTGCTAATCTGAGCTGTATCACTAATACCTTGGCACCCTTAAAACAGCAAAAAACCATCATCGAAAGAACTAGCAAAGGCTAGTTTACATCAGAATTACAAAAAAAGTAAATCTCTGATGACTAAATCCTATTACAGCTAGATACAAAATCCTTTACCTGAGCATCTGGCCACATACAAAGCGGTTGCAAAAGCCTATAAATTAGCGATTGTGCAGATGATTTTGTTTTCATAATACTAGAAAAATTAATGCTAAGTCCAACGTTAAAGAATTATTTAAAATTCTCAAAGAAAATGAAATTGTTGCAAAACCTAGGGGCCACCCAATAAAAAACAGGAGCCTCTTGGTGCAAAGGCATACAGGATGCAATGAAAAATAAACCTTCCGCCATCACGGATAACAGAGCCCAAAAAAAGGCTATGTCAGTTCCCTCAGAACAACACAGGGAAGGGTATATTTGTAAGATGCCCTTCGATTCACCAGTTTCACTTCAACCCCAAATCTATGCAGGATCCGCTCATGGTAGAACAACTTAAAACTACATGTTGCAAAGGTGATCCATGTTCCACTATAATTATTAAAACGTGCCCAATTCCCCTGCTGGCCTCCATCTGCAAATTTGTCAATGCCTCTTTTCTTGAAGGCCAAGTACCAACTAACATCAAACAAGCATGGGTATCACCAATCCTGAAAAAAACAGGCCTTGCAATTTATGACCCTTTGAATTAAAGGCCAATAACAAACATACAATTTTTATTGAAAATTATAGATCGTGTTAGCCTATAATCAAATTTCCCAACATCTCGACTTATATCCCATCCTCAATGCTTGCCAATCAGGTTTCCGAAAGGGTTTCAGTGCAGATATCGCCTCACTGGAGTGAAAATCACGACTTCTGGAAGAAATGGAGAAAGGCTCTGCTGCCAGGCTTTTGTTCCTAGACCTGTCAGCCGCATTCGATTTGGTAGATCATGCGATTTTGGCTGACAGGCCACGGGAAGTAGCAAATTTTTCCCCAGCAGAAGCTCAATGGATCATTTCTTTTCTAAATAATAGAGTCAGCTGTGTTTTCATAGAGGAGGCAGAAGATGACCCTGTATTAGTGTTGTTTGAAGTCCCTCAGGGTGCCTGTTTGTCCCCCTGCATCTATAACATCTTTACTACCCCATACTTTGACATCTTAGAACGGGAGGGAGTGTTGTTTACCAACTATGGCGATGATACTCAGTGTGTCAACCCTCTTTAAGGCTCCCATTCCTCTGATGGAGAGTTTATTCTGTAGTAGAAAACTGGATGATTGGAACAATTCTTGCCCTTAACAGGGAAAAAACCCAATCAATGATAGGTGGCATGCAATCCATGATCGCGGAGCTAGGACCACTTTATCACAAATTACATTTAGGCGATGTGATCATTAAGCCACAGAGGAAAGTAAACCTTTTGGGCATGATGTTGGATCAGCACTTAGATATGAAAGCTCATGTGGGAAGCCTAGTCTCCTCTCCGGTCTATTTCATAAAACTACTTGCTCACCTTCGCCCCTTTTATCTCTCAGGCAAATGCCAAAATCCTAGCTAAAGCCTTTATGGGATCGAAGCTGAACTATTGTGGAAGCCTTCTCATAGGGACCAGTAAAAATGCCATTAACAGACTCCAAGTAGTGCAAAATGGGGCTGTTAGAATTGCGACCATGTATCACAAGCAAGGAGGTCATTGCACTGGCTCCTTGTAGCATCTCAAATTCATTTTCGGCTATTGACAATAACCATGAAATGCAGATTAGGCCTAATGCTGAAGTATCTACAAGATTTGATTTCTAATAAGTTAAATAGCCAATACCTTAGGTCCAGCTTTCAGAACCTAATGACCATACCCAGGCAAGTCTAAGAAGATGGAAAAAGGAGCCTTTTCTACAGCAGCCCCTATGGCCTATAATGCTCTTCCCCTAGATCTTTGAGATCAAGTATTGCTTACCAGCTTTAAGCAAAAACAAGACCTGGCTATTTTCGTGGTCCCCGTGCTGATCTTGGCCACCTTGTTTTGCTTCTTAATTGGGGACCATCTTTTTATTTAATGTTGTTGTTTGTTTATGTCTGCACCCTAACGCCCAAGGGTTCATGGTTGTGCTATATAAATATTGTAAAGTAAAATAAAGTAAAGTAAAGTAAAGTCGAGGCCCTCCATTGTGAATTGGGAGTCCCTTTTAGCCACTCTCTGTGGCTTCTCCAATGACCTTCTCTGTACTGATCTACCCTTTTTCTTGATATTTTTACTTCCTAACCATTTTTAGATACATTAATTTGCTCATTGGCAAACCAATAGTCCCAGTTATGCACTAATACATTTTTGCACGAATTACGCTCCACTGCACTCAGGCACTTTACAAATATTGATATTGAGCTTGAGGATTCCTAACTTTTTAACAATTTTAAAGAACAAAACTAGAGATTTTAACATTGTGTCGAATATTGAATCTTTAGCTAAAAAGACTCTATATGTGTCACACAGCACTCAGGGTTTTAAACGTAATTTTTGAAGGCCTTATTTATCCAAATACACAGGTTTATTACAAACATACGTTTTAACATACTACCTTCACGTGAGCATACTGGCAGATGGTCAAATCTACCTCGAGACGAGAGGTTTTGCCGCCTTTGTAACTCTTCCATTGAATCCGTCCTCCACCTTCTTATCAAATGCCCCAAATTGCTGCCATTTTACTTGAAGAGTTACTCCAGCTATGTAACCAATATTACTTCTATCGAAACCGATCATCTCTGAAGCATCATCTTTGGGGTTGATTCTATTACTATGTTGGCGAAGGCCTATCATGTTTGGAATGTTGCTCTTAATTTAATTGCATCAATCTGAGGAATATCATTATGTAATTATGCAACAGTATGTATTTGATCCCAATGTTGTTCAAGTTATTCTTATCATTTAATCTGCTATTTGGAAAATGTTAGCAATACATTTGCATTTGTGTTTTTTCAATAATTTTTCTTTTAACGATTAAATGAAATGTTTTAAATATTTTACCATTCTTTAACTATCTTTTTTTTCTATTCATGTGGCATGTTTATGTTTAACCTTAAGGTTTGTATGTTTATAACCAACGCACAATAAACAAATTGAAAAGAGATGTGTACACAAGTGTCCTGGAAGGGTTCCTGTTTAGTTTGTTGCTGGCCTGCTTGAAAATCTGTGCGACACAAAGTAACATACTAGACCAAGTGTCAGTGTGTGCTTGGAAAGCATCTGTTCCCTAACACAAGCACACTCACCAGAAGCAGAAAAACAGAGCGGCATTGTAACACAAACTGCCCACAGCTTAGAAAATAGCAACCGATTACCAATACGAGAGCTAGAGTGTGGCTCTTTAACAAATACTCTGATTCCAAGGACTTGGACACTCACACAAGGTCAAACTATGATCATGGCAGGCCGCAATTGATTGTCCATGGTGATCCCGCATGAGAGAAAGGGTTGGGGCTTAGACCCCCTTATATGTGTTCTGATATTTGTAAGACCAAACTTGCAGGGACATCAGGACACAATTGACCCGGGGTACCAGAAGGGGAGAGCCAATAGAGACAGGAATGGGAGGATGTGAGAAACAGAGGTGAGAGGGGGAGAGCTTGCAAACTAAGAGACCAGAAGTAGCAAGAATGGTGGAAAGGAGCGTGGAGGTGGTTTACAGAGAAGGTGACGTATTGGCTGGTGAGAGAAAGTGGTACTTTGTTGTGAGAGTACATGTAAGTTGTATGAGTGAATGTGGTAACAGGAGAGTATCGAATTAGATTAGTGAAGGGTGACATAGGTTGTGAAAAGAGGGTAATTGCAGAAAAGGTTTGTGAGGCAATAGAACTGTGGAAGTGGGGACAGTGGTAGAGTAGAGGTGGGAGTAGTGGATGTGGGTAGGTGGAGTAGTAGTGCTGTGGATGTGGGTACAGTGGCAGTGTAGCTGCAGGAGTAGTGGAGGTGAAATATCAGTGGAATGGATGTGGGAGGGGAAGTAGTGTAGAGGTGGGAGCAGTAGCTGGGATGGGTGGAGATATATATTAATGGGGTGAATGGCAAAGAGGCTTAACAGGAGGGTGCAATTACTCTTCAACATCTACATGGCCCCACTCATCAAAGTCATCCAAGTCATAAAAGAATATGGACTCGCCTGCTACAATTGCGCAGATGACACACAAATCATCTACACCATCAACATCACCAGAGAACCAGATCAAACCCTTACCAACTTCTTCACAAATATAAACATATGAATGAGCGCTAAAAGCCTGAAACTCAACCCAGACAAATCAGAAATCTTGATCATGCCCAGCCACCCATTGAATCAACATCAGAGCCCATGGCAAAATGGAATGGGAAATCACCTGGAACCTGACAAAATAGTAATACATCTCTTAATATTAATGGACAAAGACATAACTATAGAACTACAAGTCAGTGCAGTAGTAGAGAAATGCTTCTTCCACCTATGCACAATGAACATTTTACTGCCATTCCTCACCTTCATAAAGAGTACACTCACTGTCATCTCCCTTATCACGTCAAGAATAGACTACACTAAACAGCATCTACCAGACTACCTCACCAAGAAACGGCAAGGAATACAGAATGCAGCAGCAAGAGTTCTCCTCAGACTCAGTAAGAGAGCACTGAGAACCATACAAAGGCTCCCAATCAACAAAATTATCTACTTTAAAACACTTTGCATAATGCACTGAGCAATTCATGAGTGGAATTCATCAAAAAACAATCTCCAGCTACAGATCAAAACAAACCCTGTGATCGTGCAATGACATTCACCTCAACCCAAAGCAATATTCAGAATTGAAATATTGCGGTTCAGCCTTCTCATGCATCTCAGCAAAACTCTGGAGCTCACTCCTCAAACAACTATGAACAAAAGAGCACTGACAATTCAGGAAAATCTTAAAAACCTGGCTCTATAGCTCACAAATCTAAACAGGATGTGCCATCCAAAAACACACAACCCTGAAACAAGGAGAGTCACCACAGACCATGGTACCACCAACACAAAATCACTAAACTCAGTACTTCATTGGCTTCCCCTTGTCTGTAGGGCACACCTTTAACTACCTCTAAACACATATAGTACTGATTATAGCAGACAAAACACCAGTGGATTGGCTCCTGCAACTTTATATGTTAGGTTATCCCTCAATCCCACTAATTGGTTGACATTCTATCCCAACTTTGGACTTTTCGATCCTTTAGCAGCATGTACATGAAACGAAACCTAGGTGTTTGAATCCCATCAGACTACTCCCCATTTTTCCAATTAGTCCATCATCTGTCATCGGTAGGGAATCAGCCAGAATCTTCCTTTCTAGTTTACCTTGTTGCTGCTCACTGTTCTTTAACATTCAAGGGAGTGTGAGCACACCACTATTTTAGCTTAATTCCCTAATGAATAGCCTTTGTTTTTGACTTTTTAGTCATATGTGAAAAGACCACACATTTGTCAATTTCAGCCTTCATTTTACTGCTATTTGATTTAATTATGCAAAGTGCTGTTGCTCCTCTTGGCCTCTACAGACTTGCTCACTCTATCGTTTATGAACTGTATACAGCAGTTTGGCTCTCACATATGTTTTCATCTTCTTTCATCTATAAAGAATGTTCCATATTCCAAACTTATCCATGTACTCCCTTCGTGATTTGTGCTTATCCCCCAAAATAGTATCTTCATTCTGGACCAACCTTGATTTATCATCGGGTTTGCTCACACGGCTGTCTTTCCGCATCTCCTGATTCTTACAGCCTTGGCCTGTCTCTGAGGTTGCTTGGTTAAATTCGACGTGAGTTGTCATCCATTTTCCTAATATGGCCGTCCTTGCCATGTTATATATTCCACTATAGCAAGCTTCTATCTACCTTGCTTTACTGCATATTTACAGTTATTGGTCAGTGAGTTACTTTATTTTCTTTAGATAAATGATTACTTCAGTTTAGGTTCCTGTTAGTCTTAATGCTTCAGTTACATTATTTCTTAATATTTTATAGTGTCAACATAGGTATACTTATCTTCTTCATGTCATCAATTTGTCCTCATCAGATTTTATTTAACATCCATCCACGATAATCACAGATGCATTCTGACATCTTGGCAGGTGACATCCTTCCATGTAACTTTCTTCCATGTGACATCCGTCCAAACCTTCAGTGTGAGGGTGCATTCTGTATGGCTGTCTGAGAGTATAACATCTCTCATACACTTGATGTAGTATAGGAACAATACAGGGGTACCATATATGACTTGTCTTGGACTGTTCTAGTATGAAGGTTATGAGGGGTGGGAACTGGCAACAAAATGTTTACCTGCTCCTCTACATTCCCATCTCTGGTCAAATCTTCAACCACATTCTAATCTTCCATAGTATTTATCTCTTATTCATCCTCTATCAGCATCTTCTCCTCATCCTGCTTCATTTTTGGGATCCAAATCTTTGTCACCCCCATCAAGTGGCCTTCATTTTTTATGTGTTCATCCACACTCTGGGTCACATGAGAGAACTCTCCAGATGGTGAACAGAATATCAATGTGGACGTCACTTTGGGGAATCAACAATGCCAGCACTTGGAGCATTACCGTACAGCATTCCTCCCCAATTCTTAGGCAACTGCATGTAGGCTCTAGATCCACAGGCCCAAAATTGATCCATTAACACTGCAGTTTCCCCATTCATTCCTGGGACTTCAATTATCTGTCCACATCCTTTATTTTTTCCAACCAGGATCAGGCCATTGTTCATGAAGCATGCAGTTGCATTTCTCAATGGTATTATAGAAACTGGTCCTGCTTCATTGTCAACCCATTTAAGTAACTTTGAATACTTGGCCCATGATTCCCGGCATTTTTCACTCACTATCTAAACTATACTTGCTGGTTATTTCTTCAATAGATGTGCAGGACAGGCCAATAGCTCTTCTTTCCATCCAGTACTAGTGAAAACACATCCATATATCAATTACTGAGGTATTTCTCCCCATCGTGACTCTCTTGGTTTTTCAGTGATGTCTGAGCAATTCAACTTCTTCATCTGGACAATATTTATTCATTCTCCTACCTAGGATGGATACATGAATTTCTTGTTTGTCCAACCTAATCCATTTTCCATCGTTCTTGTTTTCACATAGGTATCTTCATATGCGAATGTCAATTATGATGATTGCCATCGTAACGTAGCCTTTTTTCCTTCTAATTGTCCTCTGGTTGTGCATGCAACTAGATCAATGAGGCATTTTGCGTCATATGAAGATATCTTTCTTGCAATACAAGTTCTTGATGCATTAATGGCATACGGTATTAAGGAACAAACATAACAACTTTCGTCTGATGTTCTTCCGACCACCTCTTTCATGTCCTGGTGCCACAGGATATTTATTTAATGAACAGAATTTTCAAGATTGTATTTATACCTTCATGGTTCTCCTCAAGATCCCTTTTAAAACAAAATAAACTCTGAGTTAAATTGTAAAACAGGCTGTCTGTGCCTTTAGTGGGGATAATAATGAGTGTTTCCTCATACCCTCTATGTTAGTGCCATTTTCTGCAACACTTCACAATGCCATAAAAATAAGGATAAAAACACAAATCATTATACCAGCTGATATCAGCATCAATGTCACATGAAATCCTTTTGATTTTTTAGATGGTATTCCTCTTTGAATTAAAACTTGATAAGTCTGCGGTATTTAGGAAAAAGGAATAGATAAGAATGTATGTACTAGTGTGAAGATCAGTATCATAAACACTAGTTGATATTCTTTTTGTCTTCACAGTCAGACCCCTTATCTAATTGTTCCTTAAATCCTGTCTAAAAGGAGTGTTCCAATGTAGTTCCAAGTCTATTACTTCTTGTCAAAGCTTGAAACCATTGATCTTTAATTGATTTGAAAATGTGTTTAATCCTAATCTATAGTGATTGTGTGCACTTTATTCTCCTTGTTCTCGTTCCTTGCCATTTGGCAGGTCTGCATGCACAGAACTACTTGTCTTGCTTCATTTGGATGTATCAGCACATGCAGAACTACTTGTCTTGCTTCTCTTGGGATGTCTTCGGGGGGCAATGTATTGCCTTCATACGGATTGACGTTGTGTAGATGTAGCCATGCTCTTCGTCCTGTCAATTTGAGGGCAGTGGGGCTTGCTTCCTCTACTTCATGGGGACCTTCAAAACAGGGTGTGCTCCAGGAACATATTAATTTCCGCACTAACACCTGGTCTCCTGTATATAGCTTTGGAGGTTTGAGCAGATCTTCAGTTTCATGCGCTTGATTGTTTTATTGCTTCCTTTTGACCCCTCCCTTCTGTTTTGATCTGTTGAGACATGAAACAAAGACTAGCAATCATTGCTGTTAAATAATCATGCATCTCACCACCTAATGCCCTCCCTACACTTTAGGCATCAGTTCTTACCCTAGTTGGAAGAGTCAATGGGGTTCTCATACAGCATCCAGTCAACAATGAGGAGTTCGATGGTGATACGAACCAGGCTGGTTCTTAAAGAACCTACACTTTAGGCATCAGTTCTTACCCTAGTTGGAAGAGTCAATGGAGTTCTCATACAGCATCCAGTCAACAATGAGGAGTTCGATGGTGATACAAACCAGGCTGGTTCTTAAAGAAAACAAAGCAAGGGGGGACAATGCAACCACCCATTGTTTAAGGTGACCTTAATTTTGGCCATCATCTCTTTGAGGAATCCATTTAATCTCTCACAGACACCATTGGCCTGTGGATGATAAGCAGATGAAAATATGTATTTTATACCTAACAGATGTACTTTCTGTTTGAAAAGTTAATTTACAAAATGCGTTCCATTGGCAGTACATGAGGCATCAGGGTGTGTGCGCAGACCTGCCTCTATCCATCCAGAAAAAGGACATACTACAACCAGTATAGATCTATAGCCATTAGATATCTTTAGCATATCTACATAATCTATATGTAAATGTTGAAATGGGCCAATGGGTCTAGAGATTTCTCCTCTTACTGTTCACAAAGTGTGTCCTGCAGTTCATTTCTGACACACAATTCAATTCACAATGAACTGTGCCACATGTTCCAGGAGATAATGTGAGAACTACTCTTCTGCAATTGTTACAGTTATGCTCTCTTGGGTCATATGTGTTGGGTAGTGAAGCTGCTCCAGTACTACTCTCAATTATGCTAGAGGCATAAGTGGCTTCCCAGTGCTATCCTGCCTCCAAATTGCCTCAATGGGGGATAAAGAACACTCCTGCTTTCTCCAAAAATTGGGTTCTTCTTGTAGAGCTCGACCTTGTACTTCAATTAACTGAACAATAGACAGCATGTTAAAGCCCTCCCTTACCAACATGCATCGTCCTATCATTTGTTTAATATCCTCTTTCTCTAAATTAGATATGGGTGGATAATAGGCTGCTTTTTTAGCCTCTATGCCTGGGGCTGAATGTGCTGAGCATTTTATCATTGCTAGGGACAATGGGAGACTTAATGCTTCTATAATCCTATCCAATAGGGCCGCATGCTGCACTGGAGACCCATCTGCACGGAGAAAGCCCCTCCTTTTCCAGCATGACAGTCTTGCATGAACAGTTGATGTCACATAGGAAGAGTCAGAGTACACCGTCACTTCTTCATCCTCAAAGCTCTGCAGCGGTTCGATGATTGCCAATAAATCTGCAGCCTTTGCTGAATTACTCAAAAGCAACCTCATGCTTTTCACAATCTCAAATTCACCTTCTCTATTCAGTTTCACTCCCCCTGATCCTGTATGCCTTTCCCCAGTCATATGGTCATTTTTTTAAGAACCATCAATAAAAACAACCCCCCCCCCCAATAGCATTTCTCTAACTTGTGGGATTTCATTATAATTCTCAATATGCCTACTACAATCATGTACATAGTCATCATCTCCTACTGTTTCTGCTATAAACATTGCTGTATTCACTGTCTTACATCTAACAGTTTTAACCGCAGGGTTAGAAATAATCACCTTGTACCCTGATGCTCTTTGCGTAGTCAATGTACTTTTGGGTTTCTCTAAATTTGCAAATAATGCATGCTCTACAAATAATGTTACTGAACACCACATCTTTATACTTGAAGCTTTTTCAATTGCAAATGCAGCAGCGTCTAAAGATTGCTCACAGGTATAGTGCCCCTTCATTAATGGATCTAAAATCCAACTATGATATGTTTGTGTCGTAATGTTGTTTTTTTTGTGTAAGAACTGCTGTCATGACTTCTCCATTCGGATGGCAGAATACATGCAATTCTTCAACATAATTTGATTGCTTTTTTCAATCCCTCAATCTTTCAGTCATCTCATCTGTCCACTTGATTGTGCTCTTGTCTACTTGTGCTTCTTTAAGTCCTTTTAAAAGTGGTTCAATGTGCGTTATGTAACCAAATCCCCAGTAATTGCATAGACCTAGTAGCTGTTGAATTTCTCTCATTGTTTAGGCGTTACAGTTGGCATGACTGCTTCTGCTCTTTTTTGTCACTTTTTTCCCTTTGTGAGGGATCAACTTTCCTATATAAAAGATTTCTTCTTGACAACATTGTAATTTCTCCTTGTCTACCTTATATCATTTTTCTGAAAGTATATTCATGAGTTTAGCTGAGTCTTCACTGCACCTTTCCTCTGTCTCTGTCTCAAAATGTCATCCACGTATTGAATTATTGCACTTTCGAGTTGGACATTACTCAAGTCCATCTGGAGAACTTTGTTAAAAATGGAAGGGGACTCACAGTACCCATGAGGCAAATGAGTATTTTTGAGATGGAACATTCAATACAAAAAGGAAGTAAAATCTTGTGGGTCTTCATGAAGGCGAGTCGAAAAGAATGCATTTTTTTAATCGACAACTGGAATACTTTGCCGTGGAGGGGATATTACACAATATTGTTGCAGGGTTTGGAACCAAAGGAAACTCAGCTTCTACTATATTGTTTAAGAGGCGAAGTTCTTGGATACATCTCCACAGCCCCACCTTTGATATTTTTGACAGGGTGCATAGCATAGTGTTATATGCTGAGTCTGATGGCACTAATATGCCTTGCTTCATTAATGCAGAGATGTTCTCAAATATACCTTCATCCACCTATCTGGATTTAGGGTATTGCTAAGATCATGGTAAAAGAGCTTCAGGTTTTAATTTAATTTAATTTGAACTGCCCCTATCCCTTTTAAGAAACCCACATTGAATGGGCTCTTGGTCCACAAAATCTCTAGCACTTTCTCTAAGTCTTCGTAAAACAATGACGGTCTTTTGTTTGCCAATGCCATTCCTTGCAGTCTTTCTATATTCTTCACTTTAATCCAATAAGTGATACTTATAAAAACATTAGTTCATCATCAGAATAATCACCTCTAAACAGTTCTTCTTCTGTCATATCTGTCAACCTCAAACCTTCACTGAGGGCCATCACTGTTCTCCATCCCCTTCCTTCATTTTCTGTCCCATGAAGCATCAGCCTTTCTTCTCTGACCACTGCTGCTTCTAATTCTAAGAGAATCATCTGTCCTTCCTCATCATTCATGGGAATTTCTGGTCTGCACAAAAATTCATCAAGTATTCTCAATATTTTACCTGCCAAAATACTTCTGTATCTAAAGGCACTACTCGTAATGCTTTCTGGCCTGTAAAAGCTAGTATACACTCCCCCACATTCATATAGTGTATCCCAGGAGTAGAGCACACTTTTCCTTCATCAGTAAAAGATATCGTCATGTTGCCTTTCGACATTAAGTCATGTCCCAATATATTAACTGGTGTCTGCTTAGAGTTTAAAATGGCGTTGACATGCCATGTTCTTCTATAGAAATTAGTAATTTGTCTGTAAAAGGAACTAAATGTGTCATTCTAGAGAACCCTAGAGAATTCATGGCAGTTCCTGACATTGTACATTTTCCCTCATGAACACATGAAGAGCGGCTCGAGTGTCTACTAAAAATAAAAATGTCTTGCCTCCTATTATCACCTTGACCCTTGGCCCTTCTTGGGGGTCTGCCGTCACTGATAATACTGAACACATCAAGTCACTCTGTGGGCTGTCCTATTGTGAATGTAAATTAATCCCCATGCCTGTGAAAGAATGTCCGCCTATCAAAATTACACTCCCTATTTTGGGCGTGGGTGCCTGCTGTGTTCCTGAAGTCATGTTTGATTGTGGTACCATAGCCTGCTGTATTGGAGTTTGCTGTGCTGGGCCTGCCATGTTTGCATGGGTGCCTACTGTGGCTCCCCTTGTGGCGATTGCATTTGAAGCAGTGCTAGCTGCATCTGTTGCGGTTGCGGTGCATGTGTCTCAGCATACGTGTGATCTTGGGCATAATATTCCTGTGTTTCTGCATTTTATTGTGCAGCATAACACATCCCCCCTCTTGGAGCTTGCCAATTCTGTTGACTGCCTCCTCTGCCTCGACATGTCGTAGCTATATGTCCCATGCTTCCACAGTTCCTACCTTGCTGTGGCTGCCCACCATTAAATCCTCCTGTTCCCTGAGACGTTTGAAATCTACCTAATCCTAGTACCCTAAACCAATGCCCACTTCCTCTTGGCCAATAATTGTACCTGCTCTGATCTGCTAGATATGCAGTGTTATTTTGCTGCCCTGACTGTGTCTACTGTTTTACATCTCCTTCAATATTTGCCAATACTGCTTCCTCAATGGCTATCTTCGACAATTCCTTCTGAACTAACTTTGCTTCCTCCTGCTTTCTGTTCTCTGCTTTCTTCATATGTTTCTCAGCATTAATCGGTAGTGGTGCACAATTGTCAATTGTATTTCTGCCCATGGGTTTGCTTCTGTTCCCACTTGTTTTTTCAATTGCCATTGCACTGGCTCAAGCAGCCCATGACACAAAATGTGGTAATAAAATGCTACAATTTTATCCCAAATTTCACACATTTCCTGCTGCCACCTATCCTGAATATCTTGAATAAAGGCAAAATGATCTTCATCGTCTCCCATTCCACTAGTCATAATCGCACCCATATCCGATGTATCGGTATACTGTACTCTGAGCGCTCACCATACGTCTGCTTTGCTATTATTAAATGGCGCTCCACCGTGTGTCGTGTTTTGAGCAGTCACACCTGCATATCTTGCTCACTCCCAAATGTAATCAGCTCTCTACCCTAGAATAGCCACTAAAAGTCCTTTTATATTGCCTATAGCTAACGTCATTCCAGATGTCATCCTTTCTAACTCCTAAATCAATTTTCCCGCATTGGAAGTTAAACTCTGCAATTTACACCTTCAATTATCTTTAATTATCTGTGGCCATGGTATATATTGTAGTCATCCTCCTCCCTCTCTAATAATGGAAATTAAGTAAAACCCTTATTCAAAATCATATTTACCTATACTCCTTGTTTTCATAGAAGAGCTAGCTTCGCCCTTTTGTTTCCTTCCTGGTAATGATCTTAACTTACTTACATATGGCAGGTATATGTCCCCTGCACTGTGCGATCATGCTGGTGGTCATTGACCATAGGGTTTTGATTCTGGTGTCCTTCTTTTAGGGTCCTCTAAATATGACAATTTTTTCTCTTTTTCTGCACTTGATTCTATTGAAAAAACACATGTGCCCTCTTTTTGCGTTCTTTCGTTCTCCTCCTTTTCTTCGTCTGACATCATTATACCCCAGCTTGTGTGACTATTGTCTAATTTCACATCATCGAGGTTTAACCTATTTAAAGAAAATGCTCCAAACTAATTTGTTTTGATGTTGCCTGATTTACCTTTTGTTCCCTTTAATAGGGATCCTTCTATATTCTCTTGGGTTCTGTACCTTCCTCTGTGCCTCATTTGCCTATATAGCTTCTCAAGCCTTTGATCTATGTCCTCTTTATCCTGTCCACCAGCCCATGCTGATCGCAGAATTCCTTGCAGCTTCCTATGGGGCTGTTATGACCCTCTCTCCTACTCCTATCATTCTTCTGCATCAATCAGCAAGTACTATGCTCATATGGCACAAATATTCTATTTAATAGTTTTTTAATCCCTTACTCTTATTAATTTATTCTTCTCTTCTCTTCATCTTCCTCAATTCATCTGCCTCTTGCCTTCGTTGCAACCTATGTACGTTTATTTTTTGGCCTTCTATTTCTTCCCGTAGCCTGTCCTTCTATTTCCTTGCCTCATGTAGTCTTCATTCTTCCCTTTGTTTGTACTCTTTCTCCCTCTATTGCGTGTATGTTGTTTCTTCTTCCTTCTTTTTCCTTTCCTGCTCTTCTCTCTCTTTTTTTTTCTCGAACCCCATCAATGCCTTTGTTGTCTGGCTTAAACAATAGTTGGCCTCCCATCCATTCATTCTGTACTATCGTTATTTCCTTAACTTTGTCTTTTATTACTTTCTGTTTCACTGTTTCTTCCTCTATCTCTATTTGTCTATCTTGTCTGTCCTTCCTCTCATCACGCTATTTACTTTAATTGCGTGCTAATATATTTTTGCATTCTTTGCTTTTGCTCTCTTCTGCATTATCGTCACTGCTATAAGCGGGGGCACATACGTTGGATTAACATACCCTATTACTGCTAGTTCCTTTTGGTTCCTTCAAAGGGTAAAATCCCCGCTCCTCTGTATCTGCACCCAGGAGGGGAAGGGGAGCTGAAGGCATTTTGCTGATTTATGCTGATTGAGCACCCACTCCCTATATGCTGGATCTTCCTTCTCACTCTGGTACATTTTCCAAAGCTCTATAATGGCTAATCTTTTCTTCAACTTTTTTCCCTTATATGTGGTGTGAAAGTATGTCGTCATATGACGCAATCCATCTTTTGACAGCAATCCCTCCAGAGGCCACAGCGTAAGAGTCTTATTGGTCATACCTCTGACCTATTCTGAATTATATTTCCTTATTTCCACTGTGTATCCCAGTAGCAGCCTACAAAAATGTAAAACAGGTGTATCCCCCATGATGACCAACTAGTTTCGATCGTCGATACTTACCCATTGTTTTATTTGATTCTTTATTTTACTAAATATACCACACCAATCAATTGGCTCAGACACCATTAATAACTATTTATAATTCCAATCAGTGTATATTTTAACTGCTCATTTTATTTTAAAAATCTTATGCAATGATATATTTATTTTTATTGTCTAAAATATTGTGTATTTAGTCATAAACAAGGAAGAACAAAAATTACTTTTTAAACATTTCATCATTAAGAATTACAAAAGGATCTGCAAGAAATAGATAATTGTACAGAAAGGAAATGGACTATAGTTAATCAATAATAATAAATTAGTATCTAGAGTACAATTATCAAGTTATGTTAAAAGGACAAATAAAGTTTGTTACACAGTAAAATCATTTCCTTTGACAATCGTACATACCTAAAACTAAAAATCAATGAAGAAAGGAAAATTAAGAACATATGTTAAGGTGGTGGAACAGACTATCAGAATGTGTTTAGATCTTGTATTAGACCTTCTTGAAAATTGAAATAAATTGCAGACACCAACAGAGGGATTTAACTTTTACCAAATACGAGTCGTCTCGTTGTTTTTTAACAAATTAGATGAAAACGCCAAGATGGATTGGGAAATCTTCTAATGTATGGGAATACATGTGTAGAAGACTTTTCACATAGGGGAAACGTTCTAACGTGTTTCAGACTGGTTAGAGATAGTCTGGTTTTGAACCAATCAAATACCTCATTAATAAATAATGCTTGGCTTTACTCAGATTTTCTGTGTACTTACATTGTGCAAGTATGTTTTCAGCATCTCCGCGCAGATTTAATAAAAAGGAATTGGAGTGTATATTAGTAAGATTGTGGATTTATAGATAGAACGACTGTTCTAGAGGGACAAGGATTCGTCAGTAAACTGCTAATAGTTTCCAACATTAATGGGCATAGAGTGAATATAATCCAAGGTCATATCTTAGACGAGAAACTGGTAATGACTGTGGCAGAGTTAATGCTTGCCTCCACAGTCAGGTTTCTAGGCGATCCCAATTAACCTTACATGTGCAAGGGGTGCATTCCACTCCATAAAGAAGTGATGGAATAATTTTGCTCTTATACAACTTTATTAGTGGCATGAAATAAAATCGACAATACGAGCTTAACAATTTTTTAGTTGGCACATATATTGCTGTGTTTTATGCTCTAAGTCCGATGTTAAGGCTTGGAACGATGTGTTAGCTCTAAGGGTGAAGCCTACAAATTTTACCTTTTTGACTATTTGGATTTTTTGTTTGTCAATTCTCCACGACGATTTTATTTTTGTTTTTAGTGGAGATCCATAGATGATAATAATGTATTTAGTGGAATTAATTATCAAATAATTTATCTTAGCATATACTTCTAATGCTGAGATAAGATGAGTGAGCCCTAGGGCGGTGTTGTCTACGAGGGCTATATCATCAGCGTAAGCTAACATGTGGATTTTAAATTTACCAATCATGGGGGAGGCAAAGGTGCAATTCTGGAGGCTCAGGGCCAAGTCATCAATATATAGACTAAATAAAAATGACGCCAGAATACATCCCTGCCTAACACCAGTGTCCACAGGTATAGAAGCAGATAGACTGCCTGATAAATTCAGTCTAACCTGGATGCTCATGAAGTGCAATGATTATTTGTAATGAGCCCGGTGGAATTTTCCAAGATTGGAGTTTTTTCATACTTTGGATCTATTGACTAATTCAAAAACCTTGGACAGGTCAATCAGGGTGACATAGGTGGAGGATAATGTTTTTTCTGACTTTGAGCCTGTAGAGTGTTGAGGATTAAACCATTCAGAATGGTCAAAGGTTCTTTTTCAGAATCCTATTTGGGGCTTGGATAGAATATGATGGCTTTTGGCCCATTTTTCCAAGCATGTGAAGATCTTACAATCGCAGTCCATTAGAGCAATCGGGTGATAATTTACCGGATCTCGTTTATCACCTATTTTGTAAATACGGATAATTATCGCTCTTTTCCAGGACTTTGGTATTTTTCTGGTTTTTATTATTTTTCTGAAAAGAGTAGACACGATTGTAGCCCAGGTCACGTTTTCTGATCTAAACATCTAGTTAGTGAGCCCTTTAGGACCGGCAGTGTGTGACTTTGAGGATAATAAGATGAGACTCAAAACCTCACTTTCCTCTATGTGTAGTGTCAATTCCATGTTGTTACTTATGAAGTAATTAGGGTACTTATGTATTGCCTGTTGTTCATTACAGTACACTTCCCATTTAGTAGAGGACAATACATTTGTTTGACGGGCAGTTTGGGAAGTATGTTGGTTGTTTATTAAGGACCAGGCATTTTTTGTTTGTAACAGCGTTTTTTTGGCATGTTTTGACCATTTTTAATGGGTCGGAATTGTCTCTGCCCACGATACCAATGTTTGTAAGAATTTCGTAATTTACATTTCTCAGTGATAAAGGTGGAATGATCAAGGTGCATGGCTTTCAACTCACAAATACTTTTTTGGAGGTATTTTCTATGCATATGAGTTATTTGGTCAAGGTGTGTGTGTGAAGTCTTCTGGGCAGGATCATTTTAGATTGTGGGTGGTTTAACTCCCATATAACTCCCATATGAATTCAACAAAGCTGCCATGGGCACTTAGTCTTTCGAATTCCTAGTCCAACCCATAATTCACTAGAGGATGTAGTTTTGTATTTAGCCTACGACCACTACTTGGAAAGCTCAAAATGTGATTTCCGTGTGAATTTATCTGCACTCTCTGATCGTATTTATTTACAGTATCATATTTTCCTCTGTGGAAAAATACCTGAAGAGAATTATGATCGCTTTGAGTAAGTGGGGCAACTTTACATTTTTGACATTGCTGAAATAAATAAGGGGATGCGGCAATATTGTCTATGACAGACGAACTTTTGCTGTTGGACCAAGTTGTTTTTTGGTGTATGGTCAGAAATGACATTACCATTCAGAATATTAAGATTCCAAAATGACAATAATTGTTCCCAAAGTTTGCCATTAATATTGCTAGACATTGATTTGGAAACGTGTCTAGCTTCAGGTGAACATGTAGCATTAAAGTTGCCACCAATTAATATGACATCATGGGGGTATTGAACATTGGAATCTATTACAATGGCCGATAACTCTTCAAGAAACATTGGTAAGTCACTAGTGGCTGCATTCCGAGAAACAATTATCAACAACAGTCCTCTTATTGTCATGTCCCATGTAAAGTTACAACGTAACCCAAGAATTCCTTGTGTATCGTTCCTTATACATTGAGCATTACAAAATGTTGAGTTGTGGATTGCTGTCAAAAGACCACGAGAAGGACATCCTCACTTCGTGAAAGTTGCATATTGATGTACTACAGTGAAGCAGTCAAGGCTGAATGAAAAAGTGAGCCAAGTTTCCTATAGAAGGACTGCATCAAATTGTTTAAAGAGAATGTAACCTCTACACCAGACCTCTATTCCGCATTCTGGACTCACTGGGCATCTCATATACTAACTATGCAGATGACACTCAGGTGCTCATACCGCTATCAGGGGACTATCGCACTGATGCGGATACCCTCAACCTCATCTACTCCACCATTCAATCCTGGATGGCAGACAATTGGCTCTGTCTAAACAGTGAAAAGACCGAACTCCTTCTGATCGGGTCCCCCTTCACACTGAGCAAACTTGACAAAGAGTATCAGGCCTTCAATATAGACACCTCCATCGCTGTATCACAAACCATCAAGACCTTGGGCGTATACCTAGAACCTAGCATGACCATGGACAGGCAGGTTAATGCTATAGCTTCCTCAGCAGCATACCACTCCAAACTGATCAATGCTATCAGGCCATTCCTCACCAAACAGAACTGCATCACAATAGCCAGAGCTATCATTGGCTCCAGACTTGACTATTGCAATGCCCTCTTCATCGGTCCCTCTCAAAGAAACCTTGCTAAACTCCAGATTGCCCAGAACAATGCCTTAAGGGCGGCAACAGGCATTGTATGCAGAGAATACATCTCATTGGCTAGGAGAGAGGCACACTGGCTACCCATCAAAGAAAGGGTGGTCTTCAAAAACCTTGCCCTAACACATAAATGGCTTCATGGACTCGCACCCCCTATCTCGAACAAAGGATCCACAAACAAACAGCTTCCAGACCCTCCAGGGCCGCTTATGCCAACCGCATCCTGACTCCTCACACGCGCAGAGTGCGTGCTGGGGGCTCGAGCTTCCCTTCAATGGCAGCCTCTCTCTGGAACAACCTCCCAAACGAGATCAGATCAATCGAATCCCATTCTGCCTTCCGCAAGGCATTAAAAACTAGGCTCTTTGTCTAGAGGGCCCACCCATGTACGATTCCTGACACATGCTCCATCTCTGAATATTAAATATCACACCATACATTGCATGTATAAGACTGTTTCTCTGTAACGTACCAAACAAAACAAAGTTTTTCTGGGCCGCTTATTGTAACCCTCAAGCAAGCCTTATTAAGTATCCTTCATAGCGCCTCTATGCCCGTGGGCTGCAGTGTGCTTTACAAATGCAAAATAAATAAATGTCCGTATTCACCTTATGTTGAAATGAAAGAGGGCCATGAGTATTCCAACTCACTAGACTGAGAGTGGCATCAATCTAGATAGGATGATCAGTGGCATTCAAGATGAACTTCACTAATTCCTTGAGATTGGATGGCTGTGAGTTCTTGTTGTTGATGCCTTGGTAAATTTGTTGTTTTAGTAACATTTGGATGGTTCAATTTGTGTCAATTTTGGTTTTTCAGTAAAAATCACGACCCCTAGATTTTAAACTCTTGCACATGAGAGTAATGCCTGGGCTCCTTGGGTAGATTTCAAGATAAGTTCAACAGTATATGTGTTTCTGTCATAGGGAAAAGTCAGACGATTTATGCCATTAGATGAAAAAAAGATAAAGATTGTGTATTCTTTATGTGTATGATAAAGGGCGTAATTCATGCATAATTTGCACCCAAAAAAAACGGGATTTGTGTGCCATTCTGCCCGCAAATCCCCATTTGTTAAACAGGGATTTGCGGGCAGAATGGCGCACAAATCCAGTTTTTTTCGGCACAAATAATCCATGAATTACCCCCAAAATATTGCTTCTATTCTGCACTTGATGATTTTCTTTGGATTAATTAGTTGAAACCAAACTTTTGGTGCTGAAAAGGGCTTGCTTGATGTAATCAGATTGGCAGGAAGCTCTATTTCAATTGAAGAAGAACACGAAGCTGATGGCAATATCTCTAATGTAGGTGTTGGCATAATTGCGTGAGGGATTGAATCTTTCACTGGAGTTGGTTTCAAAACAACATCTGGGATCTTAATTTGGCTCTTCTCACAAATAATTGGGGCTAATTTCAAGGGTTTAATTGAAAGAGTTTTTCCTCAGATGGTGCATCCGTTTGGGACCCAGTATGCGTTGTTGTTGGTTCAACTGTGAGAAAAGGTGCAGTGCTAGTGGAAGAAATAGGAGGTGCAGATTGCAAGGGTTGAGCAAGATCCTTGAGCGATGTTTCAGGTGGTGATTCTTTTTTGCTTTTTGATTATTATTTGTCACCTTGTCCATAGCTTTGAAAAAGTTCTTTTTACCAGCTTTTTTTTTGCTTTCTGCTTTCTTGACTGCCAACAACGTGATGTGAAATGTTTGTTTCCATGGACTTTTCATGGAGAGATATTGTTCCTTTTGTTTGTTGTTTTTGTTTTCAGGGTCATTGTTTAAGGGATTTTGCACCTCTGCCTCTTCATCTATGATCGATGGAATTGTGTCATGTTTTAGGATCATTCTGAGATTTTGTTTTTTTTAATTTCTTTTGAGGGTGTGATACAGAGCTTTCATCAGGGCAGCTCTGGTCAGCTGTTAGAATTGGATCTTGATCTTCAGTAATCTGTGCTTATCGCATGTATTCTTCTAGAGTCGAGGCTGAAAGAGGAGTGTCATCTTGACCATACTGATCTATCGAATGCACTTGCATCAGTTCACTTTGTGTTGTATCTTGAGGGTGTAAAGTGGACATCATCTTTTTGATGTCTGACCATATTGCCTCATTCTGATTTTCCGGGTCGGTGAAGTCCTTATTAAGGCCAGCCAATGAGGTCATGTGATTTTGTTTTTCTCTTCCAGGCATGTGGAAAAGTCTTTAAATTGAGTATGGACAGCATTATTCATACCAACTAAGCTGGACTCAAAATTACTGACCTCTTTGGTCAGTTCCATGACGATACCAGCATAGGTTTGGACCTCATCCTTCAAGGATTCTAACACGTTGACCAATGCATTTAGAACAAAGGTTAAGGCTGTAAGGGTGGGATCTTTGCCTGTATCAATATTTGCATATATGGTTTTTTCAATGAATTTGTCACAAGAGATGATGTTATCATGATCACTTTTGTTAGAGGATTTTATTGCTTGAGAAGGAGGGAAATCTGTTGTCAAGAGTGATTCACAATGTGATCTTGCATCATTATGAAGGCATGGAAGTTGATCATCTTCTATTAGGTCAATTGTGTGGATTGAATTGTCTTGATGGTTATTTAGCAAGCTGGAGCTTGAGTGAAATGTGTTTGCTTCCAGATTACACTGTAGGGTGGATTTAATAGGACTAGCTGCCCATCCGAAGTTTTCTAGAACGTTCACATTTCGAGATCTGGGCCTGGTTTTTTGAGCAAGATCATCTATGTGATGTTTCATAGTAGAAGTGGAAACAGTACATTATAAATTAGGAATAAACATATTTTAACCAATTGAGAGGATGTGGCCGGCGTAAATAGATGATCCTTGATTGGAAGTGGAATGCTGGGCAGCACACACAATCAGCCCAAGTTTTCTTTAGGCAAGTGAATATTGGAGTCACAATCATGTTCAGGATAAACAGCTGCAGAGACAGTAGGTTGAGAGATATCACTAATAAATAGCACAGATGAATAGTGGTCTGCCTCTCAGACTTTTAAATTGTCCTTAAAGGTTGAGCTGCATAAATTGTAGATTGTATTTTGTGTTTGTAACCAACAATTGCTAAGCACTTTGTATCGTTCCTATAGGTATTCTCCTCTGGCAGTGCTTAGTGAGTGCAATGTGTGCTTTGATTGAAAAAATAAAAGAAAGGAAAAATTGCACCGGAGTCAGATGCCCCAATGACTCATGAATATTATGTTGTGGAGCAGTTGTAATAAGTGCACATACAAGTCAAACGACTGTGTTAGATAATACCGCAGACACAGTTGTAGTAGTTAACATATACGAATCCACTGTCACAGCTCGTTTTGAAAAACAATCACAGGCTCAAAGGCAAAATAAGTACGCCCACAGTCACCCGTGATAAGTAATTACAGAGTACCATTCTGTGGACACAGATTGTTTAAAAAACTGTTATCACAAATTCAAAGGCGAGAAAAAATGCCCACAGTCACCAGTGATAATCAAGAAGAAAGTGCTGTTCTATGGGCACTGATTGTTTCAGCAAACATAGTCACAGGATCAAAGGCAAAGTAAAATGCCCACAGTCACCTGTGATAAACATCGAGAAAGTGTTATTCTGTAGGCACTAATTGTTTCAGCAAACGTAATCACAGACTCAAAGGCCCACAGTCACCTGTAATAAATGATGGAAAGGTTGGCAAACCATCAAGATGGATTAGTTCAAAAGATGTGATCGTAGGCACGAAGGCGAAAACACCTGCAGTCGCCTATTATAGGCAAAAGAAAGTGCAGACAAGGAAGGCTTTCTCGTAGTGCAGTGCGCTGAGAGGCTATCAGCCTAGAATCGTTCCTTGCGCGGCTTAGAAAGCTGACGTTGTTTGAAGGTTGTACCATATTTTCTTTCCTCTTTCGTTTATACTTTTCATCCATTTTTATAATATCATTCTTGTATTATTAGTATATTAAGAATCTCTTCTTTACGTGTGTATTACTTTCCTTTACATTTTCCCTTCCTGATTGAAGTCAATCACTTGGTAAAAATGTTTCACTAATCTCTTTCATTTTTTACTATCATTTTATATTCATCAGTCTAAACACAATAAAAGATGTATTTTAACAGGTTTACAGCCACACATATGTGAACTTTAAAAAATGTGTTTACTGCGTACGCCTTCCTTTACTATCTTAGGAAATGTATCCCGTCTCCATTTCACTCTGTTCCGGAGTTCAATGCGCACTCTTCTACGGGCCTTGCTTCAGGAATCTTAAATATCGTAGTTCATACCCTTCTGCCCTCTTGGATCAGGCATTGAGGTATCTTATCCCTTTTGAATCCCCCCCAAAACCCTTATTTTGCCACTTTCTTTGTTCTACTTACATCATTGACTCAGTTCGAGTCCTCTGGCATCGACACTCCCTCAACCGACCAGTTCTACTTTCACCCATGGGGCGCCTGTAGGGACCGGACAGGAATTTCATCAAAGAGGGACCTGGCAAAAAGATTGTCTTCACACGTAGCTCTGTTTGCCGCACTCCACAGGAAACTCTGCGGTCGTAAGGCTTATGGCAGGAGCAGCCAAGCATCTGGTGGTCTGAATCTGGACTAGGTTGACTAGAGCATAACCATCTGCAACACTACCTAATGTGCTCTAGCACCTTGAAGCGTCTTTTGTGCATGATGGAATTACAATAATATATTTTAGAAAAAATAATCAGACAGATTCAATGAGTATGGCAAAGTACTACTTTATTCTTAGTTTAATAAAGCAGGGGGGCCTGACAAACATCGGACTGATGCATGCACACTCACAACCATGTTTGATCACATGCAGATCTTACAGCTCAACATACGTCATCTATGACATCATTCTACGTGGCAAAATATAAAACCTATCGAGAGAAGGGATTGGTGAAGGGAACATATCAACTTATAGAATATACAAGGATCAGTGCTTTATTGGCTACCCCTTGTCTGTAGGGCACGCCTTGAACTACTCTAAACACATATAGGGCCTCATTACACGGTATGCGGTAACCATGGCACTATTAGTGCCATGGCTGCCGCCGGTATTTCACCATGTCCGCCCTGGTGGATGGCGGAATTACCGCCCTACTCCAAGGTGAGCGGGGGCGGTAATTCCCCATTCACCAAGGCACTTCCCCATTCCCATTTTTGCCCCCATAGGGCTCAATGGGAATGGGGAAGGAGCTAATTACGGTACCGCAAATTGCGGTACCATAATTAGCACCAAGGTCCCTTTGCGGGCCCGTTCCTTAATGGCTGCTAAAACCAGCCATTGAGGTTGGGTCCGGCAAAGGGACCTCGTAGTAAGGCGGTAAGGGTTTACCGGTACCGGTGCCCTTACCAGTACCGGTAAACCCTTACCGCATTCCGTGTAATGAGGCCCTTAGTATTGATTATAGCAAACAAAACACCAGTGGATTGGCTCCTGTAACATTGTATGTTAGGTTATCTCCAACCCCACTGATTGGTTGGAATACTATTCCAACCTTGGACTTTTAGCTCCTTTAGTAGCACGCATGTGAAATTAAACTCAGGTGGTTGAATCCTGTCAGAATAATCCCCATTTTCCCAATTTGTCCATCATCTGTCATTGGTAGGCCATCAGTCAAAGTCTTCCTTTGTTGTTGACCTTATTGCTGATCACTGTTCTGGAACATGCAAGGGATTGTGAGCACCCCACTAGCTTAGCTTAAGGCTCTATTGAATATCCTTTGTTTTCGACTTCTGAGTCATGTATGAAAAGGCCATACATTTGTCAATTTCAGCCTTCCATTTACTGCTGTTTGATTTAATTATGCAAGGTGCTGTTGCTCCTCTTGGCCTCTAGAGACTTGCTCACTCTATCTCATATGGACTGTATACAGCAGTTTGACTCTCACAGATGTTTTCATCTTCTTCCATCTATGAAGAATGTTCCACATTCAGAGCTTATCCACTTCTTTGTGCTTTGCACTTATCCCCCAAAATAGCATCTTTGTTCTGGGCCAACCTTGACTTATCATCGGGTCTGCTCACAGGGCTGTCTTTCCACGTCTCCTGATTCTTACAGCCTGCCTCTGGTGTAGCTTGGTTAAATCTCACGTGGGCTGTCATTCCATTTTCTAATATGGTCGTACTTGCCTCTTTATATATTCTGCTATAGCAAGCTTCTATGTGTTGTCTTTTTACCTTGCGTTACTGCATATTTAGACTTATTGGTCAGTAAGTAACTTCATTTTGTTTCGATCCATGATTACTTTAGTTTTAGGTTCCTGTTACTCTTAATGCTTCAGTTACATTGTTACTTAATATTTTCATAATGTTTCAACATACGTTCATATATCTTCTTCATGACATCACTTCATCCTCGCCAGATTTTATTTAACATCCATCCACGATATTCAATGATGCAGTCTGACATCTTGGCAGGTGACATCTTTCCATGAAACATCTTTCCACATTTTCCGTGCGATGGTACATTCTGTATGGCTGTCTAAGTGCATAACATCTCTCATACACGTGATGCAATATCTGAACGATACAGGGGGTCCCATCTATGGCTTTTCTTCAACTGTTCCAATATGACAGTGGTGAGGGGGCGGGAACTGGCAAGAAATTGTTTACCTTCTCCTCTACAAATCCTCTCACCACTAACCCTCCAAAACTAAATGTTCTTACAAACACGCTGCTGGACCATCAATTACACACACCTCTAACACAGCACCAAAATGAAACCGCACAGCAAACTGGACACACCATCTGACACCCATCTAAATTTCAACATACTAAACTCACATCACTATACCCCAGACACACAAAACAACCACATGCAGACCCATGTACCAATACACCCCAAAATCCATAATCTCTAGAAACAAATCAAGCACACAGAGCTTAGTATTTCCAACCTGGAGCTACCAACTGTACAGTAAAAAGCTGGCTGTCTTGCAATCTCCCTCCCACTAAATAACCCGGCCCTAAGCCTCCTTCCTTTTCAGATCCTCCTGAGCACTTGGGGACCACGAAATGTCAGCGATACACAGAATAAATCTCAATAACATAACATAAAGTTATTCTCTCTCTCTCTCTTGCTAGCTCTCGCTCACTCTATTTGTTCTCTCTCGCTCTCTGTACCTCTCGCTGTTGCTCTCTTTCTCCCTCTGTGTCTATCTCTAACTCTATAGGGCCTCCTTATAAGTTGGCCGGTCCAGAAATAAAGTTCTGGTAACAACGTGTACCAGCACTTTCCCAGACCGGCCAACTATAAGTTTGCCAGTCGGCTGGAGGTATATCCGCCACCCTACTGGCAGAAAACTGAAGGTATTACCAGCTTCGTAAAACTGGTGATGGTAATACGGGCAAATCCCCCCATGGAGGCCTATAGGACTCCATTGAATTGGGATTAACCCACATTTACAGACATAGGGCCTCCAACTTGCTCCAACTTGGAATCTTGGCATGAGGATTGTCGCGAACACTGATGAGGTGAGGGTAAACAATCTATGTTCATATGGGATTGCATGAAAGGCTTCTTTAGATTTGGCAGAGAAGTAATTTTGCCTTATCAATTGAGTTCCACAGATCTCTTTTTCCTCAGGTGAGTATCTGCCTTCGGGAAACTGTCAATATTCAAGTCGACTTTCGGGATCACCAAAGCTGGAACATGGACATTCACTATTGTGCACATACCTCCCCAGTTTTTCGGCAGTCTGATGTATACTTTGGATCCACATGCCTAATAATGATCCATACTTACTGCAGTTCCGTGCACCATTCCTGGGGCATCAAAAACTCATCCACAGTACTGATTCGCTCCCATTTTTCTAGTGCCATTATTCCTGAAGCAGAACTTTGGGCTCTCCAGTGGCACTATCTGCAAGTGTCTTCCTCTGTCTTTGATCCGTGTCAGTAGTTTTGCAACCTTTAGCCATAATGGCTTGCATCTGTGGTAACGACCAGTGACCATCCAGGTTTTACAAATTACTGCTCCTTTCTCCCATCCATCTGGTGAAAGCACTGTTCCCCGAATCTGCATTTGGCCTCTGTTCTTCCAACTTTGAGCCTCTTCTGGAGTTTTTCCTTGAACATTTACTTTCTGGTTCACTTCCCATCTGATTTCCGCTCCTTTCAGTCCAGGTCTCTTGTACCGGATTACATGATTCCTAGTATGAGCTCTGTTTCTTGTCTTAATGTCTTGAACATAATCATCTTCATCGGGATAGGCTGTTTCAGTTGCCCATAATAGGGAGGCATCGCTACCCATGAACTGGCCTCTGGTCTTGCACATCAATTTCTACAGCTATGAAGATCTTGGACTTCCCCATGCTGTATGGTAGGAGTGCACAAACAAAGCATTCCCCTTCTGAACTTCATCTCCCAACTTCTTTCATGTGCTGGTACCAAATGTTGTTTCCCAAATGTGCTTTGCTGTCCAAATAATCGTTTAATTTGCTGTCATTTCCATGCATGCTTCTCTTGATTCCTAAGGTTTTCAAGTAGTTTGCTATAACTACATCCCTGAATGCTTCTGTATGGCTCCTTCTTGCTGGAGGATTCTCAGGTATTCTGGTCCATGGTGCAGGCCTCTTCATCTGTGCCATTTGAGTAGACAAAAAGTATGGAAGTTCTTTCCTTGTCCTCATACATCTTTTTCCTGCTGGTTATAAATGCCCATCTCATCCACCCTGACATTGGTCCGGTATATGGCTGTACTGTGGAACTTGTACTTGTCCCTTTCACTGGAACATACATGTTTGTCAATGCTGTCTCTGTGGGTTTATTCTTCAGCTCCTCGAGTCTTTTCCTTTCTCTTGTTATGAATGGCCATACAGTGTCTGCTATCAGATATTTTCTCAGAGTTTGCTCTTGTCTTTCCTGGTGTTTGCTCAAGATTTTCTAATATAGCTGTTTCTGTTGGCTTTCTTTCCAGCTCTTCTTGTCTTTCCACTATGTCTGTTTCCTTCATTTGGCTCTTTATTTGTAGTTATATTTCCCATAGTAGGCAGTCTCTTCTTCTCTGATGTTTTGAATTGTGGTTCTGCAGTCATTGACACTAGGCCTGTTGCGTGTGCATTCCATGTTTGCATGCGTGTGGTTGTCAGTAACCTTTTTTCATTCACTCTCTGCCGACCCTGCCTCCGGCTTTTCATGTTGCTTGTTAACACAAGTGTGTGTGTGTCATTGCTAATCACATCCATTCCAAGTTCATTCATTCCACCATCAGATCTTCTAGGGACCGCAATGACTATATAAGGTCTGGATACTTTTGTGGATTTTATGTGCACATCATTAGGTGGGTGCACTGGAATTGGGACGCTTTGTGCACCAATAAAAAATGCAGTTCTGATCGTTAATGACAGTAAAACAATGATGAATATAATACACAAATACATTATGCCCCTGTATGTCAGGCGGCAGCATTTACTCCCAGAGAAATATGGACATCTTTCCTCCTGCGGGAGGACGAGGTTGCTGCTCTGGACTCCCATCTCGATCATTCGCCAAAATGTTGACTTTTATTATACTCCTTTAAACAATATTGTCTTTCGGATTCTGTGTTACGAGTTGCAGGTATTCCACAATTGTCCCCCCTCTTGTGATTAATGAATTGTTTATTATTTCGGGATGCAGTTCTTTTACTAGGCTATGGGAAGTGCCAAAACCAAGCAATAATTCAGCAAGTCTCTTTACTGTGCATGTTCAAAATATGTCAACTCCCAGTATATGCCTCTTGTCTGCTTCGGTCCTGAAGACATATTGTCTTTGTCAGTAGAAAATAAGAAAGGAAATCTCTGGCAATATTCTCTTGATCTGTCCCTCAGTGGAAATTCTAAAATCTTCTCAAACAGGTCTGCTGATGGTTGGAGAGTTCCACTTGCATCACTATTCCATGCAAGAGCATGCCCATCTATGGGCCATTAGCTGGATCTCTGATGAATGTGAGGATGTCAACATCGATCGGTCTCCCCACAAGCTCTGGAAAGTCTGTGATTAACTGGAAGAAAACGTTGTTGGCCAATCTACTGTCTTCTGGTGACAGGGATATTTGTCCCGTTCTGCTGATGTTCAGGACTGTATGCTTTCACTTCAATGTAAACAATGTCTGCATGTTCTGTTTGCGTGGAGTGCAACTAAGATCACAATGTTATTTAGGAGTGTGCTCAGACATTCTGTATTCGCTGGATCTCGAAGAAGCGTGAATACGTCTGTCGTTCTTCCGACAAGATTTGGATAGTCTTCAATTAGGTGAAAGAACAATGTATTGACAAGCTTGTTTACTTCCTTCTTTGCTTGGGACATTTGGCTTTTCCTCACTGTATTTAGGAAGTAGGATGAATTGTTCGGCAAATGCAGTAAGCAGTCTTCTTATTGTCTTTTCGTTTTCAGGATCTTGAAGAAAGTCAGTGACACTGGTGAGTCTCCCCAACAATGACGGGTACGATCTTAGCACTAGATTGAAGTATGTCACCACATCTTTGGTGATGTCACCACCGTGGGACACCATAAGTGATTCCAAACAAGGTCTCGGTGTGGAATGAGTCTGGATACTGTATTTTCTTCCAAAGTATGTGTCCTCGATCAAATTTGGCATGTTATTTTCTCGTCACAGTTTTAATGTGTCTCAATTCAAAGTTCAAGTTCAACAACTATGTTGTGGTTTGCGAATGCAATTGTCTTCTCCAACCTGCAACTAGGATGCACAGATTGTCCAGTTTATCTGTTATCCTCTTTTTTGTCCAAAGTGAAACCACAACTATCTCACAAAAGTTCCTTTGTCTTTACTTTGCTTTTGCTCATGCATCCCTTTTCCTTGTCATGGATCTCATCTGCATATGCTGTGGTTCTTCCCTGTCGCTCGTAGTCTCCTCGTGCTGGGGTGCAGGCAGGGGGCCTTCTCCGATGTAGGGTTTGATATTGCTCAGAAAAATCCATGCTCTCCTGCCTTGTAGTTTCACTGCGGAAGGAGTGCAGTCCTCCACTTTAATGGGACTGTTAAATCTTGTCTCGTCCCACCTTTTTCTAATATGGTTCCTTACCAGGACGGTATCTCTAGGGAAAACGGATGGTACACAAAGTCCTTGAGCTGTGCCTGTTGTAGTATCTCCTTCTGTGTTCCGTGCTGCCCTGCACTCTTTTTGTCGTCGCTGCAGCTGGTCTGAAATTACAGTAAAGCAAGATGTCATGCAATTCAGGTAATTTTGCATTTCAGACCCTAAGATTTCTCCTGTTGACTGGGCATCACATCTAGCTCTATCACGGGGTGTCAGGGGAGTGTGCATTCTTCTTCCTGTGGTTTTCTCGTGTGGTGTAAAATGATGGTTGGAACCGGGTTGGTTCCAGAGTGCATACAGTGCAAGAGGAAGGCAGTGCAACCATCCCTTCCTTAGAGTAAGCTTCAACTTGCCTATCCTTTCCTTTAATAAGCCATTGAACTTCTCACAGATTCCGTTACCTTGCGGATGATATGCTGACAAGAACTTGTGCTTTATACCAAGCAGCAAGCTAATCTTTTTGAAAGTCTCGTTTACAAAGTGAGCTCCATTATCTGATCTCATGACTTCACACACCCCCCCAACTGGGAAATACTTCTCTCACTAAAAATGTGGCCACACAGGTAGAGTCTGGGTGTGTACATGGTCCTGCCTCTATCCATCTAGAAAATGGACACACCCCAACAATTAAGTATCTGTACCCGTTACATACTTGAATCATGTCGACGTAATCGACATGCAAGTGCTGAAAAGGCCCATTTGGCCTGGGGATGACTCCTCTCATTACTTTTAATGTGTGCCCAGCTGTGAATTGTTGGCAGATTATACAGTTCACTAAAATAAATGCAACGTGCTCAGTTAAGTTCAGTTTGAACCAGTCTTCTGCGAGCGTTGCCGCTAGATTTTCATTTGGCATGTGTGCCGGATAATGTTGCTTCTCCAGCGCTAATTTTAACAGGGCTATAGGCATCACTGGTTTTTCAGAGCTGTCTTGTCACCACAAACTGTCAGAGGGGTCTAAAGAACACCCTCGCTGTTTCCATAGATTTTTTTCTCTTCCTGTGTTGCCTCCCCTTGGAGTTCCATCAACTGTGTTTGCCCTAGATTGTTATAGCTTTCAGGTATAGTCTGTGCAACCATCATTCTCTCATTGGTATGGGTGACTTCCACTTCCATGATCGTCTCACTTTTGGATGCTATACGTTTGACTTCTATGTCTGCTGCTTGATTTCCGCGTGAGATAAAATCTGTCCCTTTCGTGTGGGCGGCGCATTTCACGACTGCTATGCCCACTGGGAGCACTAGTGCCTTAAAGTGCCTGTCTAATAAGCCTGACTGCTGCACTGCCGTGCCTTCTGCTAGGAGGTAGCCCCTCCTTTTCCAGTGCGCTAAGCCTGCGTGCATTGTTGATGTCACATAGGCGGAGTCACTGTACACCATTACTTCCTGGTCTGCGTGATTCTCAATGGCGGGTATCAACGCCAATAATTCTGCAGCCTGTGCTGTATAATGAGATGCTATTCGTGCACTAAGGAGTACTCAAAATTCTCCATTTGCGGTGTGTTTTATTACAGCGACACCTCTATATCTTTGCCCATCATTTTGATCGATTATCGAAGAACCGTCAATAAAGACACATTCTCCTTCTGCCAAAGCATTTTCTTTTACCATGGTAATTTCATCATAGAATTCTTCGTAGTTCGCACAATCATGTATTGGTTCTCCTTCAGTGACTGGCTCTGCTAGAAACATAGCTGGGTTCACTATCTTACATTGGACTACCTTAATTGATGGATTCGATATGATCACTTCATAAGCAGAAGCTCTCTGAGATGTCAGTGTGCCCTTTGGTTTCTCTAGAATAGCAAATAGCAAGTGCTCGATGTACAACGTCATTGAGCATCCCATTACAATGGTAGTAGCTTTATCTATGGCGAACGCTGCGGCAGCCAAACTTTGACCGCACGGGAAATGGCCTTTTATCATCGGGTCCAAAGTCCGACTGTAATATTCCAAGGGCTTGTACCCCAATCTGGTTCTCTGTGTGAGCACTGCCATCATAACCCTGCAATTCGTGTGTGAAAACAGGTAAAATTCCTCTGCATAGTTGGGAATTCCTAAAACTGGTGCCGTGCAAATAGCTTTTTTGAGTTCAGCAAATCCTTCCTCCATGGTTTCAGACCATTACATTTTTTCTTTCGTCACTTGGACCTTCTGTAAGGACTGAAGCAAAGGCTTGGTGTAAGAGCTATAGTCGTAGAAACACGCCCTGACATAGTTGCACAGGCCTAAGAAGCTCTGCATCTGTTTTATCGTGTGTGGCTTCAGTCCTTTCTGGGGTCACTCTTTTTCCCTCATGTGAGATCAGCTGGCCTATGTACAGCACTTCTTGTTGACAATATTGTAGCTTCTCCTCGTCAACCTTATATCCTGTCTCAGCCAGTATAGTCAATAGCTGAACAGAATCATGCCTGCATTGCTCCTCTGTCCTGCTGCAAATTAAGATGTAATCCACATATTGTAGGACAACACTTTCCAATGCAATATTGCTTAGGTCCATATGCAGGACTCTGTTAAAAATAGGAGGAGACTCACAGTAGAACTGGGGTAGCCTCGTGCTTTTCAGACGCATCTCTCTGAATGTGAATGACATCAGATCTTGTGAGTCACGGTGCAACGGGATTGAGAAAAATTCATTTTTCAAGTCAATCACTGTGAAATATTTTGCCTCAACAGGTATATTACATAGAATTGTAGCCGGGTTAGGGACTAAAGGAAACTCGGCCTCAACAATATCATTTATTGGGCATAAATCGTGAATTAGTCTACAAGACCCTCCCTTTGATTTTTTGATCGGATAAATCTTAGTCTTGCATGACGACTGACATCACTAAGATGCCTTGCTCTATCATAGCCGAAATTGTCTTAAAAATCCCTTCATCTGCCTCTCTGAACATGGGATATTGTCGCGCTTTGGGTAAAATTGTTCCTGGTTTCAGTTTAATTTTCACCTCTCCAACCCCTTTGAATAGGCCTACGTCATAGGGTCCTGTGGTCCACACTGAGACAGGCACCTGGGCCATGTCATCATCAAAATATTTAGGACGGTTCGGGCCAACATCATTCTCTGAGGCACTTCTGTTTTTATCATTCTCACCCAAAAGGTGAGACTCACCTCCACGATTGTCTCTTCCATATCTGCTTGTTCTTCAAACAGATCGTCATCAGTGACTTCAGTCAATCAGTATCCTTCTTCAATGGTGATTACTGCACCCCATTGTCGGCCTTTGTCGTCATAACCATCTATCAAGGCCATTTTCCCTCATACTGCAGCTGTGTGTATCACCAAGCGAAATACTTGTCCCTTTTCCTCGTGCATCGGTATTCTTGACCTAAATAGAAACTCATCTGGGGTCCTCATGATTTTGTCTGCAAGGCCTGGCAGCCCTGCCAATAGTATTCGCATTCCATACGTGAATATTTCTGGCTCTAATGGCATAGCCCTCATAGCTTTGTATCCTGCGTATGCTCTAATCACTTTGCATACGTTTGAATAGTGCATTCCTGGAGTTGAACATACTATGTCCTCCTCCATAAACGAGATTGCCATATTTAACTTTGTCATTAAATCTTGACCCAGAATATTTACTTGGCTCTGTCGTGAATATAATAAAGACATATTCATCTCACATTCTCCTATAGAGACTGGAAGTGCGTTTGGGAAAGGAACACGACTTGTAGCTCCTGTGAATCTCTGAGTATTTATGGCATCGCCGGACAAGGAAAACTTGCCTTCACGTATACACGAACGTGTTGCACCCGTGTCAACTAAGAAGGAATATTCTTTATCCCCTATAACGACATCCACCATATGTTCCCAGTGAGGGTCTGGTGTCACTGATAGGATAGAACACATCAGGGCTCCCAGTGAGCTGTCCTAGTCCATATATAGTTTGGGCACACCGTGTGCTGATGGATATCCCCCATTCCCAGTGTTACTTCCCATTCCAGGGTTCACAGTCTGCCCTGTGCTCATTGTTTGTGACACTTGCATCAGCGACTGTTGGGACTGTCCTTGTGGAAAACTCTCTATATTCTAAGGTTGCAAGCCTTGTTGTGCTCCTGACGCTTGTTGTAGCACTGTGTGATTTTGTGCAACACCCTGCTCAAAAAATGCAGGTGGACTTACCGTACCTGCTCCTGTTCCTTGGCCGTTCTGCACCATGCCTTGGTTTCTACATGTGCGCGCCAAATGCCCTGTCATCCCACATAACAAACATATTGGTGATGGTCAGATCATTTGCCCATTTGGCATACCTTGATTGCCATTTTGCATGTTTTGGAAACCTCCTTGATTATTCTGGAAACCTCCCTGATTACTCTGCCATCCTCTTCCTCTAAATCTTCTTCCCCTGGGGTAAAACCCAGTACTGCCCTGATTATTCTGTTGCCGATTACTGTTTTGTGGCATGCTTGATTCAGCTGTGCTAGTTATCATGGCTCCCTCAAAAGCATATTTTGACAATTTCTTCTGCACCAATTTCGCTTCCTCACCCTTTTTTGCAGCTTTCTTTGTGCGATTCTTTACTTGCGGTTGCCTGCAATAGTGTGCGATGGTCAGCTGTATTTCTGACCAAGGTTTAGCCTCGATTCCTACCAATTTCTTGAGCTGTTTCTGTACCGGCTCTGGCAGCCCTTGGCACAATATATGGTACTACACAGGTATAGATTTCCCCCAAAAATCATGAGTCTCGATTACCATGCGTCTTGAAAATTCTGTATGTAAATCAACGGATCCTCAGACTCCTCCATTTTACATGTCATTATAGCTCCCAGATCAGAAGTGTCTGGGTAAAGCATTCGTAATGCCTTCCATACCGCGGCTCTGCAATTGTTAAATAGAGCTCTGTCATGCAAGGTATTAATTGTGGTCACATCAGGGTAACCTGCCCGTGTCCACACATTGTCTGCTCTGTCACCAAGTATGGCGATTAGGAGACCCTTGATATCCCCTATAGCTAACATCTTTCCTCCTGTCATTTTTTCTAACTGGTGTATCCATTTTCCAGCTACTGATATCAGCACTGGAAGCTTGTTTTTCAAATTATCTCGATCCATGTGTGGCCATGGAATATATTGTGGTCTTACTTCCCCTTTCTCGAGTAAAGGAAATTGGGATGTATAGCTCTCTCTTCTCTCATTGTTCACCTGTCTATTGCAGGGGTAATGTTCCAGCATCGCTGCCTGCCGGGCAATGTCCTAAGCCTGCTCACATAGGGCAGTGGAGACACCCCTCTCTGACCGTGAGATACTTCTTCGTGTCAGCCTGACTTTGTGGCTAATTCTGATGCCCTCGGTGCAGACTCGCTTGTGTCTGACCATTGTACCCCTTTCTCCCTTGGGAGTCATCTTTCGTACCTTCTCTCTTCCTCCTTTTCCTCGCGCTCCTCCCTTTCTGTGTTGGACATTGCCTGTCCCCAACTCGTGCAGCTTCTTGCGTCTTCTTTATTCTTACTTATTTCTAATCTATCCAGGGGTAGTTCACTATTCCCACAACTTCGGGAGATATCCTCAGTGTCGTAAAGCTGAGTGCTCTCTAGGCACTCGTCTTCCTCCTCCGCTTGGGTTGTTTGTTCTAACCCCATTTCATCATATATTCTATCAATCGTTTCTCTGATGCTTCTGGTGTCGAAGTCATCTTCAATTTTCGCCCTAGACGTGCCTGGTGTTGAATCATACTCAGGAAAGAATTGTTTGATGTCTTCCCAATCTACTACTGGCTCAGGTTTTTTAATTTCTTTCTCCAGAAATTCAATATCGCGCGCTCTCTGTCTTTGCTTACGTTCTACATCTTCATCGAATTCTCTGCACTTCCTTGCCTCTTCTCTGACCCTATCTTCTTCCTTTTTCTTTTTGTTTCTACGTTCATCTGCCCTTTGGATTTCCTCATCCCTTTTTCTCTTTATTCTTTTCTCTTGTATTCTTTGCTCTTCTTCTAACTTTTGCTGCTTCTGTCTCTCTTGATCATTGGCTGCTCTCTGTTTGCGTTTGAGCTGTCTTTCTTGCTCTTCACGATATAGCTGTTCTCATCTTTTTTCCTTATTCTTTCATCTCTCAATTCTTTCTCTTTCTCCTTTCTCTGTACATCGTCTAGCCTCTCCTTTTGTTTTGCATCTTCAATGCCTTTGCCATCGAGTTTCAATAAAATGTGCCCTTCTATCCATTCATCTTTTGCGAATGCTATCTCATCAGTTCTATCGTCGCTTCCTTTCCATCTTTTGCCTTCTCTCTCCTTGTCGAGAGATGCACTTTTCTGTGTCTGGTCCCTTTTTTCGTCATCGCTTCTCTCCTTGTCCCTTGGGACTGTGGAGGTGAAATCCTTATATTTATCTTTACCTTGATTTTCGTCACTACTTTGCGTAGGTGACTCATATTGTGGGTTGCTACCCTGTGTACAAGAAGGGGGGGTGTCCTGACTGGAGAAGTCTAAGCCGACTGCAGCTTATTAATTGCAGTCTAAGTTTAAAGACAATGTGCTATCTTTGGGTGTCACAATTTATATATTACCAAGGATAGCAGTACATGAAAAAAACGTAATAATCCACATGTGCTAGATCATTAGTTTGCAAGAGAACAGCTTTTATTAAGTGGCTGTCCTTATTCTTTTACACATTTTGTGAAGGAGTTGTAAGTACAATATACAGGGGTGTACATTTTTCACCCAAATCACACATCAAAATACAAACAAATACAGATGAAAGGCATGTAGCAGAGAATAAAGCAAAGTCAAACATGCACATGCTGTGTGTTGTCACTAGTACAAAACATGACAGAAGTATAAAGGCATCCTGTTGTTGCTGATACATTCTGTTTTTTCTAATTGTAGATCAATTTAACCCAACAGGTTTACAACAGGTTTACCCAATGCAAAATGTAACTGGGGAAACCTAAATAATCCTCAAAAGTAAAGTCCTTGGATGGGTCTAACTAAGCCAGGCTAAAGGGTGACCAAAAAGTAGTTGATCGATGTCACTGAAGTAAATCTCTACTAAGATTTAAGGGGGACCCCGCCACACCGCTAGGGTAAAGGAGTCCCAGGACGTTTCGGCTTTAGTGGGTCACAGACTTCTTCATGGAGCCAAGGAAAGGAGTCCCCTGTGGAAGATCAAGGGGAGCTAGGGTTACTGAACTGAAATATCAAATGTGTAGAAAACGCACAGTGGTTAAAAAGGCATGTACATAAACATGTCATTGTCACAAAGAAACAAGACCCCATGATTAAAACTAGAGAGAACATGTCTAGTTTTACTCGTGTTGGTGGACAGAGACTGGCCTCACATCGGCCTGGGTTCTCGATAGATACCAGAGGCTAGTGGAAATGTAATAAAATAAAAGACTCCTCTGAAAATTAAAAAGGCATGTTGCCATAATACACTAGATGGAGGAGTGGATGTACACTGGAAGGGCTCTAGTGCAAAATCTGCCTAACTACCCCTCCATTGCCCGATGTCAGATACATGAAGTGAGTAAATAATGGAGGTAACAAATGTATCTTTAGATGGTGCTGCAAAACAACGCCATTGTGATCTGTTGCTGCTATGCAGTGTGTGGGCTGAAAATGGCGTGCTGGAAGGAGCCTAGCATTCTGGATCTGAAAGGTGCTGCAAGCGTCTGCCTGAACAGAGAAACAGTCAAATTAGAAAAACGGCAGAAATTGTGCCTGATCTGGAGGAAGGATAGAGGGCCAGACAGTGGCTGGCTAGCAGAACGATGATTTACCTTTCTTCTTCCGCTGTGCTCGTCGTGAATATTGTTTGTTCTTGTGCTTCTCCGGATGTTGAAACAGTTCAATCAATGTCTACAGTTCTTTTTTCTTTGCCAGTTTGATATCTGCCTGGATTGTTTTTTCACTTGGCAAGGCCTTCGTGCATTTTGCACATCGCTCTACAAGTTCAGAGCAGTTTCCTTTGTACCACGTGCGCCCCGCTTGTTCACTCAGGTTCCTGACACATGGATTTAGCACCGAGGAGTTTGCGTTTCGTGAGCTGTCTAACTTGCACAACTCTTACGCCACCCTCCTCTAGGCCTCCGGTTCCCACCTCATCCAAAAATAGGAAACAGAGGCAACAAATTCACTAAGAGAAAAAAATTGTGATCACTCCTTCTTTCTACTCAGCAGGTTGTAACGATTTGCTCGTGGTACCGTGTGATCAACAAATAGTGCGGGTGCACGTCCGGTCTCAAGCTTGGAGTCAGCCTGGGGCACAATGGCAGATGATGATGGGTGCCCATGCGACAATTCAGGCTGTGGCACAACAGAAGATGGTGGGCACCTCAGAGGTATGTGCTTGATGTCGGCCAGCAGAGATGCATCATCTGCTGGACAACGTTGAGGCTCTCTTTGCTCTTCCGTTTTTATGGCAATCTCATCAGGCTTTGTTTCAGGATCAGGCAGTTTTTGTGGCAAGGGACTGGCAATGGCATTTTTCGTTTCTGGAACCACTGCTATTTCTTTCTGGTCTTTGTCCCGATCAGTTGACGTGTTGAATGGCGATGGGACTTTCTTGGCGTGCATGGCATGAATCCATGCCTTGCATCCATCCACGCGTAATGCTGTCTGTGTGGTTAAAAGTACCTGGTAGGTCCCATGCCACCTGGGTGCCAGCAATGTTTTCCGCTCATAATTTCTGATGAGCACCCAGGTTCCAGGCTCTAATGCATGTCCTGGGCCAGTATACCGCACCGGTAATGCCTCCTGCACCTTCTGATGAATCAAACACAGTTTTTTTACTAACAAATTACAGTAAATGCTGAGTACAGGGTTCTACCTCTCTCATTCTTTTAGGCTGAGGTGCGCACCACACATTTGCCGGTCTCCCCATTATGATCTCATAGGGGGAGAGCCCAGTTCTGACCTGCACTGACGTTCGCATTCACAGTAACGCTATTGGTAATGCATCTACCCAGCTTAATTTGCTACCTGCACAGATCTTACTGATTTTGGATTTCAAAATTCCGTTATGCCGTTCGATAAGACCGGCCAAACTCGGATGTCTTGAACTATGGAATCGTTTATCGATCTGTAATCCTGCACAAATCTGCAGTATCACTGCAGCCACAAAGTGCAGACCATTGTCCGACCATATGACACGGGGAAGACCAAAGCGAGAGAAATACTCTTTTAGCATTACCTTCGCCGTTCTATGGCTGTGCAATCTTTCAAGTGATATGCTTCTACCCATTTGCTGAATGCACATATGATCACCAGAACGAATTTCAGATTTTGGCATCTCTCCATCTCTATGAAGTCAAAGTGAATCACATCGAATGGCATAGAGGGAGGTCCAAAACTTCCTGTTGGAGTCCCTGTTCCTTTTCCCACATTATGCTGTAGGCACTTGATGCAGTTTTGCACCGGCCTAACGACATTCTAGTAGATTTTCCCAGACCGTGGCTAAATGTTGGACTATTTTCTTCGCACAGATGTGTGTGGGACTGTTAACCATTGTGACCATTGCGTTTACATAAGCATTCAGTAATATCAATTCCCATTTTTTTTGTCCACCCAGCAACCCTCCAAATCCAGTTCTGCAGAGCCCTTGGCCCATCCCTGTATTTCGTCAGCGGTAGCTTCCGCCTGCATTTCTTTAACAGTCACAATTCCATTTTCTATCATGCAGGGCACTTCCTCCGATTGTACTGTCAACATTTTTGTACTCAAATCAGTAGCAGTCTGTTTCGCAATCTTGTCTGCAAATGTGTTTCCTTCTCCCACTTTACATGTCACCTTTTTATGCGCCTCTCATTTCACTATTGCCAGGTTCTTTGGACACGTAAGTGCAGACAGTAATCGCACAATCAGAGGGCCATGTTGAATTCAATGGGATGTTAAGAAACCTCTGTAGGCCCATAATCGGCCAAAATTATGAACTACGCCAAAGGCGTACTGGCTATCAGTATAGATATATACGCTCAAGTTCTCCGAAATTTCACAAGCTCTTGTTAAGGCAATTATCTCTGCTGCTTGGGCGGAGTTGTAAGGAATTCTTTTACTCTCCACAACACTTTTTAATGTCGTAACAGCATATGCGGCAGTTGATGTGCCGTCTGGTAGTTTAAACCTGGAGCCATCACAAAACAGTTCCCCATCTGGTTCTTTTAGTGGTGTGTCACTCAAATCAATTCTCCCTTTTGTTTCTTCCTCAGTAACCATTAGGCAATCATGGGGAGGCAATTCAGTCCCACCTATGTTTTCCCTGGGCATTGGCATTAATTCTGCTGGATTCAAAGCGCTACACCTCATAATTTGGATGTTAGGCGCGAACAATACAATTTCATATCTAGTCAATCTAGCAGAGGTGAGGTGTTGCGTCTGTGTTCTATTGAGTAGAACATCTTTGGCATGTGGCACCATCAAAATTAAGGTGTGCCCCAAAACCATCCCTTCTGTTTGTTTCACTGACGCAGCAGCCGCTGCAACAGCTCGCAAACATCGTGGTAGTGCGCGCGCTACAGGGTCCAGCGTAGAAGAAAAATAGCCGCACAGCCTATTTCTTCCACCTTGTTCCTGTGTTAAGACAGACAATGCACATCCTTCGTTCTCATGCACAAATAGCCTAAAAACCTTTTCATAATTTGGTGTGCCCCAAACTGGAGCAGAACTCAAAATGGTTTTTAGCGAATCAAATGCTTTCTGACATTCTTCATTCCAATGCAAAGGCATCACAGCATCCTTTTTTGTTAATTCCACCATTGTTTTTTCAATTAAAGCGAAGTTCATAACCCATTGGCGACAATAAGAAGCCATCCCTGTTATCGCTCTCACACATTTCTGTGTTGTTGGAATAGGCATACCAGAAATACTCTTTATTCCCTTTGGTGTTAATCTTCTCCCTTCCTTTGAGAGTAGGTAACCCAAATAAGCTACTTCTTTCTGACAGTACTGGAATTTCTTTAGGCTTGCTTTATGGCCATGCGTGGCTAGATGAATCAATAATAGAACAGTACCTTTTTTACATATCTCCTCCGTGTCAGCAGCGATTAGTAAATCATCAATGTATTGTAACAATACACAGTCTGCTGGTAATTCTAACATGTCCAACTGCTCTTTCAACGCTCTACTGTATATGCTCGGACTTTCAGTATAGCCTTGTGGAATGCGTGTGAATGTGAATGATCATCCTTCTAAAGTGAAGGCAAATAAATATCTGCTTTCTTTGTGTACTGGAATGCTGAAGAAAGCGTTTTTCAAATCAATAACACTAAAGTATTCTGCCAAAGCAGGGATCATTGTCAAAATCATAGTGACATCTGGCACTAACGGGAATTGGGGATCTACCACTTTGTTCAGTGCACGGAGATCAATTATGAAACGGTACGGTTCCTCATTACCCCCTTTCTTGTACACGGGAAGAATGGGGCTGTTACATACACTACCTGTAATCTCTTCAATCACTCCCAATTTCACCAAATCAGAAACAATACTTTTCAATCCTTTTTCTCCTTCTGCTGAAATTTTATACTGCGGAATACGCAGTAACGTTATTCCTTCTCTTAATGTGATTTTTACTGGTTCTTTTTTCAAACATCCCACATCATTGTCATTCACGACCCAAATGCAAGTTGGCACTGTACTCAATTCCCCTGTTAAGGGTTCCACCATAAAATCAGAAGTCGGCATACTCTGGGGAGAAATAGTCAAAAATATCCCACCTGGTGTACAATGGATAACTGCGCTTAGTTTTTTCAATAGATTCAATCCTAAAAGATTTTCTCCACAATGCTCTGTTAAAAGAAATGGACAATGTTCAGTAAAAGGCCCTATTGTCACTGCCACTGATTTGGGCTCAGGGTTTATTATTGGGGTACCTGCGAACCCTACTGAGATATTTTGTTGCCCTGGCAGAGGTATGTCTGGAACCAAGTGATGATCTATCGAGCACTTTTGTGCCCCCGTATCTACGAGGAATCTATGCTCTTCATTCCCGATTTTCATCTCTACGTAGGGTCCTTTCTGATTCACAGGAATTGACACCCCTGTCCACGGCTGTCCTATTGGGGTAACAACACATCATCCGATGTGTAGTCACCACTGTTATCATAGTATGCACCTGTCTGGTTATCAAAAATGTTCCCCCCTCACCTTCTATTTCCCGTTTGTACAACCTGCTGATTTTGACTTTGCGTAATTTGATTCGAAGCCTGACCTTGATTCTGTGCACCATTCCCCTGCTCATTCTGATGCTCCTGCATATGATTTCTGTTGTGACCATTTGTTCCCATGTGCCCTCTGTGAGGCCTTCTCTGACTATATCCGCCTCTATTTTGCAAATGCGGACATTGTGCCCACCAGTGTCCTTCCTCTCTGCAGTATGCACATTGATTTAATCCCAAAGGCCCTCCATGCATATTCGAATTTCCCCTACTCTGTGCATTTCCCCTTCCCCTGTGGTGTCCTGCTATCTGCTGGAGTAACACCCCTACTATTGTCCGCAGAGCTTCTATTCTTATTTGCAAAGGATACTCATTACATATCTCATTTATCTCCCCTACCGAAGTCCTAGGGCTTGACATCCTTCTCATTGTTTCCCGCACACACACCTGCAATCTTTGTCTATCACCTATCTGTCCGGGTGGCGGCAAGGATTTCTGCATATACATTCTTGACGCTCTCTTCCTGCCCCTCTCAATATTCCTTCTCCTATTCCCCGGTGTGGCGAGTACTTCAGAATACTCTTCATCCATTTCATTCTTTATTTCAAACAGTCGCTTCACATGCTCTTCTATTTCTTCATCTCTCCCTCTACAATGGGCTAATGCATTTAAATCCAACAATCATTGCGGTGGTAACTTCCCAATTAACGTTTTCCATTGTCCTGACAAATATTCCCCCATGCATTCCAACAATACCTGTCTTTCGTTGTTTCTTCTGAAGTCATATAGGGACGCTAGCGTGGACACCTCATCATTACCGTCTATATACATTTCCGCCTGTTCTTGCAGCTCACGCTTTCTCTCCTTACTGATCGTGCTGCGAGTTACTCTCGTACATTCATTCTGCTCAATTTCACTCATGGGAGGGGCAGTCGGGACAGTGGCACCCTCTTGATCAGGAGGTGCAGAGGAGGCAGTGAGAGCGGGATACGTCTGCTGGGGCTGTGGTAATTGCAAAACACTTGGGGCTGGCTGGCTAGTGGGCAGTGCAGTGTTTAATGCAGTCTGTGGTTGTGCTGGTGTTGGGAGGGGCTGAGCAACGGGAGGGGGTTGAGCGGCAGCTACTGCCATAGTCTTTTTAGTTTCACTCATCGGGCCCTGTTTTGTTTCAGTTAAGATTCTGTTTATTAATTCATCCGATGAGTATAGCTCTCTTTGTGGATATATTTTTTCTATGTTTAATTCATCGCACCGTCTCGCCTTTCGCAAGCTATTACTCCACTCCTCCTCCTCCTTCTCCTCAGCTTTCTCCGCCTTTGACTTATGACTGCGCGCATGTTTCTCTCTACTTCTAAATCGGAGTATTGCTTCCCTCCTCCAGTCCCTAAGGATATCAAGTGCCCCAGGGCGTGCTCTTTTACTTATCAACACCTTTTCCAGGTTATCTATACGTTCTATCTCAAAACTCCCATCCCTCGGCCACTGATAATTTTCCTGTTTTCTGGTTTGCTTATGCCAAGTTTCACAAAACATTATTGCTCCCATACCATACTTTATGTACATATCATAAACCGGCGTTCCTCCCGGAGGTGCTTCCTGGCCAGTTTCCAAAGATTGTTCACCGCAGCGGAAAAATCCAGCTAAGGTGGACAATACCCCAGGCATGTTTTAACCTTAACCAATATCAGGATTACTTACGAATCGGGGCACGACTCACCTGATCAATCAATTTGTCTTTTCAAGATGCAATTCGTCCATATACTGATGCAACCAATGATGTTGTGTCTGCATATCTCTGCACTGCCTCGTTTCAGGACCCTTGCCTCCTTGTTCACTGGCCAGGGGCGTCGATCAGGGATCAGTGGTGTGCAGATCTGCAGCAAGGAATCTCATCACTTACGCAGGGGCACCCCGAACACCTCTTGATCCCGGCTCGATCGCTCCCGTCCTCGCCGTTCTTACCGCCTTCCTTATTTTGCAACGTACATGATGGAACAAGTGGGGGAGGGTCCCTGTTCGGGCACCATCTTGAAGGGACAGTAATAACACACGAATAGATACGCCAAACACAAGGTTCTGTTCCCAAAATCTAGGGTTTATTGCAATACAAAATAGTCCCAGTTGGCCAAGTGGTCCCACGCCCCGCGACGTGTGTCTAACAGACCTCGGGGGATGCAAGAGAGTGCGAGACATACATCAGTTACATATATACAAACTGAGCACCTTACAATCAGCAATGACACAGTATGACACATTCAATGCCGCCCTCAATTCATTTCCCTTTGAATTAGAGGCGATGATTGACCATCGTGACAAATATGACACCTTAGACCACCATATTTAGTAACAGTTTGCAATATCTAGTTTTACAGACACCATTCTTTGTTTGCGAGAACACAGCGTTTCTGTTTTTCATGGGCAAGCTACGCGTAGGAGACTGGCACATACCAGACCTCATTATCTCTAAGTTTCGATTCTCGCTCTAGAAGTCAGCCCGCTCTCCGGGGCCTCTCTGGGCTCAGAAAGGGGGGCCGTAAAGAAGATCATAATTCAACTCTTTAAATGCTACTTTCGTACATTGCTATTCTTTCAGGAGACTCGCTGGCATTCGTGTACTGATTAAATGCCTTGCTCACTGTCTTCAAGGATACGTGAGGGAGGGAATCGGGCATTTCTGTCTGGATCTCCAGTGTAATGTTTCAACATGTTCCTTAGCCTTGGACCATTGAAGCGAAATAATATCTACAGTTTTACATGAGGCAAAGTGGAAACGCTAGAGAGAGCAGAGAGAGAAAAGAAAATGGCGATTCTGGTCATATTAAAATGGCTTCATTCTAGTTGAACCAATAGCTATGTGATAACTAATGACTAATGAATATATATTCTTACACTGTAAATGAGGCGGTTGGTCTTCGGCCAACCAATTATCATTCATTTCCGGACCATCAAGGGGTGTTTTGTTTTTCTGGACTGACAGCGGGATGCCCCTTAGTTACCCGGCCTTCCTCCAATTATGGTTACAATCAATCATCACTTTAGTAGCCATGTGTCAATTATTTCACTGTGGTTGGCCTCCAGACTGCATCTTCTGTCTGGAAAAGTTCTGATATCTCTGCCTGGTCAGGTGCCAAGCGTAGGTGTGAGCCCTTGCTTCTTCTTGCTCGGCTGGTCATGTGATTCCTACACCGTGAATTTGTCTCTTTTCCCTCAGTTTGTCTATTTGACTCTCGTTTCACCCACCACCTGCCTTTGTCTTCTTATCGTGACCTTTCAGAGGCATGATATTTTGTTCTTAGTTTCAATTAAATGTAGCTACTGTTCGCCTCTTCTATTGGTATGACCTTGGCTTTCCTGGCACGAGTTGCCTCTGCTGAGTTTCGTTTCAGCCGTCTCTTCTCGTTTTGCTAAATATGAATCTTTTCTCGTTTGGCCTTTAGTAACCAGGGTTGATTCTGCTTCTTGTGCAAAGTAGAAATATACTTATAATACAGTGCTTCGTTTGAGGTAGATTATGTATAATGGCACTTGCCGCACTACTCTTCTTTGTTCTTTTACTTTAAGTTAATGATATCTTTTCTCATGGCGTTTCGTCTCTGTATGTCATTCTCAGGTCGTCATGTCTTCTCTCTGTGAGTCTGTCCGGGTCCTTATGATGTCACCCTTCGTCTTTCATTAAGTCCTTTTTGGTTTCTTCCGGGACTGTAGTTAGGCAATCTTCATTTTGTTTCATTTGTTGGTAGGGTTTTCTTAATGGATACCTTACTGTCCATGGCTTTCTTGGTATTGGTATGTCAATAGGTGCTGTTCTTCTAATAGGTACTGGGCAGAGCCCTACTGCAGCTCTCTGCTGGTTTATTTGCTCATCAAACGTCACACATCTCAGTGTGAACGTTCCTGGTACTTCAAAATGGGCGACTGGAGTGCAGGTTTTATTTGGGACGTCCTCTACAATTTATTAATACTAACATTTTAAACTAGCTCTGTTTACAATTTGCAATGTTAAAGGCTAATTATCAATGCCAGTACATACTGAAGCCATAATAAGAATGCTACTGATCAAACACACTATCAAACCTAGAATAACTATATCAATCTTTTTCTGGTAAAGGTTATCATTGCAAGATGAATAGTCATGTACACTATTATTGTACAATTTCAAAATACCGCTATGAAAATAGGGAAAGGGGAAAAAGAGTTTCTAGCTTCTTTGTATAAAACTAAAGATCGTTTTGGGAACATAACACTAATGACAAATATTTTACAGATGTGTTTTGTGATAAAAGGGTTGTATTCTAGAATTTCTAACTGCATAATGTGCACAGTACTTAGTATTTGTTTAATTTTGCACAACACTTATCCTAACATTAAAGTGTTTTTGTTCATACATGAACTATATATTCCAATTTCAATAGCATTAGAATTTGGATGAGTCTAATAGTTACAGAGATAATGCTGTGTCGCCCCTCTCTGAATTTTAGGAGAGGGCAGACTGAAACCTGGGTTCCTGGCTATGGATGGCTGTGCACTTGATCAGTCTCTGATGTACAGACATCCTTAGAGAATTATTATAGTGCAGCAGTAGCAACACTATAGTTCAGTTGTGTATCAAGTGCCATAGAAAACACACATATTGAATTGCTAATAACTTTTCAATCGCATGACAGATTTGTTGGAGATTTAGCAAATCAAATGTTTGACACAGACTTCCCCAGACTAGACATTTTCAGAATAATTTGTTAAAGATGAAACAGTTATTAGGAAAGCAAAATAATGCTATTTTTTGCCTACTATCCTTCATTTTCCCATAGAGAAAATGTACACATTTCTGCACAGCGCACAGCAAAAACCACTAGATGGAATTGGACCAGGTATGAAACAGCTCGGGCACGAAGCATTGACTCAATTTCCGGGAGGGGTCTTCGGTTATTCCATCCAGTAGTTGTTAAAATATTTGAGGGAGAACGGGGTGGCCCTCTCTCCCAAAATTATAGGTATATCTCCCATGGTGCTTTGCAGCAGAGAGGCTATTTTAGAAATTCAAAACCCACCATTTTCTTATTTGTTTGATGCAAGAGATAACCGGTTATGTCCGAAATAACCCTGGATAGCCGAAAACAGTGGAAAATATGCCATTCGGAGGAGGAAAAAGGATGAAATGGCATAAAGCTAGAGTTGGGGAGGGGGAAAGAGGACACCATGTGAAAGTTGGGGATTGGGGGTGCTGGCAATCAAATTCAGAGCTCGAGCGTTTTCGCATAACCAGGATTATAGTAGGGAAATGAGATAGGGAATGAAAGTGAGTCCGTTGAATTAAGGGCAGTTATTTTACAAACGACCAGGGTTATTTTATGAAACAAATGTGGTTATATTGACCACGGTTATGGGAACAAGGGTCGCTTTAAAAAAGAGGGTTAAAAAATGTGATGAATACAAAACAATTAAATTGTAACAGCTGCAGTGAGGTGTGGGGTAATGGGTGTGGCCGAAGACTATGGCTACTCGTTTACTTTAAGGAACCAAATGGTGTAATATGGAAAGTGGACACATCCGAAGACACTAGCTATCAAGTCAAGGGGCCATGGCAAAAGGCTGGGGCGACTGGCCATGGCTAGTGTGCCCAAAAGAAACCTAGTGGTGTGGCCACGGGCGATAGCTGGATCACTGGCCATGGCTCAAGGCCATGGATAGTGGGCTTGCTTAGGCAACCTATTGAAGCAATATGTAGAGAGGCCACGGCCAAAGGCTGTGGACACTGGACATGTCCAAAGACCATGGCTAGTGGGACTGAAAGAAAACTATTGGGGCAAAATGTAAAGGGGCCACAGCTGAAGGTTGGAGCTCATGGTCATTGGTGAAGACCATGGCTAGAGAGCAGGAAATAAAGGTAGTATTTTAAAAGATACAGTGTGCACAGCCAAAGTCAGTGGCCACCTAGTGGGTTCAAAAGAAAAAAATTGGTGGAACATGTACATCCTAAGGCAATGGCTAGAGGCCTATAAAAAATGATGGTATAACAAAACAGCTGATATTCACAGAAAAAACCTGTGTTAAGGTGCTGTTAAGTTGTGCAGATTTAACACAACAAAACCCTTGATATTCAGCAGATGTGGGAAGTCATGACCGGTTTAAATTGGCACGTTCACGTTGCAAAGTTCCTGAAGGCATACATATTATAAGACAAGGGATTCACAATGACATCAACGGGTGTACACCTAGTTAAGCAGGGCATGAATTCACACATCCATGGAATTTCAAGTTTATTTTGCATTAAATTGCACAATTTAACTGAACCTTAACGAAGGCTTTTTTTCAGTGAATGTATAGAAGCGTTAGAGGCAATGATTATGATTATAATTGTTCTTTTATAACCCGCTTAATACCAATTGATGGTTTCTAAGTGTGGGATTGGGATTTGACCTTCTGGTGTGCTGTGTTGTCTTGCTTCCAAAACAAACACGTTGCCCCTGAGCTATCCTTCATCCCCATGCATGACCAGACATTTAGTGCATGCAAAATATGTTGCATCCCCATGCATTATACTGACTAGGAAAGGGGAAACATGCTCCTGGAAAAGTGGTGGATGCAATAAATCATACTGATAGACCAATAGCCCAAAATACAGAATTGATAAAGATGGCAGGTTATGGTAACCATGCAGAAAAAAAACATATTGCAATCTTGTTAATGCCCCTCAATTGCATTTGATTCTAGGCATTGTGTGGCCTATAGAGCATAAACAAGTAGTAGACTAGTACGAGAAAAAAAGAGTTCACTTTTTAATATTGTTCCAACCCATGAAAAGCAGACAAAAGGATTTCCTGAGATATAAATTGTCAAGCCCAATATATCAACCCAGGCAAAAAATAACGCAGAATTGAAGCATTCACCAGAACTCTGCGAATGGAGTATCAGGACTTTCAGGACATGCTCTGTGAGAAGGAGACAGGTTTCTTTCCTCTTCATCAAATATTTTACCGTCAGTCTCGATGCTGTCCTTCTGCACAGTTGTATTCACGCGTTCAAGCCACTGGAAAGAAAAATACACCAAATGTTTAAGAATGTATACTGACAACTACTTGGCAAAAGGCTTCATTTGCCATTCCAAGTATCTGGTTTTGTCTCATTTATATTTTTATTTTTGTACCTAAAGACCTTGGACTTAATAGGCGGTATAGATAACCGAGCAATCCATTAGGTCAAACAGTAGTATCCTCTGCCAGTGGTTCCAGTTTTTTTAGATTGAATTGGAGGTGCACAGTCATATAACAAGCTAAATATTTGGATGGCCTATAACCTGGTATGAGAAATGTAAATGAACTTTTCTGAAAATGTGTGGCATTTAAGAGTACCAGGTGATGACTCACAGGTTCCGCGATCCAGGCATACTTCAATCTTTCACAACTGCATAATTGCCTGGATCTATTTGCACTTGTCTATATCGATGTGACTTTTCATGCTTCCTACTTACTCTGCAGGTAGTACTGATGAACCCAAAAAAGTAAAAGCAGTACTTCATTGGAAAAATACCCAAGTGCAATAGGCTTCACAATTTATTATAGATGATTTATATCAGGCTTTTGAACCTGAAACCAAAAACACGTCCATTGTACAAAGGCAAAATGTTCTTGTGAGATCAAGCAGCTGAAAAATCGTTCAGAGATATAAAGTAGCAATTCCGTTGAGCACTTATCTGAAAAACATTATGCTAAAATATAGGAATGGAATCACATCAATCCATAACCTGTTGACCCCCAATCGAGGGTCAGACCGAAAGGTTCAATTAGACATGGAAACAGTTTCTGAGGTGTTTGCTACAATCGGAGGAGACAAACTGAGTTAATGCATTGTTGTTGGAATTTCCATGAAAAACTTGCAACATAATCCTGTACGCTTTTCACCCTTTTACAGCAATCTCAAACAGATTTGTCAATATCATTATACAGAAAAGTCAACACATATTGGGGAGAAAACATTGACTGATTTACTACACTTCAAGGCCAGACAAAAGTGGGCAGGAGGCAGAAATGCCATGTGGCTTCAGAGTATCAGCAAGGCTATAAGATTTGACTTTCAATATACATTTTTCAACTCAAAGCCTCATGTAACCTGAACCTTGGGCACTTGGGACCTTATACCACAGAACACATTGTACGCACTGTTTCAGTGTGGCCACAGCTTCCCCAAACCTTAAGAATGAACCCTATATTTCATACATTAATGATGAACCCATTACAATAGACATAGATCTTACCCAGAAGAAAAACATAGACTATAGGGTATCCAGTCATAATTTCGAATACAATATATTCGAAAGTAAAAATGTCGAAAATATTTAGTCGAAAAACAAAAATGTCGAAAAACAAAAATGTCGACTTTTTTTCGACTTTTTTCGATTTTATGTGTTAATAATAAATATTTTATTAAACTTTTTTTTAAAAATAATTAAAGGTATTTCCATGGGGGGTGGGGGTGATGGGAAGGATGGGGGGGTTTGGGGATAGGGGTTTGGGATGGTTTTTTAAATAATTAATTAATTATTTAATATTATATTAAAGATTTTTTTAAAATAATTAAAGGTATATCTATGGGGGGTGGGGGGGATGGGGAGGAGGGGGGGGGTTGGGGTAGGGGTTTGGGATGGGGGGGTTGGGGGGGACCCCCCCATAATAAATGTTACTATCTGGGTAAAAAAAAAAAGAGTGTTTTGGGTTTTCAATTTTTTTTTTCGACATTTTTTTTTCGAAATTATGACTTTTCCTATTATATGTATGTTTTTTCGACTTTTTTACATTCAACATTTTTTTTTCGACATTTTTTCTATTCGACATTATGTTTTCGACTTTTTGACTATAAACCAGACTATAGGGCCTTATTAAGAGTTTGGCATTATATTGGCAAATGTAATGGCAGTATAACAACAAACATTCAGTAATGGGACAGGTTTGAAGAGTCATTCGGACCCTTAATTTCATTTTTCACTCCTGTGGACTCCATGGGGATTGGTATCTACCCCAAGTGTTATTAAAGCATGACATCATTACCATAGGAAATACCCTCCAAACAAAACCAGGTGGACTTTACAAGTTTCACTTTGAAACAGAGATATGACCTCTGGCAACTCGCCTACAACCCCTAGCACTGCCTCTGCAACCTCTGGTGAAAGATTGCAGAGGCAGTAAGAAAACAAAAGTGGGAGAACAGTGGAGGGAACATGGGCTCCATTCACTCCCAGAGTGCTCCCCTCTTCCGTGGCTGCCTGGGACCTTGCAAGGAAGCAGAGCTTAGGCTGCTTGGCAACCAATCACAAATGTATCCATTTGCCTGCCCGGGCACACATGTGTATTCAGTAGTCTAAGCAGGCCTCGTCACTCTTGCCAATAACTTACCGAACATATTAGGAGCTTGGATAGCGTCTTTGCTGCTCCGAGTTAACTTTCATTGGGGTGCCCAGGGTTAGCAACCTTTGTATTTTTTTTTATCTTTTAAAGATGTATCAAATGGTAGCACAGAGAGATTTGATGTACCCAGTAACAATTTGTAGTGCTTTGAAGCCGCAGGACTGGCTGTCAAACACTATACAAGCAAGTTTGTATCCCAGGTCCAATGAAGGGGATGGGTACCTTTGCCTTTCAGTAGTGCACTTTCTGTGTCCTTATCGTAATTCCTAGCCTCCATGCGTTTGGGCACTTTTCCCAATTTAGACACACCTCATGCTTGCCTGGGTGTTAAGGTGCTTGTGGCTGTTGTGGGTTGGCAGTCATGATCCACATACAATCCCTCATAGCTGCCAAGGGGCCCAGTGTCATGTGTCACATTGAGGCATTCCTGGTTTTGTACATTGCAAGCTGGCGCTTGTACTCCTATACATTTTAATGGGGAAAATGGAACTACATACCCCTGAATACAACATAAAAAAACAGGACTAACCGAAGGTCTCACGCATTGCAAGCGGCCAATTGCTAGAACCTTGTGCTGTGCCAAATGTCAGGACTGGGTAACACTGGGTCTAGCATTAGAGCAGTTGTACTTGCCCAGTGGATGGGAAATGTGAGGAGGGGATGGGAACATACAGAGAGGGACTACTGCCACCTATTCTGTTCTTTAAATCAGAAGGCTGTATCAGATGTATGAATTTGTGTAAAGGCGTGTGATTTACCCATAGAAAAGATGCAGATTAACTGTGCTTTTGGTAAAAGAGTTGTCAATACCGGATTGAAACATTCTCTGTAAATGATCTCATTTGTTTGTGGCCAAGAATGAGGGTGGTGATGTCAGGCACAAAGTGACACATGCATTTCAGGCTCATTAAGAGCTTCAAGTGAACTGTAGGGGTTCAGCAAGTGAACCTGCTGCAAATAACTTTGTAGGGCCCAGGATCCAAACCAGTACAATAGCTCAGTGTGCTACGGTACATCTGACCAAGAGGAGAGATGTATGTAGCTTACTGGTTATGGGGTCAGTAACTGTAGTAGAACTTGATTCAATGTACATGCTGCCGAAGTGTGTGTGTGCCTTGTTGGGTGGTCAAACACATACAGCAGTATACCACGCTGGTCATAGAGGCCAATGCCTGCTTTCATATTGCTTATGGGTTCCAATTAAACTCATGTGGGTTAATGCACCTGTGGCAGATAGGTGTTTGTATCCTGAAATCACAGTTTAATAGTCCAGTAGTCGTCAACATCATCAACCATTTACTTAATGCATTTGATCAAGACATATAAAAAAAACACACACATGTCACAGGCATCCATTCCATATTCCAATGTACACTCAATAAAGGGTTTAGGAATAAATACCCATAACAAATCTTTGACAAATCTAAAAAGTATATGTGCCCTCTGCCCCCTATCAATGTAGCTAAAAGAGTAAAATTAAATAAATAGACTATCGAGGTCCCTTAGCAGAGCCAGGACTGTTGCCACCATTTTCATTGTTAAGCTTCTGAAAAGCGGAACCCGTATTCTCGCCCTCAATCATATATACAGATCACAAAACATTAAATGAGGGGCTATTTCCCTCCGATGCATGCATCTCTTCTTCCTAGACCTAATCAAGTGCTTAGGGTCAGTTGGTCCATTCTAACCGTTCCACTCATTTGTGTGCACTTACCTGCTTGATTACTGCCATTTCTTGCTAGGCTCTCTTGAAATGTCTATTCGAAATAGGACATAGTACTAAAGTGTGTAGTAGCTTTAAATAAATCAATTTACAGGACCCTTTCATACTAGCACTCTTTGATGACAGAAAGGAATGTTCTCTTTGGATATGTCCACATGTCAGCAAGCCCTATACTATCCACGATGGGCTGCACCTAACAGAGAGGATCTGCCAAGCTATTTGAAGGCCCAAGATGTCCACCAGTGGCTCCTTACACACTGTGTAGTCGAATCAGTAGACCCAATATATGGCCTATTAGCAAGGGTATCACTGAGATTCCTGCAAACTGGTTTGGATCACTTGGCTGCAATGCCTTTCAAAGATTGCCACTGTGGCAACAATGTCCCTGGATTTTGACCCAGACCCAGCAGTGCCACTGCCTTGTTCTCAAATATATGCAGCAATTACTGTGCTATGGGAACCCCTAATTTAGTCTGTAATATCCCAATGCTGCAGGCCTCCACGGCCAATGTTTCTGTGACCATTGTTTCATCTGAGAGTTAGAATTTATGAAAGGCAGCCCTAGTAGTCACATTTTATTACACCTCCCAGCGACTTATTGTGAAGCTTTAAAACAGTGGCCTTGATGTGTACCAAGGCCATCATGCATATAACTTCTCCAGCTGGTGGCTCAACTAACAAGATACCTGACACGTTAACTTTGTATAATATTACTTGAACTTTGATCCATGTGAGGCTAGACAAATGGTATCTCATATGATATGATATGATAGGTTATTTATAACGTGCTTAATACCCAGAGGTTTCTAAGTGCAGACCTGGGGATCGAACCTTTGATGCTCTGTGTCGTCTTGCTTGCAAGGCGAGCGCGTTGCTCCTGAGCGCGCGTTGCTCCTGAGCTATCCTCCTGAGAGGATAATGCATGAAGGCATTCACTGACCATTCATCAGCATTACTGGAGTGCTTGAGACTGTACTGCACATATGATGTCAGCAGTTAGACTTGTGCTGGCTCCTCATTACATATGGTAACCATACCTGGTGTAGGATGCATCAAGTGACTTTTGGATGGCATTACTGTGCATAGGAGACTGTGCTTAGAATATAATGGAAGCAAGTGGACATGTGCAATTGTAACTTACATTCTGACAATACTTGGGTTGTAATGCTACATCGAGTATAAGATGGCAATATTCACATATAGAGACAACATGTGGCATACTGTATTACCGCAGCAACTGGGAATGGGGGAATTTACGTATTATATAATGACTATACTTGAGAAGTACAGCTATAACTGGTATAAGATGGAAATGACAGACCATACAAGGCGTTAGTGGCAAATGCATGGCAGTGCCCGTGGCCTGTATTGATTCTGTTGTGTATACCACGGTCATATCATGACCCCATCCAGAGCATATTAAGGCAGCGCCCTTGTTAAAATGTGGTTGGTATATAAAATAGTATTGACTGCATTACTACCTATTTGGTATTTTATGAATTGGAAGTTTGTGTATGCTCATTTACACCAGTGAGCCACTTGCAATGATGTCACTAGGGCTAAAGGGCAATTGATGCCACCATGGTCAAAGGTCATGTGACCCCCCTTCCTGTGATATGTTCAAGTGTGTGATTTCACTTCTGCTACCCTAGGCATTTTGGTGAATCGACATCCCGTTACAACCACTTTTTTACTGCACTGCCACACTCTTAATGAGACCAAACAAGTATCTATTATATCGATTTTTATGGATCTAGACCACAAACTAGGTGTTGAAAAGCAGCAAATCACATACACAGCCCTGCACTACTTTGACAATTTAATCAGAATAATACAAGAAACCAAAATCTATCATGGGGCTTTTGTGTGAGACTGCTGCCACAACCATCTCCCATAATATTAAAACAAAGAAAAGGCTACTTTAATATGTACCCAACCAGCAGGCAGTTGTGTCTCTCGCTACGAGTCTCCAATTGTGGGTCCGTTTTCGCACAGATTGAGCTGGTGGATACAGGAGCCAACAAGCTTGGGTATCTTTGATGACTGCAGGGTTCAGTGGTTAACATATATATTCATTATACCGAGCAACAGCAGTTGATTTACATTGATATTTTGGGAATAGCTGTCGGAGACGGAAAGTGACCCTGTTTAAACAACTCACATTTATCGTGTTCATCATATTTCTATGACAGCTAAACTTCCTGAATGACAATAGATGCAGTTTGGTGAATAGAGAGACTTTGGGCCTCATTACAAGTGTGGCGGGTCGGAAATAAGGGTGCCGGTCGCACCCTACCAGCACCCTTTCCGGACCGCCACACTACAACTCTGCGGGCAGGGGCCATTGCGCAGAGTTGTCATGGAAGCAACAGCACTGTTAGCAATGGTGCCAGTGCATCTGTGGACTCCACGGGAATGGGGACTTAGACTTTCTGCCGGTCTGACGTGTGATGTCCCGGTGGCACCGCGATCTCAGGTGACAGAAACAGTGCTACGAGCCAGGCGGCAACCCGCCGGTAGCACCAGCGGATTTCTGCTGGACCGTTAATGAGGCAAAGTGTTGTGTGTGTACAGGAACTTGATGAAGATTGTTGTTCCATTAATATAAGGACTTACAGGGAAGTGATTTAACCTTGAATATGAATTTGTACAAGAGAAATGCGTACATTATATCACCCCTGAAGAATGTTGGGCAGCCACGCAATGAGCGACAGAATTATGTATAATTCATGTAAACATAAGCATTTGGTTTGATGTCACAACTTTGCATTTCCTCTGTTGTTAGTTTTAGTTTTGTGAATAACCTGTTTGGACGCTTCTTCTGTGGAATTATGTTATGTTTCAAGTGTTGTTTGAACATGTGTCGTGTCATGTTCATCTTTATATATAATGGGGAATGTATGTATGTGTGTGTGTATGTTTGTCTGGCTATACTAAATCACACAGTTGAACCCACTGCTACCAAATTTTGCATGGATTCCTCATTTCTCCGGAGAAAGATTCTAGTGTATGTTTGGATCCAAATATTTCACCCAGCAGACACCCTAATTTACTGTTGCTCACCCCAAATCACTACAGTAGGTACTTGAAGGAGGCAAAGTGTCTGAAGCAAAATTTACAATGTGTTGGTTATTCCTTTGAAATGTATTAATACTATATATAGTTTTAAAGTGTATTTAAAGCATTTTAAAAGGGAATTTAAAAAAAAAAGTTTGTTTTATCACGCCACTCCAAATATGGGAAATGGCAAGGTGACAGTTTACTTAAGTTAATTCACGAGAAGAGAGCACAATCAATCAATCTTTCTTGGACATTTTCTCAAATGTGCTGAAGCCATTGAGTGACTGAAACATGCCACACAAAAAACGAACATCACTTGGAAAAGCTCCATCTGATACAAAGCGAAAATCAATATTAAGAGCTTCTGAAACACAAGAACAAACAGCAGCATGACTTGCCGACCGGAGGACAAGAGCAAGTTCCTCCAAGGCAAATGAGATTCCAGAGCAAACTGAAGCAAGACTTGCTTACATGAGGACAAGAGTAACATCCTCCAGGACACATGAAACACCAGAGAAAACTGAAGCAAGACTTGCCGACAAGAGGACAAGAGCAACATCCACCAGGGGACATGAGACACCACTCGATCAGTACATGGGCAACGCTGGGTACCCCAGCTAGTTATTTTATAAACAAGTTTTGTGTTTCAATAAATTAATTGTTTGCAATCCCTGGTTGGGTGCATGTTAAAGCATCCTTTTATTTGTTCTAATATTAGTAGGGGACCATCAAGTAGGCTGTTTTTACACCTTCAAAGTTGGTTTGTTGTCCCGGGATTTAGTTGCACAACCACCTCATGAAATGTAGCAGAGAGTTGACAATGTCATCAGTTGTGAAATACCTTCACAATAGCACCAACATCAAATAAAGCAAAATCGTATTGAAGTGAAGAGGTGCCATGGTATGAATTAGGCATAGATGGACTGGGTGCCCTTGGCTTGAAGGCATGGCTAAAACAAAAGAAACCTCACTCTTATGAGTGTGATGAAGTCCTTTGCCTGACTTTGGAGATGAAAAGGGAGGTCAACAAATAGGCGAGGTCCATCCCAAGTTAGTTCAGGAGTCCTTAGGTCACCCAAAATTTAGGGGTTGCATGTGTCCCCAATATATGATGTACATGAGTGCCCCAGAAAGCCACAAGACTGAATAGGAATTAAAGGAGATTGAAGTCAAGAGCACAGACATCCCTAAGGGAATGGCGGAACCCCAACGAGACTAAAGTATTGGAGTTTGAGGTTTGACTTGGCCAGGTGAAGAGGTTAGAAGCTGGGAGTGATGTGGAGAGAAGAGTATGTCCAGGAAAGCCAGACCCATTCCAGGGCTTCATCGGAGGGAGATTGGAGGAGGTTTTTCAGAGATCAAGACCCACAAATCAGTAGAAAAAGGCAAACCTTAAGGAGCAGAATGGAGGTGAAGGAGAGTTTTAAGGGTGTAGCACGAAGACCAAAGGGTCAAGGAGGGCCCTTTTGATGAAACTATAGAGGTTAAACTGTGGAAAGAAATAGTGATGCAGGAGATAAGCTAAAGATACAAATGAGTGCACTGCACAATGGCGGTGAGAATAAAATAAATGCAGAGGGAGAAAGAGAGAGACAGAGAGAGAAAGAAAGAGAGAGAGAGAGAGACAGAGAGACAGACGGACAGACATGGAATGACTAGTGGTGGTGGCAGATTAAGGAGGTTTACAGGTTTTACTACAAGTCAAAATAAGAACAGCAGGAAACCCTGAGCTAGAAATATGTCAGAGTTTTGTGAGCAGGTCAGTTCCAAAAAGCTACAGAGTCACGTATAGGTTCCAAACCAAGGGGACAAAAGGTTATGATTGGGAAAAAGTAAAGTACTGGGAGCTGACAGAGGCGCAGTAGCAGTCTAAGTGTTTTGTAGGTCAGCTCCTTTGGACATTTATCCATCCCTCTCAATGGGAACCAGTGGAACCTGACCTGAGACAACCCCACAATATGGGACCAACTACTAGGAGAGTGAAATTGATATTCCTAAAAGTATTCTCAACACAAAAGCAGAGATGTGGACACATTTTGGTAGAAAGGCTTGGTGTACAGGACGTCAGAAGCTTACACCTATCAGAGGGAAAATGAATCGGACTGGATGTTACTCCTGGGAGGGAGAAGATATTCCCACAGCACGTGTGACGATTCATTCTTTTCATCTATTTCATTTGAGGAATTCTATGTTTCTTGTTTTTTATGAATCTCGCAAATAAATTTCCTTTTTGAGAACTCGAAAGTGCCTTGTCAGATCTTTTGTCCTTTCTATTAATGACCTACCACAAGCAACACATGGAACCAATATTTGAAGCACAGGTTTCAAACTAAAATTCCAATGAAGATTGAAATCCTGCAAGATTTCAAATCCTTGGAGTTCTTTTGTGGAGGATCAGTAAAAAAATGCCAATATTATGCGATTGGTGTGGCTTTAAAATGAAGACATCCCTAAGGGAAACACTTTGTCTGTGAGTTTGGATGACAACATCACTGCATGGACAAGGAAAATCAATCCAGAAATGTGAGCCTTTCATTTTCATCACAATGATTCACAAAATATATCTTCCATCAGTACTTCTAAAAGATCTAGCGATATGTTTACCTGGAGTTTTGTTTCCGGATCAGCATTTTGGACAGATAATGCAATGTAGCGAAGGTAAGTTTTGGAAAAGACAACACAAGAGTGCTCAGTTAGTGAGAATCTTGGTGTTTGTGGAAAAAGAGAATCCGCACTTAGAAAAAGCTGAACATGCCAGTGCTTTGAGGCATTGTAGTTCAGCATTCATTCGCCTTGGCCTGTGTACTCTACATTTGGAGCAATGCCATCTTTAAAACTGTAACAATTGTGATAGAGCCAACACTGAAATAAAGAACAGCCAATGGTCCTATATTTATAAGATTACATTTCTTCTTAAAAAACATAAATGGCTATGATTAACCCAAATGAGCCCTTATTATCTCTGAATAGGTCACCCATGTCTCCCAGGTCCACCTCGAGTACTGTTGCTTCCAACAACATGACAGGAGTGTGGCTGTGCAGGAGGTCAACTAGGGTTAGGCCTGGTAATCAGCCAGGATGTAAAGAAAACTCTATAATGCCATAAATATGATTAGGCATTTTACAAATAAAGTTACTTCAATCTGAGCAGTAGTGTCATCTCCTTCTAAGCTATCAGATATACTGATACAAAATACTGTAAAAAAATGATAGAGATCAATACTTATTTTCATTCAAAGAGCGTTGTTATCTACAGTGTTTCAACTGATATTGCCCTCCTACTCATTTCTAGCTTAAAGGTCTTTTATGATTCAATCCATGTATACATAACCCTCAATAGATGTTTGTCAAATATTGTAGCATTCTTTTCGACATCAACATACTCGAGCAAAATAGCATGACCTTTTGCAGTACCCAGAATATAATTCAAAAGGTTTAGAAGAACCACTATCAATGATTTGGTAAACATATGGTCTTGTACAAGGTGAGAAGGGAGCATGCAATTTCAGAGCAAGGTTTTTTAGAAGGTTTTATAAAGGACAGTTGTGAGATCTGCTGGGACAGGGAATCTGCCCAGTAGAAACGGAAGGAATTTCAAAATGCACATTGTGAAGTAATTAATGGAGACGGTCCTGTTGTGCTGAATCTAGTTAGGCCACTCTTAAAGCGATTAGAATCGTTGTCTGCCACATCTTGATGGGCTAGCTAACATATCATTTTAAAAAACTGAACACAGTGATCTGCAGTGTTGGGTGGAATTCTTCTCTTAAAACCATTGTATTAAGACATTATACAAGAAGGTTTCCAAACCAATTCAGCTATTGAAATACTATGGCCTTAAGAATGGACATTCATCAATTTGCCCAGTTAATATATAGGACATTGAGACTACATTTATTTCCACTGGTGTACATATTTTAAAGGCAGATCCTTGAAGTTTTGATGGGACCTAACTTAGTGCCACCACAAATAGATGGGACGATGACTAATTTTCTTATCAACAGTACAGAATAGTCTTTGCCTGAAAATACACATATAGTTTAAGAGTTATGGTTTTCTAAGATTATAATATTGTTGGATCTCACAATTCTGTGATAAATAATTTGCTTCAGGGTTTTTATGTGGAGGTCTCAGGCATTCGGACCATGTCATAAAATATGTTCTTCACCTAAATAAAAAAAACATATATTGTACAAAATTGTAAAGCAAATAACCAAACTACATATTCTACTATATTCTTACTATAAACACATATTATATTTTCAGAACTGTCGTTAACACATTCTTTACAAATTTTAGATGGAGGACTGTCAGGGCAGGATACGGAGGATACTGATTCAGAAGATGCGTTACATGGGCACAGCGATGTCATTCAGTGTGCTATATTCTTCAAAGGTGTTTTACATTTGCTTTGTAAGGCACTGACCTTTGAAAAGTTTAGGCTAGCTCTCTAGATTTAAATCACATATCTTAGAATCAGTCCCAGACATGATCTGGTGTCTTTAAAATCACTAGTTATCCAAATTGTGGGTGGACGAGTTAGAAATGTGTGAAGTAGTTTGAGCTGCCAATTTTGTATTGGTAGCACTAGCCCTCTTAAACAGAACTAAGCTATTTTGTAATATTTCCGTAAGTGAGGCAAGGACCCAAGAGAATGTGAAACTTAAAGAGAAGCAAGGCTCATGAATAACAACTCCAAATATCGTTCTAGACCTTAGCTAACCAAATTAATTAATAGGTAACAGCATTTATGCATCACGAAGAAAAGGGTTTCGTATTCCAGCAATTGGTTGCTTTTCATATTATTAACAGGTGGTGCCAAAATGGGAGCAACAGAATTGGGAATTGTTTCCATTTGCGCTTTGTGCCCTAAATGTGTATAATTTTAGTTTACAAAACAGAACACAAAAGACAAACAGAAGCCTCTACACATAATCATTCATGCATATTGGCATATATAGGTAGGCTTAAACTAGAGCCCAACTGGCTGTTTGGGGTCATAACTCAAAGAGTAAAGTGGCATAGAAAGGTCTATGTTGATTGAGCGCACAACACAAACTGAAGTGTTTCTTGCTACAATATAAGGTATTATTTGGCAGCTCAGTGGTGCCCATTCCATCTACTTCTGAGAGGTAGGGCCTCATTGCGAGTGTAGCCAACACGGTGGTAATGCAGTGGTAAAAGAATTGCCAATGCATTAGCTCTGCATTACCACACCACTGAACTACGGGTCTGCAGGTAAGGCAGAGGAAAACCTCCAGCGGAATGCTGGAGGTAATTCCTCTGATTTACAGCCATAAAAAAGCCAAATCAGCAGAATTACTGCCAGTGGTAGTTCTGCTGAAATACCCACGGGGTCCTTTAGATTCCAATAAAGGAGTAACACTGCCTACCAGTGCTTGCAATCTAGCAGTAATTCCGCTGGACCCAGTAGTGGAAACAGTAAATCCGTTTAGTGGTATCTCAGTGGATTTACTGCCGAGATACCATTAAGCTTGTAATGAGGCCGTCCTCCCATCCTGCATTGAAACCTGTGAGCAGGCTGCACACAGATGTCTGAAGCAGGGCCTTTAAAGCACAGTGCTTCTTTATAAGTTTATAATTTTACCTGTCACACAATAGTAGCCGCACAATAAGCCATAGAGTAAGCATAGCCTACATGACTCTGTATCCTGGGCCAGTTCCTTGTTATTCATGAACCTGATTTTTAGAGAATACAAATAAACCAGAAGGCGACAGGCATTACCCGCACATTATTCCACTCAGTTTGCATGTCATTTGTGCCATTTCACTATTGTAACAACTGCCGGCACTGCCACAACTGGGTTGGTGGCTCGGATATGAATTTGAGCAGCAGCTGCAGTGCCAGGACAGCTAATTAGTTCAGAGATTAGGTGGACCTTGAAATTGATATGTTCTAATGTCAGTAGAAGGCTGGTGTGCGGTATTCACCGCTCTTGTGCTGCTGCACACCTACAGGGAATCTCGCATGGTGGGAACATGCAGGGCCTTTTTAAGGTGAGCACTGCCCCTTTCTATTTTGGGATGCAGCCACCATTGGATGCACTGATCATACAAGGCTGCCAACTCACTGAGTCTTTAACATATTCAGGCTCTGGATTTTGTTTTATTTTTTTTATTTTATTTACAATTTTACAAAATGCAGAGTAATTCAGAAAATACAAATCATTTAACAATTTCAGAACCAATCAAGTCAAATAGACATTACAACTATCAGCAGACGACACCTCTCTCTATCTGAACGGCACAATAGTGCCACAAATGCAGGTGGAGAAAGGTGGAGACTCACCTTTAATTTTCACCGCCGAAAATGGCTTCCGCAGTGAAAATTACTTTCCGTTTCATGTCGGAGTGCATTGCGCACGCCGACATGAAAATGAAAGAAATCCAACCCCCGGACGGTAAGGAGGAACCTCATCCTCACATAGTCCGGGGGTTGGATTTCAGTTTTGTGCGATCGCAAAACGAAGTGCCAAAAATGACGAGCTATCTCGTCCTTGGCAATATGGAGGTAATGTCCTTGGCACTTAAGAGGTTAAAGGATTTAAAGTGTACTCATTCCAATTACAGGGCCTTGAAATAGTCCTGTATTGTCTTTTTTTCGGCACTACCTCCCTGAGTTATGAGTGGGTAAATTTGCACGCCTGCTGCCTTCCTTGCATGTGGTAGCCGTTTCTCAGGCTCCCTCTCCGGAATCGAACCCTGACTCCTCATTACCCGTGGTCACCATGGTAGGCACAGAAAATAACATTGAAAGTTGACAGGGCAGACATCCGAATGCATTGTTGCTGTCACGGACACGTGCGATCAGCCCAAGGTTATCTAGAGTCACCAAAGCGGCCGGGCCAGCCTGGATTGCTCTTGGTCTGATAAATGCATGCATCCCAGGAGGTCAGCGCTCATTGGCATGTATTAGCTCTAGAATTACCATAGTTATCCAAGTAACAGATGGAGCGGTCAAAGGAACCATAACTGATTTAATGAGCTATTTGCAGTTTTAACATACCGGCCGTGTGTAATTGCATGTGCATGGCTTAATCTTTGAGACAAGCATATGCTACTGGCAGGATCAACAAGGTAGCCACACCTGCTGGACGGTGGCATTGTGGGGAGCTGCGTGCCCGCCTCAGAGATGACCTTTGCACTCTCTAGGGCCGTCTGTGGGACCTGACGCATCCGGTCGGGTGGATAGGCTGGTCACGCGGGTGCCGGCGGCCCAGCCTGCTCCGCCACACCATGGGGTGGGTGGGAGAGAGATGCCGGGTCCATGCTGAACTTGCAGTGGTAGAGGGTTTGCCCACACGCCGCCACCAGAGCGGCGACAGAGGGGGTCAGCGCCCCGTGGAATGTGTGTTCCGAGCTGCTAGAGAAATGTGCTTTGTGGAGGAAGGGCCATGTCGTGGCTTGCGGGGGCCTGCGCTGGGGCTAGAGCCACCCGACCCCGTCCACTCTGATCTGACCACTGGGGAGCTGCCGGGCTGCTCGGCCATCACTCTGCTCGGAGAGGAGAGCCAACCACATGAGGGGGGCCCTCCCCGAGGAGGGCATACCCTTGACATGGTCCCAAGGTGGGTGGAAGCAAATTGCTTGAAACAACAGCCGAGGCTGGCCAAGCAGTCCAACCCTAGACGGACCAAGGGTTCCAAATTAATCCCATGGGGTTCTCGGAAGAGCACCCCCCAACAGGCCAGTCTCTGTTGGAGTGTCGCGCAGGGCACGGCCCCCCATCCGGCCTTCAGAGGTAGAGGTGGTTTCGCCACGAAGCCCAGGTCGGCCAGCAAGAACCAAAAGGGAGCACAGACGGGTCCCTCTCACCCCGTCTATAATAATCCGGAGGAAGGTGACTACGCTTTCTTGTAATCTGTGTACCCAGAGTGACAGAGTGGGACCTATCGGCAAAAGCGTCTGGGCTCCTTATAGACCCAACTGGAGAAAAATGTTCAATTGCCGCCGATCGGGGCTTCCAGAGCAGCCTGGCGATCTGGTCCTTGCAGTCATTGCTATGGCCAACGACCAGATAGCCGGGCTCTGAGAGCGGCCATCTGGTAGGGCAATGCATCCCAATGGGCCTGGATGGGAAGGGCCTTTGGCCCCCCACCTGACAAGGGACTGGGGACCGTCTGGTGCCCAAGGGCATGGGCCAGCAACAACGGTTATCCTTGAGCTCTGCCCATGCCACCTTAGAGCTTTTTTCCCCCCTCCACATAAGAGGTTTCTTTCGTCCGCCTTGGAGCTTGTCCCTCCGGGGAGGGACAGTTGACCCACACGTGAGAGAGGCACCCAAACCCAGGAGGCCCGCACCCCAGCCGCCCTGGAGCTTTAGCAGGGGACCTTTAGAGCTTTTTCCCTCCAGGGAGGTATGGGGACCCCACCCGGGCTCCCCGAAACCGCTCCAAGGGCTTGGGGACGCTCGACCCACACAGATGAGGCTGGCACCCAAGGCCGGTGGAGCAGCAGCATCCTGGAGCTCTGGCCCAGCCTGCCTTAGATCTTCTCCTGCCATATTAGAACTTTTCCCTCTGCGGAGGGACGGGGTCCCCGCCGGGCCTCCCCGTGACTGCCACAGGTCTTGAGGACACTGGCCTGCGGACACAGCAAAACTGCTGTCAGGGGGCTGTAACACCCTCTGCCAGAGCGGAGAGTCACCTACCCCACCGGGCCTTCCCAGGCGACCCAGAGCTAGTCCTGGTTCAACGCCATAGAGGTAATGTCCCCTGCAGGTGCCGGATGCACCCGGGCATAATTCCCACAAGGGGATTCACCATTCCAGATGACCAACCTGCTCCCTGTGTTGAATCCTCCGGGCAGACTGCACGGACCCCACCCATTCACCTCTCGACGGTTTCTCGCCCTCTTGAGCTCATCGTCAAAGTTCTTTTCAACATTCCCTAATGGTATTTGTTGGCAGTCGGTCTTGGGCCCGTATTTAGCCATAGATGGAGTTTACCACCTGCTTTGTGCTGCATTCCCAAGCAAGCCGACTCTGAGAAGCCTGCTACTGGCCTTACACCGTCCGTGGGGTGAGACTCGATCGAAAGGACTTGGGCCCCCTGACTGATGCCAGGGAGTCGGTCTTCTAATACACCACATTTCCTGCGCCCACTGCCAGACAGGGGTTCACCGCTGGGATCTTCCCTCTTTACTCGCGGTTACTGAGGGAATCTTAGTTAGTTTCTTTTCCTCTGCTTAGAAATATGCTAAAATTCAGCGGGTTGCCCCAGACCCTTTAATTATCTAAAGCCAGGGAGGATTTTTGCCAGACTCCATGAGCTTTATAATTCTTGGCCCGTAGTTTCTATAGATCCTTATTAAACCTGGACTGCATGGTGGACTCTACAGTAAAAGGTTTACAAGTTCTGGAAGAGGCAAGTGCCGAAGATACACTCTGATGATAGTGTACCACCATGCTCTCTATAGAGGCCTGAAAGGGCAAGTTAATCAAGGGCACCACAAAAGGCGCAATAGAAAGTGGAGTCATTTTATGTAAGCTATGCTACACTACAGGAGTGAGCTGTGGATAAGCTTGAGGCTGTAGAACAAGAATAGACAGGGTAAAGAAAAGAAAATAATGGTCTGACCAGGGACAAGTAGAGATCTTGAGTAAGCCTACTGAACTACCATGTGTACAAGCCAATTCAAATATGGCAGTCCTTATGAGTAGGGTCAGTAATTAGTTGTTCAAAACCAACCTCTGACAAAGCCAGATTCACAAAAAAAGCGACCTGGTCCCTCGAGTCACTGAACCAGGGGTTAAAATCCCCAACAATAATAATGTTGTCTGTAGGTTTCATGAGTGAGTGGAGGAGGGAGAATAATGGTTCTTCAAATGAAAGTCAATTCTGCGGTGGTCTATACAAATAATTAAACTATAAGAGATACAAGAATTACCAAATAATGTAACTAATAGCAATTCCATCCCTCACAGTCTTCAATAATAAGTTAATGCACATTAAAAGTTTTGCGGAAGATAACCGTTACACCACAGTCAATATCATTAGGTCTGTTTTGATTAATAAAGTGGTACCCAACAGGCACAGTGTAATGAGAAGCGGAGGCGATGTGAAGTGGACACAAGTAAGTTTATTATCTGAAGGGGCCCGCCGTGCCCGTCCACTACTAATCTCTACACACCTCCCTCCTTAACGAAAACAAGAAAATTCTCAATTTGAACTGGCAAGGCTAAAGTTTATATTTCCACTACAATATAACGGATACAATTGCATATTAAACATTTAAACTAATATTACTCTTAAGCTTTTATCATGGTAATCCAAGTAAACTCTGTCAACACTACAAATTACAATTTAAGCACGAGTGACACATCCTATCAATAAGATGTATCGTCTTTCATCCACACCAGTTTTGACCTGGATCTCTGATAACTACTGGAACTTCCATCAACATCTCTATCAACCACATTCTCGTTCTCAACTAGAACACTTCCATCAGAACTGTCATGAGCACTTCCACCTTGTTCATTCTCACTCCCACCTTGAACGCTTCCCCTCTCCTCATCTCTTTTCTTTTTGCTGTCATTATTAGACTCATTATTTTCTACTCTCTTATCCTCGCAATATGCTTTCGCAATTCTCCCTTTGGACCAGACCTCTCCTCCTTCCAATATAACCACACTCTTCCTTACTGCAGAGATCCTTTTTGAACCCATAAACTTGCTGTCCAAACATTTGTTCACTAATCTGGGATTCTTTACGTATATCATATCTCCTACTTTCCACTCACGCTCTTTCACTTTCTCCCGTGCATCAAAACACAATTTGTTTCTCTCTTGGCTCTCCCTGATACATTTCATTATCTGTTTTCTATCTACATGAACTACTCCCGCTACTCCCAACCAACCTGGACACAGTTTTGTTCCAGGTTCCCTTCCTTTAAGAGAAAGAAATGGTGATACCTTTGTCACTGAATGCGGGGTAGTGAGATAATTCCATGTCATTATCTCTAACATCTGCTTCCATGGCTGCCTAGCCCTCATGGCTAATTGCAAACCTTCTTTCAAAAGACGGTTTACTCTCTCCACCAGGCCATTGGCCCTTGGGTGGTATAACGCAGTTCTAACATGTCTAATGCTATAGCTGCTGAGGAATTTTCTCATTGCCACCGAGACAAACTGAACTCCGTTGTCTGAAACCAGTTCGGTGGGCACCCCCTCTCTTAGGAAAATTTTCTCTAAGAACACAAGGAGCTCTCTAGCCGTGACCTCTCTTACTGCTTCCCATTCAATCCATTTTGTGTGGAAATCCACCAACACAAATAAAAATTTCAATCCATCTCCTAATCCCATTATGGGTCCCACAATGTCCACCGCAACCTTAGACCACGGTTGCTCTGGCACCTTGTTAAAGGTCAACGGTGTTTCCCTCGTCACTTTAGTTTTGTCACTCATTTGGCACTGCATGCAGTCCTTCACCCACCTTTCTGCCATTTTGTCTACACGCGGCCACCAGAAATTCTGTCGGAGTTTCCTCTTCATTGCACTTTCCCCTGGGTCACCCTCATGAGCCAACTCCAAAAGAGTCTGCCGGATCGCCACCGGAGGTACCACACATCGTCCTCTCCTCAATCTACCTTCACTTATGTTCAACTCCTCCTTAACTTCCCACCAAATGTTAAAACTCTTATCCAAACTATTCTTGTGGGGCCATCCCCTCACAGTCCATTCTTTGATCAACTTGAGTTCCTCATCAGACTCCTCTCCCTGTAACCACTTTTCTTGGGCCACTGCCTCACTAACCTCAGCTATCACTGATTCTTCCACTGTCTCATCCTCCACTATCTCAGTTTCTTTTAAAGGCATCCTCGATAGACAATCTGCTACCAAATTCTTCTTTCCAGGCAGATAACTCAGGTCAAAATTGTACCCTTGAAGACCCAAGCCCCACCTGCTTATCCTAGGCGAACCCAAAGCCCACCTACCACTCTCCAACAACTGTACCAATGGCTTGTGATCAGAGAGAACTACAAATCGCCTGCCCCACAAGAAAAATTTAAAATGTATCACAGCCCAAAACATGGCCAAAGTTTCTCTTTCGATCACTGCATACTTGAACTCCGCCCCCCTCAACGCTCTTGAGGCAAAGGCAATAACTCTCTCCTTCTTGTCTTCATCCAATTGTACCAATGTGGCTCCCAACCCCCTCAAACTAGCATCTACAATTAGAATAGTCTTATCCATGGGGTTAAACCTCCCAATAGACGGTGCCTTACTGATTGCTTCTTTGATACCTTCAAATGCCTTCTCACATTCTGGAGTCCACTCAAATCTCGACCCCTTTTTAGTATCATTCTTATTGGGGCCGACACTATTGCAAAATCTTTCACAAAACGATGGTAATATTCTGCAAGGCCTAAAAATGACCTCACTTGGTCCTTATCCGTCGGTACAGGAGCCTTTTCTACAGCTTCTGCTAAACATTTTTTTGGTCTCACACCCAATTCATCAATCTCATGTCCGAGATACTCCACCTTCCTCACTGCAATCTTACACTTGTCTCTTTTCACAGTCATTCCAGCCTCCGACAACCTTCTCAACACTTCTCTCAATACTTCATCATGTTCCGCCTTCGATTTTGCAAACACAAGCATATCATCTTGGAATACTACAACATTCCTCACACCCTCCATCACTTTGTCCATAACTCTCTGAAATACAGCCGCTGCCGAGGCAAGTCCGAATGCATCCTTCGATACTTGAAAATTCCAAAAACCGTAATGAACGCCGTCAAATGCTGGCATTCTTCCTCAAGGGTATCTGGTGATAAGCCTGAGACAAGTCAATCACAGAAAATACTCGGGCCTTATATTTTCGGCAAAGGGTGCCTGTCCACCAGAATGTTCCTGTTGATGTCCCTCATATCAACGCAAAGTCTTATGTCTCCATTTGCCTTGGCTGCCACAACGACTGGTGATAACCATTCTGAACTTTCACTTTCTTCAATAATTCCCTTCTGTAATAAGGACTCAATTTCAGCCTTTAGTCTCTCTCTTAGGTTATGCGGTATCGGTCTCACCTTATGCACCTTGGGAATTGCTCCTGCTTTTAAGCGAATCTCATGTTGAAAGTCTCTCACCATTCCCAATTCTCCTTTAAAAACTGCTGGGAACTCCTCCTCCCATTTATCATGTACCTCAGCTACAGAAACAGGATCCTCTGCACTTGCTTGTATCCTGATTCCAAGCTTGCGCTGTTCCTCCCAGCCTAACAAAGACGAGCCTTCCTGTGTGACCAAACACATCTGAATCACAACTTCTGCCCTTATAGTTAATCATTGCTTTGAACTTGCCTAACACATCTATCTTTACATTTCCATAGACATATGGTCCTATTCCGTGCTCCTTTAAATCTTCTACCTTCCTTTGCAAACAGACTTCATAAGTTTTCCTCGAGATCAGCATCCATGGAGAGCAACTATCCACTTTCAATGCCACCACTCTTCCGTTCATCATAAACACGTCAGTCGGAGCACTTTGCTTGCCGGATAGTTCTGATACTTCCAGCATGTATTTGGTCTGAGTCAGCTGAGCAATATCTGCATTTTCTTCTTGCTCCGAGATTCTTGCACTAGACCCTATGCACTGCACTTGCCCTGATTCTCTGCACACTCTGGCGAAATGTCCTTTTTTCTTGCATTTCAAACAGAAAATGTTCTTTGCAGGACAAAATGTGCTCGTAGAGATATGGCGATTGCTTCCACATTTGTAGCATTTGACTTCTCTGCTCAAATTCAATTTCTTGAATGCTCTCACAGCCGCTACTTCACCCTCCGCTTTTTCACTCTTCATCGTGGACATGTATTTGAGAGTCTGTTCCATTCCTCTTGCAATCTCAATTGCTACCTCTAAAGTCACATCTTTGGTTAACAATCTTACTTGTATTTTCATGTTGCTTGTGCAACGCACCAGCTGATCTCGTATCAATGAGTCTGTCAACCCTCCAAATTCACATGTTTGACTTAATGATCTTAGCGCTGCCACAAAGTTCTCTACTGGCTCCTGTGGCTCTTGAACTCTCTGAAAAAACTTGTGCCTTTGGAATGTCGTGTTCTTTTTTGCTTCAAAATGGATTTCCATTTTCCTCTCAGCTATAATGTACTGGTCAATATCACCTTGGCCCTCCAGTGGGGGCTGAAGCAAGCCATCATAGACACTACGACCTTCAGTGCCTAGGTTGTGCAGAAGAATCGCCTCTTTCCTCCCTGCAGCAAAATTGTCACCCCCAATTGCCACCAAGTAGGTGTCAAAAATCTTCTTCCACCTGTCCCACCTTATGGGTGGTGCTCCAGGCTCAGACAAGAAAGGTGGGGGCGGGGCCATGCTGGCTGCAGCCATGATGAATGTAGAATGTCACTTGCTCCACCTAGCTAGACAAATCTTCTTGACTGTCCCACAAAACTGTGCAAATGTCTTTAAAAGCCTTCAATTTGGGTTTGATGCTAGTTGGCAACACTGTCTAAGTGTGCACTTCCTTTCACATGCTAGTGTGCTGACCGTTTCACATAAAGCTCTCTTGCTTCAAAACTTTCCCCTTCTTCTTTTCTCTGGAACTGATAGGGCTTGTATTCTCTCTGTGTCCAGGGCGTATCCCTCTTGTATTCCTGAGAAGTCAGCCAGCTAGCTTGTGTCAGCCGCCCCTGCCTCCCCTCCTCCTCACCTTTATAAGTGAAGCCTGGGGAGTGCAGCTGGTCCCACGGCCCTGAGTTGATATGTATGCGGCTCTGGCAGCTCCAACAGCGCCGCGGCTCCACCCAGCCCTGGGCCTCCAGCCGTCCGCGCTGGCGAGGCCCTGTCAGCAGGGTGGGCTGGGATGTCGCTGCTCGCTGGCCGCGGACCACGGGCTGTCTGCGTCCCGTGGCGGGCCCCCTTCGATCCTCGTCGCCAATGTAATGAGAAGCAGAGGCGATGTGAAGTGGACACAAGTAAGTTTATTATCTGAAGGGGCCCGCCGTGCCCGTCCACTACTAAGCGCCTCCAACGGTTACTGGGTCACGCGGACCAAGCTCCGTATGAATAACCGGAAGATTGGTTCGCATGCCCCACATTCCATAAAGGAGAATCTCTACACACAGCTAATGCGATATCAGGACCAGAAGCATTATTATCTTCAATATGGTCTGAAACCTCCCCAGCATGTTTGAGAAACGAACGCATTTTTAAATAAACACAGGCAAGATTGTGGACACACGCGATAGTTGGCATTCTGGTAAGTGGGGACGAGTGCAACTTATCCTCTAGATTTCCAGAAGGAGTAGTCATATTATCATTGTGCAGGCTTACAGGTACATATGTAAGATTTGTACACAACTCCAAACCACCGTTTGGCTGCCCGGATAAATAGACGAACAGAGAGATGAATTACCAGCATCAACGTTAACATATGCATCCACTATAGAGGACAATACTGCATTAATGATACATAACGGATCATTCTGCTGAAGACTGACCACATTATTACATGATTGTCTGAAGTCAACTGCATCATTAATAAGTGGATATGAATATACCAGATTAGGAGAGACTAAATTTGTTTCACTGGAATTAAGAATAGTGAAGGTGTAGAGGAGGTAATAACAGGATTTAAAAGTGACATGTCGAAGTATTTATGTAAAATAGATTTACAGCGTGAGCTCTGTGATGTAGTTAAGGTTTCCATAGAAAAAGCAAAGGAAATGGTTTTACACAGGTGAACAGATCACACACAGTAGAGTGGCACACAATCAAAGACAGCATACCTGACCCGTATACCGCACTCCTGCGCAAGAACCAGCTCATACCAAAGCCAATCTGTTGCACCAGCGCTGATGCGACCGATGGGCTTATTTATATGAGCTCAGCTGCAATGATTGACAGGAAATGTAGTTTCCTAGAGTATTTCAACCTGACAAACCCTACATGTCGTGCTGGTATGGAACATTCATTTTGATAAAAGCTAAAATTCTGAATAACTGATAACACTATTACCCTAAGAAGGCAACAGGTACCCCCCAGACACTCCCACAGAGCTAACACAAAGCCAACATGCTTCAGCACAAACCAGCTGTGCCTATGTATAGAAGATAAAGTACCAGGCTCCTCTTCCTCAGTCACAGTCTGTTATCATTCCGTGGCTGAAAGGCAAACTCAAGAGGTTGGCTCTTCTTCAGAGGATCCATGTGTTTCTGGACTAAAAGGTAATCACGACAGTTCCCAAGGACTCTATGATGATTACTATCAAATTCTGATCAGGGAGTCTCATTAACAATTATTGAGGCTCTCAGTGGTGAGTTACCAATTCCTTTAGGGTTATTCTGTTTGGATTTTAAACATCCCCAAGCGTGTTTATAAAGGTATAGTGCAGTGAGGTTTCCCTTCACTTTTCAGGTTTTTCACTACCTGGATGATTGGCTTGTGAAGACATCCTCAAGGGTCTATTTTCAAGAGCACAATTTCTCTACATGCTTTAGCTTGTCTCCTTTGGGCCTCCTGGTCAATTGCTCAGAATCTGAAGTACATTTGTGCCTAGTTCTAAACTGACATATGGGTTAAGGGCAAGATCACACCTGAGGTATCCGGTGTACTACTTTCTTTGGCATTGGTGCCCAGCATTCCTGTAATTTGAGACTCAACTACCAGTGACCAGCATACTGAATGAAAGCTTTCATTGTTCAATGTGAATTGGCAGACTTGAGAAAGGCTTGTCACTGATGCGATCAGTAACAAACATGATTAACACTGATGACAGCAGCAGGGCTTGGGAATAAATGCTCTGGGCTCTTACGCATCAAGAAGAATGGGCTCTGCAGGAGGAAATTGGCAGCAATTGCCAGGGCACTACTGGTGGTTTTTTTTCAAGTATGGTGCTGGACTACTCAATAATGGTCCAAATGGATAATTCTATGGCAGTTGTCAATCAGCAAGGGGACACTCAGTTGAGGTTGCTAGATAAGCTGGCCAATGTATTGGGGGAAAGGGCAGAGCTACACCCAGAGTCCCTCAATTTGATTCATATTAGATGAGTGGACAAATGGAAGGGAGGTTTGGTTGTTTCCTTCCTTCGAGGAGATGTCTCTTCAGTTGTGTGATTAACGACAAGATTTTGTTTTCCATACCTATTTGTATTTGTATTTATTTAAGAGCAGGGTGCCATTTTAAAAAGAAATTACTTACAAAGTAGGCAGTAATATAGAGCAGAGGCAGTCTTAGGGTAAGGTGCCTTTCCAAAAGAGCATTGTTCGACTGAATGTCATATACCAGGTGGTGTAGGGATAACAGGTGGAATATAAACTAAGGGCAGGGACTGGAGGATAGTGAAACTTTTTTAACATTGGGAGTCAGTGATTAAATGACTTCTGCTCTGTAGGAGAACAAGGACGAGTAGCGGCTAAAATGTATTCTCAGTCCCGGCACTTGTACAAACCAACAATGGTCCCAATCATAAAGGTGAAACAGTGACATCTAAGAGATATAACTGCTTTTATTTTTTTTGGTAAACTGGGCCAAGGGAATGCTATACTCTCAGTAGTGGTATCAATGTGAGCCCTGCTGGGACAACATTTCTTGAACTCTGGGGCCGTTTTCTTGATCAAAGAGCATCAATTAACATAAACACCTTACAACCGCCCCCATATCATGGTGATGGGTCCTCTTGTACATAAACACACACAAAGTACAGTTTACTTTAAAAATAGTTTAGTTTAGAAACATTATAAAAGAGCATTCACAATATGGAAATTTACATTAATTCAGCATCTAATTGTGAAAAAAGTACACATTTCATTACTAAATACCTGACAGATTGATATAATGTAAGTTCATTACTACCCAATACACCTTTTCCTCACATTTAGTGCCTGTCAAATATAACCGGGTGTTCAGCCCGAAATCAAAAGCATAAAGCAGGACCTCATTGTTTAAATCCTGCCTGCTTTAGAATGGGCCTGTAAATATTTTTTCTAATATGGACATTTGCTGGACAGAAGACAATCCAATTAGCTGTAACCACTCTCAAGGGTAAACCGTTAAGTCTGCATTGGGTGATTAGGAACTAATCGTACTTATACTTAACCCAAAACAAATACTTGGAAATGTGGCTTGAAGACAAAAGTGCATGATTCCTACTGGGATGTTTAAAAAATGTGTTGTGTTCCAGTATGAAAGAGCGAGAATGAATCAGAGGTTTTCAGTTTCACAATAATTCTTTGAGTCTAAAGAGTGTGGGCTGGTAAAACACACAGGTTCATTTAAAAGATCGAAACATTGCCTGACCTGCATTACCCAGGGAATAGTCAGGCAATCCCTATTACTCATCATGGAAATCATCATGCTATGAGTTAAACTTACTTTGACGCTGCACCAAACACTTACCTGTTGTAACACTGTTTTGAGAGCCAATTCATCAGCCCAAAACCCATCCCAAGTTGCGATTCACCACATAATTGGGAGCTGGTCTGGGTATCCTGAGCATTTTTTCAATAATATTATTTTCCACATATTAGAGATTTAAAGTGTCTGAGATAGCCCAGATAGAGCCTCAATACTTAGCCATTAGCTTCGCCTTCAATTTGTACACCCTTAAAAACCTGTCGATAGGCTGCACCTTAAACATTTTAGAGAACCTAAAAATGCCACCTAAAACGTCTTTCATTTTTAGCACGTGTATGTCTATATATGTCAAGTCCCATAAGAATTCGAAGAAAAGTTAATACCCAGATAGTCAACGTCGGGCACAACAGCAATAGAAATGTCATAAGAATGAAATAGGGGTATCTCAGCCTTTTTTCCATTCCAGAGAAACCATGATTTTTCTGTGTTTATTTTAATGTCTACTCATATGGGAATTATATGCCTGAATTAAGCCTTGCAGGGCATGGGGCTGCAGGCAATGAAAACTATGTCATCTGCGTAGGCCAACACAGGGAGGGGCATGCCACCTACGCTAAGGTCGCCATGTCCAACAAGAGCCTAATATGCAACATTAATGTACAGCGTTATAAGCAAGGATAAGCAAGGATAACATTACACACCCTTGGCAGACCCCTGGGAAAGGTGCTGTTCTATGTCCATCTTTTCGTTTCCTCACAAAGGCAGTTGTATTTACATGAAGCTGAGCAAAATGTTAACAAACTCCTCCGGACAACCCACTTTCAGGAGAATCTTTCAGAGACAATAATCAACCACTATGTTCCTAAGTACTCAGAGTGAACTGCGAGCCTGCACTCAAATTCCAGGGGTACTCACCCCTCTTCAACAATCTGCCTCCAAACCATAATGTTTACCATTTACATGGCAAAATGCTTGAGAAGGGAGGGTCCAATTGCTGCTGGCCATGCATGCCACATGTCCATATCATGATCCAGATTACCTCCCTATGATGTTTTTCTTTTGTTTCTTCTATGTCTTGTTAAACTTTTCAGACTGTACACTTGAAGAAGTTATGTTAGAGTTAAAGTATTCATAAGAATTGAATATTAAAAAATGATATGTCTTGATGCAAAAAGGTGTAAAAGGGACTTACACCGTACCTTCTGCCCCACAAGGTGAGCCGGACGGGCCAGTGGAAAGTACCTGATTTTCATGCTGGGTGCTTTGATGGTGTTGATGCAGACTTCAAGGTGATGTAGATGAACATTTAACCATGTTTCGATGCGATTCATACTTGGTCAAGGGGCAAGCTGGCATTGAGTCGTTTCAAAAAGGTGATCAGTGCAGTTCGGATTCAGCATTCAACCAATGCAGTGCAGATTGCTCACCAGGGTGTGTTGGAAGGGCTAGTCGGTTCTTAACCTTACTGTCACTAGGAGGTCCTATGTCTGGACAGAGTTAATGGAGAAAACTTGCTTTCAAGGTCTGGACAACACTCATGCTGAATTGCATGGTAGCAAAATTGCCCAACAGTGTTTCTAACGATAACTGCACAAACATTTATTTTGGAAGACTAAACTGTAAGCACAGTCTGTCCCAAGTGCCAACACTGCAACCAGTGGGCAAAATAAATTCTGAACTGTGGGAGTAAAAGAATGAGTATTGGCTAAACCGCCTACTCAGTCCCAACACTTCTACAAACCAACAATGATCCCAATCATGAATGTAAAACAGACACAGCTAAGAAATATACCTCCTTTGCCGTTTGTGGTAATGTGGGCAAAGGGAAGGTTTTATTCTCAGAAGAGATGCTAATATGAGCCAACAGGAATCCAAACAGTGATAATACAACAGTTCCAAAAAGATAGGATGCCCAACCAATGTTCTATAAAAAATGTACTTTATTTAAACAAATCAATTATACAATGAACTAAAACACTATGAAAAATACAAACTGCGTAAAAGAAGAAAGACAATGTAGTAAGTAAAATTATAAACACTATGAATACTTTGTCTGGGTGGAAAATGGACAATAAATGCAATGATGTGTTCAAAAGAATATATCTCATTGAAAAACATGCAAAAGGGGGGTAATCAGTCTCTAGGATTACAAACGGTGGACCAGAGGGACATGGTCAGTTGAAGGTACCTGATTCCAATGTAAGGCGGTACAACTGTATCAAACGCTGGTTTTGAGGTACTCTAGACGTTTGTCAAACTAGGTTTGGTTGCAAAGGTTCTACTGTGTCAAATGGCAAGCATGCATCAAGTCAGTTTGAAACATGTGCTCAATGCAGACTCAGGTGCAGTATTCGTGAAAAGCATAGATGATGGCTCATCAGAGTTCATTCGAACGGAGAGTCGGTACGAGACATTGGTTCCCGCTGGTTTGAGTGATATGATGCTCCTGTGGTTTCAGTGGAGGCACAGTGGTTTTGAAGCTGTGCTCCTGGTATCCTGATGAGATGTTCAAAGAGGCAGTGGTTCAAAGTCATCTACAGCAGCAAGCTGGTTGTTTGAATTGAACATGTGACATTCTCTCCTTGGTGTGATGTGTCTGCAAACCGGTTCAATGGATTAAATACAGCGGTGGTTCAAACTTCAAATGAGTGCCAAAAACAGCACTGACGGGACCCATTGTTTTCAGTGCAGCAAACATGATTTGAATGCGGATTGATCGGTTTGATGCAATGGAAGCAGGGGTTCTGGATGTTCTGGTTCTCAGAATGTGTTGCGACCCACTGAAGGACAAGACAAGTCCTTCTCAGTTTCCAGGCCTAGCATGGTTTGCAAGCAGAGTGACAGGCAGAGTGTGAGGACTTGGTCCTCAGCAAGAGTGACCCTCAATGTACCCTCCGTGTGGTTAGGGATCAGAGGCTGCCTCTTCCTTGCAGCACTCCTTCTTCAATGGCTGTGGGAGTTGGAAAATAAGGGATACACCATATTTTATTGGCAACATTCCACAGGATATTTTATGAAACCAGGTCAGCATTAAGGGGCAAAATCCCTGTCCTTTTGACAAGTGCTCCTTGTCTTCTGATGTCATACCCAGAGATCCTTGGTCTGCTGGATGTGGCGGGGTCCTAACTCCGCCCGTTTCCCAGCCTGCAGCTTCAAAGGCTCTTTGGTGTGCAGCCATCTAGTGTGAGACAGGCCTTTGAAATAGACTTGGCTATATGAAGCTAGGCTGACAGCGTGTCTCCAGCTGGGTGTTCCGGGCCTGGCAAGGTGGGTGTTACCTTCCTTCACAGAAAGTCAAAAACAGCATGCATCTTACATTTTGCCGCATTCACTCGAATGCGGACATGCAGGAGTCTGAAATCCACAAAGCCTCTCATAGCGGTCTTACCTCACAGGGATGACAATGGTATACTAGAAATCAGATGAGGCTTACATTATTATTATGAATTCCTCACCACCAAACAAACGTTTGTATGGCTTATATTTTCAGATTATCTCGCCACCAGGTGGGCAGCATTTCATAATCACATTGAATTTGGAACAGAGCTGTAGACTTAAGTGCAACCTCTGTGCTGCAACAACCTGGCTGTCACAACAGCTGTCAAACAGGGCACCTTTGACATCTGAATCTGCTCTGCACCATGGAGAGCAGGGACTGCAGTTCAAGATACTGAAGCAAAGGGCAGATTTGTACATTACATTACATAGAAGAGCCCTAAGTGCAGAATGCATGAGAGGTGCTTTGAATGGTTAGTTTGGATTGGTGGCTGGGGGATCTTTAGATATCTCTATGCCACCCCAGAGAAAGCACAGCGTCTTCTGTTTTATCCCAGAGCAATCTGGGGGGTAAGTGAATGTGATGTCAATGATTTGTCGAGGGGGTCTTTTTTTATGTGTGTCCTCAAATTCCTTTGGCCATGACAGTGGTGGAAAACTAAGGGTCAGCAGGTCAGCACGGATTCTGGAATGTCCCTACTTGCCCAGAAGTGTCTGGTTTCTGTCCTGGTGGAGTTGCTGATGACACTAGTCTTAATTCCTCTCACAAAATCGTCCCAGGTGAACTAAAACACCTCTCTTCCCATGAACCAGCCAGAGGATTCAAACAGGACACCATGGCTGGCTAATGGTGCAAAAGGGAGGACAGAACCGGAGTACCGCCAGGAAGACACCAGCTAAAAAGTAATGCATACTGGTTATGATTAGAAAAGGAAACAATGGCATCTGTTAAATACACCAAATGAACAGCAACAGACATACCTGTGGCGTGGATAAGGATGGCATGACTCAGGACAGCAAAAGACAGCAGGGAGCCCGCAGGTAAGGGGGTTCTCCAGAGCAGAACGAGGGAACAACTAAGTGAAGGGAGAATCCCAGGTGGCACGAGAGCACAAATGGGAATGGGGAGAAGTGAGCAAGGGACAAGAGCCAGAGCAAGACAGTATCTAAAAGGGTAATCCAAAGGCAGTCCAACATTCAAAAGCCAAAAGGTTCGGTGTCCAGAAAGTATCAATCCTAGTCCAAGTCACCAAATCCAGCGAGATACCAGAGCAATTAAACTTCAGGCAAAAAGAAGTGTCCAAAACACAGCCAATCCAGACAGCAAAAAACAGTAGCAAGGGACACAGCCAAACACTGTGGAGCAGTTGAAATACACTGTGTCCTGTTCCTCAGCCACTGTTCAAGTCCTAGAAGTCACATGGCTGGTTCTAGGCATTGCGTGACCCATGGATGGATAACATCATGCTGCTGACGTTCCAGGACTGCACAGCGGTGAAGCTGGTGATGGCACAGGATGACGGCCAGACTCCAGGGAGTACGACATGGGCGGCGCAACCATGGAAGCAGCCTCAGGGGGGTTAGCAACTGGCCATGAAGAGGCCAAAGACAACGGCGCTGGTCGGCGGCATGCCAAAATTTAACTGGCAATGAGGAGCAGTGACGCTAGTCAAAGGTAAATGAAGGGGGAGGTGTGAGATGCGCATGACAGAACCCCACGCCAATGCCACAGAAAACACATGCGGTCCTGATGTTCACAATGGAACCGAGCCACTAGATGAGGTCTGTGAATATTATATGTAGGCTCTCAGGAGCATTCCTCAGAGCTGTAACCCTTCCAACCGATGGAGTGAAGTCCAAGATGGAGTGGACTTCATATTTGTCAGAGGAACTCAACTGAACAAGAGGCGGGGGAGCTGAAATTCTAGTTCCAGAGTGACAAAGCTTTAGCAGGGAGATATGAGAGACTGGATGGATCTGCCAGTAATGACAGTCTATACGAGACCAGATTAACAGCTCATGGATCTTTGCACAGACCCACAAAACGAGGCACCAGTTTTCAGGAACACAGTATGTGTAAGTGCTGAGTGGCTAACCAGACCATGTCACCCGATGTGTAAAGTGCGGCTGGACAGCAACGCTGATCAGCACAGTGCTGAACCCGAGCCTGGGCATTCTGTAATTGAGTGTGAGTCTGCAAGTAAATGGCTTGAAGGTCCTTGTAAAATGTATTAGAAGCCGGTATTGAAGAGGAGGGATTGTCAAGCATGTCAAACTGGATATTAAATCATGCCTCCTATTGTAAATGAGTGTATGTATATTGGCCTACACCAAGTTGCATAAAACTGTATGCGAATAACTCTCTACGGCAAGGTCTTGACCTTAGAAATTGATGTAAGCCGCCATCTTGAATCAAACCGCCATTTTGGGTTCTCTTGTTGTGTAAAAGTCACCCTGTAAATCAAAATGGTGGACGATGCCATTCCGAACAGAACCTAGTCGACATGACCGCCGTACAACTAATGTATAACTTACCTGCAAGCCACTTGTTAGGGTCGTGAACCGAGACCTTGTCCTTCTGTTGACCTGCATGTAAATGGATTACCCGTATCAACGGAACTGATCTATGCTCATACTGATGTATGTATTAGAAGATTGACCTGGCAGAGACCCTAGACCAGTAATACATTCATGGAATGGTTAATCCGCGAAGGGGTTGGACAACAGGCTGGAGAAATGTATAAAAGCCTGAATATCCCAATGTACAGTCTCTCACTGAATACATCGAACCCCGTTGAAGTTCGTTGTGTTGTACTGAGGGTCGATAGCTATCTGACCTGTCATTGACTTTGTCATTGCTTGACATTAAAATAAAGTACTTTGTATTTTCCTTTGTAACCAGTGTTTGGTGTGTTTCCTTTGGGTTTCCCGGCCTCATATTATTTTTCTCTTTTCACAGTTGGCGCCCGAATAGGGACCCTCAAGATTGATGCCGGACCATTGAAGGTTGACGCATGCTATTGGACCAGGATCGGACGGTGTGATACTACGGGTCCGACTGAACGAGAAGCGACACCTCTACAGCACTGCACAATCCGATCCTTGGACGATAGCCGTGCAGTCTGAGATGGCATCTTGACGAGGGTCCACTTTTGAGGCGGGCAGATTTGCTGAAATCACCAAACACAAGGTAAAATTCGTTAGGTAAGTTCTTTGATAAACCCTACAGTCCTCCTTAGGTTTGGTCAGGTGAGTCGTGACCCGACTCTTAATTTAACCCTGACAATTTGAATTTGGCGCATTGTATCTGCAGACACAATTATTGACCAGGTAACACCAAGTTTTTGAGAAATGCCTGGGAAATTGTCTAGCTGCTTTAGGGCATTATTCCACAGCGATCGTCAATCTTTGGAATTTAGCCACCCGGCACCACAGGAGGGGTCGCCGGCGTTTACTATGTATTGTAAACATGGCATTGGAAGTGTAGTATTTAATGATATTTGGCACAGACAAACCAAACATGCCTCTGAACTTCAGTGGCCAATCAATGGTAGTTTTGAGATCCCTCGTATTGAATACTTAGAGTCGGTCTTGTTAAAGAAAAAGGCCAGACCCGCAGCATTTGATGTTCTACAGAAATGGAAAAAAGAAGAGTTGCAGCAGCTTAAGAGTAGGGAAAAACATGCGCGCCGTCATAAAACGAACGCTGAAAAGGCGTTGTTATATGACCAGGACAAACAGTCTGAGTCAGTTAAGAATATGGATAGGGTTTTCTCACTCGGTATTTAGAAAATCTATCCTTCTAAAGACCTTCATGTTTCTGATGAGTTTCTCAACAAATTGTTAAATGAGCGAAGGCCTGGTGCCTTTGCACCACCTCTGTATGATCCTCTTCCTGTTGCTTTGCCTCTTCCTGCTGTTATTCCTGCTCTCCCTGCTCAACCTGTTGCTCCTATTATTCCGGCTGTTGTTCCTCCGCCTGCTCTACTACCTCTTCCCATTGCAGCAGTAATAACACCTCCATTGAATCTGCCTGCACCTCCACTCCCGAGTGGTTCTGTACCGACTATAGTTGATCGGGGTGCGGAGTCAAAGGTTGTTACTCGTAATACTGTCCCTACAGATAAAAAGCGGGATTTGTTTGCATGGGCTAAGCATTGTATGGAGAGAGATGATCGAGCTAATGTTTTTGCCACACTAATAATATGGATAATTTTCCTGAGAAAAATGTTTCTATTGAAGGTTTAGGGATTCATTTATGCATAATGTGGGGTAAATTAAATAATGTGGATCTCCCACAAGGGCTGAGGGATCTGAATACTTTAGCACTATCAAGAGATACTGTGGAGAAAGTACATGAGCATGGCGAGAGGTTTTTTGAGTATAGGAGAGATTTGGAGAAGTTACGGAATGAGGATGACGAAGAGGAGAGTATGTATGTACAGAAATGATTTCTTCCATGTCGTAAATGAGCATCTGAGAAAGCACAAATTTGTACAAGAGATGCAATTAGATGGATTTCGGTTTTATCGATAACTCCGGTTGAGGTATATGACACATATAGTCAATATACGCTAGAAATGCAGAGGAAGGTGATTCAGGTAATAGTAGAGTACCTGCAGGATGAATGTGTGAGGAAGAAGGTTAGTTGTCCCACATAGTTACTGGGTATTTATAAGAGAGCTTTTTCACCTGACACTTCTTCGACTGCTTTAGCGCTCAATTTAGCTCTGTTGCTTATTAAGCGTTCGGAGTTGCCTATATCTCAGTTGCCTATGAGAGAGGTACCTCCGACATTTGTCCCAAAAGTTGAGATTGCCGCTAATGCTGCAGCAGGTATAGCTGCTGTAGACATTCTGTATCGCAGTTTTTTCACATCCCGTTTTCACGACAGGAAGTGAACACTATTAGGCAATCTATTTCCAACATTAGGAAAAATCCGACAGGATTCTAATAAGAGATAGAGTCCGTCTTGCAGTCCTCAGTGTTCATCCTAGGCGATATTGACTTTTATTCCCTGTACTCCTGCCAGTAGATTTGTGGAAGCAGGTTAGAACAATAGATGATGCACCGTGGGCTAATATAACTAGGCTTGACGGGGAAAGGCCAGCTGGTGAGAGACCGCCTCAGGTGATACTCACTTTGCCTGACAGAATCATTGCGAAATTAAAAACTATAAATCCCGAAAAAAGAATTATTTGGGACAAGCTTACGGCCTGTGTCCAAGGAAAATCTGAGGGTGCCACTGAGTTCTTTAATCGGTTTAAACAAGTATTCTCGGACTTCAGTGGACAGGATTTAGGCACAGAATCTGGGAAAAGGTTATTTGTGGACAAATTTGTGAGTGGACTGCTGCCTGACACAGATTATGTCTTCCGAGAGCGCTTGGCAGGCAAAATCCCAATCAGAAGTACTGCACATGGCTCAGTACTACGAGAACCGTGTCAATAACGAAAAAGCTAGACTTAAAGACTAAAGTATTGTTACAACAAATTGTTAGAGGCCCCAGAGGGGGTAGTTCGCAGATTAGAGGTCAGTATGTTCTACAAGGGAATGTGCTCTTGGATACAGTGAACATTAACCAGTGTGCCTATTGTCGCCAGGAGGGTCACTGGTGTGCACAATGCCCGTCCTTCGACAGAGGTCGAATAACAAATTTGGGAGTATGGGTAGACGACCCAGAGGTCGCCCCGGGGTGGGGGCCCTGGTAGAGATCAGTTTTCACAGGATCCTCAGCAACCTTTTTCACAGGACAATCAGACTTCGAGTGTGGATACTAGAAACATATTCTATCACCCTTCTGCTGCTTACCTCTCTCAAGAGCTTCCTTCTGATGATATTCTGTTTCGTTAGGATTGCCCGAAGCAGGGTTTGGAACCTACACCTATTCCTGTTAGTCAGAAAGGTCCCTACGTTGAAATGGTAGTGGGAAATAAGAAACATCAGTTCTTGATAGACACTGGAGCACAGAAGTGCTCCATTGATCATTCTCGGGTTCCAAACATTCCACTGTCAGGGCAAACCAATGTCTCCGTAGGGTTTTCTGGCACACCAGTAATTTCTCCGGTTTCTTCGCCGGTAACTATTTCTTTGGGTCCCTTTACGGACCATTGTCCCTTTCTTTTGACTTCGAATTGTGGAGAGAATTTGTTGGGGTTGAATCTGGTGAAGGAATTAAATGCGGTAATTCATTGTTCATCTAATGGAGTGCATTTGACGATTTCACCACAGCAGTTTTCTGTTTCACAATTTTTGACTAGACTTTTGCCACCAGAATTCAGTAATGTCCCGGAGTGTTTGTGGGCGGCTGACGACAATGATGTCGGTGTTCGACAGATTGAGCCTGTTAGAATAGTCTTGAAACATTAAGCTGCCACGTATTCCACAGTATAAGATCTCGGTTGAAGGTGAGCGAGCTTTCAAGAGCATTGTTTCCAATTTTGTGCATCGTGGGGTGATTGAGGAGATTACAGGAAGTTTGTGCAATAGTCCAATCCTACCCGTGTACAAAAAAGGCGATAATGCTATTCCGTTTCGTTTTATAATTGATTTGCGTGCCATTAATAGAGTTGTCGCTCCACAATTTCCAATTGTGCCTGATGTGACGACGATATTAACTATGATTCCAGCTACGGCTACTTACTTTAGTGTTGTGGACCTGAAGAATGCTTTCTTCAGTATTCCTATACACAAGGACAGTAGATATTTGTTCGCGTTCACCTTAGGGGGACGCTCGTTCACATTTACTCGTGCACCTCAAGGTTACACCGAGAGTCCTAGCATTTACAGTAGGGCCTTGAAAGAACAGCTTGATACTCTTGAATTACCCCCTACTTGTACGCTGCTTCAGTACGTTGACGACTTGCTTTTAGCAGCAGATTCTGAGAGCTCTTGTAAAAAGGGCACTGTATTGTTGCTCATCCATCTAGCTAAGCATGGTCACAAAGCTTCGCTTAAAAAGTTTCAATATTGTTGCGAGGAGATCGCCTATTTAGGCTACCTCCTGTCAAAGGAGGGAAGAAGATTGACACCTGAAAGAATAAAACACATTTCTGGCATGTCTGTCCCAAATACACAGAAGGAAGTAGGAGCCTTAATAGGTAAGGCTTCTTACTGTAGGTTATGGATCCCGAACATTTCACTAGTGATAAAACCAATGTTGGCTTTGACAAAGAAGGGCATTTCTTCGCCATTGCCATGGAAATCGGAACATCAACAATCATTTGAGCTTCTCAAGAGTGCATTATGCTCTGCACCGGTTTTGGGTACACCAAATTACAACAAGGCCTTTGTGTTGTTTGTGCTTTGGCTGTATTAACGCAGGAACATGGAGGGAAGAATAGGCCGTGCGGTTACTACTCTTCCGCCCTTGATCCTGTTGCATGCGCTTTGCCAAGATGTTTGTGAGCTGTCGCTGCTGCTGCTGCGTCTGTAAAATAGAGTGAGGGAATGGTCCTAGGCCATGATTTAACCCTGATGATGCCTCACTCTGTAGATGTTCTATTGAAGAAAACCCAAACGCAACACCTCACTTCCACACGATTGACGAGATATGAATTAATTTTGTTTGCTCCCCACATACAAATTAGGAGGTGTTGTGTTCTTAATCTGGCTCAACTCCTACCTTTCCCGCAAAATACTGTTTGCAGTGATGATGAGTCACATGACTGCCTGTATGCTACTGAACAAGAAACGAAGGGCAGAATTGATCTTAAGGACACTCCTTTGCATAATGTGCAAGGGGAGCTATTTTGTGATGGCTCCTGTTTCAAACTTCCGGATGGTACATCCACAGCTGCTTATGCAGTCACTACATGAGCACGGTTGTAGAGACCAAGCGAATTACACATAACTCCGCGCAGGCCGCAGAGATTATAGCATTAACCCGAGGTTGTGAGCTTTCCGAAGGGCTAACAGTGAATATATATACTGACAGTCAGTATGCTTTTGGGTGGCTCACAACTTTGGGAGACTTTGGTCAGAAAGAGGGTTTCTAACTTCACATGGGACCAAGATTCAGCATGGCCCCCTGATAGTACAATTGCTCTCGGCGCTCGCGCGCCCTAGTCACTTGGGGATCATGAAATGCGCAGCGCATCGCAAGATCACAGACAATGTAGGAAAAGGGAATGCTTTCGCTGATCAGATAGCCAGACAAACTGCCACAGATCTTCACACAGAAATGTATGCTCTAAGAGAAACTAGGGATGTCTATGTAATGGACAAGGATATTGGGTCTGTGCGGATATCCAAGCTGATGCCACAGTGGAAGAATCTAAGAAATGGGCTGAAGGCTTGGGGAAATTAGATGATGACGGGTGTTGGGTGGACACAGTTGAAGGGAAATGGTTACTTCCTAATGCCTACATAGTCATGATGGTTACTATGGCACACGGTCCCACACATGTGTGTGCTCAACAGATTACGAAAATGTTAGAGAAAGTCTGCGTAAATGATAAGATTTCGAAAATTGCTCAGCATTATGTCCAAAATTGCATAATTTGACTACAGCACAATGTGGGGAAGGGGACGGTAACTCCAAGGGGTAGCTTTGGGCCTCCTTCTGTCCCGTTTGAAGTGATTAATTTTGATTTTATTGAGATGGAGCCGTGCAATAGTTTAAAATATGTCCTTGTGGTCATTTGTGCCTTTAGTAAATGGGTTGAGGCTTTCCCTGTCAAAGATGCTACAGCCATGACCACTGCAAAAATTATGATAAAGGAGTACTTCCCGCGGTTTGGGTTGCTAAGAGTCATTTGGTCGGACAATGGTCCACATTTTGTTGCTGCTGTAATTTTACAGATATGTACGGCACTACATATTGATAAGCGATTTCATTCAGCTAGACATCCTCAAAGTGCCGGGTTGGTAGAGAGAGGCATAACGGTATCCTAAAGAACAAACTCGCTAAGACATGTGCCGGTACCAAACTAAAATGGCCGGACGCCTTACCGATCGTGTTATTAGCCATGCGCACTACCCCTCAAACTAAGACTGGGCTCTCTCCATTTGAGGTGGTGATGGGGAGGCCTGCCAATATTTGGGGTCTTCCGAAACCTAAAGCACTGAGAAATGTTGAGAATGTATTGCTTTCTGACTACTGTAACCAGTTGACTAAAAATCTGTATTTCATTTATCATCAGGTACGATCAGCTTTACCTGTACATTATGAGGGCCCAGGACACAACATCAGGCCTGGAAGCTGGGTCCTGGTGAGAGCATACGAGCGGTCTTCTTGCCTCGTGCCTCGCTGGCGGGGACCATTCCAGGTCTTGTTGGTCACCCAAACGGCAGTGCGGGTTGCTGGAAAGAAGAACTGGATACATGCGACGCATGTCAAAAAACTTCCTCACCCGACGCTGCACGTTTGTCAGGTTTCCTTCCCCTATTCAGGCTATTTTCCCTTATTCAAGTTTCCTTCTCATTATTTCTCTTTATTTATCCTTTTCAGATTAGCCTTGTGTGGGTGGGAAGTTTTCTATTGTAGTTGGTTTGGCCTTAACTTGCTGATTCAGAATCCTGGTTCTGACCCAAGGCAAAATGGAGTCTCACAGTGACAGCTCTGATTGGTTAGAAGACACTGCAGAACAACAATGAACATTCTAAACTGTCACTCTGTGCCTTTCATCATCTAAACCCCAGCTGAGAGGACGTGTTTAGTGGCTGCTCCTGCTTTAGACTTGGGCCTGGTGGATTTTATCCTTCAGGCTTTAGCAGTTGAGCGGCTACTTTCTTGGGGGTTTCTGGAGAAGCTATCAGTTGTCAGGAATTCGTTTTTGAAGACAGGAAACTCTGAAGATCCTTATGAATTCGCTCAGGAGATAAGTGACTTTATTTGTACTACTACTCTGTTCATCCTAATGACATTTTCCTTGAAATTTCGTGAAAAGTTGTCTTTGTACTTGTACTATTGAACTCCCTGAGTGCGCTTGAACGCTATTTGTAAATACGCGTATACTTGTAATCTGAGAATATCGTTGAACTTTAGCGCGCGCATCTGTTCGTCGCGTGTGATTTCAAGAGCGCGTGTGTTTTCCAGCACGGGTGCTCCTTAGCGCGAGAATCTGTTAGTCGCGTGTGAATTCAAGAGCGCGTGTGTTTTCCAGCGCGGGTGCTCCTTAGCGCGAGAATCTGTTCGTCGTGTGTGAATTCAAGAGCGCGTGTGTTTTCCAGCGCGGGTGCGCCTTAGCGCGAGAATCTGTTTGTCGCGTGTGAACTCAAGAGCGTGTGTGTTTTCTAGCGCGGGTGCTCCTAGCTGGAGATTCATTCGTCGCGCGAGAACTTTAAAGCGTGTGAGTTTATAGCGCGTGTGCTTCCTGACGCGATAATCTAATTGCCGCGTGAGAACTTTATTGCGCGTGTGGTTTCTTGCGTGTTTCCTTTTGATCGCGTGTATTCGTTCGCGAGTGAACTCTTTGCGCGTGAATTCTATGTGACGTGGTTAGGCAAGCGCGTGCGTTTTTCTGCACATGGATTTTGCTTTCCGTGCGCGTGTTCTTCAACCCAGGAAGTTTTCAACGTGAAGTTCATCTGTATGGAAATAACCCGCGTGTGAGTTTAACATGTGTTTTCTTCAAGGATTCACAAACTCAATAGAATTGTAAATTGTTTGAAAAGTTTGAAAGAAAAAGAAAGAATATATAAAGACACTCTAACTGGACAACCAGTGCATTTTGGAAAAGAGACAAAGAACAAAGCTTTCCAGATTTGCCCAAAGTAAGAAGTTGCTGTGAATTTCAAGAGTCTCAAGTAAGAGAGATTTTCAGCTTCTTTACAAGCTTCTCTAAGAAATTTCAAGAGAAGAGCCAGGTATGATTCTTAATTATTAGTTAAGGATTTAAAGTCTTCCCATTCCTAAGGTTAAGTAAGTAAATAAAGGAATTGTACCTGCTTTTCTTATATCCTCTGCAGGTTCAGCTCTGGTTAGCCTTGATGCAGTCTGCCTGGTGTTGTTTTGTTATCCACTTCCCCCTTTCCCTTTGGGTAGTTTACAGAGCTGAATTGAAATCTAGTTCTGGGAATTACATTTCAGGGGGATTGTCGGGGGTTCAGCAGCTTCCGCGGACACAGGACCTCTCAGCCTGACAGAATGAAAGGCCAATAATTTAGTCCGCCCGAGCTGTCATGAACCCCGAAGAATCCATGGAGATGTTAGGATCTTTGATCAGGGAGTTACGGGAGGAGTTGAAAATATCTCGGGATGAAAATGCCTTACTTAGTCAAAAGGTGGATGACTTGAGTGTTAAAGTAACACAAATTCAACAGAGAGGAGAAAGGAGAGAGGATGAGGTTTCAGGGGGCGCTGGTTCTCCACCTGAGTTAGAAAGGGAAGATGAAGATCATTTACCACAAATACAACGGGCGCCTCCAGTGGCAGAAGGGGTAAGGAGTTTAATTATGCCAGTTCCTTTGGCGCCTCCAGAACGTTATCATGGGGATCCCAAGAGGTTTAGGGTGTTTTTGACACAATGTGAATTACATTTTATGAGTAGACCAGAATTATTTCCCTCGGATGCTTCTAAGATAACATTTATGTTGTCCTATCTTTCTGGGGAGGCATCTGCTTGGGCTGGGTTGTTGGTGAGTCAAAAGAGTGCGGTTTTAGGAAATTACACCCGTTTTTTAGAGATATTCCGAAAGATGTTTGATAGAAGACAGTTATCTCTGGAAGTGGATGGTGAACTTTTAGAACTAAAACAAGGTAACAGAGACTTGATTGCTTATATAACACAATTTAAGTCCCTTGTGTTAGAAAGCAAGTGGCCCGAGGTTAAACAGGCCTTGTTGTTTTATCGGGGCCTTAGAGATGAGTTAAAGGATGCATTGTCTGGAGTAGTTGAACGCCCTTCTACTTGTGAAGGTCTGATTGATTTGGTTATTCAATTGGACTTTCGTTTGAGTGAAAGGAAGGCAGAGAGGCGTCATTGTCAGAGTGACGTAAAGTCTATAGTTAGAGTGGATAGACCTAAGGTAGAGAGTAGATCCAAAGGGAATAATACATCTCCCAGGGTCCGAGGCCCTTTAACAGTGGAAGAAAAGGCTAGGAGGAGAGATAACAATCTGTGTTTATATTGTGGAAGAGGTGGGCACTTTTTAGGAAACTGTCCTTACACTCCCAAGAAGACTTCTTCCTCAGCGGTCAAGGTACAACAGATCGCCAATACGGTGCAGACAGCGGTTCCCCATATAACCGTAAATGTATCCTTATTTTTTGAGTTGGAGTGTAAGGGAAATGGTCCCGTAATGCTTGACTCTGGTGCCACTGGGAATTTCATGGATTGGGGTCTGGCAAAATCTTTGGGAATTCCAATTATTCAGAAAGAGGTTGTAGAGCAGGCTAGGGCTGTTGATGGTACGTATCTATCTTCTGGTCCTATTACTCATAGGACTGGTCCTTTAACTTTGGAGTTATCAGGAGGTCACAGAGAGATAATTTCGTTTGAGTTAATTGATGCTCCTTTGTTGAAGATTATTTTGGGTATGCCTTGGCTTACTCTCCATAATCCCCTGATTGATTGGAGTGCTAGGACAATTGACATGCAGTCAGATTTTTGTAAAGAGAATTGCTTTTCAGGAAGTCTCTTAGAGGAAGATGTCAAACAAAGTAATTCCGTGTCTAGTTTTCTGGCTGAGACTGGAATTGGATGTCATGATGTGGGAGCTGTAGTGGGTCAACTTCCCCAGTGTTACAAAGATTTTTGGGACGTATTTGATGAGAAAGTGGCAGGAGAATTACCACCCCATAGGCCCTTTGATTGTAAAATTGAGCTGGAGCCAGGAACAATTTTGCCTAGTAGTAGGGTATATGCTCTTACTGAGAAAGAGAATGATTATTTAAAAGAATACTTGTCGGAAAATTTGGCCAAAGGGTTTATTCGTCATTCTAAGTCACCGGCGGCCTCTCCTTTATTTTTTGTACCAAAACCGGATGGAACGCTTCGAACTTGCATAGATTATCGAGCAGTTAACAAAGTCACTGTTAAGAACCGGTATCCTCTTCCTCTCATCTCGGAAATGCTTAATCAAATACAAGGAGCAAATATTTTCTCTAAATTAGATTTGAAAGGAGCTTACCATCTTGTACGTGTGCAGGAACGGGACGAATGGAAGACAGCGTTTTTCGACCAGGTTTGGGCTGTTTGAACATCAAGTTATGCCATTCGGTTTATGTAATGCTCCAGCGGCTTTCCAATTTTTCATTGATGAGGTTTTTAGAGAATACCTGGATATTTTTGTTGTCGTGTATATCGATGATATTTTGATTTTCTCTTCTGAGCTGGATCAACATCAGAAACATGTGCGCTTAGACTTACAAAAGCTGCGAGAAAACCATTTGTTTGCCAAATTGGAAAAAAGTCAATTCCATACAGATTCTGTGGAGTTTTTAGGTTTTATAATTTCACCTAAGGGTTTAGAAATGAATCCTAAAAAAGTGCAGGCAGTTCTTGAATGGCCTTCTCCTACTAAGGTTAAGGAAATACAAAGTTTCTTAGGGTTTGCCAATTTTTATGGGAGATTTATCGAAGGCTTTTCTCGGCTGGTTGCTCCTATAATGAGACTTTTGAAAAAAGGAGTGAAATTTGACTGGGACCTTGAAGCAGAAAAAGCTTTTCAAGAGTTAAAACAAAGATTTACTTCTCGTCCAATTCTAATTCATCCTGATCTCTCTAAACCTTTTTTTGTGGAGGCAGACGCTTCAAATTTAGCGTTGGGGGCGGTGCTTTCTCAAAGGAATGAAACTACTGGTCAAATACATCCAGTTGCATTCTTTTCTAGGAAGTTTTCTGCCGCTGAAGTGAACTACACAATTGCAGATCGAGAACTATTAGCAATAAAGTCCGCTTTTGAAGAATGGAGACATTTTCTAAAAGGAGCAAGACATACGGTAACGGTCCTTATTGATCACCGAAATTTATTGTTTTTAAAATCTGCAAGAACTTTGTCTCCACGACAACTTCGTTGGTCCTTATTCTTTGCAGATTATGATTTCATTGTGACTTTTAAACCCGGAAGTCAGAACAAAAAAGCTGATGCCTTATCCCACCAATTTCCTGGTACTGAGGAGAGAGAGATTCTAGAACCAGAACCTATAATTGCTCCAGAATGTTTTTTGTTAGCCGGAGCCATTAAAGAAATGGATTTTTTGAATGAAGTTCGCCAGAATATGTCCTTGCAGAAGATGGAGGAGTGGGTGAGACTGGATCCAGCCAGAAGTTTGAAAGACGATCTTCCTTTTTTTGGTAACAAGCTTTATGTACCTACTGAAGAGTTAAGAGAAAAGGTTTTGAGGAATTGCCATGAATCAATTTTATCAGGACATCCTGGTTTCAGAAAAACTCTGGAATTGGTTCGAAGGAATTTTTGGTGGGAAAAAATTTGCCAAGACACATTGAACTTTGTTAAAACTTGTGTAGTCTGTGCACAAGCAAAAAGTCAAGTTGGGAAGCCGCATGGTTTATTGGAGCCGTTACCTGTTCCTTCTCGTCCTTGGCACACTATTTCTATGGATTTCATTGTTGATCTCCCTCAAGATAAGGGTTGTACTACCATTCTTGTTGTGGTCGATCTTCTTACTAAAGAAGCACATTTTTTACCAATGGAGGGAGAGGTTAACGCGGAAAAACTGGCTCATATTTTTTTGCAAGGTGTAGTTCGACTACATGGACTCCCAAGTCAAGTTATCTCTGACAGGGGATCTCAATTTATTTCACAATTCTGGAGGGCCTTCTGTAAGAAACTTGGAGTGGAAGTTAGTTTGACTTCTGGGTATGATGCAGAGAGTAATGGACAAGTGGAGAGAGTAAATCAAGAATTGGAGAAGTTTTTAAGGTGTTATTTACAAGCTAGAGAGGAATGGGTGGATTTGGTATGGTTGGCAGAATTCTCTTACAACAATTGTGGTAAAGATTATACTTCTATGTCCCCTTTCTTTTTGGGTCGTGGGTTTCATCCTCGCTTTCTGAGTTTTGAGGTGTTGGAGGATTCTGGGAATCCTAGAGTGGAAGATCGTTTGTTGATAATGAAGAATAACTTGGATAGAGCAAAAAAGGTGCTGGGAGAAAACAAATTGAAATATAAAAGGTGTGAAGATTTGAGAAGGAAGGCTGGTCCTGAATATAAGGTGGGAGACTTAGTTTGGCTTTCTACCCGGTACCTAAAAATTAAGGGGAAGAATAAATTCAGTCCACGATTTGTAGGCCCATTCGAGGTAGAGAGAATCATCAACCCTGTGGCAGTACGATTGAAATTACCCAAGCAATTGAAGGTACATCCTACTTTCCATGTTAGTCTTTTAAAACCAGTTTGTTCAGGAACTAGATTTAGAACACCACCGTCCCCTGTGATTTTGGAGGATTCATCTGAGGAATTTGTGGTTAAACAAATTTTGGATTCCAGGAAAGTGAGGGGAAGGTTGCAGTATTTAATTGATTGGGAGGGATATGGACCTGAGGAACGATCATGGGAAGATTCAGTTGATATACATGCCCCCCGTTAAGTGGCTAAGTTTCATGCTAAAAATCCACATAAGGTAGACCCAGAGACTGGGCATTAGGAGGGGGGTACTGTCAGGTTTCCTTCCCCTATTCAGGCTATTTTCCCTTATTCAAGTTTCCTTCTCATTATTTCTCTTTATTTATCCTTTTCAGATTAGCCTTGTGTGGGTGGGAAGTTTTCTATTGTAGTTGGTTTGGCCTTAACTTGCTGATTCAGAATCCTGGTTCTGACCCAAGGCAAAATGAAGTCTCACAGTGACAGCTCTGATTGGTTAGAAGACACTGCAGAACAACAATGAACATTCTAAACTGTCACTCTGTGCCTTTCATCATCTAAACCCCAGCTGAGAGGACGTGTTTAGTGGCTACTCCTGCTTTAGACTTGGGCCTGGTGGATTTTAGCCTTCAGGCTTTAGCAGTTGAGCGGCTACTTTCTTGGGGGTTTCTGGAGAAGCTATCAGTTGTCAGGAATTTGTTTTTGAAGACAGGAAACTCTGAAGATCCTTATGAATTCGCTCAGGAGATAAGTGACTTTATTTGTACTGCAACTCTGTTCATCCTAATGACATTTTCCTTGAAATTTCGTGAAAAGTTGTCTTTGTACTTGTACTATTGAACTCCCTGAGTGCGCTTGAACGCTATTTGTAAATACGCGTATACTTGTAATCTGAGAATATCGTTGAACTTTAGCGCGCGCATCTGTTCGTCGCGTGTGATTTCAAGAGCGCGTGTGTTTTCCAGTGCGGGTGCTCCTTAGCGCGAGAATCTGTTTGTCGCGTGTGAATTCAAGAGCGCGTGTGTTTTCCAGCGCGGGTGCTCCTTAGCGCGAGAATCTGTTCGTCATGTGTGAATTCAAGAGCGCGTGTGTTTTCCAGCGCGGGTGCTCCTTAGCGCGAGAATCTGTTTGTCGCGTGTGAACTCAAGAGCGCGTGTGTTTTCTAGCGCGGGTGCTCCTAGCTGGAGATTCATTCGTCGCGCGAGAACTTTAAAGCGTGCGAGTTTATAGCGCGTGTGCTTCCTGACGCGATAATCTAATTGCCGCGTGAGAACTTTATTGCGCGTGTGGTTTCTTGCGCGTTTCCTTTTGATCGCGTGTATTCGTTCGCGAGTGAACTCTTTGCGCGTGAATTCTATGTGACGTGGTTAGGCAAGCGCGTGTGTTTTTCTGCGCGTGGATTTTGCTTTCCGTGCGCTTGTTCTTCAACCCAGGAAGTTTTCAACGTGAAGTTCATCTGTATGGAAATAACCCGCGTGTGAGTTTAACACGTGTTTTCTTCAAGGATTCACAAACTCAATAGAATTGTAAATTGTTTGAAAAGTTTGAAAGAAAAAGAAAGAATATATAAAGACAATCTAACTGGACAACCAGTGCATTTTGGAAAAGAGACAAAGAACAAAGCTTTCCAGATTTGCCCAAAGTAAGAAGTTGCTGTGAATTTCAAGAGTCTCAAGTAAGAGAGAATTTCAGCTTCTTTACAAGCTTCTCTAAGAAATTTCAAGAGAAGAGCCAGGTATGATTCTTAATTATTAGTTAAGGATTTAAAGTCTTCCCATTCCTAATGTTAAGTAAGTAAATAAAGGAATTGTATCTGCTTTTCTTATATCCTCTGCAGGTTCAGCTCTGGTTAGCCTTGACGCAGTCTGCCTGGTGTTGTTTTGTTATCCACTTCCCCCTTTCCCTTTGGGGTGCAGTTTACAGAGCTGAATTGAAATCTAGTTCTGGGAATTACATTTCAGGGGGATTGTCGGGGGTTCAGCAGCTTCCGCGGACACAGGACCTCTCAGCCTGACAGAACGTTACAGAAGAAACAGAACCCCTCGCTAACGCTGCAATCGATGATCCTGAAGCAGAAAATAGCACTGTGAGTGAGTCAGAGAATCTCTCTGAGCCCGTGGGGCTTGGGGAACCATCCATTTTGTCTCCACACTCTTTGGAAAAGTCATTTCTGGAAACCATTGCTTCGAATTCTGCAACTTCCGTTGCCTCTGATACGTTGCTTCCGTCGGGGAGTGACGTTACCTTATTTCCGGATCAAACAGTACCGGGAACCACCAGATATAATCTTCGGCGGAGAAAATAGACCTACAGCACGGTTTGACTGTGTATTCAAAAGAAGGAAAGGATCATCAAGGGCTTGCTTTTGCCCAAATTTTGAGAAAGAGGGCTCTGTCGGCTAGGGTTGGGGAAGGACTAAGAAGCTGCGCAACTGGTGGGTTGCCAGCAATGAACATTGGGGTTTCCATCCGAAGACTACGATGCCTGCCACCACTACTGCCCGTATTGGACTTGTAAATAAGGGGGTGACCAACTTGGACAATGAACAATGTGCCTGGGCCCTGAAAACGTATTGCTGTGTTTTGATGATAATAATTAGGGTTTTTATAGTAACTGCTTTAGGATTCTGGTACGATTTATCCTCTAGAGACTCTTTTGCCAACTGAAATTGCACCTACTGTTTTTACTCCTTTTGTACACCTGCATACTCTGTCACCTAGGGACTCTCAGCATAGACAGAAGTATCCCAATAATACTATGATGCTGATTATGAATTCGACACATGCCATTTTTAACAAAACCAATTGCTGGGTCTGCTCGCATTTACCGCAACATGGGGATAAGGGGCTAGGTTGGTATATTCATCCTTTACCTTTGACAACTGCTTGTTATGCTTCTCTTAGAGCACTGTTCTTTGGCCGATGGAATGATAGCATCTCTGGGAACTTTGATGGAACTAATTTGAATGATTTTGAGAAACGTGTTCTGACTCCCCTGGGATGCTTGCTTTTCGCAAATAGGAGTAAACTCAACGTTGCTTTAATTAGGCCTTCTGATAGACTATCCCGTCCTTTCCAATCTTTAGTTTCCTTTAAAATGGCTCTGATAGGCAATAAGGATGCCGTGCCCCCTTCTTACTCTATTAAACCTAGCCCCGATTCAGTTTCTTTCTGCATACAGAGGAATGGTACCCGGTCAATGGGAGATTTTAAAGAAAGGCTCTGCCAACGTTGCAAATTTGACTGGGGAAAACAGACCTTCGTATGTCGGCGAACCTGTCTATTTCGTTTGCGGTAATGTAGCATTTCCATGGTTGCCCAGGGATTGGCAGGGAACCTGTTATTTAGGGATCCTGTTACCTGGGGTATTCATAGCAAGCACTTTGGAAGTTTCAAAGGCTTGTTCACGGCGGGACGAGAATGGTGATACCCCCGCACAAGTGATGGGAGATATAGCAAAATCAGTCGTGCCATTTTGGGGGAAGATAGCAAATTACGAAGACATCAGGAGACTAGCGAGAGTACTGGAGAGAACCATCAACCGGACCACAGATATACTCTATAACATGACATTAGAGCAGAAAGCGATAAGATTAGTAGCACTCCAGAACCGGATGGTATTAGAGGTCATTCTGGCTGAACGTGGTGGACTATGTAAATTAGTGGGGTCCGCTTACTGTGTTTTTGAACCAGACTCCTCCCCAACCATTTTCAAAGCAATTCAGAATCTGCATGTCCTTAGTTCAGAAGTGCATGTTCCCGAGGGGAACTGGAATCTTAGTGTTTGGTTTTGGGATTTCTTGCGATCTTGGGGTTGGAAGGTACTTTCGGTTTTGTTGATCATTTTGGGAGTTCTGCTATTCCTTTGTTGTTGCATCCAATGTCTGCCTAGTATATGTTCGATGCTAGGGGGATGTTGTGCTCAGGCGATAGGTAAGATAGGACACAAAGTATATGCCCCGGATATAACTTCCAAGGAGTATGTGTTAAAAGAGATCTTAGTGAATGACCTGATGCCATAGATATCTCTGACGGCGATTCAGGGTGTATGGGCGATGACGTATGGAGTTACTTGCAAGGAAACCAGAAGTAGTCTTAGCACTTGGCATAGGCCAAAAGGAGGGTTTGTCAAACTGGATATTAAATTATGCCTCCTATTGTAAACGATTGTATGTATATTGGCCTACGCCAAGTTGCATAAAACTGTACGCGAATAACTCTCTACGGCAAGGTCTTGACCTTAGAAATTGATGTAAGCCGCCATCTTGAATCAAACTGCCATTTTAGGTTCTCTTGTTGTGTAAAAGTCACCCTGTACATCAAAATGGTGGACGATGCCATTCCGAACAGAATCTGGTCGACATGACCTCCGTACAGCTAATGTATAACTTGCCGGCAAGCCACTTGTTAGGGTCGTGAAACGAGACCTTGTCCTTCTGTTGACCTGCATGTAAATGGATTACCTGTATCAACGGAACTGATCTATGCGCATACTGAAGTATGTATTAGAAGATTGACCTGGAAGAGACCCTAGACCAGTAATACGTTCATGGAATGGTTAATCCGCGAAGGGGTTGGACAACAGGCTGGAGAAATGTATAAAAGTCTGAATGTCCCAATCTACAGTCTCTCACTGAATACATCGAACCCCGTTGAAGTTTGTTGTGTTGTACTGAGGGCCGATAGCTATCTGACCTGTCATTGACTTTGTCATTGCTTGACCTTAAAATAAAGTACTTTGTATGTTTCTTTGTAACCAGTGTTTGGCGTGTTTCCTTTGGGTTTCCCGGCCTCATATTATTTTTCTCTTTTCACAAAGCATAGGTAGGGTGTGAAGATGCTGGCCATATAAAACAAAAAAGGGCAGAATGAAGAGCATTCTTATAGGCAAACCCGGCCATACACATCATTTTAAACAATGTTTCTTGATGTTTCAAGCACAAACATTGCAAGTATTATTTCAGTGTTTGGTCCAGGTGCTCGGTTTGACTATCAGTCTCTGGATGCTAGCTGAAGAGAAGCGTACATCAATTCCCCAAAGGGAAGTCAGACCCCTCCATGAGCAGGAGGTGAACTGAGATCCCTTGTACGACACAATGACAGAAGGAAGGCGAAACAGAGGGAAAATTTGCCAGAAATAGAGGTCAGGCAAAGTGGGAGCAGGGGGAACACTTGAGCAGAGTATAAACCAAGCTGTCATGATGAACAACAGGGGAACATGGGGACTGGACATCCTGATGCAGCACTGGTTGTGCAAAACCCACTTTAAGATGGCCGCCACGAGGAAGACACGTGCCCAGCCAAGATGGCTGCCACTGTGGGCACAGTCCAAAAAGTCATGGAGATGCTCCAGGCACTCAAAATGGGCCCAGGGCTGTATAAACTACACCTTGGGCCCACACTGGTGCTACTGTTCCTTTCCAGCTACCTTGAGCGCTCTCACGCTAAATGCTTAGCAGCTGCTTAAAAGTGTTGGAACTCCATTTCCACACGCCAGTCCTCCAGAGCCACACCTGAAACAAAAAGAACAGAGACAAGTAAGAGCAGATTCACCCAATGCAACTCCCCTTACCCCACATCTACCTTGGGGGGGGAGCCTGCCTTTTTGCTGCATGTCCCGGTCAGCATTTCCTAGCATCCCGGACCTAAAAAAAAGAAGAGAAACGCATTAACCTGAGAAATTACAAAGGCATGCACCGCACAATCGAACTCGCATGCACGCAGCAGCAGCAACGTGAGACCAGAGGCTCTGAGGCACAACATGTCCTTCGCTCAACAGCAGCACGCACCCAAGGACAAAAAAAGCACATAAAAAGCACATAAGAGAGCATGCTTTTGAACCCATAAGTCAAGAAGCCAAGAAACTCTCCAGCAGCATGCACATGAGGACACAAACAAAGAGTGCAAGACTTTAAAACAGCAAAAGAAAGCAGGAGAAAGCAAGCAAGATGTCAACCCTCAACCCAACACAAGGTGAAGCAACTGAGCTGGTTACAGCAGACCTGAACTGCAACCATTGAAGTAACTGGTGGAACACTACTTATCACCTGCATCCTCTGGTGGGTCCAATACCCATAGGGAGCTGCTAGGACTGGGTGGGGAGTCAGGGATTTGTATAAAAACCCCTTTCACTCTTCAGAGGAACCGGCTTATGAAAAGTCACCCTGAGGGCAGACCGCTTAACCACAAAACCCCATTTCTTCTCGGAAATGCCATTTCTGCCTGGGTTACTAGGTGGTGCGGGGAATTCCACGAGGAGCCAGGAATTCCTGCAAGACATAAGGTAAACGCTGTCCACACCAACCCAAACTGTATGCTGCTTCTTCAGTATTGGGAGGTCTGTTCTAAAGTCCATAGTGACCATGTACCATCGTTTATGTGGTATCAGCATGGGTTGTAACAAACCTATGCATTTGCCTCTGGTGTTTTTACTCTGTGAGCCTATTGCACAGGACATGACATAATCAATAATGTCTTGGCTCATCTTAAGTCACCAACAGACGCGCTGCAGCAGGGCTAAGGTCTTGTTTTGGCTTGGGTGTGCTGAGATTTTGGAATCATGAGACCATCAAAGGGCCAGTTGTCTAGTGTGGTCTGTGGGAAGAAACAGACGTCCCTGAATGAACGGAAACCCATCATGGAATACAGTGTTGCATTTCTGGATGGCCATAGTGTGTTGGTGTGCACATTCTCTAACGTTGTGAGGTAAGGAGGGGAAGTCCACAGACAAACAAATTGCATGCCACGTAGTATGCAATCAGGACATTCAGGCTAGTGCTCATCTTCTGATTGTCGGAACAAGGAATTGGCCTTGTCATGTTACAAGCAGGGAAGATGTTTAATGATGAAATCAAAAGCAGAGAATAAGAGGTGCCACCTAACCTGATGACTATGCGCACATCTCAGGGACGGTTACCAGACATTTGGTCGAAAAAAAAAGGTTGACAGGACAAATGGTCGACACCATTTGGTCGAAAACCAAATGGTCGAATTTTTTTTTTTTGTATTTTCACATTTTTTTTTTTTTTTTGGGGGGGGGTCCCCCCAACCCCATTTTTTTCTAAAAAACCCTTTTTTTCCCTAAACGAAAACCTAAAAAATATATATATAAATTAAAAAAAAATTCGACCATTTGGTTTTCGACCAAATGGTGTCTACCATTTGTCCTGTCGACCTTTTTTTTCGACCAAATGTCCGGACACCCTCAGGGACACCATGTTCACAATGTATTGGTGATCTAAATACATGGTGACAGGATGTTTGGCACCTATCAGGTGATGTCTACAAATCTGAAAAGGTGTCTTTAATGGCCAACATTTCTTTTTCTGTAATGGTATAGTACAATTCAGTAGAAGTGAATTTAGAGGAATGGAAAGCAACCAGATGCATATGACTAGTAGTTGGGCAATCTTGAGAAATGATTGCTCCAAGAGCAAAAGAAGAGGCATACCCCTCAACAAAAAACACGATATCAGGAACCAGATGCTGCAAGGCGGGGGCTATACACTGGAATTAAACAGTGGGACCGGTCAACTTAGTCCGGGGAGCTGTGATGGCAGAGAATCTGCGCATAAAGCGTTGATAAAAAACTGCGAAACCAAGAAACATCTGAAGGGCTTTCATGGTTATGGGTATGGGCCATTTCAAGATGGCGTGTACCTTGGCTGCACTCATAAAAGCCCCCTTGTCTGATAAATGATACCCCAATAATTCCAGTTCTTGGATATGAAAGAGGCATTTTTCAGCTTTTGTGAACAATGCGTTCTGTCTCAGTCTACAATGAACCTCAGAAACATGGATGACAAGTACAAGAGGGGATGATGAGTTTATCAAAACGTCATCCAGATAAATCATATCCTTGATATTCAAAATGTCACGAAAGTCATCATTCATGAAATTCTGGAAATTTGCTGGGGCGTTGCAAAAGCTGAAGAGCATAACTAGGTATTTGTATAGTATATACCTAGTACAAAAAGTGTTTTTCCACTCGTCACCTTGCCGGACTCTTACCAGATTGTACCCCGAAGATCCACTTTGGAGCAAATGGTGGCATGGTTTAGCTGATATAACAAAATAGATATCAATGGTATGGGGTACCTGTTGACAGTTATCTGATTCACCTCTCTGTAATTCACACAAGGCCTTAGAACACCCTCCCTCTTTGGGACGAAAAAGATGGGACTTGCAGCAGGTGACTGAGAGGGTTGAATGTGAACATTCCTTAATGCCTTGTCAATGTATTCTTTCAGGGCTTGATCTTCCTTGGGTGTCAAGGAATAGATTCGGGTGCATGGGATAACAGCACCTGGAATTAAATCAATCATGCAGTCATAAGCCAGATGTGGAGGGAATAGTTTGGCCTGGTGTTTTCTTCGAAAACATCCAGAAAGGAATGGTATTCTGAGGCAACGCCTGTGAATACAGCCCCCACCCAATGACTAGCTGAAACCATGGCTTGCTAGTGGGTACATGCCACAGAGTTATTCTGTATACAGTGTTCATGACAGGTGGGAGAAGAGAAGGTAAGAGAATGCTGCTCCCAGTCTATTGACAGATTATGTTTGGTCAGCCACAATATTCACAGAATAATACTGCATTGAGGGGCGGTCGATAAGATCGAAGGAAGGTAACTCTGCATGGTCAGAGAGCAGGGTCAACAGAAGAAAACGGGTCTGTTGTCTGATAGGAACTGATATTAAGGCCATACCATCTACAGTTCGGAAGGTTCGGGAATAGTTTTGCCTATAATGGGCAGTGCCATCGAAGAAGCCAAGCCCAAATCGATGTAATTGCCTGAGGCCCCAGAATCATTTAAAACAAAGAACTTCATACCGTCAGAACTCAGAGTGACTAGGGTTGCGTCCACAAAGAAATGAGTGGTAAAGTCTGTGGAGCAGCTCTTGAGGGGTGTTTCATGGATTAGGCTCATCCAAACTCCTCTACTATGAATGACCCTTCAGAAAAGTAATCATCTTATTTGGCTTCTTGGGGCACTCATTTACATAATTACCTGTATTACTGCAATAGAAGCAATCGTTAGCAGAATGCTGTCTTTTTCTTTCAATCAAGGATAATGGCCCTCAAATGGTCCCTATTTTCTTAGGCTCGGTAACAGATTCTGAAGACGTGGAGGAAGAAGGGGGGAAACAACAGAGGAAAAGGGGCCAACTTCTGTATTTCCGCTCTGCATTCTGTCCTTCTTGAATCCACTTGCAGTACCAGATAGACCAGATTCGGCTATTGAGAAGGCAAAGTGGGTATAACAGCTAAAGCTTCCTTCAAGGTATCACTAAGACCCCTATAAAAGATGGCGGCCTTATTTTGTTTAGGCTAGGCTGTCTCAGCAGCCAACTGAATGAAATGTGTTATATATTGCAGAAGGCTAATCTTGCCCTGAGCTAATTCCAATAGCTCCAGGTCACGAGCTTGGGCCTTAAAATGGGTATCAAAGACCATTGTCATCTCATAAAACAATACATCAAAATCGCACAAAACAGGACTGTTGCCTTCTAACAGTGGGTCAGCCCAGGTGGCCGCTAGTACACCTAAATGTGACAAAGTGAAGGCTGTCTTCATAGTAGAATCAGTAAAAGATAACGGCCTACACAAAAAATACAATTTGCACTGATTTAGAAATGTAGAGAAACATTCAGGCAGGGCTAAAGGAAATGGAGTGGGGACATAAGCGGGAGCAGGAGTACCCCACTGGGGCTATGTTAGCAATGGGAGGAATGGGTGCTGCAGTTGCAAAGTCCCCAAATTCATCAGCAGGGGGTAAAGGATGTCGACCACTCTGAATGAGATCCACATGCTGGTGTAGGGCTGCATTAGCAGTAGTCTTGTCTGCCCTAATGGTGGTGATAGCCTGCACTAGTGCCACTAGCGGATCCGCAGTGGCATCCTTCTTAGTTCAGGTGGGACAATAAGGCTCCTTAATCTGTCACAAACTTGTCCTGGGTGAACTAATACACCTTCCTCCCCGTGAACCAGCCAGAAGATACAAACTGGACACCCTGGCTGGCTAATAGGGCAAAACAGAGGAAGAAACCGGAGTACCGGCAGAAGCCGCCAGCCAAAAAGTAATGCAGACAGGTTAGGATTAGGAACACAAAGAATAGGATCTGTTACATGCACCAAATTAACTGCAACAGGCATACCTCTGGCACGAGTAAGGAAGGACAGCAAAAGACAGCAGGGAGACAGCAGATAAGGACGGGGGGATCACCAGAGCGGAACAAGGGTGTATCTAAGTTAAGGGAGAATATCAGGCAGCACGAGGGTGCAAATGGGAATGGGGAGAAGTGAGCAAAGAACAAGAGCTAGGTGAAGACATTACCCAAAGGGCAATCCAAGTAAGTTGAATCTTGAGAGATAGCCAGGGGTAAGTAATCCAAAAGGGTTAATGCAGGTGGAGCACCAAAATCCTAGGGCAGTCCAAAATCTAAAAGCCCAAAGGTTCTGTGTGCAGGAAGTATCAATCCGAGTCCAAGTCACCAAATCCAGGGACACCACAGCAATCCAAAATTCAGGCAAAAAGAAGGGTCCAAAACATGGGCAACCCAGACAGCAAAACATAGTAGCAAGGAACACAGCCAAACACCATGAAGCAGTTGAGTAGCACTGTGTCCAGTTCCTGTGCCTCTTTTCAAGTGCTGCAAGTCACATGGCTGGCCCAGTGAAGTTGGGGATGCTGTAGGCTGCCAGCCAGCCTACAGGTAAGACCCCATGGGCAGCACGACCGTGGCAGCAGTCTGCATGGGGTCTGCAACAGGCCACAAAGAGGCAGAAGACAGCGGGGCTGGTCAGCGACACGCCAAAATCAAACTTGCAATGAGAAGCAGGGACACCGGTCAAAGGTAAGTGCAGGGGGGCGGTGCGAGGAGCGCATGACAATTACACCCTTCTCTGCTCAGGTCTTTGAGGGGGTTGAAGGTGTGGCCTGGTAATGGTCAGATTGGAAGTTGAGAGGAGGTTGTTGCAGCAGATAGGCCTTAATCCTCAGCTAACTCATTCAATTTAGCAGTCGAAGTGTCTGTCACCCCTAAAGTGTTATAATGGGGATTGAAACCATGTTTTGTCATTGTGCATGCAAAATTGTGTGCAGGCTTTAATATATGAGATGACGACTGTATTTCAGTTCTTATTGGATGGATTCAATAAGGGGTTGGCAATTTCTAATCTGAGGGCACATTGGTCAGATGCAAAGGCATTTTGGGAGGTTTGGTGGGCTACCTCTCAGGGCAAGATTGTGGGTGTCTTTTGAGAAGCTTCTTTCTCTTTAGACTAGTAGAGTATTCTCAATTTCTTCCATTGGTATTAACATTCTACAGAGTCTTTCAATTGAACCAGTGGAGGCTATTGAGTTGAAATTCCTAACACTTATTTTTTTTTCAAATTGCGCTCACATTTGCACTCTGAATGGTGGAGATTAGGATTTGGTTGTATAAGAAGCTCTTCCTGAGGATTCTATCTGATACATCAATGCATTGTGTGATGTGGAATTTCACCAAAAAGTGGTTTCTAATATCCATAGGTCACAGGATATTGTACTTCTGACCATTCATCAAAACTCATTGCTTCGAGGGTGAGGAGGGTTGACATAAATTGGATGTGCAGAAGGCCGTCTTCATGTACATTGGGAAGAAAGCACCCTTTTAAAGGGTGACAAACCTGTTTGTACCTTTTGGGACTTCAGTGGCTTGTAAGAGGGCCTTAGTGGTCTCTATCAGTCAATTGATACATGCTGTCATTTGCATGGACTATGCAACAGCCACTTTTTGTTGTAAAATCATGTTCTAGATAAGATCTGCCCTTCTCAGGGGTGAGGCATCACTTCTCTGTTTGATTGCCACTTTCATCAAGTGTAGTAATCATAGCTGCCAACACCTCTAAGTCCTTGTTTTCCTCCGTTACTTCCTGTGGCTCAATTATCCAATCAGTTAAGGTTCATTTTGCTTAATTACTTCTTTTCAATCATCTATTAGCGCCTTGTCTTGCTTTTTTGAGGGAGCTAGTTGTTCTATACAATGTTTGTTTGTTTGTTTGTTTATTTATAGGGCGCCAGAAAACCCTTGGGTAACTGGGCGCACAGAATAACAAGAATACTTAGAACTTAGTTACAAGTTACAGATTACAGGTTGTTGGTGTCGTGTGTTATATACTGTAATTACATTATATACATTCTTTAAAATTAAGGATAGCGGGTAGCATATTATTATAAACAGTAAATACATTATGTATATTTTACATGTGAGGGTTAAACATCATAAGGCATCAGGTCAGAATGTACATGGTCTCAGGTCACAATGGTCATTGCGTCGGAGCCAGGTGCGGGTGTGGTGCCTGAAGCTGTTGTAGGGCTGGTCCCTTCTTAGTTCAACTGGTAAGGCGTTCCATTACTGAGCTGCTTGCACAGGGAAGCTATTGCCTCCTGTTTTTTTTTTGTCGGAATGTCTGGGTTTGGAGGCAGAAAGAGTTGGCTGATCTGGTTAGTCGTGCAGAGGTTTTTCTTATTATTCTGTCCCTGAGGTATAGGGGGGCTGCATTGTTCAGGCATTTGAATGTTAGTGTGACAATTTTGAAGTGATCCTATTGCTAATTTTTAGCCAGTTGTAATTTCTACGCACATTCGAAATGTGCTCTCTGACTGGGAGGTTCAGGGCCGTTCTGAGCGTGTTGTTTTGCAGGGTTTGAAGTTTATTGATGATGTATTTGTTAGTGCCTGCATAAAGTGCATTGCAGTAATCCAGTTTTGAAAGGGTAAGTGCATTGGCTAGGATAATGCAGCTAGCTGGTGAGAGGAAGGGTCTGCATGATTTAATAAGTTTACCAGTATAGGCAGTGGATGAGGCCAAGGCATTCACTTGTTTCCTTAGGTCCAGGTAGAACCCAAGGGTCTTCACCTCTTTGGCGATGGGGATTATATTACCATCAATATTGAAGGAGCTGTAGTTGGAATTGAGTTTTTTTAAGTTGTTAGGTGAGCCTTGAATAAGGATCTCTGCTTTTTCGTCATTCAGGCAGAGGCCAGGGGTTGCCATCCATGCTTGAATGAGGGTGTACATTTTGTTTGCTAAAGCTGTATCCGTAGTGAAATGTCCCGAAAGGGGGATGAGGATCTGGGTGTTGTCTGCATAATTTATGTAGGTGACACCCAGTCTGTCCAATTTGCTGAATAGAGGTTTTGTAAAGATATTGTACATCGTTGGCGAGACACAGGAGCCTGTGGGACTCCACATGTTGATAGGGTCTGTGGCGTCTAAGGTGAAGAAGACTTGCATACTTCTATTGTCGAGTAAGGATTGGACCCAGGCTATAGCTTCGCTTTTGAAGTGGGTGGCTGACGCTAGGTGTTTGCAGAGTACTGCGTGGTCCAATAGGTTGAAAGCCGCTGACAGATCAAGGAGGAGTAGCATAGCTGTGTTTCCTTTGTCGTTGAGCTCGCCGATTTGGGCTTTAAGATCTATAAGTGCGGTCTCAGTGCCGTGCTGAGGTCTGAAGCCCGATTGACGAGTGCCAAGGAGTTGGTTAGTCTCCAGGTATTTTTGGATTTGGAGATAGGCCACTCTGTCAATTATCTTCAGGAGGAAAGGGACAGTAGTGATGGGCCTATAGTTGGTGGGGATGGAGGGGTCTAAGGTTTGTTTGTTAGCAGGGGGAGAACCCAGGACTCTTTTAAGCTGCTTGGGACTGTGCTAGATGAGAAGGAGGCGTTGATGAGTTTGGTGACGAAGGGGGCTAGGTCTCTGGCAGAATTCTTAATTATCTGGGGCGGGCAGTAATCACCTTTGCAATTGGAAGGTTTTAGTGAGGCAATGATTTTTTCAGTTTCATGAGTGGAAACTTTAGCGAATTTGAAAGGTGTTAGGCTAGGTTTGGGCGTGGGCGTGGGCATACTGGGAGTTTCGTTGAGAGGGAGCAAGACCTTTTTTATATTAATTTTATATTGTAATGTTTTCACTTTGTTTGCGAGGGCATTTTGGATATTGGTACACCATTGCTTGTCTTTGGGTACGTTATCGGGTGGTGGTATGGGAGATTCAAGTTCTCACAGGATTGCAAATAATTCCTTTGTATTGAGCATGCGTTGGAGATTCTATCGTTATAGATGTCTTTTTTAGCTTGGATGATAGCTTTCTTGTAGTTAGTAGCGCATAGTTTGAGTTTAAGTTTGTTTTCAGCTGTAGGGGTGTGTCGCCATACAGTTTCAAGATTCCTTTTTTCCAGTCTCAGTTCTTTTAGGTGGAGGGTGAACCAGGTATTAAGGTGGGATTGTTGTTTACTTTTACAGTTCTTCAGTGGGGCAATGGTGTCCATGGCTATGGCCATGGTGTCGTCATATATTTTGACCATGGTGTCTGGGTCAGAATCAGTTGGCAGGGCATTGATAGCAGGGAGGAGCAGGGGTAAGATATTGCCAGGTGTGATGTTTTTTCTGGATCTAGTGGGGTCCGATGGTGCCATTATTTTTTCAATTCTGAGCATCTTGTTGAATGTTAGGTAGAAATTAATGAGGAAGTGGTCAGTCCACGGCTGGGGTGTAATTTTGGTGATAGTAGTAGGGCAGTTGGAGGTGGCTACCCAGTCTAATATTCTCCCTTTGTCATGGGTGGGGGTGTGAACTTTTTGGGTGAGGCCATGTCCCTTAAGCATGGTGGAAATAACTTACGCTTGTTTGTCATCTGGGTCGTTAAGACCTAGGTTAAGATCACCAAGGTTCATTGTCTGGGGTGACTTTAGTATTATTTGTGTACATGTTGTAACAAACAGGTTACTTCTCACCTGCCATGGATTTTTTTTATGTTCAGTAGCTTTAATTTTCAGTGTGTTCTTTATGTGTAATGTATACACTCCCCTCATTGCTATGATCTGCCAAGTTATTCAAAAGTTCACATGCACCCTACTCTATGTTCTCATTTCTAGTAGATGTGCCTCCATTTTATTGCTGCTCATGACTGATCAGCTGGAGTGTACCAGTCATATGTCGATATTTATCATTATGTAGAGCCTAAAATCGCTGCAAGATTTTAGTTTGCTGATAAATATCATCCTGTCATTTATTACACAATTTTAGCTGAATTTCCACAGAAAATTGTAGGGTTCCCATGACGGGGGCCATTGTTGATATACTCATTATTTTCCTCCCCAGATGTGTTAACAAATAAGTTTGGGCTAGCCGTCAGGCTGTTATTTATGTGGCCGCTCTCTCCACCCATTGGCTGCCCTCCATTATTCACTCTTCATTTCCACGTCTCATGCTGGACTTTCCGCTGCTAGGATGTTGGCATTTTATGTTTGCAATGAGAAACATAAATTCAATAGAGAGTTGTTATCTATTGATGTTGACTTCGTACTATCCATTGCAGATGCGTGTTCCTTAGCAGGACTTTCTGCTGGAAAATATGCGGTTATTTTACCTTTCCAGGTATTTCCGTTGCTTGAAATATGGGTGTTTTGCACCATCTCCACTCCCTCCTCATTAGTTAGTGACCCTGAGTTGATAGTGCTGGTAATGCTAAGACGCTTTCTTGTCAACTTTTCTATTGTGTACATTATAGGCTAGCTTTTTCTGTTTATAAAGATTTACACACTAGACAGCCTTTCTGCATAACATCTTTTATGCCCCCGAAATTAGGCTCAACAAATTTCTTGATTGTGTAGTAGTCTGCCAGAAATCACAAATTGTTGTTTCACTTAATCACCAATCACCCGAACTGCAGACTGCAAGACTACAGAAACGTAGACCGCACTTTGCCACTAACATGCTCATGCTACGCGAGGCCCTGATTTTAAAGTAGTTACCAGACATCCAAGTCAAACACAGAGGGAGTAGACAGGAGCAGTCCACTGCAGATTCCGCAAAACATAGGACTGCAAGATTGCAGACACTTAGCTGCACTTTTCCGCTCACGCGAAGCAGTGATTTTAAAGTAGTTAAATTTGAACACAGAGGGAGTAGACAGGAGTAGTCCACCGCAGAATCTGACAAACACAGGACTGCCAAACTGCAGACACTTGGCCTCATTTTATGCACTGTCTGATGATGTTTAGAAACAGTTCTTTACACGAGGCAGCAGCAAACCATGCTGAAAGTTGATGTTGTAGAACTGGCTGCCAAAATTTCTGATGAGAAAAATCTGGAAGTGGTGATGTAATGCCCTGAATAAGACTTGGAGCTCTGCTTAAGGACTAAACATTGGTCTCATGCAACAAGGACAAGGATGAGATTCTGCAGTAGGTATGTTTGTGTTGGAGGTGATAATAATGATTGTTACTGTGTTTAAAGAAAACCGCTGTGCTGCATTGCTAGTTAGATCTGGATTATTCTACCATTAATTAAAGTACTTCATGAATCTGTCTGCAAAATATTGTATGCTTCCTACTAGGGCCCCTCATTGACAAATGTGCCCCCATAGTGTTAGGGAGAATTCTCATAAATGTGCTAATTCCCTTCACCTTAGAGACCCCCAGCAAATTTGCAGGATTTTTACAGAGTTAACACTTTTGAAGGCATGGGAAATCTATTGTTGTTAGAATCTATTTGTGATGCCTGCTCTCCTGAACTGAGACAGCACTTGACTGACTCTAAGGAAATTGATCCAAAGAAACTAGCCAAAGCTGCTGACTTGTGGGTTGCCAACAGGGCTACTCACAAGGATTCTGGGGCAACTCAGATGAAGGATGATGGGAAGCAGCAGAAGAAAGATGGCAAAGAGAATTCTTATACCTCCAATCCAAAAGAGGGCCCCAAACATAAAAAGGGTAAGCTACAAATAAAAGCGAATCAGGCTAGTGAAACCTCTGGTGCTAAACCAGAGGGAGGTCAGCAGAAACCCCCATTTGTAAAAACATTTGGAAAATGTTATGCTTGTGCGTCTACTGACCGTGTGAAATGGAATCCCAGATGCAAGGGTAAACCTTCAGGGATCCACACTGCCTCCTTAGCCTTTTGCCCAGAGGGAGAAGTAGAAATGGCAAGTGGAAACGTTCAACTACTGTCTGAAGACCCCATTGGAGTCTCTGCCAGTGTTTCTTTAGTGTCCCTGGGTCTGTGGGAACAGCAGAATTTAGATGTCTATAATTCAATTCCAGATAACACAAAAGAATATTATAAGGACAGTGTACTTATAAATGGTCAGGAGACCCCTGCCATTAGAGACAATGGGGCCAGCATTACAGTGGTGGATGAATCTTTTTTCAAACCTGAGGATGTTGCTAAGGCACCCAAAGGCCTCACGAAGCTTGCTTGAGGCACTTTTCAAAAGCTTCCAAGATTAGCAGCTCTCACCCAGTGCAACAACATGACTGTCAAGATACCTGTTAGTGTGCAGAGCGAGGAGCCTGGGAGAGTCCTGTTGGGGAATTACTTTAAAACTCTTGAAGTTGTATCAAGCGCCCCAGGCCTCCCAGGCCTCCCACTAAGAGGAAACAGGAACAGAGCAGGAAGGCCAGAGAGAGTAGCTTAACGGACTCTCCAGAGGATGTTACAGAAGAAACTATAACACCCAGCCCACAGGAACTACTAATTGCTATTTCTAAGAAGAAGGAGACAAAGGGGAAACCCAAGGTCTCAAAGAAAAAGCAAGAGAGCACTCCTGTGCTTCCAACCAGGACATCTCTGAGAGGACTGTCCAAAGTCACACCTGTGACTGCTCCACCAGCAGAGGCTGAGTGTGAGGTACAACCAGGAAAGTTTGAATCAGCTGCTGAAGATTCAGAGCTGGAAGAAGAACTTCCCCCTGTTGGACATCTGGATCCTAAAGACCATCCTGAGCTGCAGTCTTTACTGGCAGGAGGAGGCTCCTGTATGGCAGACTTCAGTAGAGGTCAAAGAGAGTCTCCTACTCTTGTGGGACTTTGCCAACAGGCAGCTTCTCAGCTGGACGGGCAAGAGCCAGGGAAGCACAGGTTGTACTGCGAAGATGGCCTCTTCTACAGTGAACCAACGCAGTCTATCCCAGGGGACTACAGAAGACTTGTAGTGCCTCTAGAGAAAATGCAACAGTTCCTACAGTTAGCCCATGAGATTTCTTTGGCTGGTCACTTAAGTTTTAAGAAGACCAAGGAAAGGCTTTCTCTATATTTCTACTGGCCTAAGTTCTGGTCTGATGTAGATACATTCTGTAGGAGCTGTTACACTTGTCAGACATCTGCCAAGATTGGAGCCAAGAATGTGGCACCTTTGGTGCTTCTCCCAGTGGTGGGAGTCCCTTTTCAGAGGGTAGGAATCGACATTGTTGGTCCCTTAGATGACCCTCCAACCTCTTCAGGCAATCAATTTATATTGGTTGTAGTAGACCAGTAGACATGCTACTAGGTATCCTGAAGCCATACCTATGAGGACAGTTACGGCTTAGGCTGTTGCTAAGGCCCTAGTTGGTATTTTTAACAGGGTTGGTTTTCCTAAGGAAGGAATCTCTGACAGGGGATCAAACTTTATGTCCCACTACATGCAGGCCATGTGGAAAAACTTTAGAGTGACTTACAAGTTCTCAACTGCCTACCATCCCCAGACGAATGGATTGGTAGAGAGGTTTAATAGAACTATGAAGAGCAGGATAGGTGCCTTAGAGGAACCCCTTAGAAGAAAGTGGGACCTTCTACTGCCATGCCTTCTATTTGCTTATAGAGAAGTCTCTGAGGAGGAAGTTGGATTTAGTCCCTTTGAGCTTCTCTATGGTCATCCAGTTAGAGGTCCATTGGCCCTAATTAAGGAGGGGTTGGAGAGTGCACCTTCACCCAAGCCAGTGAGAGTCACTGACTATGTGCTCGGCCTCCGCAGGAGAATGACACACATGATGACAGAAGTGTCTGATAACTTGAAAGCAGGTCAGACTCTGTTGAAGCATTGGCATGACCAGAAGGCCAACATGGTTGAGTTAACTCAAGACCAGCATGTTCTCTTTATGGTACCTACAAGGCAGGGAGCATTACAGGACAAATGGATTTGACCCTTCAAGGTTGTGGGAAAACTTGGAGAGGTCAACTATCTGGTGGACTTAGGCAACCCTAAGGAGGCCCCAGCGTCTTTCACACCAACCATCTAAAATCCTATGTCTCAAGACCAGAAGTGGGAGCTTTGTTTGTAGCTTCAGCTCAAGAGGAGGAGGAGGAGAGTGAACCTCTACCTGATCTCCTCAGGGGACAAACTTTAGATGGAAAGATAGAACGAATTAACCTATCTTCTAATCTGTCACTGAAACAACAGGAGGAATGCAAGTTTCTGTTAAATCAGTTTGCCTCCCTGTTTTCACTATCACCAGGCTTGACCGCTTGGGGCCAGCATGATATTCTGACTGGTGACTGTTTACCTGTTTACCTGTTAAAAGCAGAGGTTACAGGATGTCAGATCATGTAAGAACCCACTGTTAAGTATTTCAGTCAGGAAAAAGCGCATTTTACTATTTGTTTAAATCCGGTTTTCATCTCCAGCAAATATACACTTTCTGCAGCTATAGTTCTTTTCTTGAGTGCTGGAGTTGTTTTGCAGCATGGATACAGTTACAGGCATCTATTTAGAGTCTTTCTATGGATAGCTGATTCTTGATACTGTTGCTAAGAAAATAGATGTGTTTCTTGTGTAAAATGAAAACAAAGCCCCTGGTTGATTTTTCAAAGATACATTGGACAGGAGCTGTCACTCAAATGAGGCCCGGTTCCTCTGAGACACAATGAATGATCCTGGGCATTGCAGGGCCTTTTTAATCACAGTGCTTCATGAGAAATGTATGACTTTAGTGCCAAGCAGCACTTTTAAGGTTGAGAAAGTGTCATTTTAAAGAGGCATTTTTGGGTTTTCAGCAAACTAATGCTGCCTCTTTCACTTCGCTCCCTGTTAAATGTTGCAGAGCACACTGGCATATTCCTTCAGTGAGTGCTCTGTTCCACCCCACCTGAAATGTGTGTGTAGCAGGGTGGTGCAGCCATTTTCTGGTTGTTATAAAAATGCAGTTTAGAGATCTTGGCACTCACAGGAGTCAGCGCGGCCATTTTCTGCTATTTCTTGCACCAATGCAGTAAAGTGATGTAGCATAACACAGCTGCGTGGGTCAAAATATCCCACACCACATAAAGGAGGAGGTCAACAAGATGCTTTATCTCAGGGTGATAGATCCCTCTACAAGTCTATGATCTTGTCCAGTTCTACTAGTGCCAAATGCAGGATCCACAGAGTTAAGATTCTGCGTAGGCTATTGAGCACTAAATGCAGTCACAAAGACGGATGCCCATCCTTTACCTAGGACAGATGAGCTGTTGGACAAAATTGGTTCAGCCAAGTACCTCAGTGCATTTGACCTAACATAAGGCTTTTGGCAAATAGCCCTGACAGACCATGCAAAGGAGAAAACTGCATGTTCAACCCCAGCAGGCCTCTACCAGTTTAAGGTAATGCGTTTTGGATTAAAGAAAGCACCTGCTACATTCCAAAGGATGCTTAATCAAGTTCTGAATGGGATGGAGGACTACTGCATGGCATACTTGGATGACATTGCAGTGTTCATCCCTACATGGGAGGAACATGTTGACCACTTATGATATGTTTTGCAGGCTCTTCAGCAGGCCCATCTGACCATAAAGGCAAGTAAATGTCAAATTGGTCAGAGCAAAGTGGTCTACCTTGGACATGCGGTAGGAGGAGGGCAAATAAGCCCATTGCCTAGTAAAGTACAAGCTGTACAAGAATGGGTCATCTCTACAACTAAAACCCAAGTGAGAGCCTTTTAGGTCTCATTGGTTATTATAGGAACTTCATAGAGAAATATGGGTCCATATCTTCTCCCTTGAATGTGGTCTCCTCAGCCACATTCCCCAAGAAGGTCAGGTGGAAAGAGGAGTGCACCAAGGCATTTGAAGGACTTAAGAAAGCCCTTTGTCAAGCACCTGTCTTAAGAGCTCCTTACTGCAGCCAAACCTTCATTGTGCAAACAGATGCTTCCAATACAGGTATAGGTGCAGTTCTGAGTCAGCTGGATGGGAACGGTAGGGAACACCCAATCTGCTTCATCAACAGGAAGCTGAAGGAACCTGTGACAAGGTGGGCAACTATAGAACATGAGTGTGTTTTGCCATTGTATGGTCTCTGAAGAAGTTTAGAACATACTTGTGTGGATTTACTTTGTGATTCAGACAGACCACCAACCCCTGAGATGGTTAATACAGATGAAAGGGGAACATCCTAAATTGTTAAGATGGTCAATCAGCCTACAGGGGTTTGATTTTACCATTGAACACAGGTCAGGGTGTAATCACCAAAATGCTGATGGTTTCTCCGGAATGTATGACCCACTGGAGTAAGGAGATTCTTGCAAGGGTGGATTAAATCCTCCTGTGCCTTAATCTGGGGGGACAGGTGTTAGAGAGAATTCTCATGAATGTGCTTATTCCGTTCACCTTAGAGACCCCCCAGAAACTTTGCTGGATTTTGAGCCTTTTTCCCCAGTCTCTCATGTATTTTGATGCCTGTTTTACTCTTGTGTTTTTTTGATTATGGAGTTTAAGACGACTCCATAGGCATCATCTTTTCATGTGTGTCACAAAGCACTCTCAGTGTAGTGACACAGGGAAGCCTTTTAGGGTTTCCCAAGGTTACGATACCTTCTCTGGGATAAAGTACTGTTTCCCATAGAAAGTGAAGTTAAATTGACTTTACTAGTCTTTTTAAATTCCTAGACCCAGCGCACCCTATCTTACAATAGAGTGCTGGAGGGGTTACCTAGTATCCCCTATGTTTAGAAACTCATGTAGCAGTCCAATGCTACCCTTTCCTCTTGAAATGGCTGGTGGCAGTGGTTTTACAACAAACTACCATGTTTTTCCCGACCGCGAACACCGGTAGCGTTAAATCACGGGAGCCATGTTTTTCAAGATGGAGTCTGAGCCTCCTTTGTTTAAACGGGTCCCGGTCTTCTTGTTTCACCATTTCTTTTTGCAAAGGTCCTTCTAGAGTTGGTCTCTGTGGGCCAAACTAGGTTTGGTCCCTTTGTTCCTATGCTTTTGGCGGGCTTCAGGACTGAAGACCGCCTCTGGTGCCTGAGTGTCTGGAGTGGGCAGGAAGTGTGGTAGGTGCCCGAAACTCCCTGTGCTTAGTCTCCTAGGGGACCCAAATGCACTCTGGCCTGATTGGCTGGCTGACTGTCCGTCAAGGACAGCCACCCTGCTGGGTGAGTGGCAGCTAGGCTGGAATGAATGGGAGAAAACTGTTTGAAAGGCAAGTCTCTTGGCTTGGAAGGCAGAGACGACCACTGGAACGAAAGAACCAAAGACGAGCTGGAAGAGGAAAGCTGCTGCAACTCCTGGACTTTTGGTTTGCCCGGTGAGGCCCTGCTGCAGGTCCGAATCGCCAAGTTCATCATGGCAGAGAAGTCCTTCAAGGACGACTTCTTCCTTTGAGTTGGTGGGACCAATCAACTCGTACGCCACCTGGACACCATTCTCGGTGTTGTTTGTATTTTCCTCAGAGTGCTGCAGGAAACCGAATAGCCAGTGTGCATGAAGACAGCTACCGGAATTGAAGATTTGCCAGTTTGCCAGCTTTGTGACAAGTACACGTGCAGTGCAGGAGTCCCCCAACGTCCTCCCTCTTGTCCCCATGACTGAGGCTCAGGAACAGCTAGATCTGCAGGAACTGCCAGGAACAGAAGTCCTCAGCTGTGTCTTTTTCTTCAATCTAAGGTACTGTGAAAACCCGACGAGAGAACTTACCACTCACTGCGAAAGTGCGTGAAACTTTGGCAACTTGTAGGCCTAGTCATCTTGTGACCCAACATATGAATCTTTCTTCTATGAACTACTTCTGAGACCCGTGGCAAAGACCTTTCCTTTTAACTACCAGAACTGTTTTTACTTATACAAGACTCTAGCCCATTGATTTTGGCCTATCTATTGCATTGGTTCAATTGGTACCTCTGGTGAACTCAAACCATTTGCACTGTTTAAGAGTAAACTCTACTATTTGTTTTATTAACTTATGCCTTTTTGCTCCTACTCAAATGCTCTGAATGCCATTTTGCTCTTCCTTCAAAGTAGTTTAAATGCCTCAGAACCGGATAGTGCAAAGTATTGTAGTATATGTTTGTGTGATATTGATTGCCTCCTTTTAGTGAATGTTTTCTAACTGACTGTGTAATAAATTAATAAGTGTTTTACCAAGAAACCTTGAGTATAAGAGTCTATTTGAATACTTGTGATTGTGGACCTCTGTGTAACTGTCAGGGCCAAAGCCAAGACCAAGCCAAGACAAGGGGTGCAGAGGGGCATGGTGGGGGCTGTGATGAACGTACAAGTTTGGTCCAGAAAGCTGTATCCATTTAAAAGGCTGCTGTGCCCCTTTTGCAGAAAAGCAGCCTTCAAAAACTACAGCTCCCAGCAGAAGCAGTCTCCTGCCTACAACTCCCAGCATGCTCGGGGGCGCCACGGGCCAATCAGGAGTCCAGCAGGGTGTGGCACATCAACGCGCATGCGCAAGCCCCGAGGCACGGGGCTTGCGCTTGAGACTTCGGAAGGAGAGGACGTGCAAAGCCCAGCTCCTCCAGAATCATTCGCGAGGGGCCCCGCCCCGCCGGAGAAGCAGTTCGGCCCCTCGCTCCCGCAAGATAAGTCTTTAAAATCATCTTGGGGATCAGAGGGATCGGGGGAGAAGCGCAGGGGGCTTTAGCCCGCCCATTCCTAGCCCCTGCGCCTACAGGAAAGATAAGTGGGCGTGTCCTAGGCGCGTCGCTAATCCGCGCTTGCATTTGTAGTGGGGAAGTGAACCGTACGAAACACTAGTACGTGTGTTCCCGCCTCCTGGAACCAGGGAAAACACGGCGCACGGGAGGCGAAAACACATGGGCAAAAGTTACCGCGGCGGTCTGAAGGAAGACCCCTGTGGGAGTTAACACTGGCATTTTTTCCACATCAGGAACAAGTGGAAAAGCCCCGAAGAGTGGCGAACTTTGGCACACTCAGAAACCCGTGGTTTGAGCCCGGGTGGCAGCTGGAATGTTGTGTGTGTGGGTGTGTGAGGAATGAATGAGAAGGTTATGGGAATGCGGAGGCAACACCCTAACTTGTGTTATTTATTTTAGCTTCTTGGACCAGCACTGAACATTACGGACCTGCCACAAGACTTGACGGCTTCATCATGGACAGGACACTGAAACCCAGAGCTAAGTTTGCATGCTAAAAAATGCTAATTAGTTGTGGACAGAATTAGGTGCATGGCTTAGACTTGTACGTTAGATTGAACAGTGAGGGGGCCTAAGTCGGACTATGTGGAGGTGGTGTGCAAATAGCTACTTGGTACCAAGTACAATCTAAAGTGTGCAACAATCAACCCTTCAATTCCCCGTCCTATCCACAACCTCTACCCAACCCTCAATCCGGTTTCCCTAAAATCCCCCAACCTATCCAATCAACGAGACCCTAACCCTCCTTCCCTGCTCTGGTCCGGGTAGCCTGCGTAAGCTTCGACTTGCAGGCTCCACGACCATAGTGGGGGTGGTTGGTACTGCGTCGCTCCTGCGCCTAGGACCAGAGTGTTCTGACAGAAGCGCAAGCCCACGTATTTTCCAGGCGCCTGAGCGGCACAGCCAACCCTCACAACAAGTCATGGAAGAAATTGCTAAAGCCTTGCAGGATTTGCAAGGGGAGTTAGCCGCATCCAGGCAAGAATATGCAACTTTGTCCGCGCAGGTGCGGAATCTAGCTGCCCAAGCATCGCCCTTACCTGGTCAACCGTCTACCCCGGTACAGGTACATGTAACCCCGGAAGCCATAGTTCCCCTTGCACCTCCAGAGCGATATGCAGGGGATCCGCAAAAATTCTCTACGTTTTTGACCCAATGTCGTCTCCACTTTCTCACCAAGGCATCAGCCTTTCGGTCTGCTCAAGTACGTACTGCCTTCGTGATATCGTACCTTACAGGGGACGCCGCCTCTTGGGCGAATCCTTTGGTCCAAAAGGACGATGCCGTCCTGTATGACTGGGATGAGTTCCTAGGGGAATTTGAGAAGATCTTTAATCGACAGGCAGCTACCCTCTGTAAGGATCGGGAATTGCTGAGTTTAAGGCAAGGCAATAGGGAACTGGTGACTTATGTCACGCAGTTCAACCGGCTAGTAGCAGAAGCCGAATGGCCCAGAGAAAAGAGGATGTCCCTATTTTATCAGGGGTTAAAAGATGAGTTAAAAGATCTTATAGCTCAGGTTGATCCACAGCCAAGAGAGTGTTCGGATATGATAAACTTAGCCTTGCGTCTTGACCACCGCTTGGCGGAAAGGCGAGGCGACAAGAGAAGAGGGGAATCTCGTCCTGTACCACGGTTAGACCAGTTTAAAGGATCTCGTGGGACGGTGGACAAATCTGAGGGGGATGAGCCGATGCAAATCGGCTCCATCCGGGGCCCCCTAACAAAAGAAGAGAAAGAGCAGAGAAGAAAAGACGGGGTCTGTATGTATTGCGGTAAGGCTGGGCATTTCGTTCGCGAATGCCCCGCCAAACCAAAAACCCAGGGAAACGCCTTGGCTCGTCGGTAGTGGGGGTCACCCGGCTGAGCCTAGTTAGCAGGGCCCCAATTGCAGGCTATTCGAATCATGGCCCCTATATCACTCAGAAGGGTTACTTAGAGTTCTTAACAAAGAGGAAACAGGTTACACTGCTAATCGACTCGGGTGCGACTGGAAATTTCATCGATGCCCAGTTCGTGGGTACTTTAGGAATTCCGGTGCAATGTAAACCTACGTCAGAACTGGTACATGCAGTTGACGGTACCCCCCTTAGTTCAGGTCCCGTTACCCATAGTACCTGTGTTATGATCCTTCGGTGTGGAGATGGGCATACAGAAAAGATTGCCTTTGACGTTATTGCCGCCCCGCAATTTGGGCTTATCCTGGGTTTGCCATGGTTAAAGAAACATGACCCTCGCATTCAATGGACCTCAGGGTCAATAGACCTGAATTCTCCGTATTGCAAAGAACATTGCTTAAAAAAGGCTTTGCCGGACATACGCTCCATCTGCATTGCCAACAGTCAACCAGAGGTACGTCCTGAAGATCTGCCCCAGGAGTATGCCGACTTTGTGGATGTGTTTAATAAACAGGCTGCTGAGTCTTTACCTCCACACCGGCCCTTTGATTGCCGGATAGACCTGGAGCCAGGAGCGGTATTGCCATGCAGCCGCATCTACGCTTTGACCGAGGCTGAAAATGACCACCTCCGGGAATACATAGCATCAAACCTCAAGAGTGGTTTTATTCGGCACTCCAATTCTCCGGTTTCGTCACCTCTGTTCTTCGTACCGAAGAAGTCGGGGGAGCTCCGGACTTGTATTGATTACCGCGGAGTGAACCGGATAACCATTAAAAACCGTTATCCGCTCCCTTTAATCCCAGTACTTCTTGACCAAGTTAGGGATGCGGTCATCTATACCAAGTTGGACCTTCGAGGGGCATACCACTTGGTACGGGTACGTGAAGGAGACGAGTGGAAGACCGCCTTCCGAACCAAGTTCGGATTGTATGAATATCAGGTCATGCCATTCGGCCTCTGTAACGCCCCCGCCGCCTTTCAACACTTCCTGGATGAGGTACTTCGAGAATATTTAGATGTTTGTGCCGTTGTGTACATTGACGACATCCTCATCTATTCCAGTAGTTTCCAGGAACATGTCCAACATGTTCGTGCGGTGTTGCAAAAATTGCGAGAACATCATCTCTACGCAAAGTTAGAAAAGTGCGAGTTTCATCGTACCACTGTGGAGTTCTTAGGTTATTTCCTAACCCCAACCGGCGTACAAATGGATACCAAAAAGGTGCAGGCAATTTTAGATTGGGCACCCCCTGCTAATGTGAAGGATATACAATCCTTTCTAGGATTTGCAAACTTTTACAGACGCTTTGTTAAGAATTTTTCAGCTTTGGTTACTCCAATCACAAGGCTTCTTCGTAAGAGTTGCCCGTTTGTTTGGGATGCCTCAGCCGAACAGGGTTTTAATCAGCTCAAAAAGGCCTTCACCGACGCTCCGGTACTAAAGCACCCAGACTTGTCCAGACCATTTGTGGTTGAAACGGACGCCTCCAGTTATGCTTTGGGGGCCGTTCTGTCCCAAAGGGATCCCATGACGGGTTTATTACATCCGGTGGCCTATTATTCTAGGAAGCTGCTGCCAGCCGAGGTGAATTATATCATCGCAGATCGAGAACTGCTGGCAATAAAGGCAGCATTTAGTGAGTGGCGGCACTATCTAATGGGAGCGCGTCATACGATAACAGTAATCACAGACCATCGAAACCTACAATTTATCAAAACCGCCAAGACCCTGAGCCCGCGTCAGCTGCATTGGGCCATGTACTTCGCGGAGTTCAACTTTATCATCACATATAGGCCCGGAAACAGTAACCAGAAAGCTGACATCTTGTCACGCTATCCCGAGCCGACAATTCGAGAGGCGAACCCCACGCCCCAATCAATAATCCCCCCCGCTCATATTATTGGAGCGACCTCTGATTTCTTTGAAGGAATTCAGAAAGAAATCTCTATGCAAGAACTGCACCATTGGTGCAAACAGGACCCTCGGAACGTAGTTCTTGCAGGGCTTCCCTACCACGCTCATGCTCTGTATTTGCCTACTGCGGCACTCCGGGAAAAGGCCATGTCGTGGTGTCATGATTCATCCCTTGTAGGTCATCCGGGAAGGTCAAAAACACAAGAGCTGGTGGCTAGATACTTCTGGTGGCCAAAGTGGCGACAAGATGTTCAGCAACACATATTGAAGTGTGACACCTGTGCCCGCAATAAGGCCAGTCACCAAAGGCCTGCAGGCCTTCTGCGTCCTTTACCAACTCCGGACGTACCATGGCATACTGTAACCATGGACCTCATTGTGGATCTCCCGCCTATACAGGGTTACACGTCAATATTGGTTGTAGTAGATACCTTTTCAAAAATGGCCCATTTTATTCCTTGCAAGGGAGTCCCAACCGCTAGTGCAATTGCAGAACTCTTCCTGCAAAACGTCATTCGCCTACACGGGCTTCCACACCATGTTATCACCGACAGAGGCCCACAATTCATTTCACGATTTTGGCGTGAATTTTGTAGGATCGTTGGGATGGAAATCCATTTGTCATCCGGGTATCATCCCGAGACTGACGGCCAAACCGAGCGTGTAAATCAAGGGCTCAAGCAATACTTGCGTTGCTTTGCTACAAGCAGGGAAACCACTTGGGTCCAGCATACTTGGTTAGCTGAACTAGCCTACAATAATGCCTTACACACGTCCACCAAAAAGACTCCCTTTTACTGTCTTTATGGACGACATCCACGTATTCTTCCCGTAGCTGTCCCGTCCTTAGAAGTGGAATTGCCCACACTAGCGGGACAGCGGATTGAAATTGAGCAAGTTTGGAAGGAGGTACAAGGTAATCTCGTTAGAGCAAAAAACTCTTATAAGTATTATGCAGACAAAAATCGCCGTGCCAGTCCTCCCTATCGTGTGGGGGACAAGGTGTGGCTTTCCACCCGCAATATTCGATTAGATGGTCCCAGGAAATTACAGCCCCGTTACTTAGGCCCATTCCCAATTGTACGGATCGTGAATCCAGTTGCAATTCGATTGGAATTACCCTCCCAAATGAAAATTCATCCCACGTTCCACACGTCCCTGCTAAAACCTGCCCCGCATGGAACTCCCGTTAAGAAAACCCCCCCAATACTTGTTCACGGGGAACCTGAATATGACTTAAGTGCAATTTTGAACTCCAAAAAGAGCACTAACGGCCAATTGTACTATTTAGTGGACTGGGTGGGGTATGGACCTGAAGAGCGCTCGTGGGAGCCCTCACATCACGTTCATGCTCCGAGATTGTTGCGCACTTTCCACAAGAATTATCCAGATAAACCCGGAGGGCCTACCTTCCGTGGGAGGGGGAGTGCTGTCAGGGCCAAAGCCAAGACCAAGCCAAGACAAGGGGTGCAGAGGGGCATGGTGGGGGCTGTGATGAACGTACAAGTTGGGTCCAGAAAGCTGTATCCATTTAAAAGGCTGCTGTGCCCCTTTTGCAGAAAAGCAACCTTCAAAAACTACAGCTCCCAGCAGAAGCAGTCTCCTGCCTACAACTCCCAGCATGCTCGGGGGCGCCACGGGCCAATCAGGAGTCCAGCAGGGTGTAGCACATCAACGCGCATGCGCAAGCCCCGAGGCACGGGGCTTGCGCTTGAGACTTCGGAAGGAGAGGATGTGCAAAGCCCAGCTCCTCCAGAATCATTCGCGAGGGGCCCCGCCCCGCCGGAGAAGCAGTTCGGCCCCTCGCTCCCGCAAGATAAGTCTTTAAACCCATCTTGGGGATCAGAGGGATCGGGGGAGAAGCGCAGGGGGCTTTAGCCCGCCCATTCCTAGCCCCTGCGCCTACAGGAAAGATAAGTGGGCGTGTCCTAGGCGCGTCGCTAATCCGCGCTTGCATTTGTAGTGGGGAAGTGAACCGTACGAAACACTAGTACGTGTGTTCCCGCCTCCTGGAACCAGGGAAAACACGGCGCACGGGAGGCGAAAACACATGGGCAAAAGTTACCGCGGCGGTCTGAAGGAAGACCCCTGTGGGAGTTAACACTGGCATTTTTTCCACATCAGGAACAAGTGGAAAAGCCCCGAAGAGTGGCGAACTTTGGCACACTCAGAAACCCGTGGTTTGAGCCCGGGTGGCAGCTGGAATGTTGTGTGTGTGGGTGTGTGAGGAATGAATGAGAAGGTTATGGGAATGCGGAGGCAACACCCTAACTTGTGTTATTTCTTTTAGCTTCTTGGACCAGCACTGAACATTACGGACCTGCCACAAGACTTGACGGCTTCATCATGGACAGGACACTGAAACCCAGAGCTAAGTTTGCATGCTAAAAAATGCTAATTAGTTGTGGACAGAATTAGGTGCATGGCTTAGACTTGTACGTTAGATTGAACAGTGAGGGGGCCTAAGTCGGACTATGTGGAGGTGGTGTGCAAATAGCTACTTGGTACCAAGTACAATCTAAAGTGTGCAACAATCAACCCTTCAATTCCCCGTCCTATCCACAACCTCTACCCAACCCTCAATCCGGTTTCCCTAAAATCCCCCAACCTATCCAATCAACGAGACCCTAACCCTCCTTCCCTGCTCTGGTCCGGGTAGCCTGCGTAAGCTTCGACTTGCAGGCTCCACGACCATAGTGGGGGTGGTTGGTACTGCGTCGCTCCTGCGCCTAGGACCAGAGTGTTCTGACAGTAACCTCATTACAAGGTCACATTCCCTCTTGAGATAAGCCTGGCTGCTCAGCTCGCTACCAAAAACTGTGTGGCACAGACTTATACCAAAGGTTGGTTTTGCTTACACCTGTAGTCATAGTTGTGTGTAGTGGCCCCCGAGGGTACTGCATGCAAACTTTGCTTAATTGCTCTGTAGGGGTGCACTCTGACATTACAAAAGTAGTCTTCTAGTCCCTTCTGAAACGCTGATTGCAAGCTTGCTAGAATTGCAGGTGTGCATTCCAAGGTGGGTGTTTCCTCATTATCTCTACACTGGCTCTCAGTGGCTGTGAGGATTAAGTTCAAAACCCTCTGTATTGTCCACAAGGCCTTCTGGGGCCTCAGTACCTTCAACTCTCTCTTCCTAAATATCTTCCCTCTCAAGCTCTTCGCTCATCAGCCTCCAACTCCCTCAAGGTCAGTCGCTTCTCCAAGCAATGAGTTGGTGCTAGAGCTCTTTCTTCGGCTGGGGCCTCCTTCTGGAACAGCCTCCCTGAAACTTGAGGAGAACCATCTCTAGTTCCGGAAAGCACCTCAAGACCTTCCTCTTTGCTTCTGCTTTCTCTCCTCCTCTCCCCTAATGAACTCCTGACTGAAACTGCATTGGTCACCTGGCTACACTCTGATCTCGGGCCCTGCTCCCCTCCCCCACCAACTGCACACCTGCACTGCCTCCAGGGCCACCCCAGCACTTGGGGGCTGTTTCTGTATGCTTACAGCCCCAGAAGCTCTTGAAACTTGATGTCTGCACTAACCCCTGCATTTGCCACAAGCTGACCGCAATTTACCTATTGTTTTATTTATTCTATTTATTTATTACTGATGATCTTATGTACTGCACTGCCACCTTCCCCTTCCCATCTGCAGTTTCCCTTTCCCCCTCCCCTGCACTTGTGTGATCTCAATGTCACCTGGCCTAGTAAAATAGTTGTCTTTTTCTTCCCCGTGTTCTCCCTCCCTTGCCTCGTCGCACCTTGAAACACTTGTGCATAGGCACTTTATAAATGCCATATCATACTTGAGTGGGGGGGCGGCCAGACCCCTATTCCCGCTCCCCCATTGCATGGGGCGAACGGCGAGAACTACTCAATGAGCCCCTGGGATGACACCTCACCATTCCATGTTGAACATTGTACCATAACATAAATTACCAATACATCTCCCTTCCAGTGATGCAAATTCTTGAGCCCATAACTCAATTCAATGCCATGTGCCCCAACCTACTGAAAACACACCCTCTCAACCCCAATACTACAGGGTGGTAGGGCAGGAACATCAAATAAACTGAGCTAAAGGCAGAGAGCCCCTCACGCTCCCTCTCTTTATACCCCATCCAAGACCTCTTGGTTCTCTGTTTCTGGCGCTGAGCTGTGGCACCTGAAAGTGACGTCATGCCGCTCGGTGCCAGGAAGATTTTCCCCCCATTCCTGGTGCCACCCACTTCTTGGCCCGCACCTACACCTCCCAAGCCATCGCCCAGACTAGGCACGGGGGCTGCTATTGAAAGGGGGTTATATTCCAATACCCAGAGTGGTAGAAGAAATGTTAAAAGGCAGGATTCAAAAGTTTACATCTGCTTTAAAACACGTTTTCCATTCGAGGTGATTGTCTAGGTATTGACAAATGGACTGGGTGAACTTAACAGGATTTACGTTACCACTGCCTTTCCCGCTCCGTTTTATGAAAACTGAATGGTTTTCTGCCAGCTTGTCACTTTCATTCGGATGGAAAAGTATTACATTCCTATGTGATCTGCCTGATTTTGGCACCTGCTAAATGAAGGCGGATTGCTTGCTTTTAGCACCGGCTGAAAGCAGCAGAGTCAATGGGAATACACTGTAAATACCACCCGCCATGTGTAAATGTCACGAGGCATTGTGTAAAAAAGTACTACCCTGGAGCTACTTGTTTTAGCACTTTTTTTGGGCTTCGGAACGTAAAGGACGAACATTTCACATAGGGTCCCAAGTGCCCTCGAGTGAACTTATTTGTGTTCCTCGCTGTGCAAATAACACTCCACAGAAAATGACCACCTGAGTGATGCTTCTGCTTCCATGAATTGTGACCACCCCTGGTGAGTTTGATGTATGGCACAACCACTATGACTGGGATCACTCAACTCAAGTTGCAAAGCAAAGGGGTGAGGCTAGAGACATGTGCGAGATGGAATTCTGGATTGCCAACATATTCAGGTTTGACCTTAGAAGTATACCTGCTACAGAGACACAAACACTGTGGGCTTGATACACAGACCCGTTTTTGAAAGGGTTTCAATCTGACACCACACTCCTAAACGAACTTTATAGCAAAACTCAAGGGTGGATGGCCAATCAGGGACTTTGTCTCAACGATGACAAAACTGAGATCCTCCTCATTGGATCCAAGCTAAAACTCAGTAAATTCGGCCCCAAATATTCTTCATTTAATATAGATGGGAGCCTTATCAAATGTTATGTTATGTTATTATACTTGTACCCGGCCAAAGCCCGTGGGCATCCAGGTGCCGAGAGACACATAGGTGACAGGAGGGCTGCTTACGGGTGTTTGTACTAGTTCAAAAGGTACGCTTTCAGCTGTTTTAAAAAAACAAGGTGGTTTTCTGTTTTACGCAGCAGTAGAGGTAAAGCATTCCCTGCCTTGGCTCCTTGGATGTCAAAGGCCCGACCGAAGCCACGGGCTCGTTTGACCCAATGCAGTACTGTTAAGGAACCTTCTGCTGACCTCAAGTTTCTTTTTGGCTGATAGGTGTTAACTTTGTCTTTCAAGTAGGCAGGTGCATTACCAAAAATGCACTTATGGCATATGGTTAGCAGTTTAAACTGGATTCTAGCTCCTACTGGGAGCCAATGTAGCTTTTTCCTTGCTGCAGTGGTTGGCTCAAAGGGCTTCATCTGAAAGATGATGCAAATAGCTGCATTCTGGATTTTCTGTAGTGGTTGGATATCGGCCTTGTTTGCACCACCTAAAAGTGTGTTGCAATAGTCCACCCGTGGGATTATAACTGCTCTCACGTGTTTAGTGCGGTTTTCAATTGAGACCAGTGGTGCAACTTGCCTAAGTACTTTAAGATGGTATTTAGTACTGGTGGTTATGGCTGCTACATGGGCTTCACAGTCCAGGCTGTTGTCCATATATGTGCCTAGGGTCTTTACCTTGTGTACAACATTTATTTGGCTGCTGTCTATGGTAAACCGACATACTCCTGACCCAGCTTGATTTGCGCCTGCTGGGGGCCGAATAGCATGAGTTTGGTCTTGGTTGCATTTAGACAGAGCCAATTTGTGGACATCCAGCATTTTATGATTTGATACATCGCATCCAGCGTGCGTTGGTCTTTCTCATAATCACCAGTACTGTCAAGGACCAACTTAAAGTCGTCAGCATAATTACAAAAAAATATCTGTAATAAATCTAAGTCATTGCAAAGGGGAAAAAATGTAAATATTAAACAGCAAGGGGGAGAGACACGCCCCCTGGGGCACTCCACACGTCATGGTTTGTGATTTGGTGGCACTGTCACCCCAATGCACTTGTGACTGACGGCCCTTCAAGAAGGATCTAATCCAGGTGATAGCATTCATAGAAAGGCCCCCAACAGTTTGCATCCGATCTAGTAGTTTTTTATGATCTAGCAAGTCAAAGGCTGCTGATAAATGTAACAGCATCTGCAGCCCTGGCTTGCTATGCTCCAGTTTAGAGAGCACATGTGTCTGGACGTCCAGGAGGGCACTCTCTGTGCCATCATGACTTCTGAACCCTAACTGTTTAGCATGCAGGATGCCAGCAGTCTGTACAAGGGCCTGTAATTGAGTGGTGGCTACCTTATCTTTAAACTTAAGGAAAAACAAGGTATTGGTAATGGGTCTCAGGTTGGCTGTATCATTGGGTTCTAGTCTCACTTTTTTTATTGACTGAGGAATGACACCAGTCCGAAAGGAGGCATTCACAAATCTACAGAGGAAAGGTGTGAACAGTTCCTTATGTTCCAAAATGTGTTTTGACAAAGTCAACAAAGCAGCAAAAACCTTAGCTTTTGTAAGTGATTTAAATCTGGCACACACCCAAGTCTTGCCCAGCCTGTAGTGCGCAAATGAAACCCTTATTTATTTGTATCTATAAGTTCAATATTCTAAATGATATACCACTCATATCACACCCTTCTCCTGAAACCCCCCCCCTCCCCCGGTCACACTGAACCAGGAATCAGGCTAGTTTACAAAGGTAAATATTTATTTATGTATTTTGAATTTAAATCACAATATATTTTAATAGATAACAACAATCACCAATGGGGTGACAGAACACTGAATAATATATTTAATGCACTGGGAATCAGGTAATGAACACAACAAACAATGCAGCACAGAAAAGAAGCCTTTTGGGTTGGTTTGGAACAGATAGCACTATGGTTAGGGGTTCCCCTGCAACACCCCTCAACCCACCGATAGGCAATTTAAATAGATATGAGGAGAGACAAGTTACTCAGGAATAACGCAGATCAAACAGAATATCACTCCTACTTTCCCCCCTTAAGCACAAGAGAAAAACGGATTTGACTTTTCAACTGTCAGAATGGCTTTGAATTGGCTGAGCCAAAAAACACCAAATTTGGTCAAAAATGCTTAGAAAATTATACATTTCTATGGGAGCCACTTTGAACAGATGCAAGAAAACACAAAGAATGATTTAATCAAAAGAAAACATTTGAAATCTCAAAGGCCAAGTGGGAAATTATTTAAAAGCAGTTCACACGTGTAAACTTTTTCAACAGGGAAATTTGCGTCAAAATTTTACTTATGCAGTTTTTGATATAACAGGTTTTAGTGAGAGGTGTTTTTCGAAAATAAAGACACAAATTTGGACAAGGACTTCAGTTTAGAATCAGAAAATATGGCTTATGCTTTTACTCAAGGCTAGAGCTTTTAGGCTATGCAAACAAGTCGGGACAAAGTAAGCTCTCAGACTGATTCATGACTTCAGTAACAGATCCCCATCACCTTCCCCGGCGGCACAAGTCCAAAGACTCAAAGTGGGAATTATGAATCAGAATTACGCAGATAAAGATGACTATAAAAATGGTGCTTTAGCAACAAGACAGAATAAGATAGGACTAAAGATTTTGGCACTGTTACTGGTAAGGATAGTTTTAAGATTAGAGTGGAACAAGATAATTCCAGGTATACAATAGTTCTCTAGCGTCCTATTAATACTCGCAATCCACTGGGATTTAAGATTTTGGACAGTCACGGTTCTGGTCAATGGATTGGGTCTATCAAGGAAAGACAGCACATCAGGCGCAGGACTGGATCAGCTGGACCGGTCAACGGAACTGCACAGGAACGGCCCTTCTTGTTTCTGGGTATTTCAAATCAGTGGAGTAGCTAGTTCATCAGGCAAACCTTATGGTAGCAAGCCAGATAGTTTCAGGATGCTAGTTCAGGATGCTTTCCCACACCACAGCGCTACACTGGGTTGTGAGAATAAGTTAGAGGATTGAGGCCTTGCTGAAAATGGTTCAGCTACTGCTTGGCAAGATTCTTGGCATCTGGATCTGGAAGGATGTTAAAGGCTAGATGTTGAATGCTGGAACAAAGTGCTTCGCTGGAATCAGAAGAGTCAATGAGCCCTATGTGTTGTCAGCTGTCTCTATTTATACTTTCAATTGACATAACAGAAATGGGTGTATGGGCCGGCTTAACTAAACTTGCCCCTGTCAACTGGGATTGGATCAGGGCCTCATCTCCGCCTTGAATCTGAGTGATTGGATCAAGGACGGATGATGTCACATTTATGGTTTGGCTTTTACAGTCCTTAGAAACGTCCCCTAGCCACTAGTATCAAAGTTGAATTTTGTCCTAAATACATATTTATACATTGGTAACCTCTACAAAAATCACACACCAAGATTCCACATATGTAGTTTCTGTTCATCAAAATCCCGCAGCTGTGAGATCTTATTTCACCTTTCTGCAGAATTTTGTCCATTTCACCATGAACACATGTTGCAAACTTTCTGCAAATTTCCACAAATATGTATGTTTAACATAGGGATGTGTGTGTAAAGTAAAAAAATTCTAGCATTAATACAGTTCACATAAAACCACATATATTGCCATTCCTGTCCAGAATATGTTACACAGTTCCACCGCCTCTTGAAACGTAAAGCTAAAAATTAGACTAACAAATCAGTCCTTTTTATATTTTTCACCACTTTGGATAACAAGTTATGAGTCTCTACAAATTGTTCATTATTTATTCTTAGCAGCAAATGGTCTGCCTTTTGTCTCTTCCTGGAGCTCAAGGAGTAGCCCCCTCCTTTGGGGAATTCCTTCAAGGAACAGTTTATGACCATTTCACATGTTCATTTCCTGGCCAGGAGGATCTGCCGTTGTTCATTCCTTGGTTGTAGACAAAAGTCTGGCCTAACCCACAATTATCATATGTCAGCGAGTTTCTGCTGAGAGGATTTCCCTCCTCTTGGTGGAAACTTGTTTTTCCACTTCTTGCAGGCCCAGCAAGGCTAATCAATTCTTAATTTTTTGACTTATAAACCAGCAGAACCCACACTTGTTGCATCAAATGACATAGATAAATTACTTTCTTAGCTTTAAAACCGTGGAAACAAAAACAACTGAGATCTGTATTCCTTTTAGCACCAATTGTTTTATGTTTGCTAATCCGCAGACTTTTAGTTAAGATAACTTTGAAGTTTCATCAGGAGAGCCCATCTGACAGGGCTGTCATTCACAGGTAGCCCAGTGTGCTGCACACACATTTTGACAGGGGCTGTCATTCACAGGCAATCCAGTTTTTCGGAGAAAATGTTTTGCTTTTCACCTTTTGGGACTTTGTACATTCACAGTGCTTCATTAGATTAAATGACTTTTAGCACCAAGCAAGATTTTGAGTGTTGAAACAGTATTATGTACAGGCCTTTTGGAGTTTTATCAGCAAAATAAATGTCATTTACAGGCACATTTTTTGGTTTCATTTTGCAAAGTGCTGCTTCTCCCTCTGTACTCTATGTTTGCTTGTCAGAGAGCCCACTGGCACTTTTTTCTGCAGTGTGTGCTCTATTCCACCACTCATGCGCCATGGGTGGCAGGTTGTGCAGCCATCTTCTTGTGTGTTGAAAAACACAGTTTTTGAAGTTTTGGCACGCACAAGTTTTTTGCCGCCATTGTTGCTGTTTCTTGCACCATAAATTGCAGAGTGATGCCGCATAGTATAGCAAAGTGGGTTAATCCATCCCACAGTTTCTACCTCGATTCTGCATTAAATCTTCAAAGACAAATCAATGCCACTGCCTCATCAACAGCTTACACATCAAAATTGATAAATGCCTGTCGACCCTTCCTAAACACCAACATCTCTCTTACCCTTGCTAGAGCTCGTATAATGTCGAAACTGGACTACTGTAATACTCTTTACTTGGGCTCCAGCCAAAGGAATTTGCACAAACTACAAGTCATGCAAAACAATGCCCTTAGGGCAGCCCTCAACATCCCCCGATCTAACCACATGACACAAATTAGACAATCTGCAAATTGACTACCCATCCAAGACAGGATTACCTTCAGAACGCTTATGATCACCCACAAGTGCCATAACAATTCAGCCCCCAAGTACCTGATGAACAGATTCTACAGAAAACAATCTACCAGACCCACCAGATCCTCCTATGCCCACTGCCTAAACATCCCAACCGTCAGACTAAACAAAGCAGGAGGCTCAAGCTTCCCAGTGTTAGCAGCCAAGACCTGAAATATACTTCCACTCTCACTAAGAAGCAACCCTGTGTTTCTTTCATTCAGGAACAAAATAAAATGCTGGTTATTTGCACAAGCCAACTAAATCCACTGTGTACTATCGTGACTTCAAGACCTCGGCAACTCCCCTGACTTTTGCCATGTGCTTTGGTAAGATTTCCCCATAGGCCACCCATTGACAAGTGTATTCCTACATAAGCACTATTCTTGACCCTTCTTGTTTATTCTGTAAAATTTTGTAAATCCTGTAAATCTTGTAAATTCTTATGACCTGTATATATGTACTGCTAACTCTCCACTGTATAACTCAATGTTCTTATATGTCTACAGTATATAATCAAATTAAACCATGTACCTGAAGAAAAATCGCCTAGATACCTACGGGCTTGGTGCGCTATATAAGCAAATAAAACTAACAAAAACAAACGAAAGTCCAATTAAAATATGCTTTGTAAATCTGGCCCAGTTGGTCTGCAATGTTGGGAATGCTGCACAAGCACTGAGGACCTATGCCTGCCTGTGCAAAGGTACCCGTGGACTGCCTGCCACAATAACTGAAGTAACCCGGTAGGCCTGGCCTCATTTTGCTTTTCAAGGCTGCTTAGAAGAGAGCTAAACTGAGACATGAGTGTGTCTCAAATACTCCATTCCAGTACCTGCTCTCCTCCCGTTTCTTCATCTCTGTTCCCTGCTCTTCCTGGGAAAACCTCCTTGCTCTCGACTGTTTCCAATCTCCAATGCCCTGCCTCCCATGACTCTTTTCCCATGCGTATGTCTGTGCTCTCAGTCTCTTCTGCCTTGCATAACATCATGTCCACCTCATATCTTTTCCTCCTGGTTGCATTTGGTTACCGCTCTGTACCATCCGGTCAGATGAGGGGGTCCTTAGAATAAATTATGGCTACATCTGCTAGCTGCAGCCTGGTCTTTCTGCATGCAGCTTTTGAATGTAACAAAACGCATTGACAAAGCCAATAGTTTGGACTCTTTTCTAGGCATTAGAAAGGCATGCGCTTTGGCACTGTGCTCATATGCCCAGTCACTCACACCTGTCTGGCAAATGCATAACCAAAGCCTACACAAAAGGCAAAACGATTTGCTTTGCCAATGCTTGTTTTCATATGCTGGACGCCACTCTGTATCACTCTCACTTCCAAGCCCTGTGTTAAAAGATGCTATTACAATTCGAAATATGATGCCGTTTACTGAATTCTTTTTCTTGCTGACCAACATGCGACAAGCTTTGTCAGTAAGAAACGTTCTTTGAAACATGCTGATTGTACCTTATTTAACTAGAAAGCAGCTTCTCCAAATCTTCCCTTTGTCCTTTTAGGAAAAAACAGACTGCTTCTCGAGGATTTCTCGCATACACTGCAGATGTGAAAGACACAGAGATGTTTCATTTCCTGTGCTGCTAGGGCAAGCCATATCAGTCGGGAGTAAAAAAAAAAAGAAATGCCATCGGCAGCAAGATTTAAGATACCCGTTTTAACATTGATAGGTATTTGTTCATTTCCTGACAACAGAAAAATACAAATCTCGTCAGAAATGAAGCAGCCCGACTGACTGGCGCACTTTTGTCGTGCGCAGTTCAGCGATGGAGCGGCTAGGCTGCATTCAGCCTCCACAGCCGGAGTAATAATCACGGGATCAGTTATTAGGCCAGTATCAGTTCTGAGCGGCAGGAGACCGACCCAGCGCAGGGCCGGATTCCCTTACTTTTGTGTCACTTATTTTCTCTGTGGGGCAGATTTGCATTTTAATGGAAGTAGTTTATAGACTTCTCTGCTGCCTTCACAGTGCCACAAGTGGCATCATTAAGCGAGCTAAGCTGGATTAATGCAGATAGTGAGGGCAGATAATACAATAACAGAGGCCTTCGCTTCCATTTGGATTAGGCGCAGGGAGCAGGCCTGCCTGGCGCAGGGTGATAATTTGTAAGCGTGATATGTTGTACTTGAGAGGATAAGATTACATTTAGTGGGTTTAACTGTCATCCCAGTGAGTCAATTACTTTCCCTTTTCAAGCTTTGAATTTCTTTTATAAATAAAGTAAATGGAATATTGAGCGGCAGCTCGGCTTCTCACAGCCTTGCCGAGCATCCATGAAGAATTACACATGCTGGGCCAATAGTAGAAAAAATAGGCCGCTGATTCAGCGCCATAAACAAAACATAAAGTCTATTTAAGCACCAGCGTGGCAGCAGCCTGAACGCATTATGCATTTCTCATTTCCCGAGCGTGACAGTCACTTGTGACTTGGGGTTATCCATAGCAGGGCATGTTTATGTACAGCTCGCACCCTTATGTGTGTATCTATTTGGCGGAGTGGGGGGGTGGGGGGTGGTTAGTAAACGGACATCCTCTTTGCCAGTGTGAAATCCCCAGGCTTTTGTCATCTATGAAACCTGCAGTTCTTGCGTTAAGGAAGCACTGAACGTTCTGGAATCTTTCAGGTGCTGACAAGACTCGGGTGACATCTTTGTTCTCTGCTTCTTGATAGTGGGTCCTTCGTGAGAAAGCCCCCTACATCAGCCACACACTTCACCTGCAGCAGAGAAGGCAACATTAGTAATTATACAGGTAAATAACTCTATTGTTGATTTTAAAAATATAGTGCAGTTGTATTTCAAGAGTGTGTACAGTTTGATGATATTGGTGGTAAGCAAAAATTAGTTGCATTCAAAGGGGGAACAAAACGTGGAGTTAAACAGAACTCTGGGAATGAACTTGGTGAAACTGGATCGGTCTCCAGCCCCGGTGGAAGCCAACTCCCGCAGGGAGAGGTGTGTAGTTGATGGGGAGGAGGAACCAGAGACTCAGAGTCCTTGTGCACCTCTCGGAATCCCCAATCCTGTACCCAGATTATCCCGGCTCCTCTTCTTCTGATTTGTCTGTATCATTTGCTAATCCTACAAGTAGAAGATCTTTGGGACAACTACAAGGTCACACATTGGCAACTGATTTAATGCTAGCATGAATACATGTCACATATACTGTAGAGCAGGCAGGGGCAAGATGGGCTAGAGCCTGGCAGACTAGACATTCCTTGCATGCCATCCATCACTCGTTTTCCAATCTCTCATAATCAGGTACATATTACAATTGGCACTGGCCCCCTTGGGGGAGTCTGATTGGTTCAGCCACACTTCCTGTATGCCCAAGATGGCCCCTGGCAGTTTTTCAGTGAATCTAGTAGCACGCTCTAGCCTCTGGGCATGGTTGGCTATATAAGCCACGCCCAAAGGCAGACCCGTGCTTCGTGTTGCATCTGTAGCTTAAGCAACACGCTCACCGTGATCCTCGAACTTCACCTAACTTGGCTTCCACTCCGGAATTTCCGCACGCACGTTCCTTGAACTCTGCACCTAAGAGAAAGGAATACAAAAAAGACAATACCTGTAAGTGCTCGCACTTAGACCCAACTCCTGGCTCGTTCTTGCAAGTGCGCACGCAAGCTTCAGCACCACTTACCCGATCTTCTTGGGAGCTCCCGAGCAGCATTCTGAGTTCTCGCGAACGTCCTCTCTCAGCGAACTCTTCAGAATAAACCTGTGGAGAGAGAATAAGTATTAGAATTGCATCAGCAACTTCTTTCTCACTGTGACCTCAAAATACGCAGCGACCGCTCGGAGTAACCAGAAAACTTACCTTCAGATACTCACCCATTCACGAGTTGAGAAACAGCACCAAATCCAGTGAAGCAACTGGAAATCTGAACTTACCTGTAACAGCACCAGATCCAGTGAAGCAACTGGAAATCCGAACTTACCTGCAACAGCACCAGATCCAGTGAATCAACTGGAAATCCGAACTTACCTGCAACATCTCCTGGCAGAACAGAGACTTAACAGACCCTCGGTCAAGTGGAGCAACTGATCCGTGGATTCCAGAGACACAGCGCCCCTGCCTAGTTCAGGATGGAGAGTTCTCCTAATTAATCCCTAAGGTGAGCCAAACTCCTAACATTCCACCATCACAGCACACTACAAGGGGAGGTAGAAAGAGGGCTCTGGGTCTAAATCCTGGTAGGCTAAGCATCTTACCTCTCTATTTGGCAGGTGCCTGCAGTCCAACACTACGAGTCCCGAGAAAGCAGGGAAGGGGTCCAGAAGGCTTCATCACTCCTGCAGAAACCCAGGTAAGTGTGACATACAACCCTGCTGGCTTTGACTGAATTGTATTAGGAGATGGATAAAAATCTGCATCAACTATTAGGAATCGCAAATGAAACACTGGCTAAAGCACTAGCTTGGGAAAATCATACACAAAATCTGGAGCATTTACTAAACAAAGTAATTGAAGTTTAAACAGGGTGAGGTTGTGTGTAGCCACAGGTGCAGAAGGGAGGAAAGTGACCACCATCAACACCACCCCTTACAGATGAAAGAAACAAACGCTTATACCAACTCCCTAGGAGATGACATGAGAGATCATAGTAGTAGAGGGTATGACCATGGGTGGGAGGTTCCTGTTATGCTGTTGAACCAGTTCAGTTGCGGTCCTTACCTATTCCTTGGTTTCAGGGGAGTGGTAGGGTTCAAATGAGCAACCAGCTTCCACACCCTCGGACTACTGTATTGCCTCCAGTTAGCAATGTATCTTATTTTCCCCGAACTGAACCCTTATTCCCATCCTTTCCTCCTCTCCCACCCTCCTTCACTTTGCCCTCCGCCTCTTCACCCCCCATCCTCTTCCCATCTGCTCAGTCAATCTTCAAGAACCCATAACCCAAACCACACAGGAACCCACTTTCCAAATATTTAATGTAAAGAAAGGGGGGTGGAATCCTTACAACTTGTTAAGAAACCCAAAAACCAAAGTCCACTTAAAATCTCTATGGCATTTGGCTCAAGGGCTTTTCTGTGAAACTTGTTGACCCGGCCAAAAGAGAACATCCGAACGATTACACAGGAGGGAGGGGACCTTGCCAGCAGGGCCTGTAATTATACAGAGGAAAGGCAGATAATAGGTGATGAGGTGGTGAATTTGACAGAAGAAGCTATGCATGTAACTGTAACAGGTGAAAATCTAGGGTTTGAGGATCTACTAAGAGAGGGGACCCTGCTTGATTTGACAGTTCACTCAGATCAATAGATATTGAGTGTTGACACAGACTTGTGGGTCCATGACCAAATGATCAGACAAGGAGAGTCTGACGAGTCGGATATTGATGAGAGGGAGTCGACTATGAGCAGTTGCCCACCAAACATAGAATTTGGGGAATTTGAAGAGAATGGAAGAAGGCCAAACCATCATAGGCACAAACTAAAGAATATGAATAAATTAAGGAGATGTGTAATTTAAAAGAGCAAACAAATGGGGTGGGGACATATTTAGGGAGAAGATTACTATTCAAATTAAGGATGGCTCAAAAGATACAGTAGTTAGAAAGAGGAAAGCTGATGTAGATAGCTCAAGGGACAGAAGGGAGAACGACCCGGTACCATCATATCATGGTGAAAGGGGTGGAAAACAAAGCTTGTTTATATTGGGTTGTAGAAGAGGGCTCCTTTCCCAAGAGTGTTGAACCTATTTGCTGATATACAGGACTTAGAGGAAATCCAGTCTGTGGATATTGCATTTGTAGAATTCTTGAGTGAGAAGAACTTGGCAAGGGCAAGGTTGATCATACCATCCAAATTAGTAGAACATTTTGTGTGGAGGGCCAAGAAAAACGTCTTCAACCAAGGATTTGATTTAGAGCAAGAGTATGACCAAGAGAGATGAAAGAGTATGAAGGATAACACTTTAAGGGTTTATGAAAAATACCCTCGACCACAAAGAAATGTGCAGCAGACTTTGAGGTGTGAACATGAACGGGAAGAACATAGAAGAGAGATGCAATGATTGACCCCCGGTAAAAAAGGTTGGAACCAGCCCAGGAAAAGTAGGAGGGGTCAGGTGAATTTGCAGGCATGTACCAACTATTGAGACCAGCAGAAGGGGCCCCACGAAAGTAGTTTTTGGAAAATAGGACGCTGGAATACTAGAAGGTTTAAGCAGCTCCTCACTGCCCATTGACAGATCTTGATATAGTGATCTTACAGGAGACCTGGCTGGTAGACCAACCAGTCTGGGATGGCTATTTATTAACAGTAGTCCCAGAGAGTAAAGGCCGACCATCGGCAGGACTACTTAGAGCATGTAAAAAGAACAGAGGCTGGTCCTTAACATCTTGGCCTTCACCAGACCTCTTTACACAGCTGTCTAGACTAATAGTTGATGGTAGACACGTGACGATTCTTAACCTTTATTGGAATCATAAGGCCATACAAGACAGTCAACCTATTGATGCAGTGGAGGGTGTTCTAAATTTAATAGGTATTGACAGAGCAACGACATCAACACTCATTATGGGACATTTAAATATTCAGGTAGACGAGTCTCTAGATTGTGAAATAGGTACTGTCCGGAGCCGCTGAGCTCATTTAATACAAGCGCATATTATGCTAAATGGCTCCTTAAAGGGAAATGTGCTGATGAATCCTACATGGTCCCGTAAGGAGCAGTCATCAACAATAGATTATATCTATGTCGACAGTGGGTACTTTCTGAAGGCAGAGAATGTGCAGGTGCTACCACAGACTCAGAGTGATCATAGCCTACTTCTATTGTCCTTGAGGACCCCTATTGAAGTGAACAAAGGAAATTGTTCCCATAAATATGCTCAATGAGGCTCAAAACAGGTTTAGGTGGACGGCTTCAGCTGTGAATGAACTCAGCACCATTATTAATTGATTAGACTGGTTAGGAGTCCCAGGGATGAATGAAGATGAAACCTCGTATGAGGAAGCGTTAGCTTTATTTATGGAAATAGGTAGTGGGGGAAGCAAACAAGGCTTCAGACATATACATACCTTCAATATGGCCTTAAAAAAATAGGATAGCTCAGCTGAAGAAGAGTATAAGAGCCTTAAGGTATCTGAGTACGCCGGAAAAAGAAGCCTCAACAAGTAAATATAAATTGCAATATACAAACTGGCTAAAGGCTTGAAAAGCCAGAATGTACCAGATAGATGGGGAAATGTTGCTGCGTATAGTTGAGTCTAAGAACAGTGCGCATATATGGTCCACCTTGAATGAGGGAATTAATGTTAATCAATTGGTACTGCAAACTAACCCGATCCAAGAAAGTTTCTGGGTGGGGTATTATACACAATTATATGCCAAACGTCCAAATCTGGATCTTAGTACCGATGGGAATTTGAGGTGATGTTCCAATCTACAGTTTGACGAGGATGATATTTTGTTACAGATAAAAAAGACTGAGCTTGTCAAGAGCACCAGGCCCTGGTGGCCTGTCCAACCATATGTTGAAGGAACATCCAAGGAAGTGATCAGAGGTAATGTATTCCATTTTAAAAAAGGTAGTGAGGAGACGGCAGATTCAGCAGTTTTGGCGGAAATCAATTATTGTCCCAGTATTTAAGAAGGGAGATCAAACAGCATCCCAGAATTACAGACCAATAGCCCTCCTGTACGCCCCTGGCAAGATTTTTGCTCGCTGCCACTAAGAGAGGTGAATGATTGGATGGAGCAGAGAACAAAATGGGACTGGAGGCAGTCCGGATTTGTTCCAGGCCTAGGAGCATCAGTGAACCTGCTGACTCTGACCCAAATCAAAGAGAGAGTCATTCAATCAGGCCAGACAGTTTATCTGACCTTTATAAATTTTAAGGTAGCATTTGATTCGGTATCGAGAGAGCTATTGTTTTTGAAACTGGAATAAGCAAAATGTCCATCGCATATACTAGCTTTTTATTAAACAACTATATACGGGCACCTCTTTGCAAATTAGGCTAAAAGAGGTGTGACTTTTCACATGTCCAATTTCAACAGCAAAGGGACTAAAACAAGGTTGTATATTGGGCCCCTTCCTTTTTCACTGTTTCATCCCAGATATTGGGAGATTCTTGGAGGGAATAATTGCAAATCCCCCTAAATTGAGTAATAGTCGTCTGCAGTGGTTGCTCTATGCAGATGACTTGGTTATTATGGACAAAACACCAGTTGGACTCCAAAGGTCATTGAGGGCGCTGGAGCAGTATGTGACTGCTAATTACTTATCTATAAATGTAGATACAACTAACGTCTTGGTTTTAAGACAAAAAAATGCAAAGAGGTGTCTTCTGAAATGGATTGGCGTTAAGAAACCCCTAATGGTGGTAAACCATTATTGTTACTTGGGAATGAGTACTAATAATAATAATAATAAAAATGAAGCTCATACCTTCTAGACATCAAGAGTAAGATGGTAGCGGCAGCCGCGCAGGCTTCCATTATATACAGAGGGTTTGGTAAACTCTCTTGTAAATCCCTAGTTACTTTTTCAAAGCAAAAAGTTATATCATCGATAATTTATGGGGCAGAGACAAAGATGACAGACTGTGTGCCGAACTGGTATTATTTGGAGGAAAGTGTTGTCTCTGCCCAATTCTTTCCCTGTGCAGCTAATATAGTTTGAGCTGGGACTGCTGTCTTTTGATATTGGAACCAAAAATAACGATGTTGTTTCTAAGATTACGATTTAATGTGTGGCCAACGCGAAAAGTGCAAGGTATTAGATTGAAATGGACACAGCAAGAGAAATGTTGTAGGTTTTGTAAGAACACTAATGAAGTAGAAACTCTGAGACATTTGCTGGTAATGTGCCCGAAGTTACTTCGGCCACCACGAAAATTGTTCTTGCAAAACGTTTTTAAGGAGTACAGATTCCTCACTCCTGAGTTTTAATGGAAAATTATTTTCACTGGTCAAAGATAAACAGTGATTTTAGCAGCCATTAGATAATTTGTTGTTTTTAGATATTTTAGAAGACAGAAAACATAATTAAATTTGAAGTATGCAATCCAAATGGAGGCCTACGATAGACTTGTATTCAAGGTGTCTTTATTTTAATCGAAATTTAAAAAGGAAATTCTGTCTATCTAAGGTATATTTACTTAATTTATTATGATTTATTTACTTTTATAATGTTTGTTTTATGTGCTTGTTTGTTTTTAGGTGCGTGTAACATAATGTATTGAAAGGTTGAATTATTGAATATTCTGCCAAACAATAAAAACAAAACAAAAAAATAATTTTTACATGACCTTATCGTTGCTATCCTTTATATATACGTAATGGAGGTAGCCGTATGTACCCATTAATGGATTATCTGTAACCTGCATCCATCACATGTATGTAACCTTTATCAGCTCATGTATGTAACCTTTATGAAACTAAGCATGCCACAAGTAACAGTGCCATAATGCCTCCGGGCTATATGTGCGCTATGCAAATGTAAAAATAAAAATAAATAAATAAATAAATGCTGTCATCCTCATCTTAATAGAACATTTTTCAAAACGAATTTCCCAACTCTACTGTTGGATTTCACATCATCATCTGGATAATGCCTCATTTTTGAAGATTATCTTTAGGCTGATTGTCCTTCTGACCCTTTGGCCAACAGTCTTCTGGACTACAGAAAAAAAAGTAGGTGTTTCTGTTGTCTCTGCTAGTGCCACAGATTTGCGATGTCAGGCGACCTTTAGACTGCACGGATGATTACCAGATAGGCTACAATGTCTCTTCTTCATTACCTTAAGATCCTACTTGACTGGTAAAAAGCAGGATGTTAGACCTTCAAAGAACATGAAACAATTTGTTAGGCCGGCCTTTCATACTATCTCACCCCTAATCAGCTGTATTATACCTGTACACTCTTCTCACGTTTGACTAAATTAAGGAAAGCACAGAGGCTCTGGTGTAAACTTCTTTTTATTAGCAACGTTTGATCTCAATACAGAAAATAAACATATCCATAAGTCACAAAACAATGCAATTAAACATAACGGTTCAGGTAAATGTTAAAAGGAAATGAAAAATAAGAAAAACACAATCCAACACCCCAAACTCCCTATACACAACCAAGGACGGTTTCTACATTAACGCTCTGACAATCAAGCTCTTTCCTTCTTTACCAAGTTCTGAGAGAGCAAAGGCCTGCTGGGGTAACGGCTGGAAAGTGCAGGCATTTTGAAATGCTGCACTAGGGCTCACTGGAGCCCTCTCTCCATATAAGCAGCCAATTCCTCTCTGCCATTACACACAGCCTCAGCTACCTTGTGACGAAGAGAAAAGCAGCAGCCACCACCGCCACCACACCACCATCACCATCGCCATGTCTGGTCTCGGCAAGGGCGGTGCCAAGAGACACAGGAAAGTGCTCAGAGACAACGTCCAGGCCATTACTAAGCCTGCACTCTGCTGTGGTGGAGTCAAGCACATCTCTGGCCTCGTCTAGGAGGCGACCCACGGTGTCCTCAAGGTCTTCCTGGAAAATGTTACCCGGGACACCGTCATCTTGCCACCTGCTGACCATACTTTTACTTATTGTTTATTTATTCTATTATCCCATGTACTGCAATGTCCCCGCCTCCTTCCCTCCGCTCTTTCCCCTTCCCATGCACTGGCGCGATCTGAATGACACCTGGCCTAGTAGGATTGTTGTCTATCGTGCCTCTGATCCCCCTCCCTTGCCTCATTGCGCCTTGAAACACTTGTGTATAGGCGCGTTATAAATGTCATATCATGTCATATCATAAGGACAGTGTTTATCACTCTTATCACCTCACTCCCAAATATCTTGTTTCTATATCAATCCGATAACATATGTTCTAGGGATCGGACTGGTCAGCTACATCGCCAACAGGCGTCCAACAGGCTCAAACCTTGTTTGCACATCCGTTCAGAAGTCCAAAAAACCCTGTTCAACAACTTCCCTTGACGTGCTCTCTCTATAATGTTAAGTTATATGCTGGGAATATTCCAGCAAAGTGACTCCCACCTCGGCACCGGGAAGATGAGACAACCAGGATACCAGGAGCTTAGTATTCCCCTCCGAATAACCACATAGGGGTTTGTACATTGCTGGGGCTATATGATCCTAACCGCCGAGGAGGACAATGGAATCCGTCATGTCTGATTTTAAAATGTCCTTCACCGACACAGCAGACTTAAGAGACCTATATTCTCCATAGGTGTAACCAGCAAGGTCATACTTAGCCACTACCTCTCTGAAGGATAGCCAAGAACCCCTCAAAAAGGTCACTAACTTTCGGTACTCCTCCCAAGTACCAATCAAGCAAGAACAAAACTTTATTGTGAAGTCTTATTGAAGGATTTAACCATAACGACGCAGAACTTGTCAGAAAAGGATCCACTTTCAAATGTTTTGCTATGTTCTTGCAACATGTTCTCAAAAACTCAGTCAAACCAGACCTCTCTCTTCCCTCCTCATGTGTGGGTGACAGCAAGGCTGAGGGTGCTATCAGAGAAATTCAGCAGCGTGTTACTCTGTCTTCCTCCATCGCTCCTGAGAGCCAAGGAAATGAATTTCCCATTGGGCCCTGAGCCATTTGCCAGCTTTATATATTGAACACATTATCTCTAAGAGGGAGTAAGTCAAATGTACACGCCTCAGTATTTTCTCTGTACACATCACACAATGACTTGTAATTGCTGGTTCAAGAACATCCTTAAATTTTCTTTTAAGATGCTGAATAGTAGTTGAGCAGGCTGCGGGGTAACACGTTTTGGCATTGAATGTAAGCATACACCCATTGTACTTCCTGTAATTGCTGCTAAGCATACACCCATTGTACTTCCTGTAATTGCTGCTAAGCATACACCCATTGTACTTCCTGTAATTGCTGCTAAGCATACACCCATTGTACTTCCTGTAATTGCTGCTATTTTCAATGTTTCTCAATTGGGGATGATACCCAAGCACTCACAGTCTCATCTTTTTTCCTCTGTATTAAGGCATCATACATGGGGTTATTATGATTTGCTTTGTGCTTGTTATTGCTATTTGACATCTACTGAATTACCCTGGTGTAAAATTAAGAGCCAAGAAAGTAAAAACCTGCAGTCTACCCGAAGAAATAATAACACATCTGCTATTATCTAGAACTGTTGTTCAAAATAAAAATGTTGCACTCTTACCTACCATCAGATTGCAATGCATCGTTCTGTAGAGTACACTCTGTTCTTCCTGGGTTTAATGTACAAATAGATGCAAATGATAATCTTTGACCTTTAAGTGAGTGTATGAAAATAATATCATGTCCAGCTAATCTTTGCCCCACCATCTTTTTAACCATTGCTTAGACAAAGAATGACACATTTTCACAGAGTGTATGAATAGCTACTTAATTCAGTGTCTTTGAGAAGAAACACTAAAAATATCTTGGTTCACACCCCTGTTGAAAAAACACTGGTTTGATCCTGACTTGCCGAATAACTGTCGTCCTATTGTCAATCTTCTATTCTTACCTAAGGATCCCAAAAAGGCGTCCATCAGACATCTCCAAGAATGTGTAGAATACCGTTGATAGGGAGTATGAATTTTGACCCCAATGAGGCAATGAGCTAACACTTTTTGATGCATGAAAAAAATCTACCGTAGAACAAATAGATAAATAAAACATAAATAAAAATGAACAAGGATAACCAACAGGACCTATTGTTGGGCATCTGGACGTGGTGATGGGTTTCAACATCCAGGACCTCAAAATCATTATCAAAATACTTTCCTCAGAGCCCTGAAGCAGCTAATTATTTGTTGGCTCTTAGATACTCCTGCATCACTGGTAACGCTGTTGTGATTCTGATTTAGATTAGTGGGCTCTTCAGCTCATAGAACAAGAATGTTGCATTGAATTTTGGCCATTTATCTCAGCCACTGGGGTGACCCTCAACCATAGGTCACATAATTCGGACATAAGAGGACAATGATAGAAGGAATCAAACCGCTTTTGGACAAAAGAGCAATGACACAAGTTTCTCCCAAGGAGACGAGATGGGGTACCTACTCCATAGTTTGTTTGGTTCAAAAGGAATCATGGGCTAAAGACCAGTGATTTTCCTGAAGACAGTGATCGGGTACTTAACCTAACAATCATTAGTCTTGTCAAAGCTGATGGCTCTGTTGTATTCATTTTATAAGTGGAGAGTTTCAATGTTTTTCCTTACCTTGATAGCTGGCTAATTGCTGTGTCTCCTCTTTTTAAGGCTAACCAGGATACAGGATGTCCAGGGAGTCTGCTGAGTCCTAGAGGGCTCTGGATTCCTATTGAGCAGAGACTAAAACCTTATCGTCTCATCCCAGTCCATGACAACTATAGCAGCATAGTAATCGATTTAATTGTTCCTTAGGAGGTGCAAATATTGCTTCTGATTGCACGGTTCGGACAAGATCCTCTACATATAACAGTGCTGGATAAGCCGGGCAGGTGGTAGTTTTTTTTTGTTTACTGCCCCCTGAACTTTATCCCATATGATGTGTCACCCACTGGGTTCTTGTGTACTTGTTGCCCATACACACTATCACCAAGATTATATGCGGGTACATCTGGCCCCTGATGGGTCACCCACACCACAGTGTTGTCCAATTGACATGCCGTCTGTGAAACAGGCATGGTATCACGAGAAGACACAGACACAAGGAAAACAGTTTACAAACCTTTATTTAAGTACTCAAGGTTGGCGTAATGCCTATCCTGCCCTATCTCTCTGTTGGGTGTTCCCTCAACTGATGTTTCTAAGGATGGTCGATGTCAGTAAGTCCCAAAATAAAAGCCTGTTTGTGTCAGACCTATGCTTGTCCTCACTAAACAAAATGTTGTGTAGGGGTTTTCTAAAAGAAAATGGTGTTCCAAAAAGAATTATAACGCACGGCTGGATTCAGGTGGCTGTATCTTCAGGTTTTTCTCTGCCAGTTCAAACGAAGTCAACTTGCAAAGTGCCCTTGGCTCCTCAAGGCACTGTTCAAAACACATCAGTTCACAAGCTTCTTAAAGTTTACAATTCCTTTAATGCCTCTCAGCGTTCCCTTACCTCTGGTTTCACAGTTTCACAAAAGTTAAGCTTCTCAGGTTACATTTTCCAAGATACAACACTCTCGTTTGGATTTAAACAGTCTTTCAAAATGTCTATGTAGCTCCCCTTTTTTCACTTTCTCACAAGCGGTTCAGTCTTTATCCTTCTTTCACTACTGAAGAGTATCAGAGACTTTCAAGAATGCATAACTTTACATTACCCTATGTGCAACGCCTCTAATACTTCTTTTCACTTTCCTCCTTACATTCAGATTCTTGATACTGCTTTTCTGTGCCTCTTGCACACTGTACCTTGTTTTCCTCCTGTGCTTCTTGCACACTTTACCCTCACAATGCTTCCTTCCCCATGCTGCTTGCATGCTTTAACTTTGACTGCTGTCTTCTTAGTGCCACTTGCAAGCTTTACCCTTCAATGATTTCTGTCCCATGCCTCATTCATGCTTTGCTTATCACCTCTCTCTCTCTCGTGCTTCTTGCACACTTTACCCTCACAATGCTTCCTTCCCCATGCTGCTTGCATGCTTTAACTTTGACTGCTGTCTTCTTAGTGCCACTTGCAAGCTTTACCCTTCAATGATTTCTGTCCCATGCCTCATTCATGCTTTGCTTATCACCTCTCTCTCTCTCGTGCTTCTTGCACACTTTACCCTCACAATGCTTCCTTCCCCATGCTGCTTGCATGCTTTAACTTTGACTGCTGTCTTCTTAGTGCCACTTGCAAGCTTTACCCTTCAATGATTTCTGTCCCATGCCTCATTCATGCTTTGCTTATCACCTCTCTCTCTCTCGTGCTTCTTGCACACTTTACCCTCACAATGCTTCCTTCCCCATGCTGCTTGCATGCTTTAACTTTGACTGCTGTCTTCTTAGTGCCACTTGCAAGCTTTACCCTTCAATGATTTCTGTCCCATGCCTCATTCATGCTTTGCTTATCACCTCTCTCTCGCTCGTGCTTCTTGCACACTTTACTTCTAGCTACTTTTTGTTTCATTGCTGATCGGACACTTTACTTTAGAGATATTTTCAGGTCCATGCTGCTCGCACGCTTTACTTTATACTGCTTTTTGTTTCCATGCCACGTGCACGCTTCACCTTTGATTTCTCAACTCCAGACTGACATTCGACCAGGTTTTTCATGTTGTCAGAAACTCACCGGTCAGCATGATGCAGTCCACAATGTCCCCTTCTCTCAGCGCTGAGGTCCGGGTCTCTCTTCCTGCCCCTCAGTCAATCCTGGGGTCGGTATCATGCCCAGGAAAATGAGCACCTTCCAACGCCGAGAACAGGATTCAGCACACCCTCCAGGGATCGCCTCGCAATTTTGACTCCTTGGAGACACAGTTCCCTCGGCACACTCTTTCCCAATACTTCACAAAACAACGGATCAGCATCTAGTCATCCCGTTCTCCAACAGATGACTCTCTGCTTCTCGACTGCAACTCCCTGGCGTTGTGTCTCCACAGCTTGTCTATTTTCTTTAGCAAAGCTCCACCTTTTAAGTGTGCTGCAGTATGCCTCTCTAGTCATCTTCCTCGTCTCAGTACTATAGGCATCTTTCCCATAGGTCATCTGTAACACTCTCGGATGCCTCTTCCTCGTCTCAGTATGTGGTGGAAATGGGGATGGGGACGAGATAGGACTTGTAATATTCCATAAAGGCTGAGGGAGAGTAAAGTGATGGATAATTGGAAAAGGGGGTATACCCTGTCTCACCTTTGGGTATTCTCTCTCCAACCAACAGAGACCCTACACTCAGGTGATCCTCTGTCGGGATCCAAAAGTGATGTCCCTTCCCAGGACACCTGAGCAAAGGATCCTAGGGTAGTAAATGTGAGAACATCCTCAGGTTTTTCACATACCCTTCCCATGTAACCCTGGCTTCCCGCAGTAGGGCTACTTTGTTGGTGAACTAGAGCTTGCCCTAGGAAAATGGTTTACCCTTTCAATTTGGTCTTTGACTTAGACACAGGATGTTTTGTTTCTTTTAGGGGTGGAAGTCCAGTTTTGGAGACTTTCCTATTGATCCTTGCTATTTTTGAAATCCACTTCTCGAATTGGGGTAGGTTGCTTCCCAGGCCTAATTGGGTTGGAAGATTGGGAAATAAACACTACGGTTAGATATAACTTCTCTCCTAAGATGACAATATAGATTTGTGTTAACAGATGACTTTTGCTATGGCCATGGACACAATCTATATTTTCTTTTCCCATTCACTTCCGTCTCTGGGAAGGTAGATTGGGGTGTATGGCACATCCCTTACTTCCACTATCAAATTGGGCCCAGAAAATTCTCTCTCCTAAGATTGCAGGGATTCAGTTGGGAGTTTTCTTTCCCGTTAATAGAAAAGGAGTTGATTTCTTCCTGTTCTTATTTTTCTTTCCCTTTTCCAAACGTCTTTTTGGGCTTTCCTTCTGGTTTACTAGTATCTTATCAGGTTGGGCATAGATGATACTCATAATAATTGGTTCAACTTTCCCTTCTTCACTCTGTCTCTTCTGATTGGGTTTTCTCAAAAATGGTGTGGTGGGAAGGTCAATTAAATGTAATGGACAATATCTTGTAATATGCCCAGGCCCTCTACAGGAGACACACCTTTGGTCTGGGGTAGGAGACGAGGGTAGAGAAGATGGAAGGTCTCTATGTTCTTGATCATTAGGATGGCTCATTTAGATGGTTAATTTCTCTGCAAGAATAACAGGGCCTCTCAACCACCAATGATGCCGAAAGAGAAGAGAGACTCTCATTCCCTATCCTCCTATGGTTTAACCCTTGCTCACTACCTTCAGAATCACCAGATTACTCTAATCCTAAGGGGTCATTGAAGAGTACCCCTGGGGCAGATGGCATTTCTGTATTTCTTTCTCTCCTACTGAGATCCCCTACATCTGGATTATATTTAATAGATTCTGTGGGAGTTTCTAAGGCTTTGGCTGTATCAGGATTAGAAGTTCCTTACTTTCCCCTAGTTTCACCTTTAACACAGGGTTGGAAATAGGTATCTCGGTGGAAGAGATGGTGGGCTTTAAGAAAATGGAAGAGAGTTCTCCACTCCTGGGCATCGTAGCCAGGGGATAAGGACTGGGTATTACTTCCCCTTTTGACTACTCAGTTTTAAGGTCTGTGGGGAAGGCAGGGACATCATAATTGTGTACTCTCAGGAAAGCAGATTTTCCCTTCGATATTATGGAAGTGGAAAGGTGATTTTTTCCTCCAAGGATGTGATTCCTTATGAACATGGGGTTGGAATCTGGTTCAGTATCTCTGGGCTCATCAGATACCTCAAATCCCTGTAAATGATTAAGGGTTGTTTCTGGGGTGAACAGTACTTGTTCTTTCTCACCTGAAGGAATATGCCTCTGGGAGTATTCCCATTCTTGAGTCTACCACTCAGGCAGAGAGTCGCGGATTGCGGTCGCTTACCTGTTCAGTTCATCCTACTACACACGGAGATGTCTGGAACTACTTAACGACACTGTCACCTACACAAAACTTGACAATGACCCATTACATAAAACCAAAGCCATTATGGAGAGAGCCATTGATAACGCTTTGGAAAATAATTGGATCGATGCAAAAACAAGTCCGTTCCTTATAAACAAATACCCAATCACGCCTGTGTTCTATCACCTACCCAAGGTCCATAAAGGCAATGTAAATCCCCCATTAAGACCAATAGTAGCAGGTACAGATAGCGTGTTTGACCCATTGGCCATCTATGTGGACTGCTTACTTCAACCCCTAATCCAGTAAATACCAACTTACCTGAAGGACACTACAGACTTTCTCAACTGCTTACAGGAAATTATAGCCCTAGACACCAGCTGCATACTTTTCAGCATGGATGTATGTAGCCTCTATACCTTTATTCCCCACACCGATGGGATAAATACTGTACTTTGGCTCTTGTTGAATCATACACGTATAAGAGGGAACAATGAGTTTGTTGTGGGACTATTAGAAATAATACTCTACAACAGTTACTTTCGTTTTCAGGACCAATACTATGTACAATCTTCAGGAACCTCAATGGGGTCGGCCATGGCTCCGGTGTATGCGAACACATACATGTATAAATTTGAAAAAGAAAATGTATTGGCTCATCCACTATGGTCATTTAAGATCTTGATCTGGAAACGATACATAGATGATATCTTCGGTATCTAGTGCGGAACACAAGATGAATTGGATCTCTTTTTGGAACATCTGAATTCAGTGAATAATACAATCAAATTCACAATGGAAGTAGGAGAACCTTCATTACATTTTTTAGATGTGAGCTTGCAGATTAAGGAGGGCCACATCGAAACCACGGTGTATCATAAACTAACAGACGTGAACAATCTTCTACAATTTAGTAGTTTCCACCCGAAACCTATGCTAAAAAGCCTCCCATTTAGCCAAATGTTAAGATTAAAGAGGATCATCTCAGAACCAGCAGGCCTCGACTCTGAATGTTCATTCTTGGTTGAACAATTTGAATCCAGGGGTTATCCAGATACAGTCACAGGAGAAGCCCGTAATAGATCAGCTACCTTCACGAAGGAACAACTCCGCATTCCGAAAGTCAAGGATAAGTCCACACCACTACTTTATATCTCTAAGTACTCACGCCAGAGTTTCCAAATCAGTAAAACTCTGCGTAAAAACTGGACCATTCTACACAACAACCCTGCTCTTTTGAAATTATTTCCCAAAGCACCGATGATGGCCTTTAAACGTGGGCACAATCTCAAAGACAAATTAGTGAGAGCAGAAAGACCTCCCAAGGACAAACAACTTGTATTGAGCACTAGAAGGAAGGGCACCTTTCCCTGCCTGAATTGTATGAACTGCAACAATGTCATAAAAGGGGAAACGATATCTCACCCACAAATTGGGAAGAAACTGAAAATCAGAGACTTCGTTACCTGTCTTTCCGCGGGAGTCATTTACACACTAAAATGTCCCTGCGGTAAATTATACATAGGTCAAACAACAAGTCCCGTTAAAGAAAGATGGTCTGAACACAAATCTACCATCAGGTGTAAGAACCTCAGATCCCCAGTGGCAAGGCATTTTATCGAACACCAGCATACGATTGCACAAATGAAATTTCAAGTTGTAGAAATTGTCAAACGACCACACAGGAGTGGTAATTATCAATCCCTACTGTCACAGCGAGAGAAATACTGGATTCACACACTAGATACTCTTCAACCTAAGGGTTTGAACGAGGAATTCTCTCTGAGCTGCTTTTTATAGATAACTGTTAAACCATAATCACAGGTCACACCGTCAACCACTGTTTGTAAGAGATTGTAAGCCATCCCTTGTTTTCAACTATGTCTTTCACCATGTTTCTTCCTCTAACCATGGTGACCCTGCTAGGCATTCATGGGAGGTGTGATTTCCTCTGTATGATCTGTATATATGACCTGTATATATCTTCTTAACTGTTTTTATCTTCTCATGAATGACCAACTGAGGTCACCATCTATCGGCTCATACCATGTATTAGTCACGTGGTACACTGCAATCTGTTTATTTCTGTTTCAATCTCCTTGTTATTGACCAAACCTGATTGACTGTATAATGAGAAGCCTCTGGACCCTGTATGATTTGCTCTGTATCACTAAGAGGAACCACATGTGCTATTTGCACTTGCTATCATGAATACAATAAATGTTGTTGTCTTTACAAATTTCTGTTTCATTAGGACTAAAGCAATATGATGCGATGCGGTGGTGAACATCAGAATTTCTATGGTTCACCATGGATACTATTCACTCTATATTTCTTTATATTTTCCTATATCTGTCTAGTTCTTATGTGTGTGTCTATATTCTTCACCTTTTCAAGATGGCCGCCCATTTCCTTACTGATCGGCTTCTGAGCCCTTTTCTATGTCGATACCCCGATTCGTTTTCCTTCTTGGCGGCTTGACTCCAGTGCAGTACGTTTCCAAGGTAACAACCGCGCTGAGTCACTGTCTGCCGGATCCAGTTTGCATACACCTTGTTCCTTGAACTGAACAGGTAAGCGACCGCAATCCGTGACTCTCTGCCTGAGTGGTAGACCCATGGCACATTGCTGACTATAATATTAGACATATATGTTTCTCTGTTTAGGTGCTAGCAGTACGTGGTTTCCAACAGACGCCCTGCATCTGATCTTTGCTACCTCCCGATATTCGTTGTCCACGCGGATGCCTCAGTTGCCTAGGATATTCGCCATGCAACCTGAGTGAGTGTATATATTTATCCGTGCCCAGCTTGAATTTAGAATCTTTAATCTTATTGAGCACATATAATTCATTTGATTTACTACATCCACACATAGGCTGCTTTTTGCCATTTTTAAATTCGCTCCCTATGCACTATTCTTCCGTGTCCAACAATTGTTTACGTCGTATTATATCCCCCTCCCCACAGGTGGACCTTACTCAACTCACCTCTTTTGGAATGGGTTCGTTTATAAGCACAAGGTGGATATCTTGAATATATTAGTTCACTTTTTTTGCTACACCGGGACTTTATTTTTCTATTTTTCTGCTCTTCACCATTGCCCCAGCAGCTTGCGATATGTATTGTTTGTTAGTATTCCACTGGCATTGAAATGAATTTTTTCTTCTGTTTCCTTGAATTGTTGAAAATAGTCCAATTAGGCCCTTTTGAAGAAGAGGGACTCCTCGAAACGCGTCGGCCACCCTATAATTGGACAGCATTCCTTCTGCATCATCTATTGCTTCATCGCAGTTTTTAATATGCTAAATGTTACCAATTATTCCTTGCAACTGAATGTACCTCTAGGCAAATGTTGTCTTTTTGCCAAATAAACTGTTATGCTTTCAATTGACAAACTACTGTCTTTTTATATGTTTGAATGCCCTTTGTGGCATCAGTAATTAGTGTGCAGGGGACGGGAGGGCCCCATTTTTGGGTCCTCTTTCGTTTCTCTTTATTGATTTAGGCTTTGTGCCAAGGCCTTTTTTCCTCGCCCGCACCTGAAAATTCCTGAACCAGCTTTGCTGGATTGAGATTTATTATTTGATATTTTTACTTATATATTACTAGGTGTGCACCACTGTCCACAATTCAGTATTCCCATTCTTCCCATTAGGGATCTACCTTATCTCCGGTGGAACTTGATGGTGTGGAGGATAGTATATTCTCACAAAAAATGATCTCTCACAGACGCAATGGGGATATCATCCACAGTGGAAAAGAAAACACCCTGGCCTGAGGCGCCACACCTGCTACCCTCCTCCTGGAAAAATAAACCTCCTGTATTGTTGGAGGATCCACCTACCCCTTTCGTTCCTCTAGTGGACTGGACCTGCTCTGTTTATAAAAGGTTTCCTTTGACTTTAACTTTAAATCATGCAACAAAATGATTGATCCCCATTTCCCTTAGATTGCTGGTCAGGGTTCTCGTCATCTTTAAAGCTGAACACAGGGTGGCAGGGATTCTCTCAGTTTCCATATTTCTCTAAAGACTTACCCCAGATCTGATATTTGGCATCCTTACTCTTTGAGGGGTATAGTCCTCCCTCTTGCTCTTCTCATGGATTTTAGGGGGAGGATGTGCCCACGGAATGTCATATACGAGGTTTCCTAACATCTCAACCCTGTGGATCTTTATGTTCCTCCTGTGGTTCTTGCACACTTTACTTTAAAACTGCTTCATTTCCTGTGCCGCTTGCATGATTTAACTTTGAATGCTTTTTTCCCTGTGCCACTTGCACAATTTAATTTTAACTGTTTTCTGCTTTACTTACCACCTCTTTCTCTCTCGTGCTGCTTGCACACTTTACTTCTAGATGTTTTTCATTTCCGGGCTGTTTGCACACTTTACTTTAGAATGCTTTTCATTTCCATGTTGCTTGCATGCTTTACTTTAAACTGCTATTCATTTCCGTGCCGCTTGCATGCTTCACCTTTCATTTCTCAGCTCCAGATTCACGCGCACCGGATTTCTCATTCTGTCAGAAACTCACCGGTTAGCGTGATGCTGTTTACAATGTCCACTTCTCTCAGCTCTGAGGTCAGGGTCTCTACTCCTGCCCCTCAGACCTTCCTAAGGTTGGTATCACACCCAGGAAAATAAGCGCCTTCCAGTGGCGATAACAAGATTCAGCACACACTCAAGGGTTCACCTCAAAATTCCGGCTCCTTGGAGACATGGCTTCCTTGCCACGCTCTTTCCCAATTCTTCACAAAACAATGGATCAGCGTCTCAGCGTCCTGTTCTCCACCGGATGACTCTGGGCTTCTTGGCTGCAACTCCCTGGCGTTCTGCCCTCACAGCTCGTTCATTTTATTTAGCAAAGCTCCACCTTTTATACATTGGTCGGTGATCAATAGAGTGCAGGTGTGCATTGTTGTTGTCAACTGCCTCACTCTGCCTGACCTAATTAGAGGGACATGCTGGTAATGTGCCTCAGTATGCCTCTCTAGTCAACTTCTCATGTGTCCTTTACATACCCCAAGGGTCCCGATCATCCTGGAAAACAGCCTACTAGTACATTGCTCGTTCAGCTACTTTCATGTACAGCTTCACCCTTCCTTTGTAGTCTGTCATGTGGACCCCATTGCCTCTCCTGTCCATCCACTTTGTGCCCATGCAGATCTCATAGCAGGCATAGATGTCAGAGCTGACCCAGGTTAGAATTATATAAGAGAGGTAGGGCCATGTCTCTGGTCTGGTCAGTAAGCAAGCACAATATCCTGTTTGTGGCCTACTACATCTTTAAGTCTGCCACCCCTCTATCCTCACCCAATGACTTGAGCTTACCAAACGGGGAAAATGCTTTAGGACAGGAAAGTTAGTAGAACACGGCAGGTCAGATCAGAGAAGATCACACCAAGAAGAATACCAATTTCACTCATCCATGTTCCGGGGTGGAAATGTAAACAAAAGAAATACTGTTTCTATATGTCGTCGTATTCCCTGTTTTTTAAAATGGTTGGTACCATCTTACCAGTGAAAGCCACACCACACAGGAGACAAGATGAATGAGATGCCAGGAGAACCTGATCATGAAACATCCTGACAGTCTATCCTGAGCTCCTCATATTGGCCTGCTATGCCCAGTAAATCCTGGTAGTGTCACAAGTTTCTCCCTTTCTCACCTGTTTCTCTTTTCTTGTGACTTTGTTGGGTGTAGATTCCTTCTTTCTTACTGTCCGGGACTTTTATAAACCGGGATGCGGGTCTTCAGAGTCCAGCGTGAGGTTGTTGCCTTCAGTATCCGGGCGAGGAACCGGGAAGAAGGCAAGTCGGTTCAAAAGGAGTCGGGCTCTGACTCCGAGCACGGGGGATTTCCAGGAGATTAACCACGAAAACAAGGTAAGGGGAAAGGAAAGAAAGAGTTCCAGGAAGGAAGGAACAATGTATCAAGGAGAGTGCGAAGCGAACTTCGGAAACGCATGTCTAACTACACCAAATAGTAACATTGAGACGCGCGGCGCCGCGGGGCGTGGCCTTTTTCTAGGAAGCCATACGTTGCATGAAAAGGCTGGTGTGCCGCGCTTCGGAAGCACCGGCCATGATGGTAGGACCACAGAGTTTACACCGCGGTGCATCATGGACCATGAAGTCCAGAACGGGCGAATTCTGCGGATCATGACAGCATGCCTCCACCCAAGCCCTGCACCTCCGGGTTTGCCTGGGTGGATCCGATGATATCTTTGTAATAGACGAGGGGCATTCATATTTGAGACTGGTTCCCAGGTACGCTCACTGGGAGGGTATCCTTTCCATTCAACCAGATACTGAAGTTGGCCACGTCTATATCTGGAATCACAAATCCTGGAGACCTCGAACTCGAGTTGTTTATTGACGAGTACTGGAGGGGGTCTTGGAGCAGTTTGGTTGGATTGCACAAACGTCTTTAGCAAGGAAGTGTGGAAGGCTGGATGAATGCTTTTCCACGAATCTGGAAGCTGGAGTCGATAGGCTACTGGATTAATGATTTCTTTTATGGAGAAGGGTCCATAATACTTGGGGGCCAATTTAGCTCCTTGGAGTCTTTTTTAGGGACGAAGACGAGAGAACCGCCAGCTGGGGACTTGGAAGGTCGAATTGGTGTCCAAATATTCTCGGAGGGCTCTCTTTTCTGGTTCAGACAAAATGAACTTTCTTCCAAAGGGAATCACCGCTGAAGGCTGTGTATCAATGGCACAATCCTCAGGTCTGTGAGGTGGAAGAGATTGAACAATGGCTGTTGAAAACACCTCTGAGTATGTTTCGTATGCTTGGGGAATCTGGATGATGTTGGAGACAGTTAATGATGATTGCTGAGGTTCCTGGGTTTCGTCTGAAGGACTTGGCAATGTGGCAAGAGATAAACAATGGGACATGCAATGTTCGGAGCCGAGAAACAAGGATCCAGCTGCCCAATTGATGTAGGGATTGTGCTTCTGTAGTCAAGGCATGCCCAAAACCAAGGGGTACTGAGCCGACTTAATGATGTCAAATTTGAGGATTTTTCCTGATGATTATTTATTGACAGTAGTAAATCCTTGGTTTGGTGGGTTATGGGTCCAGAAGACAAGGGTCTGCCGTCAATGGCTTCGACTGGTTGTACTATCTCCTTGGTTTCTTGTGAGATGTGATGTTTGACAACCCAATCATGGTCTATGAAAATGCCCATGTCACCACAGTCCACTAAAGCCAGGATGGGGTAGGATTCCTTTTTGGAAAAGGATAAGACTGTTTGCAGGATCACAAGACTGCTCTGTCCAGGAGCTTTCATGGAGGGAATAGATGAGGAGCATACATCTTTCTCCGGAAGTTGTGCTCCGCCTAGGATCAGGAGCTGGCATTTCCCGAACGCCGAGGTGGCGCTATAGGACATTACCTCACAAGGTGTTTATCAGAGGCGCAACACATGCACATTCCAGTATTGATCCTACGGATCCTTTCCTGGGGGGAATTAGGTCCTTGGAAGGCTCCTAGTTGCATTGGTTCAGGTTCAGAGGCTGGAGTAGTGGTTGCTTCTTTTGGACCGGGATAGTTCGTGGCTGGTTTAGGAGATGTTGATTTGGATTTCCTCTTCTCTGCCTTTCTTTCCTGAATCCGGAAATCAATCTGTAGAGAGAGGTCCATGAGGGCTTGAAAGGAGCTTGGGCGGGCTACTCTGGCTAATTCGTCCTTTATCTCATCATTTAAACCTCTTCGATAGAGGGTAAAGCTGGGTTCCGTAGACCAATCAGCCTCTTTGACTAACTGAAGCGTGTCACATGCGTGAGCATGTCCTGGGTTCCTTGTTGGCACTCAAGCAGTCTTTCCAGAGCACTGTAAATGAATCTGGGCGATCAAACATGGCCTTAAGGGCTTCCACAAACCCATTGTAATCATCCAGGAGAGCATCACCAGCTTTAACTAAGGGAGTTGCACAGGTTAAGGCATTGCCCGTGAGATGAGATGTCATGAAGCCAACCTTAGCTCGTTGGGTGGAAAAATTGTAGGGTTTAAAAGTTAAATGTCCCAAGCAAGAATCTAGGAAGGCACATAGAGTTTTTGATGATCCATCATACTTGTCTACTACTCTGCCTAATAGGACACTTTCCTTGGCAGCAGAATCTCTGGACAATACCAGCTGCTTTAATGCAGCATTCTCAGCCTTAAGATTTTGAACTTCAGTGGTTATTTCTTGCATGCCTCTCATGAGGTCCTAGATTTTGGCTTCCATATCTGTCTTTGGATCAAGTTTGAGGCGTCTCAATTTGTCTCAAGTTTCTCCCTTTCTCACCTGTTTCTCTTTTCTTGTGACTTTCTTGGGCGTAGCTTCCTTCTTTTTTACTGTCCGGGACTTGTATAAACCTGGATGCGGGTCTTCGGAGTCCAGCGTGAGGTTGTTGACTTCCACTAGGAAGCGTTCAGTATCCGGGTGAGGTACCAGGAAGAAGACAAGTCGGTTCAAAAGGAGTCAGGCTCTGACTCCGAGTATGGGGGATTTCCAGGAGATTAACCACGAAAACAAGGTAAGGAGAAAGGAAAGAAAGATTTCCAGGAAGGAATGAACAAGGTATCAAGGAGAGCGCGAAGCGAACTTCGGAAACGCATGTCTAACTACACCAAACAGTAGTGTTCAGATGCGCGGTGCCGCGGGGGCATGGCCTTTTTCTAGGAAGCCGTAGGTTGCATGAAAAGGCTGGTGTGCCGTGCTTAGGAAGCGCCGGCCATCATGGTAGGACCGCTGAGTTTACACCGCAGTGCATCATGGACCATGAAGTCCAGAACGGGCGAATTCGGCGGATCATGACAGGTAGATCGGAGTAGACTGTCTGTGACCGTTCCCTGAACCATGCACCTGGTCACGTAGGATGGCTGGGTTGGTCTTGGCCAGAATCCTAGGAGCAGGGATTTCCTTTTGGTGTGGAGATGGTCTGATTTGGGGAATATCTGCCAATGCAGAAGTTAGGCTTCACCTTTCTTTGTTTGGTACCTGGGGAGGAAGAGGGTGGGTTCTTTCCTAGGAAAATATTGTTGTTGCTTCCAACCCTTCGGATAATCAGTCTACCTGCCTCGTTTAATATTTAAAAACTGTGAAATACTCCCAACAATAAAGCATGGCATGAAAATGTTCCTAACAAAATATATAGGAAGCAGACATATAGGAGAATGGCCCTTACTTCGACTCACAGAGCTGCATAGATATGGTCAATCAATGGTACCAGTAGAGCTCTGCAACAGAAAGGAGCTCTAATATTATGTCTGCTTTTTATGAAGAGAAATATTAAGGGAACAACGCATTTTTTAATTCCAATGAATTAGTAGGTGCAATGAAGTAAGGACTTGTAAGGACTGCAACAACATACATGTTTTAGAGTTACAATATATGTTTACTCATAAAAAATATATCAAATAACCCCACTGGCACTTGTAATTCAATTGTTACTCCATATAAACATATTGTCCTCCCAATTAAAAAAGATAGAGTGTGCAATTCTCCCACCCTCTCCAAAATACTAATAGGGGCTTTGGTTGCTACAAATTGTAGAAGGGTGCTTGGTTGTCTTGTTCTATAGGCGCAGTTAATTGCCTGATAATTTAATTCTGGGATTGTTTGCCATTGCTTCCTGGTGTGCTCCAGGCCATTCCTGAAAGTTGCCAGCGGCTGTAACTATAGGGTTTATGTGCGTAAATGCCCTTCCTTTTTGTATGAACTTTGTCAAATTGTATAAGTTCCTCAACCGGGTTTGTAAGGCACTCCTTGGAAGTGTGTATATTTGTGTGTCCTGATGTTCATCACTTCGTGGGTCATCTGCATCCGTTTTCCTCCCATGCCATGCACTTCCACTTTCCCTGCTCTGTAAATATCTTACTGCTCCTTACCAGAGACATCATTTCACCAAAATGCCAGGGGTAGCGGAAGTGACATCACACGACCCTTGACCTCTGGTGACGGAAGTGATGGCATTTGACTCCACCCTGAAGTGACATCATGGGAAGCGGTAGAACATGACATTTCCCCCCTTCACAAAACAGGAAGTGGCATCACATAGCATTGTGCCTAAGTATGCTACAAAATATATGGTTTCGATATCACTGTAATGTGATATACATTTCATTCAAGAATGGAGCACCATATGTATCGTTAATATCAGTGGCTATAGGCCCATTTACCAAATGACTGTGAATGCAAGCAGACGTTCAAGGCAAATGACAATGATGTGTAATTATATAGCACTTACGCTTAAGCGCTTCCTATAGAAAAACATACATACAATATCACCCAACATGTGTTGGTACTCATTTATTGACTTCACAAGTATAAAAGGCTGAGGTTGCCTTCCTGGAATTCGAACCTGCAACCTGCAGATCACACACACATACACACATATCCCAGCAGCGAGCGCTCAACCCACTGAGCTATCTCGTAACTGACGTTTAACAGCAGGCCAGTTCATCTGCAGATCTGGCGCGAAGTTGGCCGTATGTCAAGCCTGCGTGAATCTACTTTTCAGGCTTCATAGGTTGGCAATAAGCATACCATTGGGAGGGTTCATAACTGTGTTTTAAAGAATTTAGAATAGCACAGGGAAAGCAGTGCACTCACACGGCATCCTGTACTCTGGGTACTTGTTACCTCGTACATGCAAACAAACAAACAAACATCCTGAACAGCATGCCATGGAGATATGAAAGATAGACAAGTACAAGGTGCACAAGCTTTTAGGCACAAGGATGTTGTCAAAAGACCAAGGAAACCATGATGGAATATCTTGTGATGATCGTAACAGAGACAACAACAGAAAAAAACATGCTATAACTTCAACTTGCGAAATTCAAAATACATAGTCTGAAATGGATGCTTATTCTATTCTAAATGCTTTTAGGAAGTTGTTTCTACATTGTGAATTTGAGGTGTTTAAGAATAGACTAAATCAGAGACTCAGACTCTGAAGTGTGCCTGAAATACACTTTAATGAGTCTAGCAATGATGGTATAGAATTCCAGAAAGACAAATTATTTGTCATTCCTATCCTTTCTTATTCAAGGTCACTGCTCAAAGTGTTACACTTGTGGAATCCCCTGTGTTTTTTTAAAGAAGTCTGAATAAGAAAACCAGGCACCCCAGAACCAAAGAGCCACATGGCACTGGCCACAGTCCAGGAGCTTCAATTTAGAATTAAAAAAAATAAATGTGTTTAAAAAAATATGTTTGGTGTAGTAAGGGAGATCACAGGGGTTGCTTGTGCGATGCGTGGCGAGCCCCAAATGACGTCCCTGATCCTTACCCAACACAATCTCCTCGTTCTAATTTGTAGCAAAACGAATTTCTTCCCAGAAATAACAGGATTTTTGTGTTCAGTTTTAATGTGGAATGGATAACCTGCACGCACATGTTTTAAAGGAATTACAAATAGAAATTCAATTACAGGGCCAAAGTGGTTAACATTTTCCCTACTTCTATCGATGGTTCTTTGAAATAAAAGGAAATTGATGTAGGGCTGAGCGTTAATGTGACGCTACATTTTATCTCCCGGGCACACTGGGATTATCATTGTTTTGAATTCGTTTTAATTACCCCTTGTAAAACACCTTATTGAATAATTCCCTTTCACAGAATACTGCCATGAAACGTTTTTAATATATCCACATGTGTCGGCCTAAATGCTCCCATAGATATCCGTGGTTTCATTTTATTAAAACTTTGTAATATCAATCAACGGTTAATGATCTGTAATTACATCTTGACGAGATCAGAACAAAGAAAGGCATCCTGCCAAGGTCCTTACAGTGAAACAATGCAACTCTATCGCTGGCTGAGCCAGTCTGCTCGCCACTACATCCCTTTCAGATGGCTCTGTCTGTATGTCCTTTGTATAATTCAGCAACTGTATTACATGGAAGGCTTCTGTAAACTGAACAACTGATTTTTAAAATCCGTCTTGATTTATTATAAAAAATGTAAACAAATACAGTCTGGTCACACTGGGCACAGCGTGAACATGTTATACAGGCTTCCAACTAAACAACACATTGATTTTGAGATATGCTGCCCCTCCTAGTAAGCTACCCACAGGCAAGCACCCATCTGACACCCAAGATCAGCTTCTCAGAAGATGAATGCTGCCTGTCAGCCGCAGTAGATCCGATCTCACCACCATCAAGGCTTCCTACCATGGACATTGCTTCCTTTGCACCACAGATCCGAATGCTACATTACACATTTCGGAAGACTTTTAAAAATGTACCCATTTCTTTCTGCATATGGATTCTATGGTGGTTCGGGGTTACACAGACACATTTTTAAAAGTCTTGAATTTCATTGACTTATTTTGATCAACCTATTGCCACCATTGTTTTTCTTGTTATGGATGAGTTCCCCATGTTCCACTCCCTACTCCAGAGGCCCCGGTAAATATGGCCTTTTCTGCTCAGAGCTACATGCTTTTTTGTTTTGTTGGCATTGTTGTGTACTGCGTACACGAGGTACGCATGCGCGAGCCTCTAGGGAGCTTGCGCATGCGCGTTAGATTAATAAAGGCGGTGCCCGGCAGTTTGCGCCGGAGACCGGAGCCATCACACGTCTCCGGCGTGTGTTCTTGGCATGCATGGGTGCGTGTGTCTGCATGAATGTGTGACGGCCATCGGCCGACCCCGCAGCATACAAAAGGCATGATTTCACAGTACCATTGTATGATTCATGTGAAGGATACTCTTACGCATCTCAGATCAAGTGCAACTTGCACCCACACCTTTGTTTTGCAGCCACTGGCCGCAATTGCAAGATGGCTGCTTCACCTTCTGGCACTGGCGTGCTCCCCGCTCACTTCCCTTTTTCTGTTGGGGGACGCGTGGTGATTGGCCACTTGCAGCCTTATTATTTGCCCAATAGGGAGCTGGCAGGGGAACGCCGGCCCCCAACAAAAGGCCCACACTCAAGGACCTGTTTTGTGCCTGTTTGGTTTCGGGGTGGAGCGTGAAGGCCGAACCCTCTTCCAAAACCAGATCTGCGGTAAGCCATTGTAGTATCCAAAGTTCTCCTAACCTATGTCTTACTGCATTATACCCGGCCAGAGTTTCATCTTGGATTCTTTGAAATCATTGGCCAATATGCCGTAGTGCCCTTTACTCAGAATCCACTGTCCCTCGGACTCGAGACAGACCCACAGCTCGCTGCTTACCCCCTTCGGTCCACCTCAGCCTATCGTCTTTGTCAGCTACTCACTCTAACAGGCATCGCGCACTCAAGGTGCTCAACTCACATTTCTGGTCTCCTGCCCGATAATCATGCAACAGGACTATGCTACACAGCCATACCCACAACTAATGGCACAGCTGCCTCGTGGCGCTGTTTGTTTTAATAGTGCTTCTCCATTACAAATACTTTGCCTAAGTAGAAACAAACAGTTGTACATTGCCGATGCCTTCATCTTGATAAACGTCCCTTATCTGCATGATTGAGCTAACTAGCGCATTACAGAGTGTACCCTATTCTAACTTTTACATGTGTTCAGTGCTTGGTGCTTATGTCTTGTGCCGCACTTCGTATAGTTGCACGTTGCCTATGCCTTCAACTTGATAAACACCCCAATCTGCACGACCTAGTAAACAAGTGCTTTTAAGAGTGTACCCTACTTGAATACCAGTGGGTAGGACTGGGCGATCGTATTTCGTGTGCTCTAGTCTGATAGCCACACGTGGTCTACATTCTAATCCTGTGAACCACACACGACCGGTGTCATAGAACTATTTACGGCATTCCAGTTTTGTACCCCCATTCCGAATTATTACACTGTATTCTGTTGCTTCGAGCAAAAAAATCGAAACCTGTGTATGATTATGATCTACTATTTCACCACACCTCGGTGAGTGAGTGAACACACATTTGTATTTTAAAGCATGATTTCAGCGATTTCCTGTATACTGTTGTGCTCAAGCAGACAATTACATTTAGCCTATGTATTAATATTACATACTGCCCACCACCTGTGTGTTATAAACTGTGACGTCCACCCCAAACCTATGCAATGTCCTCACTATCACTGCATTATAGTTCAAAGCCACACCCCACCATGGACAAATATCTACCGCATTGCAACACTACTGCTAGGATTGGAACATTTGATGACACCCCTGCTAGTTCTAGCCTGCTCTCTCCACCCACAACTGCCACACGAGCCATCTTAGGACCCGACAAGTCCCGACAAGTCCTCAAGACCCGTACCAGCTACCATCACTACTGCACCACTAATCCCAGCTTGCCTTCTCCAGGCACACGTGTCACACAACCTATCTTAGCTACTAAACGATCCTTACCATTGACCTCACGCACCAAGCACACACACCATTACTACTCCTAAGCAACCCCATTGTCCACATGCACAGCAGTCACATATCACCCCCATTTTCAAAGAGCCAAACTACTGCCAAGCCCATCCTATTACATGGCACAACCTCAAATCTAATCACTCACCGACCCCCGACATTCCAGGCCACAGCTCCCACAATGCCTATGACTGAATCACCTCCTACTCTCAAAGGCACCCTCCTCAATGTGTGTTCCCTACGAGCCCATGTCATCGAGATACATGATCTTATCACAGGCCAGCAACTTGACTTTCTAGTTGTCACCAAAACCTGGCTATATCAAACTTCAGGTCCCCTCCTAGCCTTAGCCATCCCTCCTGACTATAACATTCTCAGGGCTGATAGGTTAAACTCTATAGGAGAAGGTGACACTATCATTGCCATAACTAGTCTTCAACGAAGAGTTTGTCCACTAGATTTACTAGCAGATTATGAACTACTCCTTCTCAAACTCGCAACAGACCCCAATACCACAACAAATATCCTTATTATCTATAGAGCAGCAAACAACACTACCCATCCAGAATCTGACATTCCTCTTATCATTACACCCTACCACAAACCTGATACTAAATTAATTATACTAGGTGATAGCCAGTGCCCTTCACTCGCCCCTTACCAATATGAATTTCACCAAACTAGTCAACGCAACTACACACACTAAAGGGAGAGCGTTAGATTGGATACTAACTTTAAACGTCAGTGATGAACAGGTCTGACCACTACCTCATCTGCTTCAACCTAATGACGGAAAAATAAATCTCCCTCCTCCCATCACCCTTGATCCTATCGAAACTAGAAATACCCGTAATCTTACAGCCGACAGCATCACCCCCACCCTGATGGAGGATCTTTTATCTTACAGCCCCAAAAATAACAACCACAACTGCCTCACGGCCCCAATCATAACTAAAACTCTACGCTTGGCCAAGCGCTCACATTTTTCGTTTAATGAGGAATTGGTGACTCTCCAGCGTAAAATAAGATTGCTGGAACACATCCACAATAAGGCTCTTACGACTGACTCAGCTAAGTCCTTTCAAGAAGCTAGCAAACTCTACAAATTGACCCTTATAGCTCATATAGCTAATGCCCTGAACACCAGGATAAACAATGCACTTCCAACTCTAAAGAATTTTTTAGAATGCCACTTCAACTCTAAAGAATTTTTTACTATTCTTACAGAATTGGAATACCCATACATTCGACTACCACCATCAATTCCAGTAAAGCCTGGTGCACCACCATACAGGATGCATTTGCCTCCAAAATAAGTAAGCTCCAATACAAAATTCTAGCCAATAGACAGTTATTGCCCAGCAAAAATGCTCCTCCCCAATTTTTTAATAAAAAGTGTGAAAATGCAGATCTACCATTTAAATTCTCGAAGGTCAGCCAAGACCAGGTTCTAAACACCATCTCTACTTTAAAACATTCTAATTGTAAAGGAGATTGCTTCCCTGCGCACCCGGTCAAACTCTGCACACCCACGCTAGCTCCTATCGTCACCAAATTTATCATTGCATCCTTCAATACCAATGTCGTCCATGGAGCATCAAAGAAGTGTGGGTTACCCCACTCATCAAAAACCTTCACTGGACCCTACAGGACCCACAAATTACCATCCAATAACCACAGTGCCTTTTTTGCTAAAAATCATAGATAAATTAACCTACTCGCAAATACAAAACCATTTTGAGCAAAACCAACTCCTTGGCGCCAGGCAATCTGATTTCCGGCCAAATCATAGTACCGAAATAGAATTATTGGATCTCAAAATTCAGATGGATTCAATAAGAGACTCAGGCAACCTCTATATCCTCCTCTATCCTGATCTGTCCACCGCTTTTGATTTGGTGGATCAAGACAAATTATGCCCTACACTGTCAGAAAACTTCAAATTCTCGCATGAAGCTACTCTGTGGGTTAAATCAGTCCTCGCAGAACGCACTTCAAGAGTAACCATTGGTAAGGAATCAGCGGATCCCATATAAGTCCCTATAGGGGTACTGCAAGGCTCATGCCTATCACCTATGCTCTATAATGCATACACATTAAGTTGCTATTTGCTGCCCTAGATGCTATGGGTGTCATCTACACAAACCTTGCAGATGACACCCAGATTCTCATAGCCATTACTGGCTGCTATGAGGAAGACACTATTACCATTAATAAGATCTATGCTATAATCTAAAACTGGGTGGCCTTGAACGGCTTGTGCCTGAACGATGAGAAGATGGAGATCCTTGTCGTAGGCTCCTCAGCTAAAATCAAATCTCTCCATCCAAATTATCCAGCTATCACCATAGATGGAACACCCATCCCAGTCCTCAAGCAGGTCAAAACCCTGGGTGTCCACTTAGTTGCAAATCTAACAATGACGAAACATGTCAATGCTCTTTCTTCTGCTACCTTGAACATGTCCAAACTTATTGCCTTAAGCCGTCAATTCCTGACCCCGCAGAACTCCAGACTATAAGGGGAACATTTAACCAGCCCTTGAGAGGATGTCCTCTGGAATTTGAGACAGCCAAAAGAAATGTCTATGTAAGTATAATGCCAAGGGGAAATATAATTATACGGGGAGGTATAGACTAAAATGGAAAATATTAAATCACATCCCCTCTTAATTGTGAAAGTACTTAGTCTGGCATACCAATTGACTGTACATCTTGGGAAATTAGTTTCAGAAGTGTGAGTGCTTCTGGAAACTTTGGATTTGATAAAATAGATCCAAATTATGCGCATACTGGCAAATCCCTGACTCATTTTCTGTGTAATGGCCAAGTACAGACTTACTAATAAACATTCCACATGCCTAGAAAAATAATGTAATTGAAGTAATTCCTTGATTTCATGACTGATCAGGGTTCTGTTACTAGCTTTGACCCACTCAAGAAAAAAGGGAAAGCTTTCTTAGATGCCACACATTTTTTCCTACTTCAAATTGCCAATTGAAAAATGACAAATGTACACTTTTTACCCAGTACTGCAATATAAACTCCATTGAAGGGAATCCAGCTAACATACATGTTAAACAAATGTGTGTCTTTTCCACACAGGAATGTCAATTAGCCTGTCTTTAAACTGAGTTTTCTAAAGTGCTGTTTGGAACACTGACATAGCCATTGCGAAAAAAGGAAGTCATTTTATTTTTAATAACTGAAAAGTAGAGTGATTTAAATAGGCAGGGAGGTACTGATTTAATTTAGTTTTCTATAAAATGAAAGTGTTGTCCTGAAACCTTTTTCACTTTTCTAATACGTGGTTAATATGCACTCACAGTGAACCAAATTTACATATGGTGAAGTGTGTGCTTTTAAAAAGCCTACAGTCATGTTAAAAGCAGTTCAATTGACCAGTACATGATCATATATCATTCTGCTAATAATTGACTTCAGGATATCAAAGAGAATGAAAGAAATGTGCACATTCTTTATTTTTTAAATTGGTTTGGTTATTTCTTTTTATATTTAAATAGACCTTGTGTGCAACACTGTGTATTTCTTATCCCAATAGGGGAGGCAGACTTTTGCGAATCAATATATTTAAACTTGTGTGCCCCAAGCTCATAATATTGTATGTGTTTGATTTGGCGGGTATCCTGTAATACAGTAGCAAAGATTATCCCACAGTAAAAAATGCTGTTTTTTTTTAATGCTCTTATTACACATATATATGTGGGGGGTCGTTAATGGTAAGTATTTATGGTATGGGGAGTTTGGGCAGGGACTATGGGGGTCTCCCCCTGCATATATATGTAAAAATTGTTAAAAAAATGAAAATAATTCAGCATTTTTTACTGCAGTACTTATCATGGCGACTTTATTACATGGAACTATTTGACATGGGTGGAAAATTCCCACGAACTAGATGTCGCCCTGCAGTAATGTCCATAACATAATTTGGGGCCTTTTTCTGTGGTGTACTTGGATGCACTAATGATGATACAATCTAACGGAGGCACACTTGAAGCATTAGGTGTGCATTCATTTTCTATCACTTTGTAACCCTCCTTCCTTTTACTCAACTTGTAGTCCCCATACTCTACATTCTTTAGTCCACCTTTTTAATTCCATCCAATCATTTCTCCACACTCTCTTTGATCTGTTCTTTTCTTTATTTTCAGAGCCCTCTGATCTTCTGACTGCAACGCAAAGTGCCTTTATTTAACTTCTTCCCCTTATCCCAAGTTTTCCCAGAAAGTGTAACCTGATCTACTACACCCATCTAGAGCCATGGATCAAAAAAGATTATAGGTAATACACTTCAAATCCCCCTGCAAATGATTTGTCACGCCCTTCCTCTGGGCTTTGACATATCTTTTTAATGTTGTGATAAAAGTCTGAGGGGCAACGCAGGCTATATATGGACACTCTTTCAAAACTCACTTTCAGCCTAAACTCAGTGTGTCACCAGGACAGGGAAGACTGACTGAAAGGCTAACCTAACAAAAATACATAATGGAAAGAGAAACATGCGTGGAAAAATGGGTAAAACAGTTGTACTTCAACCCCCACACTATGGAAACAGTCAAAAGATTAGAATTTTGAAAACATGTCAATCCCTAGCCCTGTGAGCAATTGTCCTAGGCAGTTCAGCTTTTAAAATTCGTTTTGCCTCCAAATTATTGAATCAGGCATTAAACATCAGAATTTGGGCAGAATCTGACAGCCTTTACACTGTCATGTGCTGTGCAAACCTAATGTGAGGTAGCAGCTGTGTAGTTATGGTTAAGTTGCTCAAACATTTTGGGTGGTTTATAACTTCAATCCCCCTGGACGAAACCATAGCATAAAATTTCCAAAAAAAAGTATATGGCCCACTCTGAATTTGTTTGGCAAGTTTAGTGAGGTTTAATCAAGGGGGGGGGAAAGTTATAGGGGATCCCACATTTTTTCCCCATAGACATAATGGAAAAAAAGTTGCTCACACCTATAGCCCACACCGCTTGATGAAGTTTCACCAAATTTGTATCAGCAGTGGCGGCTAAGTCTTGAAAGTGTGCTTTGGTAAATTTGGTGTAAATCCGTCCGGTAGTTTTTTGACAAACAACCAAAAAGTAGCTAAAAAAATGTGTGCTTCCCTGTTTGGTCCGTGGACTGGCATTCGATTGGCTTAGAGGGAGATGTGATGTCTGCAGACATCGGAGGCGCCCCCTGATTGGATGGTGAAAAGTGTGAAGTGCATCAGATTTTCGGAAACACCCGCCATGTTGGATTCACAGACAACGGCAGGTGTCCGCAGACAACGCGGTCAAAATATATACACATTGCACTTGTCAAACTTATCAAACAATCTCTCAGGAGGGGAGGGATGATGAGGATGGGATGGGGTATGGCCATAAGAAGCTAAAAAAATTGTGTTTTTCACCTCTGAAGTCCGCGAACAGACCTGTGATGTTCTATATCTGCATTACAGGGTTGGTGAAAAGCAGTTCTTGGATGGCTTATAACTTTGGCACCACTCAATGATACTATATGACATTTTGGATTTTTATTCGAGACTTGATTCTGAATGGTTTTGGAAAGTCTGGAGATGTTTTGTCAAGTGGGAACCAATTAAGAGTGGGGGTCCCAAACTATTGTAAAGGCTTATAAATATTGTGCCACGTGACAAATATGCACACAAGTTTGCAAAACAATTTTAATTATAACTTTGTTGATATTTGACAAATGTGGACAAAAGATTTCAGAAAGATTATAGATCCAACCTACAATGTTAGTGTAAAGACTGAATGGATTTTGTCAATTGGGGGCTAAGTTATATGACTATTGTATGTACATATATTTTGACACTTTTGAATAAAAAATGTTTGAAGGAGAGGTTAGAACGTAAGGTGAGGAGGGAAATGAGGGAAAAGGCACCAAGCACTAATATGGAGGGGCAGGTGGACAGGGGAAGATGTTGCACGTGTGTTACATCTAAGGTAGTGGCCAGTGTTTCTCATGCTCCTTGATTATAGCTTCAAACGCACGTCGAAATTGCTTCCCCCTGCAGAGTGTTGTGTTGGAGTATATACAAAGGACTGTTGCCTTCCAAAGATATGGATCAACAGCCTCTTTTATTGCTTGCATCATAGCTGGTGGGATTTTGTGTCCGACAGAAGTAGGCTGTGTGGTTATAGTATTGGTTGAGGAAGATGATGTGGAGACAGACAGCCTTCTACTTTCTAAGAAAGGAACAACTTTCTGAGAGCATTGCGGTAGTTGGATTTGGTGTGGCAGCGCATGGAGGTGGTCCAGTAAGAGCAATGTTCAGGTATTCCCCTCAGTGCATTTCACTTTTGTAGCTTTAGCCTTTGGTACATTCCTAACAGTGGTAAAGAACTGCAACACCCATGATTCTGTCTGGGTGCTAGAGGTAGGCACTTCCTCTACCTCATCTTCTTGGTCCTCTTCATTATCTTTGGAAATATTTCACTTTTTTTGTTTTGTGGATCCTCCAGCTGGTGGTGGTGGTGGCTCTCGGGGAGGAGGGATGGCAATAGCTGATGCCATTTTAAAGATAAATACAGTTTTGCTACTATTCTTCCAAGTATGTACTTTGCACTAGATTTGTAATGGATAATGAGTAAGAATAGTTGTAGGAGCTGTGCAAGGGTACATTGTGTGCTTGAAAATTCCTAGATCAGTAGAAAATGCAGTTCCGAACTGTCCTTGAAGCAAGGACCCGAACGCAAAGTGCAAACGCATTCATGGACACGTCATAATCCTGAGCACGAGCGCATGGTCATGTGGCACTGTCCGGAAGGTCCACAATGATGTCAGACATTCGCAGACATTGACGGAAGCAAAAACAGTGGAAACAGTATAGAAGTGTTACAAATGATGCTAGAAGGTGGGAAATGGCAGAGTTTTGAGGTGAAACATTGCAAATTGGACAAAAACGTTTAAATATTGGGGTAAATAAGATATTAGTAAGTTGTAGGAAAATAGCATGCACTGGTAAAAACCCATGGAATTCTCTGAAAAAAAAACTTTGTTAAAGAGACATTATGGTTATGTTGCACCAATAAAAACCTATAAAATTCAATGAAAAAACTTTGTTAAATGGAAGTTATGGTTACAAGTAAAACCAAACAACCTTAGAAATTTGCCAGTTATGGTAAGCTAGGCAACCATAACTCGTGCCACCACTGTGCACTGCTAAGACTAAGACCCAGGAGATCAAAAATCACATAAAAAAAGATTACTGCCCCACTTGTTTTTGTTCACTGAAATATCCAGGCCAGGTGGTTTTGTTCACTGACAGTCAGAATATTAAAATTCAAAAGGTGCTGTATATCTAGACATTAACCTTGTTAAATGTTCTTAAAGTACTTTCCTTAGGGTTTGGTGTCAGCTCACGGTACACTTACGTTAGGCAATTGGCAGGCCTCAAACACACAATTCATTTATACACATGAAGATAAACTTTAATGCTATTAACATTTTCTGTTGATGCTGTTTCTTTCTTTCTTACTTTAGTTTCCCTGTATGTTCCTCTGATTTGTATGCATTGTGAGTATCCATTTGTATTGTTTGTACTAGCACAAGTGTGTAGTAAGTCTTGAATTGTTAGCTAGTTATTACATGTTAAACATTACAAAATCACTCCTGACATCTTGTTACCAACATTATAAACACAACTGATGTTTATAACTCATCAAAATTAATTTCACATGTGATGTCATCAATGACATGACTGATGTCATCTTTGATGTCCTGGGTATCTTAGCAGTGCACGGTGGTGGCACACGTTATGGTTGCTTAGTTTAACATAACTGGTGAATTTCTGAGGTTTTTCCGATTTACTTTTTTTGTCTGAACATTAACAATAGCCACGTATATGTTGTTGAAGAACTGATTCTAAAAGACCTAAGGAACTTAACTTTGAATATATCATATAAGCAAAATAATCTCTCCTATTTATAGAATAAGGCACTTTTTCGTGAAGATGACAACATTGTAGTACATCTTGCAGACAAGGGAGGAGCAATAATTATAATGGACACCAGCATGTGTGCTGAAGAGGCTGCAAGACAACTGGATGATGAATCTTGCTAAAAGAAAAAAAAGATACATACTTCTCTTATATCACTGAATGGCTGTAGGCAGACCTCGTCAATTAAGATAAATATTTTTTCCTCAAGAATAAACATCCATTGACGCATCTTATCTATTTCAACCCTAAAATACATAAAGATCAGCAGAGACCTCCAAAAGGTTCGAATGTGTTGTCCATAGATAGTCTATTGGAGAATACATATACATTTTTAGACTCTTTCTTTCAACCGTTTGTTAAGAGTCTCAGTTCATATATCAGAGACACTTCGGACCTTCTCACCAAATTAAATAACATTAATTGGGATCCACACTACCTTATGGTATCACTTGATGTGGTATCATTATATAGCACTATTGCACATGATTTCAGTCTACAAGCGCATGGTTATTTCTTAGAAACACGATTGATAAGTCATAGACAACATAATGAGATGTTATTGAAAATGCTGAATTACTGCTTGGAACACAATCATTTTGTCTATAATAATACCTTGTATAAGCAAATTGAAGGTACAGCCATGGGCGTGTGAATGGCACCCATCTATGCAAATCTTTATATGGGGTGATGGGAGCAGGAAGTGGCATGGATGGAAGATCTAGAAATCTTTACCCAAAATATAGTAGTATGGTATAGTCATATGGGAAGCAAAACAAGAAAAACCTACATAATATGTCAGTGTTTTTGAATGATAATTCTATGAACCCCAAACTAACCATGACAGTCAACTCTCAAAAGCTAGTCTTATTAGATGTGAATGTTGAAATCATAGAAGTAGAAATGGTTGTTATACTATATAGAAAAAATGCCAACTCTAATTCCATCTTACATGCTAATAGTCACCATTCTAAAGCTCTGAAAGACTCTATCCCCCTATGGGGAGTTTCTGAGGGCTAAGAGAATCTGTAGTAAAGATTGTGATTACCTCAGAGAGGCCAACTAGATAGGAACGCGCTTTCTCCATAGAGGCTACTCACGCTCTACTATCAATACGAGCTTTAAGAAAATGAAAGCTAAAAATAGAGATGACTTATTTAAATTCAACAAAAAAAGCCACAGATGGAAGCATAATCAGATTTACATATCAAGCTAATAATGTTCACTTAATTTTAGAAAAACACTGCCATATTCTTGCCAATGACAGAGATCTGTCTAGAGTACTTGATAAATGACCTCAAGTCACCTTCTCCCGAGCAAAACATTTTGCCTCCTATTGCTACACATTGTAACCAAAAATCTAGCAATTGGCTTTGTAACTCAGCCAAGAATACAGGTTTCTTCAAATGCAATAAATGCAAAATGTGTGATTATGTATATACAGACACATTTAAAACTCAGGAAGGGAATGTATGGAAGCACATACACAGAATAACGTGCTTGACCAAATATGTGGAATATATTATCATATTAGGGTGTCACACCGCGGCCGTGGAAACTCTGGGCAAGATGGAGGCGGTATCGAGCCTCTGTGCCGGTCCGCTTGACGTGCTAGTCGTCTTGGACCGGCAGGTATAACAAGAGACCACGCCCCCTGCAACTCGCGTTGCAACTCGCTTTCGTTAGTCTCTTGACTTTCGCCCGCGCAGCAGTGCCCCGTCCAGGGTGCTTTATTTCTCTGGCTCCCTCTGGTCCTTTGCTATCCTGACCGCTCCGACTGAGTATTTCTTATGCTCGTATTCCCTGTCACCCGGTCGCGGTGTGTTCTGTGTCCGCGACTCCTTACTACGTTCGTGTCTTTCACTCTTTCTCTCTCTCTCCCGCTCGCTTTCTCTCTCTCTCCCGCTCGCTCTCTTTCTCTCTCCCGCTCGCTTTCTCTCTCGCTCTCCCTCTCTCCCTCGCACTCGCACTCTCTCTTTTCTCTCTCTCTCTCTTTCTCTCTTGCTCTCCCTCTCTCCCTCGCACTCGCACTCTCTCCTCTCCCTCTCTCTCTCGCGCTCGCACTCTCTCTCTCTCTCTCACGATCTCTTCCTCTTTCATCGTTCACTCCTCTCTTACCTTCCTCCAGAGTTCTATTGTGGCAATCCTTCCTCTTTAAAGCCTCCCGTCTGGAACAGTTCCTCGATTCCAGTGATAGGGCGAACCCCATTCTCTCCCAGAGCTTCGCTTGGAACAAACCCCTTTCCGGGGAATTCAGACCTTCTGTTAACTTACGGTTTCAGCCGATACAGGACAACGCCAGCCTCTCCAGTCTCCTATCTCCAATCTCCAGTCTCCAGTCTCCAGTCTCCAGTCTTCACATCGGATTTGCCAATACCATCAATTGACACACAGGGTTTTTTCTGCCTTAACAGGCTTTTTCCCTGTTTGAGGAGCGGACTCCCCTGGGTTCACCTGACTGCCAGATCCATCGGCGGGCAAGGTGGCCTCGGGGGGAGACCGTCCCTATCTCTTCGAACGGAAGAAGGGAAGAAGGACTAACCAGTCAAACGACGAAAGAGGGAGTTCCCAGACAGAAAGAAGAAGGAGACCAAAGTCATCAAACCCTGCTGAAGTACCAGGTGAGGAGTCTCAGGGGGACGGAACTTTTACACACTCTGACAGATTGCAACGCCTAACTACCGGCATGGCTTCACTGGAACAATACCAAGAGATGGTGACAGCAATTCAGGGCCTTCAAGCCGAGGTTCTGAATCTCCGAACCGAGAACACTAACCTACGCCAACAAGTAGGAACACGAGAAGAATCCCGAGGCGACTTACCTCCCCTGGCTTTTTCTTTTGGGAAGTATGATGGCAATCCGAAACTCCTAAAGGAATTCCTGAACGCCTGTATGGTTTATTTCACATTTCGACCAAGGGCATATGAATTAGATAGAACTAAGGTAGGATTTCTTGTTTCCAACCTTGCTGGTAACGCACTGGCTTGGGCAACTCCACTGATAGCCCTCGCAGATCCTGCCTTAGCGGATTACTCTCAGTTTACTCAACTGCTGCGTACCAGATTTGAGAGACCAGAGGTCCAATATTCTTCTTATGAAACCCTTCTAGATCTCCGTCAAGGCTATCATGATGTACAGACTTATGCTTCTACTTTTACCAGATTGGCCACAGACTCTGGATGGCCAGATACGGCCCAGCAGACCCTATTTCGCCGAGGCTTACAGGATGAGCTCAAGGACGAGCTAGCCAGGATGGCGCGTCCCACCTCCTTTCAAGAGTTGGTTACTTTATCCCTGCAATTGGAGTACAGATTGCAGGAACGAAGGTCAGAAAGAAGGAGATTCAAACACCATCCTCCAGGAGGGATTCCCACTGCAGGTTCTCCTAACCGACCACAACAGGAGGAGCCTATGCAAATAGGAACAACCCGAGGCCCGTTGACCCCCGACGAACGCAAGAGACGCAGAGACCTAGGTCTTTGCATGTACTGCGGATCCTCGAAACATTTGCTCCGGAATTGTCCAGAAGTACCCCCGAGATGTCCGGGAAACGCGCCTCCCCGGTCTTGAGCAGGGAAAAGAACCGGGCAGAGTCGAAGAATCCCTGCAATTCCACCCACCAGGATCCTTCTGCGGACAATAACAGCCTTATGGTGTTTTCTGTGCACCTTACATTTGAATCCTCTCCTTCTGTAGAAGTCCTAGCAATGCTGGACTGTGGTGCGGCCGGAAACTTTATTGATATCCAGTGGGCTAAAGAACAAGGTATACCCCTACGCCGGAAGGCCTGCCCTTTGCCTGTAGAAGGGGTAGATGGAGCTCCCCTTTCATCCGGTCCCATCATTAAGGAGACAGTCCCGGCTAACATGTCCTTGTCTCAGCACCAAGAACGGATTGTCTTTGACGTTATAAGAGCAGCCCATTTCCCAATCATCCTGGGCATACCCTGGCTACGTAAACATAATCCCAGGATTGATTGGTCGGCAAATACCGTCTGTTTCTTGTCACAGTACTGCACGAAGGAATGTCTACCACAACCCTCTCCTTTGATGAGGAAGGGGATCACACTCTCGACATCCACCACAGTGATCCAAACGATTCCACCGCATTATCAGGAGTATGCTGAAATCTTCGAAGATAGGCTACCTCGTACTCTACCCCCACACCGCGCCGAGGACTGCGGTATCGAGCTAAAACCCGAGGCATCGGTACCTTTTGGTCGTATGTACCCTATGTCTCTCCCGGAAAGAAGAACCTTGAAGGAGTACTTGGATGCCAATCTGCAAAACGACTTAATACAAGAATCCCGTTCTCCGGCCGGAGCCTCAATGTTCTTCATTCCCAAGAAGGGGACTACGGAATTAAGACCGTGTATAGACTACCGTGGACTTAACAGCCTGACCATCAGAGACAGGTACCCTATGCCCCTCATTAAGGAGGTACTGGAAGCAGTGGAAGGAGCCTCAATCTTTACAAAGTTAGACCTGCGAGGAGCCTATCATTTGTTGAGAATAAAGGAGGGAGACGAGTGGAAAACGGCATTTAGAACTCCCTTGGGACATTTTGAGTATAGGGTAATGCCCTTCGGACTTGTGAATGCTCCTGCCGTGTTCCAACGTTTTGTAGATAAAATCTTCTCAGATATGCTATACATCTCAGTGGTGGTCTATTTAGATGACATTTTGATCTTCTCTTCCTCCCTCTCTGAACATCGAAGACACGTCACGCAAGTCCTTCAAAGGTTGAGTGAACACCAACTACTGGTTAAACCCGAGAAATGTGTTTTTGAAGCCTCCTCAGTATCATATTTAGGATTCATTCTTTCTAAGGAGGGGGTACAGATGGATTCGGAGAAGGTTACAGCAGTTCTTCTATGGCCTACTCCCAAGAATCCCAAGGATATACAGAGATTTCTGGGATTATCTAACTTTTACAGAAGATTTATTCCTAGCTTCTCGGATATCGTTCTACCAATCACCCGTTTGCTTAAGAAGGGTCAGAAGTTCGAATGGGATAAGGAGGCGGATCAGGCTTTTCTTTTACTTAAGAGGACTTTCACCACCGCTCCTATCCTAGTGCAACCAAATCAGTCTCTTCCTTTTGTGGTAGAGACGGATGCTTCAGGAGGTGCCATAGGAGCTGCTCTCCTACAATCAGGCAAAGATGGAGCAGAACATCCGGTAGCATACTATTCCAGAACTCTTACACCTAGTGAGCGGAACTACTCCGTGTTGGAACGAGAATTACTAGCGATTCGTCAGGCATGCATTGAGTGGAGGCATTTACTGCAGGGGGCGGCTCATCCATTCCTGGTTCGCACAGACCACCGGAATCTTAAGGTATTACAACAGATGGAATGCCGCAATTCTCGCCACGCCCGCTGGTCCTATTTTTTTTCCCAGTTCGACTTTGAAATAACCTACCTTCCAGGAAAGGAGAACACCCTAGCTGACGCTCTGTCCCGCAGTCTGGAGCCCAAGGAAGAACAGGGCCTGGGTGAGATACTCTCGGGTAAGAGAATCCTAGGAATGATCAACTCCTTCCTACAAGAAGTAGAGTGCTCGACCAGACCCTCTGAAGTCTCTCCCGACCACATGACCCTCATGGAAAGGAGAGGGAAGCTATTCTTTCATCAAGGATCACTGTATTTACCATCTGAGAAACTCCAGACGCAAGCCTTGTTCTGGTGCCATGACCTTCCCTCGGCTGGACATAAGGGCCAAGAGGCAACACTCCATCTGATATCCAGATACTTCTGGTGGCCAACTATGGATCAGGACGTCAGAACTTATGTGAAGGCATGCCCGATATGTGCGGCTAATAAACCCATTACTCATCGACCCATGGGGTTGCTCCAGCAAGAACCTCTACCATCACAACCCTGGGAACACATTTCCACTGATTTCATCGTGGATCTCCCTCTCTCTATGGGATCCACCGCAATTATGGTTACGGTGGATACATTGAGCAAGATGGCTCACTTCTCTCCCTTGCCTGGCTTGCCTTCTGCATCCGAAACCGCCAAAGTGTTCCTGAGTGAAATAGTCAGGTTGCATGGTCTACCTCGGACCATAGTTTCCGATAGGGGTTCCCAATTCACATCCCGATTCTGGTCAGCCTTATGTAGCACTTTGGGTATAAGGAGAGCCTTATCCTCTGGTTATCATCCCCAAAGCAACGGACAAACAGAATGCCTCAATTCCACCCTCGAACAATATCTCCGTTGTTTTTGTCATCAGGAACAAGAGAAGTGGAAATCCTTTCTAACATTAGCAGAATTCACCTACAACAACACCAAACATTCGGCAATGGCTGCAGCCCCTTCTACTTCACCTACGGTTATCATCCGAGGCATATACCTCTCTTTGGGGTTCCTCCAACTTCAGTCCCTTCGGTAGACCAGCGCCTGTTTGATCTTCGATCCATCCAGAAGGAAGCGACTCAGAAGCTGGAGGCAAGTAGAACTCGATACAAGAAGTATGCTGATAAGAAGAGATCTCCAAACCCCGAATGGGAGGTGGGAACTAAGGTCTGGTTATCTACCAAATATCTCCCACGTTGGGTTCATCCTGGTAAATTCTCAGCCCGCTTTATAGGCCCATTTCCCATTTTATCTCAAGTGAACCCAGTGGCCTTTCGACTACGTCTGCCATCCAGTCTGAAAAGGATACACCCTGTTTTTCATACCTCTCTCTTGAAGGCTTATCTCCCAGATCCCAGGGGCCGTCGTGTACCCTTTTCTATACTCCAAGATCCTGAACCGGAAGAATATGAGGTGGAGAGGCTGGTGGATTCACGCTACAGGCATGGAACTATACAATATCTGGTTCAATGGAAGGGATATTCTGTCGCTGAACAGTCCTGGGAGCCTAGAAGTCATATCCACGCCCCACGACTTCTAAGACAGTTCCATCGCCTACATCCGGGGAAACCTGGGGGAGAGTCGATGAAGAGAGGGCATACTGTCACACCGCGGCAGTGGAAACTCTGGGCAAGATGGAGGCGGTATCGAGCCTCTGTGCCGGTCCGCTTGACGCGCTAGTCGTCTTGGACCGGCAGGTATAACAAGAGACCACGCCCCCTGCAACTCGCGTTGCAACTCGCTTTCGTTAGTCTCTTGACTTTCGCCCGCGCAGCAGTGCCCCGTCCAGGGTGCTTTATTTCTCTGGCTCCCTCTGGTCCTTTGCTATCCTGACCGCTCCGACTGAGTATTTCTTATGCTCGTATTCCCTGTCACCCGGTCGCGGTGTGTTCTGTGTCCGCGACTCCTTACTACGTTCGTGTCTTTCACTCTTTCTCTCTCTCCCGCTCGCTTTCTCTCTCTCTCCCGCTCGCTCTCTTTCTCTCTCCCGCTCGCTTTCTCTCTCGCTCTCCCTCTCTCCCTCGCACTCGCACTCTCTCTTTTCTCTCTCTCTCTCTTTCTCTCTCGCTCTCGCTCTCTCCCTCGCACTCGCACTCTCTCCTCTCCCTCTCTCTCTCGCGCTCGCACTCTCTCTCTCTCTCTCACGATCTCTTCCTCTTTCATCGTTCACTCCTCTCTTACCTTCCTCCAGAGTTCTATTGTGGCAATCCTTCCTCTTTAAAGCCTCCCGTCTGGAACAGTTCCTCGATTCCAGTGATAGGGCGAACCCCATTCTCTCCCAGAGCTTCGCTTGGAACAAACCCCTTTCCGGGGAATTCAGACCTTCTGTTAACTTACGGTTTCAGCCGATACAGGACAACGCCAGCCTCTCCAGTCTCCTATCTCCAATCTCCAGTCTCCAGTCTCCAGTCTCCAGTCTTCACATCGGATTTGCCAATACCATCAATTGACACACAGGGTTTTTTCTGCCTTAACAGGCTTTTTCCCTGTTTGAGGAGCGGACTCCCCTGGGTTCACCTGACTGCCAGATCCATCGGCGGGCAAGGTGGCCTCGGGGGGAGACCGTCCCTATCTCTTCGAACGGAAGAAGGGAAGAATGACTAACCAGTCAAACGACGAAAGAGGGAGTTCCCAGACAGAAAGAAGAAGGAGACCAAAGTCATCAAACCCTGCTGAAGTACCAGGTGAGGAGTCTCAGGGGGACGGAACTTTTACGCACTCTGACATAGGGTTACAATATGTGGGGTCTACCATAAGCCATTTAAAGTTTAGATTACGTCAACATTATAGGGTTATCATAAATGTTTGAACTATCCCTTAACACAGCATTGCGTAGAGAAGCATAACAGTGATGTACGTTATATGACATTTTTGGGATTGGCTCACATTCCTAAACATGAAAGTAAAGGGATAAGAGAATTGAAACTGAGAAAACTAGAAGCAAGACTGATTTGTAGGATCAGTAGGTTGAAACAAATGGGACTGAATGTTGATTCTGAGATGTATGTAATTTTAAACTCGACCGTAGCATCACACATCAAGACTATGTTTATTTACAAGTCTATGTGTTAAGAACTTGACAACAACGAGATGGTTTTTACTAATCATTATGTGATATAATATAGGTATTACCTTTGCCACTAGAATAGGATTCTGTAATATTATTAGTATACTCCTATGGTGCATTTTGCCTACGCAATCAATGTTATTATGTTTTATCATTTATTTTTTACATTTATAAAGCCTTGCGTGGGAGATGCGCTCCCTTTTGGGAATGCTCAGGACTGCCCTAAGCACATTATTTTGGATGATTTGTAGTCTGTTGAGATTTTTAGCCAAGGGGCCAGCAAATAGGACGTTGCAGTAATCTAGTTTGGCCCCAATGGTGGCTCTGGCTAGGGAGAGACAGTTCTGAGTGGATAGGTAGGATTTTACTGCATTGATCAGTTTGGTTGTGAACGCAGCCGAGGAGGCAATGGCCCTCACATGGCGTTTCATTGTGAGAGTGGAGTCAATGTATACCCCCAAGGTTTTATCTGCTGGTGAGGCAGTAATTTGGGTGTTGTCTGTGTTGAAGGTCCTGTATTGTTTGTCAAGTTTATTAAGTGTTTCCTTGGGGCCTACCAGGAGGATTTCAGTTTTATCCCTGTTGAGGCACAGTCCATTAGCTGCCATCCATGCTTGGATGGTGGCATAGGTTTTGCACAGTGTTTCTGTTTCAAATGAGCCAGTGAACGGGAGTAGGACCTGTGTGTCAGCGGCATAGTTTGTGTGTGTTATGCCGAGATTGTCCACCTTGTTGAAGAGGGGTAAGGTGAAAATATTGTAAAGTGTGGGTGAGCTGCAGGAGCCCTGTGGGACTCTGCAGTGGATGGTAGTCGGTGCCGCACAGGCCTGATCTGAGAACACCTTCATGTCTCTCCCTTCAAGGAAGGAGGCGATCCAGGAGGTGGCTTCATAAGTGAATTGGGCTGAGTTCATGAGTTGCCTGCAGATTGTCTTATGGTCCACAAGATCAGTCACTGCTGACTGATTGAGGAGGAGGAGCAGCTCTGGCTTGCCCTCACCCATTATTTCCCCTAATTGGTTCTTTAAATCTACTAGGGTCAATTCTGTCCTGTGGCCAGGGCAGAAACCTGATTGCTCCTTTCTTCGGATGCTGTTGTTTTCCAGGAATTGTTGGATTTCACTTTATTCATTGTTACCATATGTTGACGCCATTAATTTATTTTAGCTAATTAGTCCATTTGTATGTAGACTGTCTATTCTAGGATAGCAGACTATGCGACAGCTAAACGCATGGGCTTACCAACTATGTATACTAAAGCACTTGCACTTTATATGTAGAACTTTAGCTGTTGGATTCTATGCAATGTCATTTTAATATTGTACTATGTCATCTATATAACATTAACTTATATTTGAAAAAACATATATCATTGGAACACAAGCATTTTTAGGTAATGCATCCTAGTGCGTAAATTAATGCAGAGGTATGGTAATACAAACAGATGAGTATAGTACTCTATGTATTGCCGTAGATCTAACATTGATATGAGGGTAACTTTAGTGGTTGAAGTTGGTTACTGATAGTTACAATACATTGCAGACCTACCCATATTGTATGAAATGTATAGCACTTGCACTTTACCATCTGCACTTTATTGTCACATGTATTGCTGCTTTGTGGACTAGGTATCAAAAAATGGAAGGGTAAGTACTACTCTGTGCTCACCACCATGGATTTAAACAAGAAAGAACATCATTTATATATTAAACTAAAATCATATTTTGTTTAACGTGACTAGGCAGCATCGGTTCTAAATTGTGACTCTAGGCCCAATGTCACATACATGAATTGCTTCAAACAGATTTATCATCCCAATGTGCCAGACACTAGATATATAGGAGTCCTCTCACAACAAATCAACCAAAATTGGCTAATAAACTATTATTATTTAATTTTCAGCCGCTGCCAACTCGTGTTTCGACCTTGAACCACAGATCTTCATCAGGGCTATTATATCACCAATCAAAAAATTAATTTTTACATATACATGAAATTCATATCATACAAAAACATAGTTGAAGATTACAACAGTACACATCAGAAGCTAAGCCAGCGATGGGTCGCATAAAGGGGGGAAAATAAAATACAAAATACTCACAATGATAATTCATTGCAGTTGACATCTCAGCTGATTAGATTGCACTCTACCAATTGGTTAATCACGTTCATGCATCATTAATGATGGTACATTAACTTGAGTTCCAATGCACAAGTGTATTTCTGTGTCCCCCACCAACACTCCATTAAATGTGTTATTCAAGACATATACCCATAAAGTGATGTTCCTATAGCCATCACCCTATCATTGGTGTGTGCCCTTAAAACTTAACTATACAAATGAAAAAAGAAACAAGAATTAAAAAGATTGTTTACAATTTAAGTTGCTCTCAATCAAAAGCTTGCCGCCATTTCTATCAAGCAAAAAAGCATATATTATCGTAATGCCTAATTCACCAAAAATGTTTTAGTTCATCTTCTAAGTTGCCGAACTCCAATATTCAAGTAACTTACCTTCATCAATCCTTGCAATTTTTAGCTGGTAAAATGTGTACAATTTCTTGTTCTAGTCCTTGACATAATTGTCAACAATCTTGAAACTTATATACATTCGAAAATCATATTTTAATCATACTAACCCAAATTATGTAACTTCTTACACTCAAAATACTATGCTACCCTATTACATTCCTGTGCTCTCACCAATATATATTATCTGAGAATGCAGCACTTAACACTCTCTAACTAGTTAACAAAAATGCCATTGCTAATGAAAATGATATCAGTCTTCTTACCTAATAGCCCTGCATCAACCTCACATACATAAATTACACTCAATGGGCACAATCAATGCTGTTTTAAGGGATGTGTTCCCAGTAACACAGGCCTGACAAGCAATCGATAGCACAACCTTGTATCAATAATTATCGCCATTAATTAAAAACTCTTCCCCAATACCCAGTCTCACAACAACAAACTAACTTCACCACTGGACCATTTATCATCCTACAAGGTTTTATTTTACCACACCTACAGATTCTACAAATTAAAATATAATTAAACTCTTAATCACTCTGCCTTCATTGCTACGAGTAAAACTTAAAGCAAAAATCCAGCTTGGTTCATGTTTAGTACACAGAACAATTCTAATCACAAAATAGATGTGTGAAGCAAAGTCATCCATTTGCATCATTGTATAAGAATTAGGGAGCATTTAAATCGACATTTTTAAATTCTGTGATTCTGTTAGTAGGCGTTTGACTGCGAGGTCAGCGTTTCTTATATATGTAAGAGAACAAACACACTTACATGAGTATTTACAGCCTGAGGAAGCCCTTGTTTGCGGGTAAGTGCTTTTAACTCTGTTTGGTCCACATGGATTGTAAGAATTTAAAACAATCCTGTTTGTCTGTTTATATATATTTTTAGCACTATTAAAGAAATCAAGCACTTCACTACGTGTGCTTGGGCTATTTTGTTACCCTTTTTCTAGACGGTTGACATGCCAAATGGGAATAGGATTTGCAGTGCTTTTAGATGTATATCTATATACTCACAGAAAAAACTTTGCTAAAGGGATGTTCTGGTTGAATTGCACTAAACCCATGAAATTCAGTGAAAAAACTCAGTTAAAGGGATGTTATAGTTATAAGTAAAACCGAAAAACCCTTGGAATTTGCCGGTTATGGTATGCTGAGCAACCATAACTCACACCACCTCTGTGTGCTGCTAAGACTAACACCCAGGACATCAAAGATGACATCACAAATGTCATTGATGATGTCACCGATGACATCACATTTCTGGCCCACTTCTTTTTGTTCACGGACAAATGTAGGCCACGTGATTGTGTTCACAAATAAAGACAATTTCACAAATTTCACAAATTAAAAGGTGTTCTATATGTACACATTAACCTTCTTTCATGTTATTAAGGCACTTTCCTTATGATTTGGCCTCAGGTCATGGTACAAATTCATGGCAAAGTAAGCAAGCCTCAAACACACAAATCATGAAAGTCTAGTGTTACTGTCATTTTTTGGTGGTGTTGTTTCTTTCCTCCTTATTTAAGTTTTGTTGTATGTGCCTCAGATTTGTACGTATTGTAGGACTTGATGTGTGTTGTTTTTACTAACGCAAGTATATAGTAAGTCTTCAATTATTAGCTATCAGCTATTTATTCCATGTTTATCATTAATGAAAACTCTGATAAGGTACCATTTATTATTTTACTATCCAAAATGACCAGTCTAAAAATATCATTGTCTTTGGGTATGCATGATTAGGTTCCTGTATTAACAACACTTCAATATTATGTTTTGTTCAGATGAGTACATTCTTTAATACATTAAATAGTTCATGAGAGATCTCTGATCACCGCTCACATTTTGTTACTAACGTTATAAACACAGCCCCTTTTAGAGACTTTTTTTTCACAATAAATGTCGTATGTGATGTCATTGGTGATGTCAACAATGCAATTTTTGATGTCATCTTTGATGTCCTGGGTGTTAGTGTTAGCAGTGAACGGAAAGACACCATTGACGATGCATTAGAAACATATCAAATGCATCAAGCCAAGTTATCCCCAGTAAGCATATGGGACAAAAGTATACAAGCACGTTCTTTTCCTCTACTCTTTCCAACAGGAAAAGGAGGAAGATATGATGAAAGGTCCATGCAAATTAGTGCATCAAAATATCACTCTTTAAGAATGTTTTCTGAACATCCCAGATTCAGACAAAATGTCGAATACATTTTCTACCTCCTCTTCGAAAGTGAACTAGCAACTCTATGTTATGGAGTTGCACACTAATTAAAAACAGGCTGTAACTTTTCAAACATATCCGCTACCCACCTGCTTAAAAAAATAAGACAAAGATGAAGTTTTGCAGTCAACTATCACAAATCTCTTGGCAAACGTGTGTGGTACAAAATAATACTGGTTTCCGATGTCACACTGTATGTATGTTGTATGCTAAGGAATCTAGGCCCACCCACGTGGTTTGTTACTATAGGTTGTGCCAGAATACGCATGGGATGACTTGCGCGACTACAAACCAAAATAAAGACAGAATAGATATAAAAATGAACTGGGGCACCGACCCAGCCCTTTAAGATGAGGTAGCAATACTTATAGATAGATGGAGATGTAGAATATTACTCAAACATCAATAATAAAAACTGACTCAGGAAGTTGGCAAAGTACAACCTTTTTAATGTCAATATTCTAAAACAGGGAGTTACAACACACATCAATGTGTTTGATCGATCTTCACACTCAATTCAACACACATAAAAAAGCAGGTTAACTACTAAAAACGTGTCATCATTGACGTCTACCTATGGTGAAAACTACAAAAACCTATTTGGAATGGTGATAGGCTTTCAAGGAACATCTAGGTATACGTTCCATACTGGTCAGGGAAGGTGATTGGGTCTCTAACATCAGGTGGGGCAACTAAGCCCCCTCTAGTGCAGGTCACTACGAACATCATCAAACACACGACATCCCATTGGTTATACAAACTACAGGACTCTCTATTACATGTTCCTCTATAATTGGTTGGCGCCCTTGTACCCCTCTGTAATTTCCCACCTATGCAAGCAGCATACAGGCTGACACACAGGTGCTAGTCATAACCATAGCTTCCCACCAATTAGCCCTGACATCCATCATCACACATGCAGCCTATTAGTCAATTAAGGCGTTGAACTCAACCATGGAAATGTTCTCTGTGTTGGGAAATATGAGGGATTATAGCATACTCTGTCTTCTTGGTTTTGATACAGTTTATCATAGTGTCTATTTTCATCTGACCACATGACTGTAGACCATGTTTTTTAATCTTACTGCATTTAAAATACTACTATTTGATGAACCTCTGACCTCTTCAATGTTCTTGCGCCTCATTTAAAGCAGAAGGCTTGTTCTTTTTACACTTCTGTAATTGTTTGTACGCACATCCAGGCCCAAGGTGGCCTTGACTTCTTGGTGTTGATCCAACCAAGCCTTTCTTTGATCCACCTCCATAGTTGTGTTTTTGATTTCTAACTGCGACATACTGAAAAATGTCTTTCTGCTCACAGTATCCAGCACTGATAAAGTGCGTTGTGGAATCATCCACAGTCATTAAATTTCCTATATCTATACGTTGGCGCATCGCCACAATCTATTCACTACATAGCCAGCCTTAAAGAATACTTTGTCTACTTGTGTTGCTGCGACTGTACATTTGTAAAATGACTCGATAACCTCATCATTATTTTTGTAGCATGAACATTTTCATTTCGAGCCCAAAATGTTGCTCATCTTTAGCACCTCCTCTTTAGAGCTTATAGAATATTTATGTTCTCTCATCTCTGCATCTCTTCTGGGTGTGTCAAATCTGCTCTTCATAACATCCCCAGCCTGTTTCTCGCTTTTTCCACTTCCTCTGGGATTTCATGCAAATGGCCATCATATTGTCGTGTATGCATGTATGGCTTTCTCAACGGGAATCTAACTTCCAGGATTCTCTTTGGTATAGGTATTCTTACTCGCAATGCACATGTTTCACATTCTGGCTCCCAACATATAGGCAACATGGGGGAGGAGCTTTGGATGGGGTTACTTGGATCCACCTCTCCAAAAATACCAGGACAACTTTGTTCTCTTGACATTTCCAAATGTATCAAGGTACTTTCATCATTGCTTCATTGCCATGCTGCACATTATCTGCAATAAAATCACCCCTCCGCTCAGAGAAGTGCAACACTTCTTTTGGAGAAAAGAATATCAATCCACACATCCACATGCTTTTGTGGATAAAAGATGCTCCTTAATTTGGTCGTGATAGTGATGCCACTGTTTTACAGTTTATTCAAAAATACATTACCTGTGACATCCCTTTAGAAACCACAGATAGTGACCTACATACACAATGCGTATGCTTCCAAAAACATAAGTGTGGCAAATACTGCAGATGTAGATATAAAAACAATGGCAAATACTATACCAAATGTCGCTTTGGCTTTCCTAGACCAGTTTGCAAAAAAGGCCAAGTAAATAGCTTGAAGTCTTCTGTTAGACACAACGTACAAAAGGAAAATCCCCTAAATATACATTAAAAGGGACAAAGCATCCAAGTACATCAATGATTACAATGCAATCATTGCACTCTTTTGGAATGCAAACATAAGCAGACGTACAATATATTTCAGACAATTCCATTGCAGTTGCAAGATATTTCATAGCCAAAGCAGAGAAAACAGAGCTAAAAGACCTCTAGGATGACATATCATCTGACAAAACACTATCACAGATATTACACAGCTTTGATAGAAAAATGCTTTCCCATAGAGAATGCGAGTGCTATGAAGCTGCAGACAATTTAACAGGTACTGCCTTATATGGCAAATCTGAACACATTGTCTAGCTAAACCTTGGCCTAAAACATAGCCACAAATGTTCCCAACAGCCAGGACATTTAGGAAAAAGATTTAATTGACACATTCTACCCAAAAAGAAGTACTGCTTTGGAAAACATGTGTCTGTACGGCATTGCCCAAATCGACACCTACAAAAACATTGTCACACCAAATGACACAACTGGAAAATATTCAGTCTCAACTTGTGAAGGAAGCCTAGTGAAACTCACCAAACCTAGTGTAATTAATCATATAAAGTTATCATTTAAATCTCCACAACCTTTGAGAACTGTATTATATGGCCCTAATCCAATGTTTTAAACCTTGGAGAAAAAGAAAAAAATATTAGGTGACTATGATTCATTTGAATCTGCATTCAAAGCAAATGAAAGCAGTATTACAAATACATTTTCAAACAATACAAACAAATGTTAGACAATGAACGCCAACAAGAGGAAACAATTGAAGCTCAACTAGACAAAGACAATCCTGAGGGCAGTCAACCTTCCCTTACAGGAAGCCAAGAACCATTTGGAGACCCACTCAATGTAAATAAAGCAGAAATAGCCAGAGGTAGAACATACCATGTATCAATATAAACAATGTGAGGAAGATTTGTCAGTGCTTGACTCGCAGCTAAATGATTAACAAATCACCATTTATCTAGAAGTCACTCAAGAAATTGAACATGGTTTTAAACATGAAACGAACACCTGTAGCTGTAAAAATTATTAACCTCTGCTCCTGTATGTAAGTAGTGAAGCTAGTTCTTGTAAAGCATTCATAATTAAAATAATCAGCAAATTTCTACTAATCCTAACAAACAACAACCTTTTGGCTGTAGTAACAGCCCCCACAGGTTTATCTGCCTACAACATAGGAGACGTAACTTTACACCGACTACTGTTCCTCCCCGTAGATCTCCAAAAGACATTAGAATGCTACAAATTATCAGTAGAAGCTGCTACTGAAGTATGCAGAATTATAAAACAAATGAAAGTGCTCCTGATAGATGAAGTAAGCATGGTTTCCAACCTCATGTTGGCTTTAATTCATATCAGAATGCAAGAAGTCCTAAAAACCAACTACGAAGAACTGTTTGGAGGAAAACATGTAATTGTTTTTGGAGACCTCCTACAGTTAACACGAGTGAAATGTAAACTTATTTTCAAAACATTAGGACACAAACAATGCTGCAATACCCTCAGCATCAATGGAAATGGAAATCAGTGGCAACATTTTCACTACAGAGAACTAACTCAAAACATGCGTCAGTCGGCAGACCTCACCTCTGCTAACATTTTAAAAATCATTAGAACTGGTCTGCTTACTAAAGATGCAAAATCTATCTTAAATAGTATACTAATCCATGAGCTATATGGACAAAACATATCTGCTCCTGATGTTATGGAACAATTAACAAAATCAAAAATGCATGTCCTTAATGCCAACCTTTGCAAGCTGTATTCAATTCACCAAGACGATATTGAAAAAAGAAATGCAACCCATCTGCATATCAGCTCCACAGGCAAACTAGAAGTGCATGGCATGGTACTTCCTATGTGTCAACAAGCAATAGCATGACTAAATAGCTTAGCACAATGTATCTCCAATAGAGCCTGGATTCCAGAAAATATTGACATTGTAAGTAATACAAACAGAAGATATAGCATATCACCCAACAATATCGCAAAAAACATCGACCAAATCCTTCTGCATCAAACAATACAACCAAAAAACTGCCTAGTACAAAGTCAACTGCACATCCATCAGAAACGAAAGCCACAAATGTCTCTTCTCCAGAAAGATCTGCAGGCCCACCACATGATCCACAAACATAACTCTCTGGTCCATTTAAATTCAGCAACACAACTGGAGTAAATTCTTATGCTAATGTGACAGTGAAACTTCTCTTTCAATTGCCACCAATTGTTCACAACATTTACTCAAACGGCTCAGACCAGTTGTGTTTGCAAATGCTTGTACTTCATTTAAATACCACAAATAATTGTGATAACACTTACAGTGTCTCTGGTATAAGGCGAGAATTGGACTACTGTGCAGGAATGGTACAATTTACCATAGACACACAGAAAGATCCACGAGAATTCCTTATGTACTGACTACAAGTACTACTCCTACTACATTACCCATAATTACTATACATATATTACTACTGTGTTGGCTGTGGGCAGTGGCCATTTTCTTGGGGCCATGACCTATGGCCATGCTTCCCAGAATCTGGCCACTGGTCTCAACCACCACAATACAATTAACTATATAACAAGTGCATACCATACACCATCAACTAATAAAACTGACCCTGACCCCCTTCAATCGAAATGATGTCCATGGACAACAAAATTGACCACTGACTCAGCAGCATTTCCAAACCCTTTTTTTCACCTACAAAACAGCTCAGCATTACGTTCATTCCACTACCCTACCATTTCTACGCCTTCTTTCAGCCATCAAATAACCCCAAATAACCCCAAATGTCTTAGTTTTCTGTCTGCAAACTACTGAAGTGTCTGCAGACATATACAACACCTGCCTGACATTTTTCAACCTAAAAAAAGCCCCATATTATCTTTTTTTCACTCCACCACCCTTCCCAGCTCCTCTTTCCACCTCCAAATACCCCAAAATGTGTTTTCCAGACTTTTCCCTAGCATTCTATCCGCAGACACCGGCGGATCCAACATGGTGGGTGTTTCCAAAAATATGACCTCATGTCAGCCTCTAGCTCAATCGGAGGCCCGTCCACGGACGGAACAGAGAGTCAGTCCGTGGACTGAACCCAGATATCACAACATTTTTACCTCCTGGATGGATGTACACCACATTTACAAAAGGACATTTACAAAAGCACACTTTCGGGACAAAGCCACTGCTCCTGCTGCAAATTGGGTGAATATCCGTCCAGTGGTTTGGGCTGTAGACGTGAGCAAAATGTATTTTCCATTGCGTCTATGGGAAAAACCACACATTTTGGGACCCCCCCAGTTTATTCAATACTAGAGAGGAGAATTTCAGATAGAAAATTGATCGTGTGTTTTTTTCTTTTTGTGTAGTATACAATTGTCCATTATTTCCTGTAGCATAGTAGAAAATGCTAAAAGGAATGTTGGAGAATCTTATTGAAGCTAAATACTTCACTGAAAAATGTAAAGTAGATGAAGTCTATCACCTTATTTTTTTAGTGGGACATTTGTCATGTCATCTTTCATGTGTTGGGTGTTAGTCTTAGCAGTGCATGTTGGTGGCACGAGTTATGGTTGCTTAGCTTACAATAACTGGTGAATTTCTGGTGTTTTTCGGTTTTACGCTTTAACGATGTTTTTTCACTGAATATAAATATACACAACATGAAATATGGCAAGCACAGTGGTTGTGAGGACTGCTATAAATTGTAAACTATAGCACCATCAAAAACCAAGCACTGGAAAAAGGCAGTATGTATGTCCTTTTGGTATCTGAGTGAGTGAATATGATTGGTGTGACAAATAGCAGAAATTCCCCCTTTGCGGACAAAGACTCCCATTCCCAGGAGGAACTCCGGAGAGGGACTTTTTTATATTTCTGATGACACATCTGTGAAGAGAAAACCAAAATGTGTTATTGCCAACATGAAATAGAAAACCTCCATCTAAGCTCCCATTACACTGAGATGCAGAAGAAGACATAGAGAGGAGACAAGAAACTACAAGAGAAAGAGAAAAAGAGCCAAAGACGTATGCCGGGGAAGTCCCATGGACCCATCAGTCCAAGAAGTGGAGGAGCCTGGGGAAGTGAAGGAAGAGCCCATGAGTTTTAAAAGAGCAGAGACACTGACTACAGTGAAAAGCAGACATGAGACGCACAGCTTTCTGATGTTGTGAGAGACCAAGATGTAACCGGCATGCTTAAGTCCATACCTAAAAAGCTGGGGTGAACTGAAACTGGATGAGTGGTGTCTCGATGCCGAGAAAATGAAGGAATCCGAGATGGGTGGCATGACCACAGGAGGTTTGTGGTGGACCAAGGGCCCTTGCAACAACGCAAAAACCATTCTGCCATGGCAGACTCTGGACAATCCAGTGCACAAGCAAACCAAAAGCCACCCAAGATTAACCAGGGGAGGAGAAGCTGGTGAAAAGACACAAGACATCAGATTAGAAGGAGCGGACACCGATCCTCAGTAAATGAAAACCCCAGTGACATTAACCCTAAGAAAGGAAGGTAATAGAGATAACGGGAGACCCGTACGAGTGAAGGAGAAATATTATTGGAACAATCATGCTTTTCACTGTTTCCGGAAAGATAATACTACAAACCAGGAAGAGCAGTAAATTAGAAGTATTATTGGAACTCTCATACTCGTCACAGTCAAGAGAAAGATAACATAATGAGAGTGAATAAGAATCATTATTGGAATACTCATACTCGTCACAGTCAAGAGAAATAAACAAGAGTGAATGATGATCATTCTTGAAATGCCCATTCTCATCTCAGTAAAGAGAAAGATAGCATAACAATATCAGAAAGGAGAGTAGATGAGAATCATTATTTGAATGATCCACTCATCTCAGTCGAGAGAGAAATATTCTGGGATTGACATAGGTCATAGCAACACATGCCAAGAAGACCTATGTCAAATAGAAGGTCAAATTATAAAAGAGAAATCTGAGAACAAGCTGGACATTGAGGATACATATATCCAGACAAAAAACCAAGGAAAATCAAAGATTATGAACAATGCAAGAAACTAAGAAATAGTCCAAAAAGAAAAGATACTTGTTGGATAAATTTACCAGGGGTGGAGAAAAGGATGACTCCTTAGAGCAGAAAGAAAGAGGAGAAACAAAGTTCCAAGACAATAATTAACAAACTGTATAAACTGATAAAAGTGGTTACTAGAGACTAACTAAATATCATCTATTGAAAATTGGCTGAGAGCTAAGCCAACAAATCTCAGAAGAAGAGAGACATTCTCCTGACTTTGAGTTGTTGAATAGTGGTAGGGTCAGATAGGTCGGAGTCGGACAGTGGACTGTTTCATTTATAGACATTTACTGATGACTGAGGAGCACCTTAGCAAGTTTCATTAGGTAGGGTCACCTCGTAAAACAGGGAAAGATAGGCTTGATTCATATTCTTCAATAAAAATACCAGTGAAAGGTTCTGACCAGAGTTTTTGTACTTCTTATGACTATGACAGTGGATAACTAGATGCATGGATGAGCAGCTGAATGTGTTTGTATTGGTGATTGAATAAGTGGTTCAAAATGGTTGTATGAATGAATCAGCAGGTTACAATGGTTGGAAACATGTGCTAATATGGTTGTATGGTGAATACTAAGACACCTTCTGGGAGTTAAGAGCTTAAGAGCAGATGTTTCCAAATTCTCTTGGCGATGAGAAATTAGTTTTAGGATAAAAGACTGTCACACCTGGAAACTGAGGAGATGCAAAAGTTACAAATATATCCCTTCAGTAGGCACAATAACCCACTGAAGAATCTTATCAGGATTCAATCCTGGGCACTGCATGTTACACATATCTCTGTAACAGGTGCAATTACCTGCTGAAAAACTATTAGCTGATTGATGGAGACTGTCTGCTTGAGGAGGAATGCACAGTCTATTGGGATTAGGGGGTAATAATGACAGCTTATTTATCAAAGACAGCAAAATAAATTGTGTCTTGGAGTATGGCTAATTTATCCTTACATATTGGCACCAGAGATCAGTTGTGCATCATGCATTGCCTATGGTGTGTATGTGTGAAAGCATTTGGTGGCGATCACTATGAGCCTGTCTTCCATAAACCCTATTTCTTGTTCAATGAGAGAAATTGTGCCTAGGGGTTGGGAGGATGGTGAAATAGTATGCCAGGGGTTGCAAGAATGAGAATAGGTGTTCTTGTTGAAGGGAAGGGATACAAGTTAGCCATGGAGGAGAGGTGTGAAGATCTGACCTGTAGAGGATACTAGAAGCACAGAAATATGACTATTTTGATCGAAAGGATGAGTTGCCAAGAGAGAAATGAAGAAGAAAAATCCATGAGAACTGTCTTACCTTTTAAAGTCTTTTCTTGGCCCCACAGCTTTCCTATGTTATTCGTGGGTCACACCTACTCTCTACCATCCAAGGAGTCCACATTCTCATTTTACCTGGATTATTATAAGTAACCATCCCATATCACCAACGTAGAACAACGTATGTATTGTTCATCATACTACACATTAACTATCTCAGGACACCAGCAAGTTGTATTAAAACAGGGCTGTCCAATTCCAGGCCTCGATGGCCTTAAACATTTTGGATGTTCAGGATACCCCTCATTAATATGTATGAGCTAAATGTGCATGCAATGATTTTAAAAGTATTCACACTTTTTCTCATGAATATTAATGGGGGATATCCTGAAAACCCGTCAGGATTCCTGCCCTCAAGGCCTGAAGCAGGACAACCCTGCATTAGAAGCTTTCATCACACCTTACCTGAAGCATCCCTGATCACAGGATAATATAGAGCACCTATCAATGATCATATCTTGCATTAACCAGACAGTTATACCATCATACCATGAAGTACTTTCCAGATTTTTGTTTGTGTAAACCATCCCAGGATAGTAACAGAACACTATACACCATAAGCTAAATGTGCCATGCCAGGACAGACACTGAGTCCACTCTGTAAAAACATTTAAGGACTACAAAGTATATAACTTGTCATAACCTTGTTGGTAACCCATCCCCGCACAAGAGAATGCTTCAGAACACCCTTAATGCGATAAATGCTTTCATGAAAAGAGAAGAGAATACCTTGCATAAATCTGACCCTGCCCGGAACAACACCCGGGTTTGAAATAAAGATTTCATGAGCAGGAGATAAAAGCTACTCTTAGATATTAGGCATTATCTCACAAATAGGAGCTACCTTTGGGGTCGCAGTAATACATAGTATTCTGCACATCTAACTTAGACATGATGTGCCAGCAACACATTGTTTCCATTACATAGTAACCTTTATTCTTTGTCTAATGTATCTCGGGGGTTCGTTGTACCCTTTTGAAAATACCTATGGTTAATATCTAATGTGTGTGTTTGTATGGTGCCAGTTTGCCGGTGGAATCAAACGTATACCCCAGTAGCTGTTTATGTCAAGCTAATCAGGCTCTGTTAGGCTGTCGGCAAAAGCTAAATAGCTGCCAGCAATTTGGATCCTTGTAACACAATAGCGCCTCTATTCATAACTTGGCTGAACCTTCACCACATTTAGTATAAAGCATTAACCATACAATAATGGAGTGCTTTGCATTCCATCTTCACTGCACCAGCACAGGACGGTAAGACAATACAATATGTCTTTATTTCACTCTATCTAATAATGTTTGTTTTTGTAATGCTAAATCACAGAACAGCTGTGACACTGTCACGTTTCTGCATCTTTACCCATGGGTGCTGCATTCTTTGCTTCCATGGGGCATGGTCAACCATCACCGGAGGATAACCGGAAACACTATTTACTATTTCCTTATACAAATCTCTATTTCTGGAAAAATAGACTACCATTCCCATAATGCACCTGCAAGATGTCTGGAAAGCCCAGATGCCAAACCCAGATACCCTTTTAGAATCTGAGTTGCATGCACACTAGTTCCACTATGACTCAAAGGAGACAGGGTAATTTCAATGAACTGCAACATTCAAAATGCCACAGCAAATATTGCGCTTTTGTTTCTAAACAAAAGCTCATGTTGTTTGTCAGCACTGGATCCTCTCCCAAAGTCCATGCTAGACATGCCTATTAACCACACCTGTGACTATGTGCAGGCCAGTCATGTAGCTCCCCCTGGAATTTCACCTTGATAACACTGCTCTTAAGCTGTTATGCCCTGAAGCTTCCTTCTTCTTGCTTTGCATTCTGAACCTTGTATAGAAGTGACCCATTTGGGATCTCTCTCTTCCCAGGTACTATTCTGCCTTGCGCTCTGCCTGTTAGGCTTGCCAGCTTCTCTGCTGCCTGCCTCCAATACTTACAGCCTTGCCTTGCAGGCTTAGTCCTTCTCCCTCTGTCTACTGTCAGTGGGGTCATTAAGACCCAGGCGGTAATTACGCCAACTTTACCACCATGGTGTAAACTACGTTTACACCATGGTGGATGGCGGATTTACCGCCCCATTCCAAGGTGAGTGGGGCGGTAAATCCCCATTTCCCATTTTCCCTTCCCCATTCCCTTTTTTGCCCCATAGGGCATAATGGGAGTGGGGAAGGCGCTAATTACGCCACCGTAAATTACGGTAGCGTAATTAGCATCATGGCAGGTTAGCGCCATGGATTTTAACGGCTGCTAAGAGCAGCCGTTAAAATCGGAATCAGGCGTTAAGGGTTAACGACGGCGTTAACCCTTAACGCCTGAGTTGTAATGAGGCCCAGTGTGTTTTCTTCTTCCATTTGTGCTGTGGCCATGCAGTAATTAGACCCTGCTTCTTGTCCTGATTTCCTGCAGCACTCACCCCAACACATATACTGTGTCCCTGCAGCTTTCAGCCTCTGTTACTTGCACAGTTTCCATTCAATCTCCTTTTCAGCTCCCTACTCCGCCCTTGCCTTGCTTTCTGGTCTATTTGCTCGCAAGCTTTACCCCATTAGCCAGTGTCTGGTTATCTTGCTTCTATTTGTACCATTTCCCCTTAGTTCCACTCCAGTTTTCCACCGTCCTGTCTTTTATAGTTTGAGTGTTATCAGTCCAGTACCCCAGCCTGCTTTTGTTACCTATATACAGTTACCTGGTACCAGCAGCCTTCTCAGTTACTGAATACCATTACCCTGCTCATTTACCTTGTACCTGTACCTTGTCCCAGATATTTGCCTATGTATCTTGTACCAGTTCCTTGTGTCTGTTACCTTGTATCAGATCCTTGCCTCTGTTACCTTGTGCTAGTTATTTTCCTCTACTACCTTGTACCAGTTTGTGCTACAGTTTTCTGCATTCCTAGTTCCTGCTTTCCTGTTCTGCACTTTTGTTTCCTTTTTGGGGCTCTTAGTGTCTGGTGTTTTATGGTAACCACAACCGTGCCTCTGTGTATTCTTTGTACAGAGATTGGCTCATATTCCCTCAGAGGCAATCTCTGCCTCTTCCTTTGACTCATTGTTCCTGTAGTCTATAGTGTATTTCATGTAACCGTGGGTTGCATTCTGTTCCCACAGAAGGCAACCACTGTATGTTCAGGTTGGACCCACAGAAGCCTGTCTTGTGCAAATACATTCCTTGTTTGTGCCTTATGGTCCAGATACAGAAGCCACTCTTGCTGCCCCCTTCTATGGGTGTGATGGGTGTGGTGCCTGTAAGAGTTACTTGTGCAGATATATTGGCCTTCCCTTATTTCACTGGTTAATCTCAAATTAAACCTGTGTACACCCCTAGCGGGATTCCTCATTGTTTGTCCTGTACCTTTTTCCCACCCCTTCTTGTTCACCATCGAGGTTTGCCCTTCCAGATTTGCCTTGTCTGTTCGTCCTTCTTGTTTACTCTCCCTCCTGCTGTATGTGCTTGCCTATCCCCTTTAGCAGCATAACCACCCACTAACCTATCTGGGTGCCCTGTGTATCTCCTGACAGACATCCCACGAGCATACAGATTATGTTTCATTTCAGCCTACATGTCTGTGTCTCTGTATATCATATTAATCATCCTAAAAACTTTGCCAACCATATATGCTAGCAACATTGCCACTGTATATCACTTTCATGATACTATATCCATAATATATGCTATCATTGCCACTGTACATCACATTAATGAAGGTGTGTCCATAATATATTGCACTGTAATTAAGCACATTCATTAAATCATGCTAACAATATATACTAGTTGCCCCTGTATATCATGTACGCATTTCTAGCAGCATTACTCACAATATATGCCAAAACTGCAAATGTGTATCATTTTTCAAGATTGTGAACCTCCATAATCTGTGCCATCATTAGTACACATTTCTGCTACTATATGCAGAATTGTGTTCTATGCACATTAATAGGAAAATAATTAGGTAAATGATAAATGTATTAGGTGTATACAGATAGAGTGTTCAAGCCATCAAAATGTCATAGACATCCTCAGAGGAGTAACCCTTAGGAACAAGCATGCAAGGTAAGTACCCAGAGCATGGGTTACTAGAATGCACACATCGTCATTGAGGACAGTTTCAGGCACGTATGCTGCCCAACAGGTCACAGGCCAGGGAAGGTGATGTCATTGAGCATCGAGATTTCAGACAAAATCTCACGAGAAATGTAAGTCTTCCGTTATTTCCCTAAATACGCCATTTAAGGCGTGCCTATCAGCAACACATGCCAGACATTCCAGGCTTGCTACCTGGATGGCCCCGCCATGCTACCACTCTGCTTACTACTCCTGCAGAAGGAACAATGTCAGAGGCGTACCTGTTGTGGCTTTCCCTCATCGCATACTGTGATCTGTAATGATGATCCTTGTTTTTTGACTTTTCCCTTTGCTGCTCAGACACTGCCATGCTGCAAGATACCTGCTGAGTCTCTGTGGCTCATCCAGGGCTCAGACTTGCTCCTGAAAAGAAAAAGAGACTCTAAAAAGCAAATACTTCAAGGAACATTGCATGGACGTAAAAGCTGAGGACAGTGAATACATCTATTCATGTTTATACCAGCCTGAGAACATTTCAAAGAATTAAAGAAGCAAAACGTTGCAGAATGACTTTCAATCACCGTCGTGAACATAGCTTTCCCCAGTGTAGAGTGAAGTCAACTGCTACAGCTTAAGGTCCCTGGAATATTCGGTCCTTGCTGGACAAGAGTGAGGTGCAGTGGTCTGCATTCCCCTGGACCTCTCCCTTCACACATACAGGTACTTACCGTTAAGAAGTGAAGGAGATTGCAGGGTTGGGTGAAGTCTGAGAATAGGCCTTTGCATGCCTTATTTTATGTTCAAAGAAAAGTCGGGACAGCTCATTCCCTGTGGGCATTGCACTGCACTACTCCCAAGGAACCCAGAACAAACCCTCACCCCTCATTGGTTTACCCACTGAGCAGTTTACATGGTCAGCTGTTAAGGGAGTTTAGTGAGTGTGTTCGAGTGCAGGAATCCGACAAGGCACCAGGTATCAGATACTCGAGGTGTCCAGGAGCGGGCACCCAGGTAAAATGTTTCACAAAAGGAACGGTAAAAATCTATATCATCATGTCCAGATAGACTAATGTGAATGGTATTTTACCCCTACTAGATCCCCAAGGGACAGTATTTTGAGGTGTACTTTGAGTGACTGTTTGTGGCTGGCTTGGGCCACCCTATTCAGAACCTGATGTCTGCAGATGTTGTCCTCTCTTCCCCTGAATAGAGACAGTCACTAAACCTTTTCACTGTCTATTTGCGACTCCTGAAATGGGCTTACTGTGGAAATCTTGAGTTGGACTTGCTTTGTTAAGTCTTAATTGGCATCCAAAAAGCATGGTTAAACCTTGCAGAGAATCTGATTTGAGGAGATGGATCATATGAAGGTATCACACGCACAAGATATTCCAACAATTCCACTGTAAATTAATGTTATGATGTGGCCCTGCGCTCACCCACCACATCCATTTGAGTATGTGTGCATGCCACACACACACACACGTGCACACGCACACACACACCTATACATACAGGCTCACGCTCGCACAAACATACACATATGTAAATGCACCCACAGGCACAGAGACACCCACTCATGCAATCACATGAAGACACAGTCACTTACTGCATTGCACTCAGCACACACATCACACACGTGTGCTTGCATCACACACATATGCACCCTCACAAATACACACATACATACATGCTCACTTAAGTCGGGGTTATTTACAGTCACTCTTTTCTTTGAGTTGGGACATGCAACAGAATATAAATAAAATCAGCACTGTCCCCAAAAATGTAGGACAGGAGACAATAGAGTTCGGCCATCTCTACAGCACTGCCTACTGATGCATATCATTGATAAAGAGAAATACTTTTTTTTAATAAGGCGAGAGTGTTTATTCCAGCGGAACATTTATTCTGTTGTTATAATGTAAAGTGCTTTGGATGAAAGCGCTATATAAATAATAAATGCAATACAATACAATATAATACAATATGGGGAAACACTACCAGGGGCATGTACTTGATAACTTGATGTACATTCTCCTTGGAAACAATGGAAATGAAAGAAGGACTGATGGCCTCATCCCATTCATTTTGTTTGCATGGTTGAAATGTAAAGCAGCATAACATTTGAGAATACATTAATGTAATAAGCAGAAGGGGAAACAGAACAAGTTCTCCCTTGCTTAAGCAGATCCACTAGCTCTTCAAAAATGCTGCAGTTGGAACTAAGGTTTCAACAGGCTACACACTTCATGCCTGACTGAGTAGCTGTCCTCTCACTAAATATGTAGCTACAATAGGCTGGCAGGGAACTCTCTCTCTCTTTCCAGATCTAAAAAAAAAGCAACAGGCTTTGAGCAACTATATGCAGAGTCCTAGAATGATACAGGTTGCCAAGCCAGCAGCAAACATGGAGGGAATACATGTGCTAGGAGCATTACATATTAGACGTTATTTGAGAAATATGTTATGGGCTGACATTAAGGGTTCGATTCATGGAGCAAACGTGCACCGAAAATCCCAGCGCAAGCAGGCGCAAGGTGGCGCAAGCGTGAGAAACCCAGCGCACGCGCATGCGTGCGATTCAAGGAAGACGCTGCGCGTGTTTCCCGCTGTCCGTGCGCCAAATCCTGCCATGGCGCACGCGGGCACACACGGCGTGCGCTACGCGCACAGCAAAAGCGCACATAGCGCGGCACACACAACCAAAGTGTGCGGAACAGTGGGCGGAACACGTGGAATGGGGAATAACGCGTGAAAAAGAAGGCGTAAGTGGGGAAGTACTGCAGGGAACTACACGGAACGCCCACACGCACGCGAAAAACCCGTATTCATGGATTTGAATACGGGAAACCCGCGCACGGCAAAAGACGCACATAGGCGTCAACGCGTCCGCCACACGAAGGAAGGCGGAAGCGTCCCACGCACAGTATAAAAGTGTGCGCAAACAACAAACACGTATATTCAGCTACGATGAATGCCCCATTTGTCGCAGCACTGATCGTGGGACACCGCAGGAGGAGGAGAATAGCCAGGGCACGCATTTTCACACCACAGACAAGCCTTTTTGGGATGCCTGACGACCAGGTCTACGGCAGGTATAGGTTTCCACCCCATATCATCCTAGACCTGGTCAGGGAGTGGGAAGATGACCTTACATCCCCCACCCTTTGCTCCCAAACATTGAGCCCCTTGGAGAAGGTGCTCAATGTCCTGCATTTTTTGGCCACTGGGTGCTTTCAGCGGACTACTGCCATAGTCGGGGGGGTCTCACAGGCCATGCAGTCACGCTGCCTACACCAGGTACTGGCAATCATGACAGCGCGCCCCTCAGTCCGCAGGCACATATACATGCCCAGAACACCCGCAGAAAGGCAGGCCGTTGTCCTGGATTTTTTCAGGGTGGCACACTTCCCCAAAGTGCTCGGTGCCATAGATTGCACCCATGTGGCCCTACGTCCACCGAGGGCCACTGAGCACATTACCGAAACCGCAAGCACTGGCATTCCATCAATGTACAGGTGGTATGCGATGCAAAGGGAATCATCACCTCTGTCTATGCAAACTACCCTGGCTCCACCCATGACAGTTTCATATACAGAATGTTCGCCCTGAGCCGGGCCCTGGAAGCTGGGCAGCATGGTGACACATGGCTCCTAGGTGAGTACAAATGCCCTTGCACATGCATGCATGTCACACACACACACACACAAATACACAAACCCCAATAATCACAACCATTTACACCTCCCCAGGGGACAGTGCCTACCCTCTGAGCAACCACATGATGACGCCAATCCGGAACCCCACCACACCACCCCAGGTAAGATACAACGCCCATATTGCAACCAGGGCCATAGTGGAGTGCACATTCGGAGTGCTCAAGTCACGTTTCCGCTCCCTTGACCGCTCTGGCGGGCAGCTACTCTATGCACCCCCAGTAGTGTGCAGGATCATTGTGGCAGCATGTGTCCTGCACAATGTTGCAACACGGCAGGGCGTACCGGTGGACATGGTGGTGCCCCCACATCTCCAACCACAGGCACAGGCGCTGCCCATGGGAGGGGACAGGGCACGTGGCGAGGAAGCCCGGACCCAGCTTGTGGCCACATTTTTCACCAAAACTCCCACCCCTGCGGAGTGCACACAGGCCTGGCACATACCAGGTGACAATCGATGATGACAAAGAGACAGTCAACTGTCACAACCCTACCACCCTGAGATAGTTCCCATGGAAGTGCCACATTGTCTGCATCCCTAGCTACTTAAACACAAGCTATCCTGTGTGACCAAAAGGCACACATATGACATGACATGATATGGCATTTGTAACGTGCCTATACACAAGTATTTCAAGGTGCGATGAGGCAGGGAGGGAGGAACAAGGGAAGACAGACAACGATACTACTAGGCCAGGTGTCATTTAGATTGTGCAAGTGCAGGGGTAGGGGGAAGGGAAAACTGTAAGGGGAAGGGGAGGGGGGAGTGCAGTACAGGGTAAGTAGACTAAAAAACAAATAAATAGGCCAGCTTGTGGCAACTGCAAAGGTAAGTGCAGACAAGTGCTGGGAAGGGGGGGCTGTAGGGATAGAGAGACAGTCCCGCAGTGCAGGGGTTGCCAGGGAGGCAGTGCAAGTGGAGAGTGGCTGGGCCAGGGACCGAGGTCGGTGAGAGTGGCCCAGTTGCAGATCCAGTGCAGTTCCAGTGAAGAATTTTGCAAGGGAGAGGCAGAGAGAAAGCAGAAGCAAAGAGGAAGGTCTTGAGGTGCTTCCGGAACCGGAGATGGTTCTCCTCAAGTTCCAGTGAGGCAGGAAGGCTGTTCCAGAGGGAGGCCCCTGCCGCGGAGAGAGATCTACCCCCAGCTAGCTGCTTTGAGAAGCGGATGACCCTGACATGCAAGGTGTGAATCACACACACCTGCAAAACAGGCCATGGCCATCACTGTTATGTCCCTCAAACCCTCCCAAACCACAACATGACATGGCAAGCAATACCCATACACCAACACAGTAACAATAAGGTACACATTGCCATGTCAAAAATGTACAGTGGCATCAGACAATGATGCCTGACATGGAATCAGATGAAATGACCGACCAACAACCTCCCACCCAAAATAAGTAATTTCCAAATGCATTACAAGAGTTGTAGACGTAACATACCAATGAATGCCTGTCTACATGCACATTGTGCATTGCAAAATCAACACTGCAGCTTCTGTGTGCTGTGTCCAACTCCTGCAACACACTGCTCAGCGCACAGCACAGTGAACAGCCATTGTGTGTGACGCACACCCTGAGCATCACATCTAAGCGACAGACCACATCAAAAAGCAAATTAGGCATGTACAGGATCCATAATTGGTCACAGAACATGTGCTGCAGGGACACAGTGGGCACCAGAAGGCAAACAGTGTACACGTGGATATGCAAGGGTGGTTGTACATGTAGTGCATCATAGTGCAAGTGTGTGGGTCAGTAAGGACATGCACTCAACATATGCATGTGCAATCAAGTGACCATCAGTGTCCTCTACACATCACATGTGAACATTCACCATGTGTACACCCCAGCATGTCAAACCACAACTATCCCCTCACACCTGAAAGGTAAACACAACACATGAACAGGCATTGATCAGCAAAACACAACATGTACATAGGATACCACCGTTACATTGTCAGGGTTCCCATCACACTGCAGGGCAAGGCAACTATCAACAACAACCCCCCCCTCCCTCACAAATGACCATGACCCACTGAACAACTGCACCTGGGTCATGGAGCCTTGAATCCTCAATTTCACCTGGCCACAGGATCACCCTTCCCCTTCGTCACCATCTCCTACCTTGTGTGTAAAAAGGTGCCTGCACCCTCAGAGTCCTCCCTCATTTGCAAAATCACAAAATCCAAGCCAGAAAAACAAACCAGAATACCCTCCAGTAGATGACTTGACGTAGCAGTACCTCACAAAGGCCAAGTACTACCACAATGATGTAACAACCAAGGTAGCACAGTAAAACAATGTCACAACAGGATGTGAACCATGTGTGGTACATAACATAGAATGATGCACCATCAACGGATGTGTACTGTCACAGGTCCCGTGTACAGGCGCGGGAGTGTCACGAAACAACCACCCCCACCGTGTCCCGGGTGCCTGCAAGGTCAAACTCACACAGGCCTCTGAGACCCTGGTGGGGAAGGAGGGTCAGGGATATGCAGTCGGGACAGGTGTTGGCACACTGGATAACTGGAATAAGTGGCAGGAGAGGGGAGGAGGAATGACACATGAAAATAGGCAATGCACGAAAATGTACAACCTGCATGAACACATACACAATCCGAACAAACTTGGACATCATTGTCATGGCCTTCTGTAGTCCAGGCTTAGGAGTGGCACGAACCAACCACCCCTCTAGGGTTTTGGCGCCTGCAAGTTTGGGGCTTACACAGGCATCCACAACCCCAGCGGGGAAAGAGGGTTAGGGAACGTTGCTTGGATAGGTACGGGAAGCAGGAACACCGGGTAGAGGGTACAGGGTTTAAAATTGGATAGGACTCCGGGTAATTAGGGGAAAAAAAACATACCAAATTGAATTACACATTCATCCATGCATTAGTGCACCCCCCAGCAAGCCTATGCAGAGCAGTTTGAAAGAAAAACAACAATACACTTAGCTCTGGTTTTGAATGCTGGCCTCCTGCCTGCGCACTCTCAGGTCCGGTTACAGGAGCACTGCAATGCTGCAAAGAGAGCCACAGTCAATAATCTGTACGTGCCCATTACACAAAAACACACCACCAAACATGCCCCATAGCAACAAACTACTCTACAAACAGACAATCGGGTGTAGATGCTTCGTACCCATATATAACATTACCCCTGTGATGGGTCATACACAGTCAATGCAGTAAGTCAGCCGCCGGTGGGTGCGTGGCAAATGGAACACCAATGTGTCACAATTCACACAACATGGAATGTTCCCTGGGTAAACAGACAGACCCATATAGCAAGGCTTGACTTCAGAACAAGTCGTGTTCCACCATGACCGAAACAAAGTTGGCAGTGCATGTATCAAAATGTACATGGAAATGAAATGCACTGCACCCGAGTATGTCCCTTGCTGTATGTCCCTGTGAGCTGCCCCTTTCCATGTCTCGGAAGGCTACATGGTTGATACAAGTGCCTCAATGGACCTTGGTGTACCGGAGGGTATGTGCCACTGCCCCTGCAGGTGTCCCAGACAACCTTACAATCAACAGCCACCAGTCATCCAACATATCTGAGCTGCATTGTGTGCTTCAACACCAATATTCGTCCAAGCTCACCCTCAGTGCTGTGACTAAGCCTGCATGTGCAACTAACCTGGTGCAAGCTTTGCTGTGTTGTGGCCCCCCTGTGCTGCTCACCTTGCCTGGAGTTCCTTGGAGCACGTCAGCAGTTCTAGGATGTAGGTCTGCAATCCCTGTGCCTCTGCTTGTGCACACATGTGCATGTGGGCACCAACAAACGTGTCCAGAATTCAGACGTCCAATGGGCCATGTCTGCTGGCAAAGGTGCTCTGGAGGATCATCCCCCTGCAGAAAGGGCATGAAACACATGATTAATGCTTTAAAGTCATCTGTGTGTGTCTCTTCAGGCATCTCATTACTGGACTATGTCAGAGACTTACTCGGCCCCATATAAACAGATGCCCAGCCTGAACGAGCGGGCCGTGGACCGTGCCGCCTGCTGCTGGAGAAGCACCTGCCTAGCAGGGGGAGCACAGATCGGGCCACACGCTCCATGCTCTCAGCGATGTTCAGAAATCAGAAATCACACCATCAGTCCGTCTTTCACATCCAAAGTGTGGAACACACTATCTACGGCATTAATTGCAACAAGCACGTGTACAGTAAAGATAAGAAACATACTACACAATGCATAGCAATGAATGTACACATTAATCAAGAAACACCCCATCTAGCAAAAGCTGAACAGTGGACAATAACACCACAATCATCCCCACTAGGGGTGTCAACACAAGTCACACAGCACCAGACATGCCACAGATATGACAGTCCAAAGCCCTTGTGTAATAGGTTGTCACACCGAACCATCCTTGCGAGCCCATGGATAAGGGAGGCAGGAGTGGCATATGTGAGTCAAGGACCCCAAGCAGCAAACACATACACAAGACAAGCCTGAAGGGCCCAGCTGGAACAGACAGTGGATGCCTTCAAAAGCCACAAAGCACCGCACCGTCACATGAAAGCACAATAGACAAGCAATTTTAAACTATATTCACTAATTACACTAACTATGGAAAACCTACATTACCTAATTAAACTAACTATCAAACAAAAACTTAACTAACTAAACTAAAAGAAAAATCAAAAATGGCCACATACGACCCAGGGGGAGGGGGGGCACCCAGGAGGGGGGAGGTACAGGGTGCTGCTCAACACCCACATGCAATGATGCTGAGCCAAAAAAAACCTCCATGGGCTCAACGCCTGCACAGCCCGACCTATGTGGGAGATAGATGGTCGTCCGAGTCTGGCTCATCCTGGAAACGAGGACGTGGCACAGTAGCCTGGCCACGCCTAGCCGCAGCTTGCCCCTCGTTGGCAGCAAGTCTGCTGGACGGGTGAGCCTAGTTCTGTGTGGCGATGTGACGTAGGTCTGCATGCAGAACCTCATGTGATACACGTGCTTCCTCTTGCAAGGTAGCACGTGTAACACGGAGTTCCTCCTGCAAGGCCTGGCTGGACAACCGCTGCACCTCCCGGCAAGCCTGTAGCTCAGCCGAGATGCTACGCTCAAGCTGTGCAAACCTCTCCTCTGCCCGCTGCCTCTGGGACGTCATAAGGACACCCAGAGTGGATTTGAGGGAAGCATACTCCTCCCTCAGGGCATTCATGTGCGCCTCTGCATGAGCAGCAATTGCTTGACGCAGAGACAACATTTCAGCCTGGCGTGCCCTGTCTGAGGCCGCCATGCCCAGCCTGAACGAGCGGGCCGTGGACCGTGCCGCCTGCTGCTGGAGAAGCACCTGCCTAGCAGGGGGAGCACAGATCGGGCCACACGCTCCATGCTCTCAGCGATGTTCTCCATTGCTGCCCCCTGCCGTTCTGAATTGGCAGTCATGTCTTGCTCCCACTCAGTATACTGTGGTTGCGCGCGGCGACCGCGTTGCCGGGCTTGACCCCTGCAGGACCCAAGGACCGGAGGTCCTCGCTGTGTTGGCACCGCCCGCGGCTGCACAACTACATGCCCCCGTCGACGTGATGTCCCAGGCACATCGGTGACTGGTGTGGAGGGTGACCCTGCGTCCTGATCCACCACGGGCGGAGGAACCAAGACTGTCTGATCCCTCATTGCAGGTGTCGCAGACAGAGGAGTGTCCACATCAGAATCGCTCACCCCTGACACATGGACTTGATGCTCATCCAACTCAACATGGACGTCAGAGTCGTCATCAAGGCTGGACTCATAGGCAGCCAGAGACAAGATGGACTGTAGCACTTGGGGGTTTTCATGGCCTACCAGCCCACGACCCCCACTTGTGCCGGGTTGATGTAGTGGTAACAACCCTGTGTCTGGCATGACAACACCATCTTCCGCCTCCATTGCGTCATCACCTGAAAAATAGAGAGAAAAAAGGTCACTACACATGTCAGAAGCACACAACACACACACACACACACCGACAACAAACGCATCAGGCAGACATGTGACACACAACATATAACCTGGCATGCATGCTGGGTCAACTTTGAATTGCTTCTGTGATCAGACCTGTTGAAAGGTGGCAGTTTCAATGGAAGTGGGTCTATGCAGTGCAGAAAATGTGTACGCCACTCACTACCTACATGTACAAGGACTCCATGGTGTGTGCCAGGAAATGTGAAGGCAGTGCAAGGTCAAATTCAGGCATCACGTGCATTGTGCATTCAATGTGTACCATATCTATAAGCCAAGCACCCCTCCACCCCAGTACAAAAGCAGGGATGCCTAGCATGGTATCAAAAGGCTGACCATACACCTGTGTATTGACAGGCAGTGTTGACTGGCATCAACAGCTTAATGTGATTCAAGTGACAACACTGCAAATGATGATGGGACAGTAAGCAGGACACATGATGAAAACTCTGGAGGCCGCCCACGTGTGAAGAAGACACAACAACAGTTGGACAGAGTCATTGGCCATTGAACAGGCTGAGGCCTGTGAGCCACACAGATTGTCAGACCCTAAACATGTGTGCAACGCAGTACTGAGCCACAGTTGACATGGGAAGGCTGATGAGATGCCATGCAATGTATGTCACCCAGGACTTGTATTACAGTGATCATCCAGTCAAGGACACATAGGGGCATGCGTGCAATACACATGGAGCATGAATGGGTACTCATGTCCCTGCGGGACATCTGACCTATGCACAGTACAAGTGAGATACCCTGCATCAAGTACTAAGGCTGTATGTCTGGCAGATTCTACGCTGGAAGTTAGCATCTACACAGGATGCATGAACAGGAAAGTACACATTGGCAAGATTGAAGCAGACCAGTGGAAAGGTGGAACTGGGGTGCAGAGTGGCGGAGGAGGGGCAAGGGAGCATGCCTACATGGAGTCCCCGCATGCAGGCAGAGGAGACATGCATCACGGAAGCATTGCATTACTTACACATCAGAACCATGTACACGTCACAACACTCACTGGACTGGGCATCAAAGTCCAGCATCTCTCCCACTCCTTCGACCAATTCAGGTGGTATGAACTCTGCAACGAGGGCCTCATGCGGAGTGAGCTCTTCCTCCTCTGGTTCAGGCCCACCGCCAGTCACCAGAGTCAAGTTGTAATTAGAGGCACGCTTAGCCTTAGTGCTGCGTTTGATGTCATTCCAACACTTTTTGCACTCTTGCGCCGTGCGCACCTCAAGGCCGAATGAACTGACATGTTCCGCAACATGCTTCCAGTGGGTGTCACGTTGGGCAGCTGTAGTCTGACTATTGGCACCCACTAGCATGTCACGGCTGTGGCCCCACACGTAGCCCATGAGGAAGTCCAGTTCCTGCTTGCAGAAAGGCTTCTTCCTCAACGTGCAGGAGGTCGTGGCTGTGTGTGGGGTCCCAGCCTGTGCTGCAGGTGCAACTTTCCTCCTCTTGGACTGTGGTGCAGACCCTGGATGGCTAATGCCGCCCTGACCAGTATGGCCAGTGTGTTCGGTGGATTGAGCCAAGGGAGTGGCAGGTGGAGGGACAACCAAAGGCCTGACTTGTGTCAGTGGCATCTGGGTGCCCTCTAATGGACCCTGCGCAGCAACATCAGCTGTGGCAGGGTCATTGACCACAACGGTCCTGGTTGGCAGACTCACAACCGGGGTGTTGTTGGGTGCATCTGCCCCTGCACTTGCCAACACCCGGCTGTTCGGGCAGCAGATGACATAACTGCCCCAGGGACACGTGTCTTGGTCTGAGCAGCCCGGCCTGCCCAGTTTCCCTCCTGGCCTGTTGGAAATCTACCAAGGGCTCCTCAAGTGCCAACGCATCCTGCGCTGGCAGACCCTGAGCCTGGGTGGCGGTGTCCACAGCTGCACCTGCAGCTACCACTACCCTTGGGCCCGTGGCAGTCGATGGAACGGACTGCCGGGTCACACGGGCGCCAGTGCCAGATGCAGAAGCTGCATCCCCCGGAACCACAGGGGGTGGTGGCATGACTGCACCGACACATGGCACAACATTGTGCTCAAGTGGCGCACCCCTGCCTCTTCCCCCTCTGTGGCCGCCCTGGACACCCTGGAGTCCCCCTACTCCCTGGTCCCCACGGCCACATCCCCGACCACGCCCGCCACAAGGAGTACGCCCAGCTGTGGCGCCCCTCACCTTTGGTGTCCTCCCAACCATGGCACAGATATAGTAGTGCCGGCACAGATGGAGTAGTGCCAATGGGAGGTGTACACCACAATTGACCTGGGCAATTGGGGTGAAGGGGGTGGGAAGCAAGATGTTAACAGCCCCCCTGCACCTGCAAGGCTGTATGTGACCCCGTTGATGTAGTGACGGGTCACGCAACGCTCAGGCACCCCAAAACTGCAGTAAAACCGTGCACGCAACCCTGCAGCCTACGTGTGTGGAATCAACCTCCCGCAGTACGCGGTGGCACCCAGTAACACGAATAACGCCTACGCGTGGGACACGCAGGCTACTATGACATCGAAAATGGGTGCGATGCACAGGGGCACCCGCAGTGGTAAAATAGCGTGTGCGACTCACCGTCTGACTAGCGCAATGCAGAAAAACACGGGTAGACAATACCCCCGCCTAAAGATGAGATACATCCTTGATAGCTGTGAAGTTGTGATGGCGCGCAAAACAACAGGAAGCAGCAAGTCGGTCTCCATGAAAGGCAACTACAGCGAACTGCTGGCCCCGCTCACCTTTAACCCGTGCTGAGGGAAACGCCCGCGTGCGTCACGTCACTTACACGCATGGGCCCTTTCCTCGGATTACACGCAGACTGTGCAGTTTTTCACGTGCGCTGAAACGCCCATGCACGCCTGCGCACGTCACATAACAGAGGCGCTTGCGCTTGAAGGGCCTTCTGTCCAATGAAATTGCGTATGCGTGCAGACGCGCTTACGCGCTAAGGGCCTTTCCTCGAATTACACGCTGACGTGCAGAATTTTCACGTGCCAAATCACTCCGTATCAAGCTGGCCACGCGTAAGCACACGGAAGACCACGCTCCTGCCCAGAAGGCCGAATTACTGCCCCCCAGATCCCCGAGCACGCTCCCACCTGCCATCTGCTGTTGCCTGACTGACTGCTGCCCACGTGCCCTGCCATTTGCTGCCTGCACATCAGCCAGGGGTGCTGTTGCTGTGACCACCCCTGCTGGAACCGAAGACTCCCGACTGGGATTCCATCGCTCCACAGCCCAGCCCCAGGACCCAGTTGCCCACCCACTCCTGCCTCTGGGGTTGTCATGTCGGGCACTGCAACATCTGGCACCACTGACAACCCCCGGCCAGAGAGGCAGAGGGGCACCAGCTTCAGTGCCAGGGAAGTTGGTGTCCTGGTGGAGCAAGTCCTGGGGCAGTATGATGCCCTCTTCGGAAGTTCCCACGCCGACAAGGAAGGACGGACTCGGATCTGGACGGACATCGTGACTGCCATCAACACGGAGGGGGTGGCGGTCTGCAACTTCCAACATGTCAAGAAGCACTGGGAGGACTTCAGGTCCAGGACCCTCAACAAGGCCCGGCACCTCTTGAAGGCAGGGGATGCTAAGGGGCGCCGGGGCCTCTTGTCGGAAGATCAGATGAGGGTCCTGGAACACATATCCCCAGCTGTCCACGTCCAGGTCCTTGAGAGGCAGACCCGTCTGGAGTCGAGCGGTAAGTGTACATGCATCCTGATTGTAAGCTGTGCGTGTGCTGATGTGCCAGTAGTGTGCAGGTTGCACATCTGTTTATATGGGGCCGAGTATGGGTGGGGGTGTACAGGGCTGTGAGGCTAACACATGTGAGGGCTGTCATGTGTGGGACATGGATGGTGCTTGTGTGTGTAGGCTTGCATGCCAAATGCAGTTGTGTGGGCACACATGTTTGGATGAATGTGTATGTAAGTAGGCATGTTCGTGATGTCACGCATGTATGTTGTTTTCAGCTGCATGTATCAGCACTGTGTACATGTGCATGTGTGTGCATTTGACAAGGGTGCAACAGTGATGCCACATGGATGCATGCAACAGCGGGATGTGGAAGCCTGATTGGCAGATGTGACATGAATGCCGATCTGAACACTGCGACAGTTGGCAGAGGTGTACACATGCATGCAAGTGTGGTGGTGTGTGTACATGTGTAGTGCACTCCCTGTGTAGCATGTGATGTCTGGCTCACCTTTGCCTGCTCATGCTGTTGTATGTGTATGGATGGTGCTGGCAGTTGCGATATGGCTGTGGTATGGCTCGTGTGTGCAAGTTGAAATGACACGTGTGTTGGGGATTGTGATGGCATGTCTGAGGTTTGCCAATGCCACTCATGTACAACTGTCATGTGTGTATGTGTCCATTGTACAGTGCCCTGATGCCTGTGTTTTATTTTTCCCTGTCTGCAGCGTCAACTGATGAAGAGGGCGGAGAAGGTGCTGTGGAGCACAGCGGCGGGGATCGCAGCGCCAGCCGGAGACGCAAGGCCCGGCTCCCCTCCCAGGTTGTGATCTCGTCGGGGAGTGAGGAGTCCGGTGCCGCGTCCCAGGCCGCAGCTGCCGGGGGGAGGTCCAAGAGGCGGAGGTTGGAGTTGGACTCCTCAGCAGCAGAAGGGGCAGCTGGGACCCCACAGGGCCCAACGGGGGAAGATGGCACGGAGTCATCCAGGTTGGTGGGGGGTTTGGTGGAGGAGGAGGCCGTGCAAGCAACAGAGACGGGGTCTGGAGGTGGGAATTCCACTGGTGCTAGTGGTGCAGTGCAGGACCAGGGACAGGAGGCAGCACAGGCCGCCGCGGAGGTGCCTGTGTGCAATCCTGTCCCTGATCCTGTCACTGCATCATCTTGCACCAGCAGGGATGCCTACGTCCAGACCCGTTTTCAGGCAGGGGATGAGCTCACGACAACTGGCCTTCCTCTGCATGCAGACGTGGCTATCCGGGTCCGGGTTGAGCCTGTCCTGACTGGTGTGGCGTTGCGTCAACGGGCCATGCGAGGTGACCTGCAGTCTTTTCATGAGGAGACTGCACGTCATCTCAAATGGCTGTTGACCGCGTCGGCCTACTGGGACAGGTCACCCAGGCCGGATTCCTCCGTTTGATGGGGCTTGCTACGACCCCCTCCTCAACTGTACCTCCTGTGCACCAGTCGTCCTCCGTGCCATCTTCCCACCCATCAGTCACCTGGGTGCCCTGTGGAGCTGCCTCTGATGGTGCGGCCAGGCTGGTGGAGGAGGCATCCCTGCCACAGTCGGGAGTCGGACGTCCAGCAGGGGTGGCCACATCAACGACTGCACCCCAGCCAGCGGAGGATGTGCAGGCAGCAGGAGGCAGTGCACGGGCAGAGGCACAGCAGCAGCAGCAACATGGTGGGAGCCATGATGGCTGGGGGCCTTCGACATCGGAGGGGCAGGCATCGGCCGGAGGGCAGGAGGACCCAGGACGCGTAGTGTCTTCTGTGTGGCAGCGGTTGGGCCACACCATAGATGCGGACCGGCAGCGGGCGGAAGAGGCACGGCTCGCGATGGTCAGGGCGGAGAACTCCATGCGGAGGGCCCTGAGACGGGCCGAGTGCCTCGAGGCAATCCGCAGGGGGTTGGAGGTGGACACGTCGACGGCCCTGTGGACCCTCAGGGCCATGGAGGAGGACCGCCTCTGGGACATTGAGCAGGAGTTCGATGAGGCCCTGGCCCAGGACATCCAAAAGTGACCCGTCGGACTAGCCCACTGCCCTTGTAAATAGTTCTGTAGTTAGTGTTAGGTTTCCTTTGGTTTTGCATTTTTTTTGGACCTTTTGGACAATGGGCCACATTTTTGTATATAGTTTTTTTTATTAGGTATTGTTATTAGATAGGTTTCATTTCCTCTGTTGGGATCATGGACCCTGGATTGTTTACCTGTATATAGTTGAATGTTGGATTTTCATTTTTTTTTATGATTTACCCATGGAGCAATGGTTTTCGATTTTAATTTTCCATTGGATTTACTTTTTTGGACTGTGACTTTGGACACCTTTCCTTTGGATTATGATTTGTGGTTTTGCATTATTTCACGGACATGCTGGTTTTTATTTTTTTTTAATTCCCATTTTTGTTTGTTTATTTTTGAATCAATTTATGTTGCTTTTAATACATATTTTTTGTTCAAACTTCAATGTGTAGTATCATCTCATTGGTTTCATGCATATCATGATATGGGTTTTGAGATTCACTGACACCCATTGGGTGTATGTGAGGGACATGTGTTCATTTCCAAACTTGCAATTGGGGTTCTATCATGTTAATGCCATTTCTAAGTGGGTGGATGCAATACTCGGGTGGGTGTTTGGCATTTGGAGGCTGACCATAAGGGCCAGGGATCTAGATTGTGATGACATGTTGGCTGGGGGACATGTGTGGGGGCCTAGTGGAGGGTGCCCCAGAGTGCTGGTGGGTGGGGGTGCAGGGGGACATGAGTTGGGGGCCTGGTGGAGGGTGCCCTGCACTGCTGGGGGGTGGGGGTGCAGGGGGACATGAGTTGGACATGAGTGGGGGCCTGCTGGCAGGTGCCCCACAGTGCTGGGGGGTGGGGGTGCAGGGGGACATGAGTTGGACATGAGTTGGGGTCCTGGTGGAGGGTGCCCTGCACTGCTGGGGGGTGGGGGTGCAGGGGGACATGAGTTGGGGGCCTGGTGGAGGGTGCCCTGTACTGCTGGGGGGTGGGGGTGGAGGGGGACATGAGTTGGACATGAGTGGGGGCCTGCTGGCAGGTGCCCCACAGTGCTGGGGGGTGGGGGTGCAGGGGGACATGAGTTGGGGGCCTGGTGGAGGGTGCCATGCACTGCTGGGGTGTGGGGATGCAGGGGGACATGAGTTGGACATGAGTGGGTGCCTGCTGGCAGGTGCCCCACAGTGCTGGGGGGTGGGGGTGCAGGGGGACATGTGTGGGGGCCTGGTGAAGGATGCCCCACAGCGCTGGGGGGTGGGGGTACAGGGGGACATGAGTTGGACATGAGTTGGGGGCCTGGTGGAGGGTGCCCTGCACTGCTCGGGGGTGGGGGTGCAGGGGGACATGTGTGGGGGCCTGGTGGAGGGTGCCCCACAGTGCTGGGGGGTGGGGGTGCTGGGGGACATGAGTGGGGGTGCAGGGTAGTCCCCCGTGGTGTGGGCTGCCTGCAGGGGCCGTGGAGGTTGTGGAGCGAACAACTGGGAGGACCCACATGGCCAATTCACATGTAGTACTCCATGGAACCCCTGAAATACACGTACCCTGCTGATATCGCGTGTGAAACTTCCGGCGCACACCAAAATACACGTACCCAGGACATTCGCGTGTGGAACTTCCAGCGCACCCCTGGAATACACGTACCATGCTCGCACAGGGCCAATCGCGTGTGAAACTTCCCGCGCAACCCTGAAATACATGTACCCTGCTGAATTCACGTGTGTAACTTTCCGCGCACCCCAAAATACACGTACCCAGGACATTCGCGTGTGGAACTTCCAGCGCACCCCTGGAATACACGTACCACGCTCGCACAGGTCCAATCGCGTGTGAAATTTCCGCGCAACCCTGAAATACACGTACCCTGCTGAATTCACGTGTGTAACATTCCGCGCACCCCGAAATACACATACCCAGGACATTCGCGTGTGGAACTTCCAGCACACCCGTGATATACACGTACCCTGATGGAATCGCGTGTAGAACTTTCTGCGCACCCCTGAAATACACGTACCCTGCTGAATTCCCATGTGAAACTTCCCACGCACCCCTGATGTACACGTACCCTGCTGAATTCGCATGTGAAACTTCCCGCGCACCCCAGTAATACACGTACCACGCTCGCACAGGGCCAATTGCGTGTGAAACTTCCTGCGCACCCCTGAAATACACGTACACTGCTGAATTCACGTGTGTAACTTTCCGCGCACCCCGAAATACACGTGCCCAGGACATTCGCGTGTGGAACTTCCAGCGCACCCCTGATATACACGTACCCTGATGGAATTGCATGTAGAACTTTCCGCGCACCCCTGAAATACACGTACCCTGCTGAATTCATGTGTGTAACTTCCCGCGCACCCCAAAATACACGTACCCAGCTGAAATAACGTGAGGAACTTCCCGCGCACCCCAGTGATACACGTACCCCGCTTGCCGTGCTGGTACAGGGTTAGCGCAGCCCTTTGCGCGGGATTGGGGATTTTGATGGCTTTTCCCTGCGCAAGGGCCGTTCTTGGGGGCGTAACTGGCGCTGCTGTAGGGTCGCTGCGCCACTGTGCACCACGGCTGGTTTTGGTGGCTGGAATCCATGAATACGCTGTGCGCGGAAATGTATTTTGGCACACGCGGCTGGCGCAGGGATTCGCACGTCCACACTGTGCGCCAGCCGCGTGCGCCACTTGTGCGCTGAATTCTATGAATTACCCCCATAAAGTATCCATGCTGCAAATGGGCCCAGTAAATAACCATTGCATCAACCCTGAGGTGAGAGTTTAAAAGTTGCAGACTGTGAAGTAAGCCTTCCCCAAAGAAGTGACATTGAGCCATTGATGGACACAATAGAAGGAATGCCGGCAAAAGTAAAATCTAACGACCATATTGTTTTTGAACTACAGTATTCAGCACAAGCAACTCGTGAACTATTCTTTTTTTTTATTTGTCTCACAGTAAGAGTTTCCTTCTCAATGTCCAAAGAAGGCAATGCCTGATTTGCATGAGGTCATGCACAATGCTCTGTAATAAAAGTGTGTTTGCTCAAACGAAGGATCCCTTGAGGAAACATGGTTTGTAGTAAGTGCACCGCTCAGGGAGGTGCAATTGCAGAATGCCTGCCACACATGGCATTGTGAACATGTCGCTTCTGAGGAGTATACATTCTTAAAGTGGGAAGGAGGTGTTGGTGAAGAATCAGAAGTGTATCTGACAATACAGGAAAGGGGCCTGGCACAGAAATCAGCATCCTAAATGGCCCCGTCCCATCACTAAATTGCCAACACAGGCTGGAGGGCATTCATGCAGCTAGCCGTTGGCTGTGAAGTCTGCACCGCACAGTCAGTATCTGGGCATGCACAAACACCACCCAGATTGTCAAGTCAGTGTAGAGGATGCAGTCAATGATTACACCCACCATTGTGGGGGCCCTAGGCCTACCACAGGTGTCTTCAATCTATAGCTCTCTAGTTGTTTTGGACTACAACTCCCATAATCCTTCACCACTGACTGTGGTGGCTGGACCTGATCGGAGTTGTGGCTCAAAACATCTGGAGAGCCAAAGGTTGAAGAACCCTGGCCTATCATTCAGGCTTGGGGATTTGCACAGAACAACCTCACTGAGCAGAGTCACAAACTGTTGGCCTTGGAGGATGTGCAGCGTCTCTTTCGGTGCAGCTGTGTTCTCCCGTATCATTTTCCCACAGTGAAGTCCGTAGATGTTAGTGAGCTAGCATTTCTGATTTTATCTGTGAATTAAATACTGCTTATTTATTTTCCTGCCATATTTAACTGATAAAACAGTAAAATACATTGAAAGATTCATAAAATGGTAGACCAATCTTCTCTTTAAATAGACTTTGCATGAATCACAAAGTGCCTCACTCGAAACATGACCATTTGAGTGATAACAGGAAGACAGAGCCTTAAAAATATTTGTTTAATGAGCATAATTCTCTTGACTAGCTTTGTTGAGAGTGCTTTCAGTTTGCTTCTTTCGCCCCTGAGCCCAGATCTCAAGAGTCCCATTCAGGTCTGGAATTAATTGGATTGTTAAAGGACTGGACTTACAGACCTTGCACCAATATTTATTTAGTATAACCATACTTACTTTCATTTGAGAACAATAACTGTGATGCATCCTGGAGGTGACTGTGGATGAAGACTGGAATATGAATTCAGTAAATAGTTAAGAATGCATTGCGTGACTGGCTGATGGGTGTTACGATATCTCTTTTGTAATCCTTCCAGCTTAGCGTATTAACCATCCCCCAAGGTGGCCTTGCCATATTGTGTGAATAGTATGTATTAGTCCCATGTGTTAGCGTCTCTAATAGCCGATCATGCACCATGCTAGAACATAGTAAGGAGATTGGTCTAGTTGTATATTAAGGAGACTGGTCCAGTCTTAACAACATGTGCGTTCCAGCAGAGAACTGCAAATACACTGGGCCTCATTACACGGAATGCGGTAAACCATGGTGCTGTTAGCATCATGATTGCCGCCGGTACCATACCGGTACCACCATGGAGGAAAGGGGAAATACCACCCCATTCCAAGGTTGGCGGGCCGGTAATTTCCCCTTTCTCCATGGCTCTTGCCCATTCCCATTTTTGCCCCATAGTGCTCAATGGGAATGGGGAAGGGGCTAATTACGGTACCGCAAATTGCGGTACCATAATTAGCACCAAGGTCCCTTTGCGGGTCCCAACTTTAACGGCTGGTCTACACCAGCCGTTAAGGTTGGGTCCCGCAAAGGGACCTTGTAGTAAGGTGGTAAGGGTTTACCGGTACCGGTGCCCTTACCGGTACCGGTGAACCCTTACCACCTACCGTGTAATGAGGCCCACTGCCTGTGAGTAGAACTAGCGTTCTTTGGAGTCAATGATGTGGTGACCCTTCTCCGCCTTTTTTGGCTTTGAATACTGCTTACCATTGCGCAGCTAATGTGACCTATGTTTAATAAAAAGAACTATTAAAAAATAAAAAAATAAACAACGTTTTAACATACACTAGTAGGGAGAAACTTCTGAAATGTACAATGTGTTCTGTATCATTTCTTTAATTTTATTGTTACGTGCGGTTCAAGCAAACATGCTGAAAGGAAGAATTGTGCACAAAACGTATATTTGCATGTGTAAGTGATTAAATTATAATTAAAAGATAAACAGAACATGGACTTCGTTTTTGCAACAAATAAAGAACCTCAGTTAAGAGGTAAGCAAAAGTACTATGCTCGTCGATGTAAAAATCGATGACACGATAATTAATAGAATTCAATCCCTCGATTATTTCTGTTGTCCATGAGACTTTCTGTGCTTATACCGCTCGACAACAGGCAATGAATATTAGCGGACAAAGCACCACCAGGACTAAGACACACAGGTCTCTAGTAAACAGGGATACACAACAGCTGCCAGTGTGCAATGACATGAGGTAACACGAGATGAACTGCTTCCCATAGTTGTGTTACCGAAGACACCGGTGAGAGGTAAAAGGGGAGTGGGTCACTGCCTCTCCAACCCTCTGCTTTTGTGTTTAATTCTCTCGCAGACCACGACCTGGATACCTTTGGCGGGGGAACCAAACCACCTTATGTGGACAATCCTCAGGGCTGTTAGACCACTGTGGTGGTGACAGGTGCGGTATAAAAAACTCTTAACATAATATAACATAATTACGAGCAGTGTATAAGGTCACTGAGACCATGGGCCTCATTCCGACCCAGGCGGTAAGGGGTTTACGGCAGCGTAAACAGCGCCGACCCTTACTGCCTGATTCCGAGGTCCCTTAGCGCTATGGAGGATTTAACACCTGCTTTTAGCAGGTGTTAAAATCCATGGCGCTAAGGGACCTTGTTGTTAATTACGCCACCGTAATTTACGGTGGCGTAATTAACGCCTTCCCCACTCCCATTATGCCCTATGGGGCAAAAATGGGAATGGGAAGGGTAAATGGGGATTGGGGACTTACCGCCCCGCCAACCTCGGAATGGGGCGGTAAGTCCGCCAACCACCATGGCGTAAACATAGTTTACGCCATGGTGGTAAAGGTACGACCCAGGCGGTAACTTACCGCCTGGGTCGGAATGAGGCCCCATGTGCGGTAGCTGCTGCTTAGTGTTACTGCTAGGGTATCCAGTAATTTTGCCGAAAACGTTTTAGTAGAGGAATTTCTTACCAAAACAATTCCGTCGGAAAAATACAATTTTTTAAAAACTATTTTTATGCGGAGTAAGGGGGTTAAAACAGATGCAGAGAGGGTTTGGGGGGGATAAAACATGGGGTAAAAAGGGGGATTAGAAGGGTGATTCCCCTCTAATTAAAACAACATTAAAAATGTGGTAATTTTTCAGTAAAATTGTTTCGGTAAAAAATGCCTCGAATTAAAAAGTCTTCACAGTAAGCCACTACTAGTAGTGTAGCGGGCCAATGCAATGCAGATGTTGAGGGGTCCATTTTCTACTGGCTGTATTGTGCTAAACATGGCCGATTGAATTCTACCTATATTTGATATCCATATTTCGCTGAAGGTGCATTGCCAGTCTCCAGGCCTCACCTAATGGTATTGCTCTGAATGTTACCTCTCTCCTTTGAGGTAGCTCCTCTACGGGATCTGTGCTCCCAGTTCACTCGCCTGCTGCCATCTTCCATCGCTGCCTCACTTGCTGCCTCTGGGTCCTAGTGATTGCCAACAGTCACCTGGCTACTGATACCACCTACCTCCCGTCTTAATCTGTCTGCTCCTCAGCTAACACTGTCTCCCTCCAAATTGGCTCTGTGTCAGTCCTCCTCGCTGCCCATCCTCTCTACGTTTGTTTCTCTAGCCATCAATTAATGCTCCACTGTGGCAGTCCTCATGCCACCTGTCCCAGGTTACTAATGCCTATAAACTGGTGTTGTGGGGCCTTACTGGCCAATAACAGCACACGGGGCATAGTTACAGGCTCTTTCCTCTCTCTGGCCTCTATAGGGCTCCCTGAGTTTACAGTGGCTTGTAAAACCTGCCACTTTTGGGGGCTTTACCAACCCTTAATAACTGGGAGAAGAAGCTTAAATAATAGCAGATAAAAAAATCATCAAAATAATCTTTAAAGTAAGTATGAAGTAGTAGTGCAAAGGGAGCACAGGATTATATGTAGTGAGATGGACTTTGCACAGCCTGCTTGTAGTATCCTAACTTTGGAATTTCCAATGTTTATTAATGTTACCTTTAGCTAGTCAGGTTGTTCTAAGTGAGATGGTAAGATTTTAATGTCCATGTTATTTACTGCATATCTGGATTTTTCCTTCATCCTTCACAGGTTCACCCAAAACAGTTTTTTTTTTGTAAATTTCATAATCCGCATTGAAATGTGTTCATGTGTTTTCCGTGTGTTCTGTACACGCCCGAACGGTGTTTGTTATATTTGTTAGAGGTTGTGTCCCACATCCGTATTCGTAAATCTATGTCTGTACTCTATATTTGCATGTGGTAGTTTGTGTTCCATTCTGTCTGTGTATATCTAATGTAAAGCAGTCGGTGGAGGTCAGTGTGCGTTTGTGCATGTCTTACACGTAGCTGTGGACATGTGCTGCTGTTTGTCCTACATGTGTGCGTTTTGCGCACGTGTTATCTGTATCCGTGTGTTTTGGGGAAGTTCTCACATTGGTAACCATACAGGTTGGAATTTTTGCACATGTCTCACCTGTTTCCGCACGGGTTTGGGTGTATTTGGCTGTACTGTGCACACCAGAATTATAGATCCATTTGGAACATTTAAAAGTGAATGGCCCTCATTACGACCCTGGTGGAAGACCATGGTGCTATTAGCAAGTTACTGACTCCGCCATGGAGAAAGGGGGAATTACCACCCCATTACAAGGTTGGCGGGGCGGTAATTCCCCCTTCCTCCATGGCCCTTCCTCATTCCCATTTTTGCCCCATAGGGCTCAATGGGAATGGGGAAGGCGCTAAGTACAGTGCCGCAAATTGCGGCACCGTAATTAGCACCAAGGTCCCTTTGTGTGTCCCTACTTTAACGTCTGGTCTACACCAGCCGTTAAGGTCGGGTCCCCATTGGGCCTCATTACGACCCAGGCGCTAATGGGTTAACGGCGCCGTAAAAGGCTGCTGCACCGTTAACCTATTAGCGCCTAATTACGAGGTCTCTTTGCGGGAGCCGACCTTAACGGCTGGTTTTACCAGCCATTAAAGTAGGGACCCGCAAAGGGACCTTGGTGCTAAGTACGGTGCACCGTACTTAGCGCCTTCCCCTTTCCCATTGAGCCCTGTGGGGCAAAAATGGGAATGGGGAAGGGCCATGGCGGCATGGGGAATTACCGCCCCGCCAACCTCGGAATGGGGTGGTAATTCCCCATTCCGCCATGGCGGAGTCGGTAAGTTACCGGCATGGACCATGGTGCTATTAGCATCCAAAGCCTGGGTCGTAATGAGGCCCAATGTCTCGACTTTCCAGATCTGATTTTCAAGATCTTGCTAGCATGCACCAGTTACTCCTAAGGGCCCACTCACTGCACGCTAGACAACTTGAACTAGCTCAGGGGCAACGTGCTCGGAAGCAAGACAACACCGAACAACGCAGGCTCTATCCCGGGTCCGTGCTTTGAAACCTCTGGGTATTAAGCATGTTATAAATAACCAATTACAATATTGAAAACCCAATGCAAAAAACGCATTTTAACACCTGCTTTTTCAAAGTGAGCATATCCCTCACATTTCAACAACGTTGGTGTGTGTTTGGAGATGGCTGGACTTGCATTAAGCCAAATTCGGTTACATTTTATGGAGGACGTTAAACTTTAAAGAGACAACTGTTTGAGGATTTTCGTATGCAAAGAGTCATGTAGCCTTAATTAAAGCATTGCCATATCGGTACCCTAGCTGTTATTCTGAAGTGGGGATTGGGCAGTCCTCTGTATTTTCCTGAATCGCCCATCTTGGACTTCAGTCTGGAATGACGTGCACTGAAGGCCTGATTTGTAAAGGGTATTTCTACCTCCTCCTTTAGTGCATTCAGATGTCATTAGTTAATGATTGTCAATGGGCAAACTAACTGAACGCCATACCTGTGTCGTGGACTATATTAATCTGCGATTTTACATTGACAACTGTCACGGTTTATTACACGGCACATGCCAACTAGGGAACTCCTTCCCCTACAATGGATCTGGCGCACAATAAAGCGCGTTTATCTTCAATATTCTATAGATTCTTTTTGAGTAGGCCTCCAACCCGCCTCACACCCAACCTCCACAAACACCCTGTGTCACAATGGACCAGGAACTAGGCCGGTGTGTATGAATAAGATATTCATTAATGTATTATTTAATGAAAATGAAAATAATTAAAATACAGCAGCCACCAAAATTGTGGCAGCACAAATGCAATATCCTCTCTAGAGCGACCAAGTGCAAATGGTCTGTTACACTCGCTTTTGTTTTAATGACAAAACAGGAAAATAAAACTTCCACAGAAAGTGATAGCACCACAGTTTACTACTCCCCCTGCCAAACTCACCCTAAACCTCAATTAAACTTGATTCCTCCAAATGGAAGGCAGTGGCAAGGAGTAGGAATAGTAGGGCAAAATCAGATTTGGGGTGAAGCCCACCACCACAAGATGGGAAGCCAGCAAAAAAAGTGAAAAACCTGTTTTTGTAGCAGAATGGCAGATGGGGTTTTGATTATTTTGACAACTGCTAGGGGACAATATAGAAGAAAATGTGTATTGCTTACACTTAGGAGGTAGGGACAGTTCAGAGAATACTAATCAGCACACCAGGGCAAAAATGGGAAGGAAGTGAGAACATCGACTTTGGGAGAAAGCAAACGCAAGGGGAAAATACATTGGCAAATGGAAATTCGTTTACACTGGGACTTACAATAACAGACAGCTCATGAAAGGGGTTTAGCTTACAATAAGAAAATTGGTTTTCAGTGACAAGGACAGAGGCACATAACAGGTAGACTTCTAGGCAAAGTGGTTTCTCCGAATGGGAAACACGGTTTGGATTCAATAGGACAGGTGCAAACAGGAATTAATTTGGTAATGCACACAATACACAGACAAATTCGGTTTTTCGTTACAAGGAGAATAATAATTTTTAAGCAACACTTTACTGACTATAGCAATTAAATAAAAACACCAGGGACAAGATGATTGATTTCGAATTTCAGCGATCTTGAACCGTGAATTTCATTGGAGGAATGAATTGATTTACTTACAAAAATACTAAGGATTTACACTAACAAATGAGAGGTTTTTCAAAGGAGATAGGCTAACATAAACAGCAAACAAGAGATTGTTCTAGGGGGAGATGACTCGAATACACTGGCAATTTGGGGTTTTCAATAAGGTATTCGATTGTACTACTACAAAAATGAAAGGTTTATGCAATTTAGGGCTGGAGTTATATGCTACTTACAAAGCAAGCCTTGGTTTAGGATTCAGAAAAGCCATATGGATCTCAAGACACTCTGGACAGATAGGGCAAGGGTCTGGTCACTGCACTCTCCAAGATGGTAAGGGTCAGCAGCCTTCTCTCTGTCCTCCTTTTCTGTCCCCCCTGTTTTTGTCTGTCTCCTAAATCCTAGTACAGTCCCCCTAATATAGCAGAAATGACATCACTAATTTTACAATTTAGGGGAAGTACCCTGTAATTATCCCTGCCACCAGGACTGGACAGTTTCTCTCTGTCTCTCCGCCCCCAGTCAGGATTGGATCAGGGATTCTTGAGCACCATCTGTCTTTCCCCTTTATTACCCTGCTTTGTTCTATGCTCAACTTTTTGGCAAAAACTAATAATTTATCATAACTTTATAATTGTACTAGCAACTGCCATATGAAATAGATATTTGGTTTTAGCTGGTCATGGGGGATTAGATAAGATGATCGCCAGATCTGTACAATATAGCATGGCCATGTGGCACATTTTTGTCATTTTCATAAAATGTACAACAGGTATGAATCTGTGAATGATCAATTAGGTTCCTAATTTCATTTTTCATCATTTCACAAATTGTCACTTTTGTCAAATCTTTAGATCAACCAGAAAACTAGTCTAACTGGCCATTACAGTCCTCAAAGTCCCAAGTAAATGCACTTTTTATCCCCAAAACCTCATGGAAATTACAGGAAAATGGCATGAAATTGAAATAAATCCTGATGGCTGTGCAAAATGCCTAAAATGAAATAGTCTTTATATATAAATTGGGAGTGTCTTGTTCAACATGTGGGAGGGCCACCTTATCCCCCACAGCCATCTGTTCCCCTGGGCCAGCCTGTGACCAGAGGGTTTTTTATGAGTTCCTTTGAAATTGGCAGTTTGCTTTGAAGTGGGTGCTGCATTGACTCACACCTTCTTGTCATGCTTCTGCCACATTTTGCCTTCTTTGAAATCTCTGGGTTCTTGCCATCATGTCTGCAGAATAGGGAATTTTGACGCCCCCAGCAGCATCACATTTTATTGTGGGATTGTTAGAGGAAATGTGTGAAAACCAGCCGGATGTGGGGCTTGTCATGGTGAAGTTCCTGCCTCAGCCAAAACCGCTTTTTCCTGATGTAGTGTCTCTTCACAGGTCACAGGAATTGTGTGGGTGCAACCTAATATACATTTGCTTTGGTCACCCCCACATCATGTTTTCCTGACTTTTTTCGGTGAGCACTGGTTTTTCCCATTGTGGCTTTTAAAGCTGCTTTTATTTGCAACACATCTACAGGCCGTTTTTGCTTTTTATGTTTAAAATCCTTGCAGGTCACAGGATTCTTTGATTCCTTCTCCTTGGATGAATTCACATTGCTGCTTGTCCATAGATGATGATGGGTAGGACCCTTTCACATGGTTCTTTAATTTTACATAAGCACAAAAGAAAAACCCAGGCGTTTTTGGGTGCAGTGTTTTAATTCTTGCCACTCATGTGAAATAAAAGTAAAGCAAGGCCATTTTTGGTTGCAGTGTTTAAATGCTGCTGTTCAGGTAAAAGGGACTTCTGTTTGGGGCCTTTAAATGCACCCCACAGATCCCCCCTGCTCTTCCTTGACTCTTTGTTGGGGAAGAGTAGGGCATAGTGGGGTTTCCTTCAGCGTAATTTTCCTTCATCAGGTAGGGGGCACTCCAGTCTCCCCTTCATCTCTGGTTGGGGGGTATGGCATGGCAACCCCTTTTCTTCCCTCTTTTGGGAGTCGGCACTTCAGCCACCCCTTCCACCTTTTAGTTGGAGGGTGGGGCAGGGCACCCCCTTCTTTTCTTCCCTTCCAGGTCCCCGGGATTCGCCTCTCCAGGCTGGAATTTAAGAATGTTAATTCTCTAAAAGAAGATTAATAAAACAAGTTTCAGTCCTTTGGACACACATTTTTACCGTAAGATTTACAAAGAATTTACATGACAATAACCTACAGTTACAATACCTTCTAGTTTCACAACCCATTTTTATTTTTATTTTATTTCTTTAATTACATTTTTTTTTCATTTGTACGATAACACCAAGTAAATGACTCTCTGGTAGATATATATCTATATATGTATATATGATTTTCTTCATCCGGGTTCACATTCCTTAACTGTACTCTTGGGAGGATTCCTGGGCTCTACCCTCACTGGGTTCTTTAATCAGTCACAAGTCCTGCTCTCTTAATTTTTAGGTGGATGGTGAATTGTCGGGCCAGTCCTGGGATGGTGACCTATCTCCAGTTTAAACTTCCACTGCATACGGTAGCAATTGAGTTGACCAAAATGCCTTTTCAGGATTGTCGAAGCCCATGAGTTCACCCCCCCAGTCGGGACCAGACTTTGTAATTAATGAGGTCCAAATTAATTGCAAATCGATTGAGCATGTCACTGCCTAACTAGCTAGGCAAGAGATGTTGGGAATTGGGAGTTTCCAGGCCCCATTCCCACTTATAAATCACCTCAATTGTGGGAATGGTCTGATCTTTTGGGAGTTTCCTGAATAATGCTTCTCATTATTCAGGCATACTGTGGTGAGAACACACCCACCCCTGATTTACCTGAATGGGGAGGAACAACTGTTCACTCTTTTTCTGAATATCTGACAAGCTTCGAGCTGGTTTTCATCACTTTTAACCTGGGATTTGGGTTTTCTTCAAATTGTGGATAAGTATAAAATATCATGGTATTTCCTTCCAGTGTGGAATGCCACTTGAACCTGGAAGGTTGATGTTCAAGAATGGAGAAGCGTTCCCATCACCAGTTTGTTCTCCTACAGCAATTGCATTTATGTCAGGGACTTCATTGTTCCTCAAGTGGAACTCAATTTTGTCAGACCACTGCTCAACCATGTGGCATGTGCCGTTTAGACATACATAGATGGTTCTCTGTTTTAATTTCATTGGCCGGTTAGTCTGTGTCCAGAGGACTTTGTTTACATAGTCTATTAAGGGAGACAACCTCTGAAGGAGGTGATTCCCTAAGAGACAGGGTGTTCCCTCTGGAGTAACAACTGTAACCAGGTGTTTCACCTTGTAGATCCAATTTTGATCTCCAGATCCACAGTTCTCTCAACATAAATTAATTTCTGTTGAAGTTCTGGAGTTATCCAGGAAGAGGTGTAAGGGGAATTCAGTGACTCTCCCGTTCCTGAATTGATTTGCTCAAATGAAGTTTTGGACAGGAGGGTGGCTTGGGATCCGTTATCCACCAACGCTGAAAGGGCACACTGTCCTTGCTCCCTGATGGGGCATAAAACCTACCTTCTTCCTCCTGAAAGGGGCAAAGAAAATGTGCATTTTGGGCAGCTGGGTAGTTACTTTCTTTATTTTGGACACCATGGGATCTTGGGCAGTTTTCTGTGTCAGAGTTTGGGAATCTGTAAATAAAATTTGGCATTCTGAGATTTGGGGAGTTTGGGAATCCCCTTTTTCCTTTGATTCTGTGCTGTCCTCATTTTGCTGAAGATAGTCACTTGGACTGGTTTGGGGGATTTGGGAATACCCTTCTTACCCTGAGTCTGTGCTGTCCCCCTTTTCTTAGAGACAGTCACTTGAATCTGTTTGGGAGGAGGATCCCTCATTTATTTCTGACTCATTGGTGTGAGATTTTTTGGGTTCATGGATTTGTGGTTCGCGGTCGGTCCCCATACTTACCCAGCCTAAGTTATGGTCCTTTGGTCCATGAATTTCAGAGTCATCGGGGTGACAATTTTGGGGTTCAGGAATTTGTGCTTCTGGGTCAGTCTGCATACTTACCCAGTCTAAGTTAGGGTATTTTGAGTTATGAATTCTAGAGTCATCAGAGTGACCTTTTTGGGTTTCAAGGATGTGTGGTTCTGGGTCAGTCCCCATACTTACCCAGTCTATGATAGGGTCTTTTGAGTCCCATTTATCTTTGGGAGGAATCCCCCCATCCTTGAAAGAGAATACTTTCTTCCCAGAATCCTCCAGGGATTCTTCCCCTTCAAACTGGAGAACGCTGAATTCCTCCACAAAATGGGTCTTCTCTGTCCCTTGATTCTTCTTCTTACCCTCTGTTCCCTAGGATGTAGCTTTTGGGGGGTAGGAGATCTGGGCTCAGGTTCAGAGGTTTCTAGGGGATTTTCACAGGTGAGGAAGGAAGCTTCCTCCTCTGGAACCTGTTGGTTGTCGGGTTCTCTCTCAGTCATTGTTCTGGGGTGCCAGACCCTGGGTTTCAGCTGTTCTGGGCATCCATGCTCATTTGAGGGCCCTGTTGAGCCCTCAACATGCGACTCAAGTCTTGGGTCAAGCTCTGACCTGGTGCTTCAGTAGTGACACCCTGTCTGGTTGGTATGGGGATCTTGGGTCAAATCTTTGCTGCACTCTGGATGGGTAACTGTCCCTTCTCCCAGAGTATCTTGTGAATGGAAGGTTTCTCTGGTAGTCCTCCATCCTTGGCCTCCCTTCTTACTGTTTTGGGGACCTAGACTCTTGAAAGCGTGGAGAGAAAGAAGGGCTGTTCTCAATGTTGGGGTTTGGAGGGTACCTGGGGAACAAACTTAAACTAGATGGTGGAAGATTACTGCCCTCCTGAGGGAGATTTGGAGGGAAGTTTGGAGGGAAGTTTTGTGTGGCCGTACTCACTTAGGTGGCTGAGTTAGATGACACATTTGTGGGGTATCCTGTCTGCCTATCACCTGCTTGGGACTGGTCACGGGGTCTTCTCTGCCTCTGGTTTGGTTGGTTAGCGGGAGGTGTATTTTTAAGCCCCCCCATTTCTAGGTCCAAAATGGGGGTAATCTTCACCTCTGCCACCTTGGCAGCAGCGGGGGTGTTGGTTGGTTTGGGATTTGTGGGCGGAATTCTTATTTTCTACAGGATTTTGGACCTCTTAGATCTGGGTAGCTTGCTCTATTACCCAGTCCAGGGTCCTTTCTTTGTGGAAGTCCCTAACCAGCTGCATCATTATGTACTTAGGGAGAGCATACAAATAGGTATTAATGAACTCCCTACTGTTCGTGCACACCCGCCTAGTGGTTTGTGCAATGCCCGCTTTAATTCTTAGACAAACCCTCTCGTTGCCTTATCCTCTCCACACTGCAGGTTGTAGGCTGCCTTGCAAGCTTCTTGGGGGTTCCAGTGCACGGAGAAGTGCTTCAAGATGGCTGCCTTGTAGGTAGACCACATTGAATGATTTTGATCCTCCAGCCCAGAAAAGAAGCTGGAGTATTCTGGGGAGAATTTCCACTTGGCAAACTCCATAGAATTCTGGTCATTTTTGCTGCCAAATGATGTCATCATCTGGTCATGCAACTCCAGATGCTCCCAGACTGAGTATTTGGCATTTTTATGATAAAGGGTCCCGAAGGTTCTAATGGCTTTTGCTTGTCTAATAGGGTCTTTTACCAGAGTTCTCTTTTGTTGGGCAGCCTTCCTTTTCTACTGCACCTGAGTCCATTCAACCTCAGACTGAGAGCTGCTGATATTTTAGCTTCTGTCCCTATCGTTTAAGTGCACCCTGATTCTGTGAGACTGGGAGTCTCTCCCAGAATGATGGTGCCTAGTCTCTTCTCCCCTGTTGCATTGTAGGCTCTCTGTGTAACTTCCCTTGGATTCCATGTTTCGCACAGGGAAGTACTTCTCCGACTCCTCCCTTCTTCCGGGGTTGGTGGAGTACTCACCCCACCCCACCGAATGGGTGGAGGTTTTTAGGATGCTCTTTTGGGGCCTAAACTCTGACTCTTCTTTATCTGCAAAGTGGACCAGATAGTTCCTTTGTAGCTGATGTCTCTGCCAGTCTAACTCCCTGATTCTTTTCTCTTCATAGGAGTCCTCCTGGTCAGATATATTTGCCAAAATATTTTTGAACCTAAGCAGTGATGCACATACATCAATCTCTGATGGATGCTGGCCTGCCGGCTCAATCGTGCTAGTCCTGATTGAGTCCGGCTGCCTCATGGTTACTGGTTCTTTTGAACTCATAGGTGTGAATTTAGCAGTGTCTTTTGCATGCAAGGTGGTAAGTTGGCATGAGGCACCTGATCAGATGGCCCTACACCGTGATTAGGGGCTCCCAACCATTCCCTACAAGTAAGGGGTTCTCTAATGACTTATTAACCCTCGCCCACTCCTTCTCTAACCTCTCGGATTTCTCTTTCTCAGCCCCTATTTCTTGATAGTATGCAATGGCCTGAACTTGATGCTCTGCTATCAGGGCTTGACTGGCTTCTATGACCTTACCTTGTGCTACTACTTGGCCATGGAGTGCCCTGTTCTCATCACAAAGGGCCTCATTTTCTTTCTGTGCTTCTTGAATTGTCTGTGAATACTCAGACCATTTCTGTTGCATGAGACTAATCTCCTCACTCTGCGCATGTCTGGTCTGTATTGTCTGCTCTAGGTCACATTCTGTTTGCCTCATATGCCCCATACATTTTTCATTCTCTAATTTCAAGTCAGTCAATTTGTGAAGAATTGACTCACCTTGCTCCAGGTCTGCCTTTAATTGGCCTATTTCCTGGCATAGAGATTCTTTTTTGCTGATACAGTGTGCCATTCTGTTCAGTTAGGTTATCTGTCTGCTGTTTCATAGCGCTTAACTTCTGGCGCTCCGGGTCCAATTCCTCTTAGGAATGGACGGCTTTAAAAATAAACCGGTTATTTTCCTCTGCCAATTGCTTAATCTGATTTTGAAGAGCGCCCTGAGTTTGTTGCTGAACTGCCAACTCATCCTTTAGCTGCTGAATGGTATTTCCTAATGCTAACTGAGAGTTTTGGCTCTCTCACACTTTCTCCTCTACCTCCCTTAACTCCCCTTTTACTTGCTCCAATAACTCAGTTTGATTCTGCTCAGAGGTTACACTCTCCTGGTACCTTTCTTCCATGTTTATCATGTGGAAGTATATGTATGCAGTGAGTTGGACCCTCTTAATTTGCTCACCTTCAGTGGTCTGTGTCATGTAGAAGTCAGTCAAGGTCACTGTCCTGACACACATCCATATTTATAGAGGTCACCTGTTGCATCATACTAGATAGCCAGGCCTCATGTCCCTGCTCTGCCCATTCCCCTTTAATGAAAAATTTGGACAGAAGGTGCTTCCTAGCCATGTTAATTTCCACAGTGCTTATTGTGAAAGGTGTTCTGCACCTGGTGGGTAATCTATGCAAGGGCAAGATCTCCACCCTGCTCATGCCTAGTTTATGCTTATTATTCTATTTTGAGACACAGCCCTGATACCTAACGTACAAGTTTTTGGATGGCGACTTTACAATGCAACCCAGCTTTCTATCCTCTAAAGGTAACAATACCTTAAATGGGTGGTCTGCTGTGCTACACTGCCAAGGGTGAAAACACTTTTCTCAATCACGGCACAAGCCCCCACTTTGTCACAGTTTATTACATGGCACACGCCAACTAGGGATCTCCTTCCTCTACAATGGATGTGGCGCACAATTAAGTGCTTTTTATCTTTAATATACTACGGATTCTTTTTGAGTAGTGCTCCAACCCATCTCACACCCAACCTCCACAAACACCCCGTGTAACAATGGACTAGGAACCAGGCCAGTTTGTAGCAATAAGATATGTATTAATGTATTATTTAATGTAAAAGGAAAATAATCCAAATACAGCAGCCACCAAAATTGTGGAAACATAAATGCAATATCCTATTTGGAGGGCCAAGTTACACTCACTTTTGTTATGATGACAAACAGGAAAATACAATCAGGGTGGAATAGACTGCTACTCTCACTTTTCTTTTAATGACAAAACAGGAAAATAACACTTCCGCAGAAAGTGATAGCACCACAGTTTACCACTCCCCACTGCTACACTCACCCCCAAACCTCTATTATACTTGATTCCTTTGAATGGAGGGCAGTGGCAAGGAATAGCAATATAAGGGGAAAAATCGGATTTGGGGTGAAGCCCACCACCACAAGATGGGAAGCCAGCAAAGAAATGGAAAACACCTTTTTGGAGCAACATGGCAGAATGGGATTTTGATTATTACTCACAACTGCTAGGGGAAAGAATAGAAGAATATTGTATTGCTTACACTTAGGAGGTATGGAAAGTTTAGAGAATACTAATCAGCACATCAGGGCAAAAATGGAAATGAAGTGGGAAAATCGGGTTTAGGAGAAAGTGAATGCAAAGGGAAAATACAATGGCAAATGGTCATTTGTTTACACTGGGACTTACGATGACAGACAGCTCTGAAAAGGGGTTTAGATTACAATAAGAAATTCGGTTTTCAGTGACAAAGACAGAGGCACATAACAGGTAGACTTCTAGGCAAAGGGATTGCTCCAAGTGGGAACCACGGTTTGGGTTTAATAGGACAGGTGCAAATAGGAATCTGTTTGTTAATGCACAAAATACACTGACAAATTCGATTTATAGTTACAAGGAGAATCATTCTTTTTAGGTAACACTTTACTGACTATGGCAATTAAATAAAAACACCAGGGACAAGATGGTTGATTTTGAATTCCAACAATCTTTAACTGTGAATTTCAATGGGGGATTAATGGATTTACTTACAAAAATACAGAGGATTTACACAGAGAAATGAGAGGCTTTTCAAGGGAGATAGGCTAACATACACAGCAAACAGGAGATTCTTCTAGGGGGAGATGACTGGATTACACTGGCAATTTGGAGTTTTCAATGGAGTATTGGATTAAATGTGCTACTACAAAAATTAAGGGTTTTTGTAATTTAGGGCTAGGGTTATATGCTACTTACAAAGCATGTCTTGGTTTAGGATTCAAGAAAGCCATCTGAGTCTCAGGACACTCTGGACAGATAGGACAAGGGACTGGTCACTGCACTCTCCAAGATGGTAAGGTTCAGCAGCCTTCTCTCCGTCCTCCTTTTCTGTCTCCCCAGTTTTTGTCTGTCTCCTAAGTCCTAGTACAGTCCCCCTTATATGGAAGAAATTACATCACTAATTTTACAATCTAGGGGGAGTAGCCTTTAATTATCCCTGCCACTCAGACAGGAGTGGATCAGGGATTTTAGAGCAATATATGTCTTTCCCCTTTATTACTCTGCTTTGTTCTCTGCTCATCTTTTTGGCAAAAAGTAGTTATGTATTATAACTTTACAATTATACTAGCAACTGCCGTATGAAATAGATATTTGGTTTTAGCTGGTTATGGGGAATTAGATAAGACAATCGGCAGATCCGTACGATGTAGCATGGCCATGTGGCACATTTTTGTCTTTTTCATAAAATGTACAGCAGTTATGAATCTGCAAAAGATCAAGCATGTTCCTAATTTCATTTTCCATCTTTCACCAACGGTCACATTTGTCACATGTTCAGATCAGCCAGAAAACAAGTCTAACAGGCCATTACAGTCCCCAAAGTCCCAGGTAAATGCAATTTACATCCCCAAAACCACCTGGAAATTACATGCAAAAAATGGAACGAAATTGCAATAAATCCTTAGTCTGATGCTGCGCAAAATGCCTAAAATGAAATAGTCTTTTTATATTAATTGGGCATGTCCTGTTTAACTTGTGGGAGGGCTGCCTTATCCCCCACAGCCATCTGTTACCCTGGGTCAGCCTGTGACCAGAGGGATTTTTATGAGTCCCTTTGAAATTGTCAGTTTGCTCTTTGAAGTGGGTGCTACAATGACTCACACCTTCTTGTCATGTTTCAGCCACATGTTTAGTTTAGTTTAGTTTAGTTTATTTGATAATGGGCACAAAAAACCCAGGGGTAGCCGGGCGCAGCAGTCATAAGAATACTTAAGCTTAGGTTACATGCATAGGTTACATACGTAGGTAGCATACAGGAGGAAACAATACATGAATTATTAATGAATATACAGAATAGCTATACAGTTTATGGGAGCTATAAATGCAGGTCCAGAAAGTACGGTCCCATGGGATCGTATGTTGTCAGGTGTCAGAGGTGTCGCGGTAATTGGAGCTGATACTCGAACCGGATCTAGTGAAGTTGTCAGTTATCATTAGTCCAGAGCCAGGTTTTCACGTAACATCTAAATCTAGTGTACAGTAATGTGGCTCTCAGTGGGGTGGGGAGTGCATTCCAGGCCTGGGCCGCTCTAACCGGTAAACTTGTCCCTCCCACTTTGGATAGTTTAAATCTGGATATTTCGAGTAGGAAGTGGTTAGATGCTCTATTATGGTAGGTGTGGGATCTTCTGGTCAGTCTGGCCGAGATATAGGGAGGCGCAGTATTATTTAAGCCTTTATGGGTGAGGGATAGTGTCTTGAGGAGGACTCTGTCGCTAATTTTTAACCAGTGATGGTCTTTCCTGATGTTGGATATGTGGGCTCTGCGGGGTGTGTCCAGGGCTGCTCTGAGAGCATTGTTCTGCAGTATTTGCAATTTATTTATGACCGCTTTGCTAGCACCTGCATAGAGGGCATTACAGTAGTCCAATTTTGACATTACTAAGGCATTGGCAAGTGTTATGCAATTGGTTTTGGATAGGTAAGGTCTGCAGGCTCTGATTAATTTACAGGTGTAAGCTGTGGAGGATGCTAGGGAGTTAACTTGTTTTTTGAGGGATAATGTAGAATCGGGATAGAAACCTAGTGTTTTTACCTCAGTTGCTACTTTGATTATATTTCCATCTATATTGAATTCTCAGTAATTTGGGCTAAGTTTTTTGAAGTTAGAGTCGGAGCCCAGGATCAGTATCTCTGTTTTGTCATCATTCAGGCTTTGCCTTCTTTGAAATCGCTGGTCTCCTGCCATTATGTCTGCGGAATAGGGAATGTTGACACCCTCAGCAGCATCACATTTTATTGCGTGATTGTTAGAGGATATGTGTGAAATCCAGCTGGATATGGGGTTTGTTATGGTGAAGTTCCTGCCTCAGCCAAAACCGTTTTTCCTGAAGTAGTGTCTCTTCACAGGTTATAGGAATTTCAGGAATTTTGTGGGTGCAACCTAATATACATTTGCTTTGGTCACCCCCCACATCACGTTTCCCTGACATTTTTCTGTGAGCAGTTGTATCTTTTCCCATTGTGGCTTTTTAAAGCCGTTTTTATTTGCAAAACATGTGCAGGCCATTTTTGCTTTTAATGTTTAAAATCCTGTCTTGCAGGTCACAGGATTCTTTGATTCCTTCTCATTGGATGTATACTCATTGCTGCTTGTCCATAGATGATGATGGGGAGGCATGCCCCTTTCCATGTGGTTCTTTAATTTTACATCAACACAAAAGAAAAACCCAGACCGTTTTTGGTTGCAGTGTTTAAAGGGCTGCTGTTCATTTGAAAGGGAAAGCAAAGCAGGGCTGTTTTTGGTTGCAGTGTTTAAATGCTTCTGTTCATGTGAAAGGCAAAGTAAAGCAGGGCCGTTTTTGGTTGCAGTGTTTAAATTATTGCCACTCATGTTAAATAAAAGTAAAGCAAGGCCGTTTTCGGTTGCAGTGCATAACTTCTTGCCACTCATGTGACAGGGAAATTAAAGCAGGGCCGTTTTTGGTTGCAGTGTTTAAATGCTGCTATTCATGTGAAAGGGACTTCTGTTTGGGGCCTTTAAATGCATCCCACACAACTTGTTGGGTTACTCAGCTGACTTTAAATCTGACTTTTAGACAGCAAAGTGCCTCTCTCACTTACACGACTACTCCTCCAATCTTTCAGGTAGCTTTCTTTTATGTTTATTCATATTAAGTATCCATCATCATCCTTATTTGCATCACTATCCCTTGCCAAATTGCACAATTCTGGATACCTTTCCATTGTTGCCATCAACACAGCTTTTCTACTTCAACCTCAACACTATTGTAAAGTAAGTATATATGTATGTATTCTGATAGGGTACACATGTGGGGCGCCATTCCCTCCGTTGATGTCTGGATTTTTGTCCTATTAAAAAAATAACAGATTCTTGTACTTAAGTGCCAATTAAACTTGATTTTCTCAAACAACCAAATGTTGACACGTGTTTTAACCGTGCTTAGGTCTTTTTAAAAACTGGGTTTATTTACTATGTGATCTTTAGCTGGGATTTGAGGAATTTCTCTTGAACAGAAATATACGGGATAGTTCCCTTGCATCTTTTAGTTCTTTCCCCCATGTTTGGGAAGGATATACTTGCCTCTACAGCGCCATGGGGGGAGTTGGATGGTGTGTGGAAAGAGGTGGCTTGAAGGACAAAGAGAGGAAGGAGGAGAGAACATCATACTGGAGGAATTGAGCAACATCAATGATCCTATAGCGGGAGGGCTTTATACATAGCTGTGAGACGGAGCTTAGATGGTGACCTTATGAAGATCTTTGCTTACACAGGCTTTGCTTTCACAATGATAGGCACTTCATCAAATGTTTGCTTTGCAGATGATTAGTCATTGCTGAGTTTCTTGTTCCTGACATGAAAAGGGACATTATTTATACTGCCTCTGTAAGACAATGGGCCTCATTATAATGTTGGCGGATACGGTATGAACAGTGCAGGTAAGGCACCGGCACCGCTCATACCGTACTGCCGAATTACGAGTTCTGCTTGCGGGTGCCAGAACCGCCTGCCAGGTTCGACCTTGCGGCTGTGTGGCACCCGCGAGCATAACTCGTAATTGCACCGGCACCGTTATGAACCGTAATTAATAATAATAACCGCAACCATGCTCCCCACCACCATTCTGCCCTATGGGGCACAATGGGGATCGGGAGCCCGGCGATACCACCACCTGTAAATGGGCAATTATCAGCCCATTCAACTCGTAATGGGCTGGTTATTGCCCAATTGTGGGTGGCAGTGCCGGTAGCGAATTTGGCGGTAGCCGTGCCTGTAAAACAGGCACGGCTACCGCCAAACCAGTATTGAGGCCCAATATTTATTTTATTCTGGAGCAAGAAACAGGCTGTTTATTTTTAATCTTAGACTCAGTTTTAATGTAAACAGTAAACCAAAACAAAATATGGTCACCTAAACTTATACTGGTAAAATCAGCTACAATATTTATACGATGCAGGCAACTTGCCTCCAAAATAGAAAAATAACCTGCCTGGTTTTATCTCGCTAAATAACAATCACACAAAAATCCATTCATGTAAAATCGCATCTGAATCACTATTCTAGACAGCAACATCCAATGATCATTGACATGATCACCACCTTTCTGTGTCCATATATTTAATAGTTTCATATACATTATATATAAGGCACTTTATTTTCCCTAACTCTACCAACAGGTGCTGGGACCAGAGAACATATTCAGAATAGACACTTTACTAATCTTCATCATATACCTTGGATTCAAATAAACCTTTCTTATTCAATGCATTATTTTACTCAGAATAAACAAATGTTGACTATAAAGTAGGCCTTTTTGGAAAATACTGGTGTGTTGAATGAAGTAAGTTGTCTAAAGGCTGGTGTTTAGGCTAGAAGTTTTCATTTTCGGAAGGCACAAAATCTTGGTTCATTGTCACTCGAGCATGAAAATGTAAGATGGAACAGGAATTAACCATCCAGTTCTGATTGACATTAGAAGTTCACTTAGTGTAGAGTCCCTTTTTTTCGGTGCAATGTTACTCGGAAAAATGACAGTGGTCATTTAAATCAGCATAATTTTCTTAAAAATCAAGTGTGCAAATGAATCCCCTTCCCTCTTCACTTTAAGTATATAGCTTCACTCAGGATGTCTCTTGTTATGTAGTATGGTTCCGACAGGGCAAGAAATTGAATATTCTCCAACACATGTTCACAGATCTAGACATAAGCTACCCCTGTGAAAACGCAGCAACAAATTCATTTGATTCCTGTCAGAGATTAATATGCACACACATTTCACACTCATAATCATATGGCATTCTATTTATGCAATAAGCCCTGAGGAGGGGGGGCATTACCACTTCAGGTAATGCCCCAAGGCCCATAGTTATAGGCCCCGAACTGTAGGACCGGGGTACTAAAAGCATTTTTGTACTATTCCAAAATGCTCTGGCGTTTTGGAACAGAAAAAATAAAAATGTCAAAAAATGGCTACAGGGGAAGGGAAAAGGAAGTCTATTTTCCCTTTCGATGGCGGCCATTGGAAAAAGTCAACGACAAAAAATGGCTGCCATGGAAATGGGAGAAGGGTCTACATGTAGTCCCTTCTCTCTTTCTATGGTGCCCATTAAAAAAAGTAAACAAAAAAAGGGCACCATGGAATGGAGAGAAGGCACTATGTGTGTAGTCCCTCCTTCCTTTCCATGATGCCTCTCGGAGATCGGGAGCGGATGCACTGGGGACAGAAGGGTTCCCAGCATGTCCGCTCCCGAAATGGACTGAACAGAGGGTAAGTGAGGGTGTGGGGGGTCTTGGGGTGGAAATTCTGTAAATGGGGGAGGAGGGAGGGGAGACCACACCTCGTTCCCTGGTGCGGGAAGATGGCGGCTTCCATCTGTGAGGTGGTTTGGAGCTGTGGTATTACAATTGGTAATACCCCTGTTGTGACCCTCCTCATTGACTGAGAGGCTAACAACCCCCCTCCCGCCCGGCCGGGATAATAATTGTAAATATGCCTTCCCAATATTTCTCTTATAGCCAAGTGCTTCATGTTGTGGGTTAGCTGTTAAAGGGTTCGTTTCAATTGCTATCTGGGGTTTACCCAGTTCTAGGGACATATATGTAATGGCACAGAGCTTGTTATACTCACTTCTGATTGTTTTTTTTAAGGCGCAGAACAGTTAGAATATCTACAGCTCTGGCAATTTCTACCAGCTAAGCTCTGATCTCAGTCATCCTATGTTTTCAAAATCTCGTTCAGAACCTACGGTTCTGTTTTGGACAGGTTTCTGCATCAGGCTTCCTCTAGGAATAAAAAGCCTTCTGAAGGGGTTTCTCCAGCTATCTCTAAAGTGTAATCCCACACCACATCATCACTTCTACATTCCTCAACCTCCCCTGGACAATATTCTGTCCATGACCCAGCCAGTACTCATTCATACCGTTTAGAGAATTCAGGGCCATATTCCATTTCATTATCACCATTCGAAGATTTTCTTTCAACATCAGCATCAATCCCACTCATTGCAAGTTGTTTACATTTTGTTGAGCCAGGGCAGTATATATTACCCTAATTACATCCTTCCCTTTCTACGGCAAGTCTGATATTAAGCAGACTTGAGAGATGTTCTTTGACATGCCAGTATAGTAAAGGATATATGCACTGCTTTAATCTTGTTAGGACATATGTTTAAAAACAATAGCATATTTTAAGACGATTGCTGTCATCTGCACGAGGGTTAAGGCATGGACTAAGTTATACCTTAACTACATTTTCTTCGCCTAAGTATTTAATTTGCCTTTCTTGTGAATGATTCTACCAATCAGTTGTACAATCTACTGAACAGATATGCTCGGCCTTCATACTCTGTTGATTGAATGTATCTGTTCTTCAGAATGATATCACTCTGAATGTGAAATTGTGCACACCTGCTGATAGACATGCTCATTGAGGAACACACAGCTCTTCAGCTGCCTTTGGAACACATGTTAACTTTTTCATACTCGTTTTACGTTTTGCTGGAGCGAGGTTTAGCTCTCTAAGAAGAGCATTTTTGGTATATTAAAATGTCCCTATGAAAGAAGAGCCTTTAGTTCAAAGTGAACCATCAAGTGCAACATAAGGAAAATGACTAGTGCACCATTTTCGATTTGTGGCTGAGAGAATTGAACTCTTTCATTGGTGGTTCAGTGTCCCTTCTTCTGTGAAAGAGTGTATGGTAATTCACACCTAGCTACATAGCGCCAACCCGCGACTCAGTGATCCACTCGACTCCCAGTGCATATTCCCTACTGGTAGGTGCTGGGGAAAGAGATGGGCCTAGGAGAAGGGCATTCATGGTTTGCTTTGGGGACCCATCTAAAAAAGGGAGGACAGCCATAAGATATATTGTGTGGGATGGTGCCAGTTTCACCACCTGTATCCTGAATTCCATGTGGAACTCCTTAGAGAAGGTTAGTAGTTCATAAGCCGTCTCCCCATACTCCTGAACCCATCCCTCCTCTGCCCGTCCAAGATGGCAAGACTTCACTGTAGTTTGTTGTGAACAGGCTCATCGGTGCTGGGAAAAAGACAGTAGCAGTCTAGTTAGTGTATGTGGGAATGAAAGGTGGTGCTCTTCTTGACGTGACTTTCTGCTGCCAGGTCATCCATCTATCTGTGTGTGAATGTGCTTGTATACCTTTAGTGTGTGTGCTTTTCACATGCATATGTGTGTGTGCTCCTGTATGCACATTAGTCTGTATCAACCGTAGGAGGATGAAAGGCTGAGTCGACCTTGCTGGGATTTAAACCTGCGACTTGCAGATCAGACACAGATCACAGCAATGAGCTCCCAACCTGCTGGTCTATCTTACTGACAACATGACAGCTAGACTTCTCCTAAAACTGGGAAAATGGCAACATATCATCGCAGCCTTTGAATACTCCACTGTCTCCCAATCAAATGCAGAATCCAATTCAAACCTCTTATAATGCTGCCATGCCCCCATGGCCGGGGGCTTGAGTAAATCAAGAAGTCATGTACTGCACACATTTGAAGTCATTTGGTCCACCAATGGGTTCCTATTACACGTCCAACAGTTAAACCGAAAATGGCTAGGAGGACCCCCCTTCCCATTCTTGTCAACCAACACAATGCTGAGGTGATTCCCCATGGTGGGAGTCTACTGGCTCTTTAGATAGTCTCTCAAAACCAACATGTTCTAAATACCACAAAAGACAAATTAGCATGAAAAAACAGCATGCAAAAACTGGGCCAGGACCCAAAGACCTGGAGCCCAAACAACATTAACAAGAATGCACTTGAGAGCAGACTCAATGGGGCCAGTCACCGAGGAGTGTAAAAGTTATCTGTAAATATCATCACAATCCAGCGCACTTCCTAACCTACATTTAATTGGATTAGTCTTTCCAATTTATTGTCACAAGAACCATAGGTCAACAGCTGCTTATGGAAAGAATCTACCACCAATCAACAACCATCATCATTTCCCCCACCACTATAATACTAGTAAAACTAATATGTCAGAACTAGATATTCAGTCTCAAACACAGGACTCCTGAAGAGCGTCCCTTACTACCTTGGCTGCCCTCAACTAACCTACAACTCATTCAATGTTTTACCACCTATACACCATATGCATGAACCCCCAACACACACTACAGTCTCTATGAATAAACAGTCACTGTATTGTCACTGCCACAAACCAGTATGAAGCATATCACCACACAGGACCTGGGCACTTAGGCTTCCATCCATTGAAATGTTCAGTTTCTTACCTGATTCTGTCTATGCCTTCAAACCTTTCCTTCACCCCTTCTTTATTCCAGAACCATTCACCAAATATCTGCCAAAATGTGTGAATTGTGCTATACAAAATCTTTTTATATTACATGACCTTATTTTTAACACCAATGTTTACCTTAAGCCATGTTGTGGAGCTAACATAATTTTAAAAATCATAATTCCTTTATGAGTAGGAAGGTAATGTTAAAAAAAAGCATTTTGAAATGCTGTCTGTTTAACTTCCCACATGTATATATGTCTTGTGTAATTAAAACATGCATGTATTCATTGGAATGCCAATGCTTTAATTACCACAGTATCATGAAGACACATTCCTTATTGTTTACCTCCTCCCTCACAAGAGGTGGTGGACTACTTTTTAAAACACCATTGAAGATTTAAAAATGTTTTACTTGTACTGCAATATAACAAAACATGGTTTTCTATGTGAAAATCCAAAGTGGGTAAGAATGTCCATTTTTTCCGACCACCTTTGCCATGTAATGTTCAAAAGGTTCAGAACCTTTGTGGCCCCATAATTTGATTCATGACCAGGGTTATCTGTCAAATCTATACAAATGTTGTCTTGTCCCAGTTGAACACTCTAAGACCAGGACCTTGTTGGGATGGAAATGAGTCTGTCCCACCCTCAAAAAGGCAATTTAGAGTGAGGTGAATGCCATAGGCAGCCGTACAATGTACCAGGGGGGAAAAGACAGTGTTAAGGAACCCAGCACGATACCATGTCGCAGGAATTATAGATGCATAGACTTGGTGCGCTATATAAAGAGATGCAATGTTTTAGTTATGGAAGACACAGGCAGACCTACATGGCTGCATGGCAAACATAGGCCCGGCGGAGGAACCTGAACAGGCCCAAAAGCTGAGGACAGATGAGCCTGCACTGCTAATTCCCACAGTAACTTCCCTTTGTCCTCTAACTGTTGCAATTACTCACTATTGCAGAAAGAAATGCACCCTACAAGGCCACTAGACAGCACCAGGCTCCTCACAGCATGTTCATCACAGTCAGGCCAACAGCAGGCCTCTAACCCCACCAAGCCCACCAAGAGTAATGACACTCTTCACTGACCCAGTCCAAGACCCTCGGCATTCCACGATAGTAAGAGGATCCCAGCCCACTAGCGATAAAATGAATGGTCATAAAAGATCTGACCATGAACAACCATTTCACCTCTTCCCATAAATACACCCTTTGTAGGACGAGATACAGGGAGGGATAAATTATCGATAAAAACAAGGGTGGAAGCCTTGGGTTTGAGGGGCGCAATATAGACAGAGCACAGAATGTGTGGGTCAGTGTGATTGTGTTCCTCCCCTCCCCCTGGTGCCAGTTTGCGAGCCTCCCATGTGCATGCCATAATGATGTAGTAGTAGCATTAGTGCATAATACTTAGCCTTTGAACAATAACATATGAAGAGCCTGCCCTTTAGTCCCTGGAGAGATGAGCCCAGCTGACCCTTGTCGAACCAGACAGATGGCAGGGATGGGAACCAATCATAACCTTTCATCCCCTATGGAGCAGCATCTTGCGTATGGTCTCACCAATCAGCTGTGTGGGTTTGGACCCTATGGATGATGTTCTTAGTGATACTGTGGACTCTTATAATGTACTATTCATGATAATTCAATCACAACGTTCTCAAGCAGCAGAGTACTCTGCTGACACCCTTGTCTTTTGTACAATTAAACCTTGTTATCCTTGCAAGTAATCTCTTGGACTTTATCCTTAGAGGGTTGTATTATTTCTGGCGTGAGCGTAAAAGGACTTGCCTTCATTTGGTCACCCTGACACGATGCAAGCCCCCCGGTAACTGCAGGGGTATCCAGGCGACCTCTCCAGAAGGGATGCGCCCACCTACAACGACCAGCCCCAAAATGCGTAATCCCCAGTTGCCCTGCAGGAGCTGTCTTTGCAGAATCCAACCTGCTCTTTGGAGTGGGGTGCGGCACCAAGGAGAGGTGCATGCCGGTGTTGGAACCCTTTGAACGGAGGAGTTTGGGTGAACATGCACACATGAGTATAGCCTGTAAGGGATAACGAAGTCAAGTTTGGATTGATGGAGCAGTGTGAGCAGTGTGAACAGTATGAACGCGAGGAGAATGTGGTATGCCTGTTGAGTATGTACATTTTTTGTTTTTTTATACATTTTTTAAGGATAATAAGGAAAAGGAAAACGGAAGAGATGGAACCTCCCAGAGTGAGGGGGGGGAGGTGGAGGTGGCACCACAACTATTGTTTAAACAATAAGTGAAAAGAGGAAATACATAGGAGCTACTTATAATTAGAGAGCTTGGGAATAGTAGTGGTTGTTGTTTTAGTTTGTAATTTTAGTTTGTTTTATTAGTGTATTTTATGGTGTAGAGAGGAGGCCCAGGAGGGGCATGTGCAGGATGTTTATGGGCATGTGAGGAGAGCGCGGTGTGTGCGTGTGTATACAGAAATCCCTAACAAGGAAAAGAGGGGTGGGGGGGTTGAACTGGAGATTTTTGATGACATTAAGTTGCATTGTTGACAAAACTGAACTGCATTTTTTTGGACAAACTGTTGTAGAACTGTAGCGCAGCAGCATAAGCGTAGTCCCACTATCAGACACACGGGAGAGACAACCATGGGGAGACAGACACCCATAGATAGATAGGCCCTGCCGTTGTACTGTGAAAAAATGAAGACGTATCACAACCAGTGGGTGACTCAGACTAGGGGAGGAGGGATGCCCCGCTCCTGGCCAGATCAGGACTCCTTTGACAGAAGTGTGTTAGAACACATGTCTACCTTCCTGACTGCGAAGTATAAGGGGAGACCATTGCAGAATAGAAGGGAAGTTTGGATCCTCTAGAAAATGTTCAAGGATACAGAGGATCATAATGGGGAAGGAGTGACACAGAGCGGTAGTAAAGATACAGGCCCAGGAATAAACGGCAAGGACATGACAGGGAGAAAGGGAATACATCCACTAGCAACCCGCCCTGCGGAGTGATACACAAACCCAACATATGTATCGGCAGACACGACGGTAGCAGAGGTGCCCGCAGACATTTTTCGTAGGGGTGGTCTGATGAGGTCACTGGAAATCTTGGGTGGCACACCAAAACAAACACCAAAGAGGCGGGCCTGCCAGCACTGGCCTTGGCCATCCCTTGGTGGCGCCTCTCACTGCGACCCAGAAAGAATGGGATAAGCAGGGGACTACGAGCGACCTGAGCAGGAAGGAGACCAGAGCGCTTCCTTAGCCAATAGCTAGGAGTCCTTACTTGAAACATGCTACTGGATAGAGTGGATCATGATCCTTTCTGAAAACGTCCCCAAATGTCTCACCACACTCAAAAGGCACGACGGTCAGAACAATCAAATCATAGGGTGAACTACAGCGAAGAGACAGCATTACACGGATGAAGTTGAAAACCAGTCAAAATGAGTCAGCATTGTGAGTGTTAAACTCATGGTGCTGGCAAGCTAGGAACATTACTAAGCAGGCATCCACACATTATAGCACCATTCCTAACATGAGCCATAAAATGCAATGAGAGTTCAACATTCGAAAGGAAAACGTGACCTTTAAAAATGGAACTCAATACTCCAGTACTTTGAGCATCATATCTGGGAGGCGGCTTCATCCGACATTTTGACTGACAAAACCCAACCATTTGGAAGCAGATTTAAAAAGAACATTTTACTCTAAGAGCAAGGATAACCAATCCGCTGCTGGATGGTGTGATTAGAGATGGAAATCCAAAAAATAGGCGATATTCTATAATGTTGGCACTACAGAACATGGCAAGTACACCTTCTATTGGACTTCTTTTATTCAGATTTCACACATTAATTCTAAATGGTTAGTGACAACACATGGTGTGGAAATTAAACTATCAAAGGGTGTTCTATTAGAGAATCATAACACAGGTGAATAACCTTCTGGGCATATATGCACTCAATTTGCCAAACTACTCTGAAAAGCAGCAATGCTTGCAGAGTTTCAAGTAATGGGTCGCATTCATTTTTTTTTTAAATCAGCTTTTACTGAAAGGATCAATACATTCCGGTGGGATACAACTATAATGTGCATGTATACAATACCATCTAATGGTTCCGTACAGTGTAATAGAGTAGATGCCATAATATTTGTATATTTTGCCACATGGAGTACACCAAGAGTAGACTGGGAGCGCTAGCCAATTACATGTTCGTAAGACCTATTCCAAAGATGTGGGGAAACTAGTATAGACTTCTAGACCACGGGAGGGGTCATTGTGGCTGGACAAATACTGGTCACCAGGCATAGCCCAAGGAGAAACCAAGGGTCATGAGTCCCAACTAATTCCCCAGAATGGTCATCATCCAAAGCGATAAAGACTCCTCCCAAGGTGTATAAGACTATTAGTACATAACGGTAGTAACAAATTACATTTTTAGATTTTTGCGGGTGAAGTACACATTTTTACTTTAAGTGAATGAAGTAAACAAACTAAGTTAGTAAATTCAATTATTTTATAATGCTTGAATAACAAGGTCATCTCCACAAGTTAAGCACTTTAATTGCACAGTTGCTTGAACTGTAATAGGTTTAACATGGGCATACATTAGGTGTTGTGTAAACGTGAAAGTGTTTTCCCATGTTTATGCTAGCTCTCTTTTTAAATAGCATGTTGCAGAAAAGAAGAAAAAAGGTCCTCTCCATGAGAGGAAGTGTCCTGTTGAAAGAAATAGTGCATAGGAATTGCATTGTTGTTTCCCTCTATGCTTTTGAAGACAGAATGTCTAGAATACAGTCAATACCAGTAGTTATTGACTGCACTCACATTCTGATTGGCTGAACTAAGGTCAATAACGATCTTTTATTTTTATTTTATTTTACATTTATAAAGCGCTCACACAGCCCGCAGGCATCGAGGCGCTGTTACAGGAATTGTTTGTTTTTCTTAATTGCGTATTTTTTTTTGTCTTAGTTACGTATTTATAACGCGCTTAAACACCCAGAGGTTTCTAAGCGCGGACCCGGGGATCGAACCTGTTGTTGCTTCGTGTCGTCTTGCTTCCAAGACGCGCACGCGGCCGCTGAGCTATCCTCCAGGGACGCTCAGCGGCAGCGTGTGCATCCTCATCTGTGTGTGCAAATGAGCAGTCAGGCTTTCAAATTATTCTACCATGCGAAACTTTGTGGTTTATTTGGACGCATCTCATCCTTGTTTTGTATGGGCTTGTTTTAAGGCGTTCGTATTAATATTTCTTCAATCCTGATTAATTTCTAAATTGCTTGTTTCTGTAATTAACTGGTAATGACTTATGCAAAGTGTGTGCTTATAAGGATAGTGATTTTGAGGGTTTTCGATGTTGGGCTAATTAAAGCAAAAATGCTCACAGCCACAGGAAGTCGCCAAGCAGACCTGTGTGGCAGAAATCTCAAAAAAGAACACAAAAATAAAAACACAAATAAAAGCACACAAGATTTGCAAAAAAAAGCCATGCTAAAATGTGTATCCTCTCTATTTCGTCCAAGGAATGTATCAGCATTGTGAGAATACAAGGACTGCAAGATATCTCTGAAGGCAGAGTTTCTGCCTGGAGAACAAATTCCTCCATGTGCCCGCCACCAGGCCCCTCTGTAGATCGGCAGCATAAACGTCCTCGTCTAAATGGGCCAGAACTATGTAAAAAAAAGAATGACATTGGCAGCAAGCAATAGCACTCCCTCAACAAACTTGGCAAAATCCAATGCAACAACTTAAATATGGATTTAATGCCAATGTAAAGATTCCATAAACCTTAACCTGTGTGAAAGATCAAGAGCTAGCATTCACTCCACGTATGTGAGCAAGTGCTGCTGATCCGCAAGCAGAGTCGTACACACATGAAACAAACTCTTGCACAATTGACACACAATACTTCTAGAGACGTGGTAAAGAGTCCAAATCAACTAACAACAGCCCTACTTTTAAAGCACACACGATGGGTCTTCCAACTAGCTATGGGTGCATGCTCTGGAGAACTGACAGGTGTCGGCCTTATAACCCTGCAAGATAATAAACACAGAACACACCCTCTCCATAAGCATACCTTAAAGCTGACAATGAAATGTAATTTTGAGAACATTGGAACGATGTGGCACCGCTGATAGATGCCAACGTCAATTTTACTAATAGGTAGGTTTTCAATTGGCATGTTTGAGTAAAGAGGGCATCTGTCAGCTTAATTGTTTAATGCATTCTCAGTAAGACATGTTAGCAACGGCTAAGTAAGGTTTAGTGCAAACTCCATTAGGCTTTGGTGTTTTGCAATGCTGCCCCTGATCAGTGCCAAGAAAAGAGAGCTTTGGGGAAAACTCACAGTATGACTGTAGAAACCTTGCGCCCTGGGATAGAAAACTGCCCTGATAAAACACCAAACATGGACCCAAACATAACTGCAACAACTGAATAGCTGTTCCATTTCAGTGCCAACACAAGCCATGGGCCAGCTGAAGTAGAGTGATCAGGCAAGGGTTTTTGGTTAGTGGTCTATTCTTGAACACACGTAGAAATGCATTGCTTGAAGTGGCTGGAACACAGGTTGCTCGTCGGATTGGCTTGCAGCATGGACAAATGGTTGGGCCTGCAGAAGTCTGTCGTCAGTGGCCATTGTGAACACCTTCCGGCAACCGTCATGGCAGGCCGACAGCCAGTGTAGCCGGCTTCACCTCAGTGTTGCCCAGTGCACTTTAAACTGGGCGATGTTGCCTATTAATTGCACTTGTCAAGAGCTCCAAACTGTTTTACAAGTAGGAAGAGAAAGAAAACAAGAGGCGCTGTGAGAAGGAGTGAGGTTGTTGGCCATCTCAAAAACGAGCATTATAGTACCTTTGCGAGGCACAACGTTAATGAATAGGAAATCGCGAGCTAGACTTTACATGCAACGTGTGGAGAGAAAAAAGGACTGCCCTATTCGTTTTAAAAGGAAACAGAGCAGGTTTCAAAATACAGGGACGCTTTGGGTTGAGAGGGGGTTATAAGTACAGCGAGAGTTGTAAATAAATCGTAGCCGATGCCCCACTTTAAACTATGAATGATGGAGTGAAAATGTTTCTTCTGGCTGCTTCTTGCAACCGATCCAACCATGTAGCCAGCATGCACCCCCAACAAAGCTGGCGGTGGATTCAATTAGCCTCCTCTCTGATCTGAAGCAAAGTCAGGAAATGTAGAGACTGCCAAGCACGTGCACACCAGTTTGTCAAGATTCCACACGCCGAGTAGCTCTACAGAGACCTGCAGTTATGTGGCATCCAACACACTCGGCAATCAGGCGGTCAACGGAGCTAAAAGCTGCGCAGCAACAATGCCGTTTGAAGGCTTGGTTGACTGTTTGCATAAAGAAGAAATCCACTTACACCCACAATGAAGATGGATTCATCTGTAAAGAAGCAACACCTGAACAAAACAACAATGCATTATCCTAAAAGGGGCCCTTCGGTGAGAACGCATGGACTCTTGCACACCGTCTGCAAACTATCTCTAAATGCAACATCAGTTACTGTAAAGCAATGTATTGGTATCAACAACACGTAACAGCTGAAATAAAAACTGCTTGCATAAGCCGGCCAATTGTGCAGCCACACAATCTAGAACATCATTGGCTGCTTCGTCTCTGTGCCGTCTTTTTGTTTGCACATTAGAAGAACGGCATTAAAGTGTCAGGGGTGCCTGGTAGTGAACACAGCCTGGAAGCGCAAGCAAAAGCAGAAATGATGCACTCAAGCTGACTTTATTTCTGGGTCAACTCCACTGAGCATATGCAGTCAGTGGGGGGCAGCTCCACTATCATGGCTCTCTGACTCCAGTCCGAGTGCTCGCTGGGCCGCAACAACAAAAAAAATACTTTTTGTTTTCGCACTGAACTGGGCATGTTATTATTGTCCATGCGCAGTTCAGTGCGAGAAAAAAAAAGCTTTTTTTTTTTTTTTGCTTTTTCGTTTTTGGTGGGGTGGCTGATGGGGGGGCCAGCTTTTTTATAAGGGTGGCACCCCTGGACTGTAGCAACACCAGCTATGGCCCCATCTCCACCTTATGTTTCTCCTCTGAAGGTCACCACACACACACACACACACGGGATGAGCGCAAGAGACCTAGAAGTAGTACTGACATCGACACAAACTGAGTTAGCCAGACTACGGGCGGCATGCAAGGTAACAAAGACAGACACACCAGTGCAACCAATGGGGGATGAGTGGAAGTCAGAAGACTTCTTATTCACAATAGACAACGCCCCCATAAGAACCGTCCACATACAGCGCGATGGAGAAACAGAAAGTTTGTGGTACGAGAATGTAGGGTCACGGAGGGGAGATGAAGAAAAGTGGAGTGAATTGGATGAGGTTGAGAATGATGAGGACGAAAGCACAGGACAGGCACCTCAATGCACCCCGAGGGTGGGACTTTTGTGGGACAGAAAATTGGGGAAAGGTTCAGCACGATAGCATTAGCAAGGAAAAAGGGAAGTGCAACTATGGGTGGGAAAAGCAAGATGAGACTGCAAATGCCACTGATAAACAAGGGAGGCCACAATATGTACCATGGGCACAGATGGACAAGAATAATCTACTTAAGGCACTCCTGCAACTCACGGCGGGTGCAGGGAAATGGATATACACTTTTGAAAAGAATGCAGCAGGAGTACCCTTGGCAATAGGAGACATTAAAAGCTGATTGGTGCCCGCAGTTGGTGACCAAGCTACAGATGTGTGGGTGAAGACGAGGTACACTGGAGTAACACTGAGTAACGACACCCATGATGGAGCCTCGTCCAACAAGATTAGGGCCAGAGTATGGGATGCACTAGGGTGAGCATTCCCAGACACCCAGATTTACAGTGCATCATGCAATGTACAATAGGGGATAATGAAGACGCTGCACAATTTATCCTTTGGGTCCACAAGATGTAGAGCGCAGAAACAGGCAATGCCTGCGACCAATCAACCCCTTGTTCTATTTTATAGTGTAACAGGGCCTGCCCAAGTAAGTGCAGAATGTGCTCGATAAAATAGCAGGGATCGAAGCGAAAGTGTGGCCCGAGATTTAAAGCATTAAAGTTCACCATTGTAGAAGAATAAAAGAGTGCAAGAAAGAAACGATTCAGAGGCGTCAGGCAGAGGAAGCAAAACTGGTACAAAATAAGCTAGCCAAAGTAGCCGTGGTGGTGGTGTGGCCCACAACGTCATAGATGGAAGAGGGAGGGTACGTCTCCAATGCTGCGAGTGCAAGAAGCTGAAGTGTGGGCTGAAAGAGGGCAGGGGCAGTGGGGTCGAAACCCACAATTCTCTGCTCCACAGTGTTAAGGAGGACAGCAACAAGGCTGAGGTGGGTTTCAAGGACCAAGGGGTGGTAGGTTTGGGGCAGAACAGGACCGTGTTAGACATGCGGGAAGTGGGGCAATTTTTCGAGAGAGTCGGAGTAGACAGGGTGTGGGTTATAACTACCATCAACAAAATGATTGCCCCCACTGCAAGGGACCCCCCAGGGGCCACCCCCCAGGATGACCTCAAAACCATTTGAAATCCATCAAGCTTACACACAGCTACCCCACAAATTCCCGGCCCCCCTCCACCGCGGCACCCGCAACATGCAGTACAGCATTATCAGCCTGCCCCAACATGCAGCAAATGGGAAACATGAATGCCTTTGGTGCTGTACCCAATGGTACAGTGGCCCTGTGTCAAGGCACTACAGTGGTGGGGAGAAACCCTTCTTTGTTCCCTGGGACAGACACACACCCAGACTAGGACAGCCCACAGAGAGCAATTGCATGTCCAGTCCTGTCAATGGCGCTAAACCCGGAAGACAAACCATTGGTGGGGGCAGAGATAGGGAACAAACAATTCATCTTTATGGTCGACTCAGGAGCCAAGAAGCTGTGCATTAGTGAAGGTGACTTCCCGTTATCAGGCAACATTCTCAACACACAGGGATTCTCTGGGTCTTTTTTAACTGTTCCTTACACAAAATATTTAGATGTAACAGTAGGGGGGGGGTTGTAAGGGCCACTCTCTTGTATTCTGAGAGCTCTCCCATCAACTTGCTCAGCAGGGATCTGCTTAGCAAGCTAAACATGACGATCTCATTCACAGACAGTGGTATCATCTGCGCTATACCTGGCATGTGCTCGATGAGGGCAATTCTCGTGATACATGCCATGGCACATGACGTGGTGGTACGAGGCATCGCTGTCAACCCAGACATGTTTATTTACAGCATTACAGTGCTTGCACAAGCTGTGCTGCAGAGCACCAAAACATGCTGTAGAATACAAACTGTATTCATTTACCGGCCTGTGGCGTCCCCAGAGCTAGTGGCAGGAATTATACTATCCCTCAATCTAGAGGGGCTGCTGGTGTCTGCGAAAAGAATTGTGGTCCTGGGTACATTTACACAAGGATGTCAGTGGCATTCAATTTTATGCATTGATCCCACTGTACCCCTCAGGGAGTTGACAGATGCTAAACTTTTTGAGGACAACAATGACGACAGGGAAATAATACTCAAAATATGCAGCCCCTGTGAGATCATGGTACAGTACTGAAGAGTCCAGAGCCCACTCATGGCTGTTGTGATGCCACGCTCGTTCAGCCAAGCAGACTTACAACAGGTCGCTGCACATTTGTGGACAACCAGCCCACACGATGCAAGGATGCTGAAGAAAATGGCCCCAATATGAATCACACTAAAAGGCAAGGCAGTATTATCCCGGGTGAAACAATACCCATTATCCAGGGAGGCAGAAGAAGGGATCAGAGACATGATACAAGCCTTATTACACCAAGGGATCATAGTACCCTTTACCACAGAATGTAATCTGGCCATCTACCCTAGGGTAGTTGTAGGATGATCCAAGATCTCCACCCCCTCAATGACGTGGTGCAGAAAGAATTTCCACTTGTTCCAATCACAGCCTCCATTTTGTGAAGTATCCCCAAGGAAGCGACCCGTTTCACTGATTGATTTAAAGAATGCCTTCTTTTCGGTACCCCTACACCCAAACTGACAGTATCGCACAGCATTTACTCATCAAGAAAACCGCTTTGAACATGCTTGTTTGCCCCAAGAGTACTGCGAGAGTCCCTGCATATTTAACAGGATCCTGCACAAATATGTGGGCAACATTCAGGTACCCAGCACAGTAATTCAGTATGTAGACGATTTATTGGTGTGCAGTGACAGTGAACAGAACTGTCGCAAAGAGACTCCATTGCACTATTGCAACTGTTAGCACATAAGGGGTATAACGTTGACAAGGCCAAACTCCAGTACTGCCAACATGAAGTACTCTACCTAGGACAGCTCATTTCTGCAGGTGGCAAAAGAATTATCCCTGACAGGGCAGTGACAATGTGTGCCATGGCCAGACCATTTACATTAAAAGACATGCAGAAATCTTTGGAGTTATGTAACTACTACAGGGCTTGGATTCTGGATTATACAGCATACACAAGGCCACTCTTACAGGGCCTCAAGGAAGCACACATGGAGAACAGTAAAATAGAGTGGGCCGCAAACATGATTCAGAGTTTCAATGATCTAAAAGAAGTAATTTCAACAGCCCCCGTTTTTGTCACCCGAGACTACACGCAGGAATTCTACATATTTTTACATTGAAATGGTACACTTATGGTAGCAGTATTAACGCAAAAGAGCACAATGGGCCACAAGCCACTGGCCTACTATAGTGGTACACTATACTTAGTGATGCAGAGAAAATATGCGTGCGAACAAGCTCTCGCCGCAGCTGGCTTTGCATTTGAGAAGAACTCCACAATTGTGATGGGATGCTCAGTGACGGTGTATGTGGAACACTCAGTGTTTGCTATCCTAGAACAATCCAATTCCACTCTTATCACCCAGCGGGCATCGGCGTACAAGATTAACCTCTCAAGCCTGCATATCCATGTTGTAAGATGTAAAACGGTGAACCCAGCCACGTTCCTAACGGAACGTGCACAGACTAAGACTTAAAGCAACATGACTGTGCCACGCATGATGGCGAGGAGGATGACATCCCCAAAGCCAGACACAGCCCTTTGGAGAAGGGCAAGGAACAATTTGCTAAGCAACAATTGACCAAGACACAGGGCAGGGACATGCTGGGGCAGCAGTGGTATGCTTTGAAGCAGAGGATTATGAGACACTAGTAGTAAAAAGATCACCCATTGATTACTCGGCACAAGGGGCAGAACTCATAGCACTCGTTGAAGCACTTTGGGCATCAAAGAGGTGTTATGGCACCATTATTCAGACTCTGCATACGTCACCACAACCGTGCATGCAGGTCTTTCATGTTGGAAAAGCAAGGGCGTTAGACGGGTAGACGGATCACCAGTGCATCATGCAGCATTACTTAATACCCTGATTTCCGCCCCAGCAGAGCCCTCTGGGCGGCGGTCTTCAAGTGCGCAGCCCACACGATTAACACCGTCAAAACCTCTTTAGGAAACGCAACCGCTGATGTGGCAGCAAGGGCAGCAGCATTTCTCCGGTGCCCACACCTGGTGAGTATGTCATTGCAGCCACCACCACTAGGCTACACACAGATCTGTACACAGCATTACCGATAGCACAGATAATAGAGCTTCAGAATAGGGCACCGCAAGAAGAACAAGCAATTTTTCTCAAGCGTGGGTGCATACAGTCTACAACTGACCTCTTGTGGAGGCAACAATGCACTGGGAAAGTGGTTATGCCCGTGGAACTAGTGCACACAGATTTTGAGCAGCTGCACTACTCCTCTCACAGCTCCAAACAACCCATTGTGGAGGATATACAGGAAGACTGGGTCATACCACACCTGCAAGAACACCTTTCCACAATGGTCATGTGGAGCACCACCTGTCAAGTGTTCAGTACTGCAATGACCCTTCGCCCATTGTGAGGCACTCTGCTCCGCCCCATATTGATTATGCTGACATGGGCGAGAGATGTAACGGAGCTTGATATCTCATTGTAGCGGTATGTCTGTTATCGTGGTGGGTTGAAGAAGGCCCTTGTGCCCACCCAGATGCCAAGTGTGCAGCAAAATTCCTCGTACCTGAGGTCTTCCTCCAATGGGGAGTATATGATGTTTTGTAATCAGACATCGGCACTCACTTTTTTAATTAACTTTTTAAGGAAATCACAGCACTGTTAGACATTAAGCACTGCATGTGTTCCATTTATCACCCCCAAGCGAATGGTGTTGCAGAACGAATCAGGCACTGTTGCCGGGGGAGCTTGTGTATGTCAGAAGTGTTGTGAGCAAACGGAATAACCCCAGGTACCATGGGCCCTACGAAGTGGTGTTTTCCATCCCTCCCACAATAAAGGTGAAAGGGCTTCGATATTGGATACACCTCTAGGACATTCACATGGCCTCAACAAATTCCACACCAGTCTACCTCACCTCACTTAGCTTAATGCTGACAATGTAAGTGCATGTTCAAAAGAAAGCCAAACATGCTTTGCTGCTAGAAGCATAATCTCTGTGAATTAAAACAACACTCTTACTCTCCAACTTCCCCCCTTCTATGTCCTGCTCATTCCCTTTTTTCCCCTTTCCTGATTTCCCTCCTCTTGCCCATCCCTCTTCCGTAGCCATTCTTGTTCCCACACTCTCTTCTCTCTATCCATCTTCACCCCATCTCTTTCCTGCTCCGTTCCCTTTTTTGCCCTTCCCTGATCCCCTCCCCTTGCCCATCCCTCTTCTATTTGCATTTCACAGCCATTTTGTTCACCTTCCTTATGTTACTGTAAGGAATATATTAGGGGTAATCTTTTATCTGGGCAAGCCATCTAAAAGAGGGGGGTAGGAGGACCTGAAAAAAGCACACCTCTTAACATAACTGAACCAGTAAACACAGCTGTATATACGTATGATATGTCCAAACCAATAACACCAGTACCAGTATGACAGCATGCACAGTTAGAATGTTTGAGATACTACTTCCAATGATTAAAAACCTCTTTTGTAGCACAAATAGTAGTGATAACACCACGATTAGAAGGAGTAGATTACCAAGAAGATATATATCGCACCATTACAGAATGAAAAGATCGGCACGTAGGCTCAAATACCACGGCCTAATCATGAATGCGGTTGAAGATATCTGTCATCCCAAGCACTCGAACGGTTGGTACTCCGACATGATTGCAGTTGGTAGACGAACAACCCATAGCAGTTGCTATGTGTGCTCGTTAATACCACACGCATCAGGGGCGCCCAAGGCCCTAGTACCACAAGAAGTACCGATTATGGAGTCACAATGTCTGATTCATCTTGCGCCATGTAGGGTCAAAGGCACTTTCCAGGCATGCGACGTGCATCTACAACTTGTCGATCCAGATGCCCAGAAATGTAAATCCAGCGCTACAAACACCAGCTGCCTAAAGCAGTTCTATTTGGCGATCGAAGGAGCAAAGTATGTTAATAACAAATGGCAGGAAATGACCCTCACTTGTCGAGCCAAAGGACTCCTGGGGTTCCAACAAAGGACTGTGGCCCTCGTGGAATGAACATGTGCGCAAACATGGACCGAACACGTCACAAAATTGACATGCATTGCATCAATGGAGAATCCAGTAAAAGTGCACCAAGAAACGAAGTATGAGTTGTGCTTTTTCGGTGAAGGAACTATTTTTTTTTTCAGCTCAAATGAACGATGAAACAGAACAGTGTTCATTCCAGATCTCAAGAGGGGCACAGCAACGCTGATGGACTACTATTGGGTGTGTGAGCAACAAGCTTACTTGCACTTCCGACCCCCCTGGAGGGGCTATTGTCTGCTAGCTACACAACACTCAGCCCTATTAGTAGTCCCAGAAGAACATCTCAAAGGAGGGCCACTGCCCAACAAAGCACCATCAGTCCCCCTGACGATCACAGAACAAAACACACAGCCACCACCAGACTTTTGCATTCTCCCTGTGAAAGAGCCATATGGGCAGCTGCTGAGAAAAGAGAACCTCAAACTATCTATCCAAAGACTCATCGAAATTGCTTGTAGAGATACCTGAAGAATACAAGTTATTCACCTCCGCAGTGACATTTTTTGCATCCATATTGCTACCTGGTGTACACAGGCAGATGCAGAACCGCTACGTCCTCGATATGCTGATGGCGATGGAAGGTGGTGTTTGCAAAAAGGATAGGGATTTCATGTTGCAAATTCGTACCTTCCGAAGATGCTGAAAATGGGACTTTGTCACATGTCATCACTGCAGGGCATGATCTAGGGGCCAAATAAAATAAAAGAGGCTGGCGTCCAATAGGAGGACTGGTTTACACTCACTTTTAGTTGGCCTCGTCCTAGCTAGGAACACTGGTGAAGATGCTGGTTCCCATCATCGTGTTCGTCTTGGCCATCTTTTGCATGTGCCAGTTGGGTCTCTGGTGTTGTGCCAAACCAGGGCCTAATAGCACAATGATGATCATGTCTATTGGTGTTCCAAAAGTACCTTGTAGCACAAAAGAGGTATAAGTACAAACTGATCACCCCATTCCCCACATGGTCCCTATCCCCTACAGAGATGACGCTGACCGACTCTACCACATAACCATTTTACTTCCCCCAGAACCTGAAAATTAGAAGAATGGGTAGATTTGGCAGGGGACGGGACTGTATTTACATGACATGTACTCCCAAAGAGTATGCGTGGGCAGGAGAAAGCTTACGACATGTGTGTAGGGTATGGATGCCAATAAAGGAAACACCCCCATATGAAGCGGCTGTAAGAAGGGAGAACGAGAGCAAGTATGGGGGGAATGTGTTACTGTAAAAGTAACGAAAGGGGAAATGTTGGGATGGAAATGAGTCTGTCCCACCCCGCTAGGCGCTTTAGAGTGAGGCGAATCCCATAGGTAGCTGTACGATATGCTAGGGGTGAAAAGGCTGTGTTAAGGAAACCGGCACAGATACCATATTGTGGAAATTATAGATGCATAGACTTAGTGTGCACATATAAAGATACACCATGTTTTTGTTATGGAAGACACAGACAGACCCACATGGCTACGTGGTAAACGTAGGCCCGGCATAAAAATATGAACAGGCCCAAACGCTGAGGACAGATGAGCCCATGCTGCCAATTCCACAGAAACTTCCCCTAACTGTTGCAATGACTCACTATAGCAGAAAGGAATGCACCCTACAGGGCCATGAGACAGTGCCTGGCTCCTCACAGCTCGTTCATCACAGCCAGTTCAACAGCAGACCTCTAACCCGACCTCTAACCCCCACCCAGCCCCCCAGGAGTAATGACACTCAACACTGTCCCAGTCGAAGACCCTCTGCATTCCATGATATTAAGTGACCCCAGCCCACCAACGATAAAACCAATGCTCATCAAAGATCTGAACATGCGCAAGTATTTCACCTCTTCCATTAAATGCACCTTTTGTAGTATGAGGGAGGGACAGCTCAGGGGTAACGTTCTCACCTTGGAAGCAAGATGACGCAGAGCAACACAGGTTCAGTCCCCGGGTCCGCACTTAGAAACCTCTGGGTATTAAGCGCGTTAAAAATAACCAATCATATCATATCATAAATTATAGATCAAAACAAGGGTGGAAGCCTTGGGTGTGAGGGGTGCAATATAGACAGAGCACAGGATGTGTGGGTCAACGTGATTGTGTTCCTGCCCCTGGTGCCAGTTCCCCAGCCTCCCAGGTGCATGCCATAATGATGTAGTAGTAGCATTAGTGTATAAATGTAGCCTTGGGAGAGTAACATGTGAAGAGCCTGACCTTCAGTCCTTGGAGAAATGAGCCCAGCTGACCCATGTGGAACCAGACAGATGGCGGAGACAGGAACCAATCATAGCCTGGCATCCCCTGGCATCCACCTATGGAACAAGACCTTGTGTATGGTCTCACCAATCAGCTGTGTGGGTTTAAACCATATGGATGACGTCCTTAGGTGCGTTGTGGGCTCTTATAATGTACCGTTCATGATAATGTAACCAGAATGTTCTCGAGCAGCAGAGTCTTCTGCTGATACCCTTGTCTTTTTTACAATTAAACCTTGTTATCCTTGCAAGCAATCTCTTGGCCTTCTTTCCCTAGAGGGTTGTATTATTTCTGGCGTGAGCGTAAAGGGACTTGCCTTCAAACTTATCCAGTTGAAACCTAACATGATGTCTGAGTGTATTACTCTACATTATTTATACTTATGCTTAACATTTCTAAATCTATTTGTTTATACTCACTAAATGCACTGGAGGGAAGAGACAACGGGCCTCATTCCGAGTACGGCGCTAACCAATGGCGTTATTAACGCCTTGGTTGACGCCGTACCCGGACCGGCAGCGCCTTGGTGGATGGCGGGATTACCGCCCCATTCCAAGGTTGGCGGGGCGGTAATTCCCCATTCACCAAGGCTCTTCCCCATTCCCAAATGAGCCCCCATAGGGCTCAACGGGAATGGGGAAGATGCAAATAACGGTGACCGTTCATTACGGTCACCGTTATTGGCTTGGAGGCCCCTTTGCGCCCTCGACTTTAACACCTGCTCAAAGCAGGCGTTAAGGGCGAGGGCGCAAAGGGAACTCGGAGTATGGCGGTAAGGGATCACCGCCACCGGTCTCGTTACCGGTGGCCGCTATCCCTTACCGCCATACTCGGAATGAGGCCAAACGCCTCTTGTAATCTTCATTTTCCACATTTATTTCATTTAAGCAGTGCAGTGCACATTATCCAAACAGTAATGTGCCTGAATGCGCGCCTTCATTTAAAATCACACAATAAAAAACACAATTACAATCATCTGACATATGTAGCTCAATAATGCATCACGTATATTAAAATATACAGACCAGTATGCAGAATCATTTTCAAATGTTTGATGGCTTTGTGACAGTTCATTGTCACATAAGATGATTTCAGCAAGATTCTAAGAGTCCGTTCCACAATAGTACTTCATGATGTGCACATATTCTTTACTTCCCTCGATCATGTAAAATATACCTATAGTCTGTCTGGCTTCATTAGTTGCCGTAATGATCTTTGTTCTGACACCTACGAGTCTCGGCTAGTTTCGAGGAATAACCTTATTCTTAATAGTATAGAGGTCTCGTCTTTATCAGGTCCTAAAACTGTGACAACATATCATTCAAACAACAGTGTATTTCCTCACCCTATGTAATTTGCATGCATTATTGTATCTACATATCAGCTTTAAAAACATTGACATGGTTCCCAATGGAGCAGGCCTATGGGAAACAACATAAAATCAATCAATGGCCCATTTTACAAACCTTAAATAATGATAATGGAAGCTAGAGTGCTCTAAGCCATTCCCCACAGTTTTCCTTGACATCTCATGATGTGTCTCGGCTCTCACTGGAGCCAGGACGTTTCTGGATTCTAATGAAAAACATGTTTAACTCTACCGCTTGCTGTTAATCCTATTACTAACCTAGGCTAGCAAGGAAAAGAGATGGGACCTCTCACAGCATATGTTTCAAACAAGGCTACTGTTCTATACCGTGCTCCTGCAGCATGACTGAATAACATCCATTCTGTCATGTTTCCAAATAGCAAAGCTCGTTGGCACATACACTGTTCTTCCTAATCAATTGAAAAATGGGAGGGGAAGATAGTCCTGAAACCGAACCCTTCCATGGACGGCATGCCTAGACCGTCACTTCCAGGGGTGGACTGGCAACCGTAAGAAGCCCTGGAAATAATGTTCGCAGTGGCCCCTTTTTACACAGTTTCAGCCTTTTACCCTGAGAACATTTGGAAATAAACTACGTTACCACACAAAAGAGGAAAAAGAGGCCCAGGGTGCAGAATACAACTGGGAAATATCTAGAGTTCCCTATAGGCCAGTCCACAACTGGTCACCTTTCTCTTTCACTGAGAATGGCAGCCATGTTTGTGGTGCCTCATTTGAAGGCTCGTTACACAGATCTTGCACTGATGCTAATTATATTAATTTCAACATACAACCAGCTTGCAAAATGCATCCGAAGCAGTAATTCTGGTGAAAAATCAGCTGACTTGGTAATAATGACCTAAAGGGCAGTTCAATATTTTGTTGCAAGTAGACATGTGCTCTATATTTCACAGATTACTCCATGCACTTTGTTGTAAAAAACATTTCTGTGGTCCTGTAGTTAGATTTGGGCCCAGAGATATATGGCCACAAGCTTGCTGCCATCTCGATGCATGTTTATATGGGTGATGTGGCCGTATTTGAATTTTTTTAAACTACATTGTGTACATATTAAAACTGCAGCAAAAAGAAAGAGGTGATGGCTGGAAGGTTAAGAGAACATGTCTGGGGATGCTTGTGGTCTCGTGCAGAAGGGATGTGAGCTAACAGTTCAGGCTGCACTGCCCCTTTTGTGATGGGATCAAGCCTTATTTGCATATGGTCTTTCCCCTCCTGTAATGGCTTGGCAGGCGAAGAACGATGGTCTGGAGGGTTGCCCAGAGCAATGCCAGCAGTTAGGGTTAATTCCAAACCTTCCAGCCATCACCTGTTTTGTGTTGCACAATAACACTATCCACAAATCATCACAATATCCATGATATCATGTTACTACTAGTTAATAACTTGTACTACACATAAAATAATAGCTGCACATCTTTAACATTTCTATACAAAACTAAAACAATAGGGAAGTTGAGAACGTTCTTCCAGATTTGTGTGTCGGCGTGTTGTTTTCTTAGTCATTGAATAGCTAGAATAATTTGTATTTTATTTATTTGTAAAGCGCACCGGGCACAGTGGCATCTGGGCGCATAATCTTATAGACCACATTTACAGTTACATACAATAGTGAAGGAGCATGGCTCAACCAGTTTACAGACACATACAGGTATGAACCAGTTAACAGTATGATAGCATAAAACAGATACAAGGCGATATATACAATAAGACAAAAGGCATTATAGTCTCGTGCTCAGTGCTCGGGACAGCAAGGCTGTATCAGAGGTAACACAGCAAGTATATCAGTTGTTTTGTGCGAAGAACCAAGATTTGGGTAAGCCTGGCTAAGGTATTTTTTTGAGTACAGCATTAACCCATTGGTCCTTATTATAAGTTTGCTGGTCTGGGAACTACGGTACCGGTAAGGCTACTGCCAAACTTCTAATGAGGCCAATTGTCTTTCAGACAGCTGTTTTTGTGGTTTGAAATATCTCTCTTAAATTACCTTAATGCTACTAGGATTCAGATAACACGGAGAAAGGGCCACTGGCCACGCTGCCTGTGTGTATGCATCCTTCCAGAATTGCAAGAAAAAAAGTGCAGAGCCCACATAATAAATTATTTATTTTCAAAAAGGTTGCTAGAGCCACCTCTACCAGTCATTGCAAAAAATGTCTTGTGTTCTGCAGATGCCTGGAAAGCCTGTCAATATCACAACGATAAGAGTGAATTGGCTCAGCCCAGATTTTCCACAGACCTGCGCCACAGTTTTAATAGGGGCCATATATGCAGGTTCCCCTCCTTATATAAGGAAGACAGTCACATGCAAAGACATTAAGGTAGACTGACAAAGAGAAGATCGTCAATTTCCAAAGCAACTCATTTAAGCTTGAGACACTCTACTCTGGAAAAGATACACTGGTGTAGAAAGCAAGCTAGAATCACCTGGCCCTCCAGGGGCTGGGTGACCTCCAAAAAGAAAACCAGAACTTGGTAGAGCACACCAGAAGGGTGGAAGAGGCTCTGGCAAGAAAGGAGCAGGCCAGTAGGGATGGGACTCAGGAGGTAAACTTCCTGCAGCAAAGACTGGACCAGTTCTCCAGGACCAACCAGGAAGCACAGAGGGAAAATGAGGCCCTCTGTCAACACAATGATATGCTCCAACAACAGGTAGCGATGCAGGAGAGACTGATAGAGTCTAGTAAGGCCTTAACTGAGGAACTGAAGGCACAAATGCAGGCTCTTGCATTGCAACAGGGAGCAGGGGCAGATAGAGATGAGGTTCGCTGGGAAAGGGAAACTCCGGAGCATAACCTCAGGAGCCCTAGTACCAGAGGCCCTCATACCTCTCAGTCCCTGGACTCTGCCACCCCCATGTCCCCTGGCGCACATGAGCACCGGGCCACAGGGATGGCAGACTACTATCCAGACAAAAGTATGGGGCTCATAGGCCAGTACCACCCAGGTATGGATGGGCGGGCATCCGGGTATGGGCACCCAAGCACAGTGCAATTTAGTGGGGCACCCCAGGAGAGTGGGCCCATTAAGGGCATTCTGAAAACCTCTGCCCAGTTAGGTCAGTGGGGGGGGGGTACCCAGCAAATCCTGGCCGCAAGGAGGGATCTGAAGACTCCTCTGAGCACCACAGGAAACAGGAGACCAGGTCCCCACATTCTGCCAGCCATTCCCAGGCTCGCAGAATCCGGAAAAACCTGGAAGATCTGACGGGAACCTCTGGGAGCAGTGCCTCTGAGTCAGAAGATGAATGGACCAGGGTTACCCGAACCAAAAGGGCCAGTAAGGCAAAAAGGGCCTTGCTTAAGGACCCCTTAAAGCAGATTAAGGCGATCAGGAGCGTCATCACGCCTTACCATAAGAACGCTAAGTATTCTGTTTGGCAGCACTTAGAGTTGTTTGAGCAAATGATGGAGACTTTCCATTTGAAGGACAGCCAAAGCTGTATTCAAAATGTAAAGTGGACCTTCTCCCCGGAATACTCCAGTTTCTTTGCGGGGCTGGAGGACCAAAATCATTTAAGATGCTCCACCTATAAGGCGGCCATCTTGAAACATTTTTCTGTTCACAGAAATCCTCAAGAGGCTCGCAAGGCAGCCTACAATTTACAATGTGGGGAGGGTCGGGCCCCACAAGAATTTGTGCAGGAGTTAAAGCGGGCTTTTGCACAGACCACAAGAAGGGTGCGCACGGATAGCAGAGAATTTATTAATACGTTTTTCCATGCCTTGCCCAAATACATAATGACCCAGCTCGTGAGGGATTTTCACGAGAAAAGATCTTTAGACTGGGTCATTGAACAGGCGACCCGGATCTATGAGGTGCAAAAGCCCATAGAAAATAAAAGCAATACCCAGAAAAATCCCAAAACCAACAGCACCCCTGCTGCTGCCAAGGTGGCAGAGGTAAAGGTCACCCCCGTTTTAGATTTGGAGATGGGGGGGCCTAAAAACCTACCTGCACCTAATAATGCTAGGCCCAGAAGGTCCTCGGGCCAGTCACAGACAGGGAGCCAAGGAGGCAGCCCCACAAATGGGGTCCCTCGCTCTCCTGACTATGTAAGTCCCCGTTACAAGGGTAATCGACCCATCCTGGGTTATGTGTGGACTCCTCCAGCCCAAGGGGGGGGTCCAGCCAAGCACCTAACCCAGGGAACTTCCCTCCTAACTTCCCACCGGAGGGCAGAAACTTACCAAATCCTGGGCAGAACTTTTTCCCCAGGTATCCACCCAATTTCCAGCCCCAAAATCCTCCACCCTTCTTTCCCCAATTCCCTGAGCCCAGACAACCGAATCCGGCAGAGGGGAGGCCAAGGGTGGAGGGGTATCCAAATCTTCCCAAACAGGGGTACTACCAAAGAAGGGATAGCTACCCTTCCCGGGATCAGCTCAGGGGAGAAAACAGGGCCCCGTATCAGCCTGAGCGGGTTTCCCAGTTAGAGCGCCAGGTTCAAAACATGGCGCGGGATCTGGGTCACATACTGAGGGCTCAGCAGAACCCTCAGATCGGCATGCCGGCGCAGAACGCACCCAACTCTGGACCTGGTGCTCCAGAACAATGACGGGGCAGCACCCCGATAATTCACCGGTTCCCAGGGAGGAGGCACAAAGGGAAGGGGGGTGTAAAGCCTTGGAGGAAGCTTCCTTCCTCACTTGTAAACAGCCCCTGGAAACCCAGGAACCAGAAACAAAATCTCTTGCCCCTGAAAGTCTGCCTCCTAAGGAACAGAGGGGGGGTAGGAGAAACAAAAGACCCAAACAGAGACAGTTTGAGGAGGAGGTAAAGATCTTCCAATTTGAGGGAGAGGGATCCTCAGAGGATCCTGGGAAAAGGATCTTCTCCTTCAGAGAGGGGGGAACTCCTCCCAAAGAAAAATGGGCCCCTAGGGATGCAAATCCAGACTGGGGAGATGGGGAGACTGAGCTACCGCCACCCACCATCTCATCCCAGAACCAACAGCAAGAAAATCCCCTGGTTCAAACCCATCCTGGTGACTGCCTCCAAAAAGGGGGGGGCGGCCCAAGACCGGAGCCAGGGGAACCCACAATGGCTCTGATCTCCAGTTGCCAAATTTTTCTTTCAGATTCCCAAGGCTCTCCACAGAATTCTGCCCAAATCTCTTCGCTAGCGATGTCCAAAACCAGAAAGTTAGCCCACCAGTTGTCCAAAAATGTGCATTATCTGTGCCCCCTTGAGGAGAAGGAGGGAAGATACTATGCCCCGGTACAAGTACAGGGACAGGGTACAATTTTGGCACTGGTGGACACGGGATCTCAAGCTACCCTTCTGTCCAGAAGGGCCTTTGATGAACTGAATGCAGGAAGGGGAGAGAATTACCAAATTCTTCTCACCTCACTTCCTGGACAACTCCAGAACTTTGACAGGAAGGAAATTCCCGTCGAGGGGACGGCAGACTTGGACATTAAAATTGGGCGACACAAGTTGAAACACCCGGTCATAGTTGTGACTCCAGAGGGCACCCCTTGTTTACTGGGGAATGACCTCCTGAGAAGGTTGTCACCACTAATAGATTGTGTAAACAAGGTCCTCTGGACCCAGACTAGCCGACCAATAAAATTAACCATGTTAGTTTAAACGGCACCTGCCACATGGTTGAACAAAAATCTGACCAAGTAGAATTTCACTTCCAGAATAGCCAAATTCCAGACGTGACAGTAATAGCAGTAGGACAACAGACTGGTGATGGGGGGTCCTCTCTATTTCTGAAAATCAACCTTCCTTCCAGTTTAAGGTGGTATTCGACACTGGAAGGAAACACCCTGAAATTCTTTACTAATCCACAATCAGAAACTCCCACTCCTATAGTCCAGAAAGATGTGAAATCAGCTCAGAGCCTGGCTGATATTCAGCAAATTGGAGAGCAGTTGTTCATCCCTGTTCAGTTAAATGATGGGAAGGACTCTGTTCTCGCTCGAGTGTGTGTGAACAACGGTAAGAGCTTCATCAGCGAAGCCATGTTCCGCCAACTCCCAAAAGATCCAGCCATTCCCACATTCAAACTGATAGACAAATGGGAAATGGACCTGGAAGCGCCTAATTCCAAACATCTCCTGCCAAGCAGGTGTATGCTCAAAATCTCCATTGGCAACAAGAGCATAGTCCATAATTGTTGGGTCGTGCGAGACGTCACTGCCGCCTTTTACTTAGGAAGTGACATTCTCAATCGCTTTGCCATTAGTTTGGACCTAATAAACTTCAAAGCTTGGTCCCGATTAGCAGATAATCCCATGGGCTTTGATGATCCAGAAAAAGCATTTAGGTCAGCTCAATTGCTACCTTATGCAGTTGAAATTCAGATCAAATAGGAAGTCACCATCCCAGAAAGGACCCGACAATTCTCCCTGGAAGTGAAAGCTAAAAGAGGACAATATTTGCAAAACCCTGATGCTTACATACATCTAAATGCTTCTCTCCAACAGCAAGGGTTGGGGGTAAACCCAACACCATTAGTCAACATAGAACATGACACCATTCTAATAGAGGTGGATAACAGCGACTTAAAGAGTATTACTCTAGCCGCAGGCACCATTATTGGAATGGTGGTTGATGACCGACATTTTTCCATAGATTACGTAATGAACTGTTAGTGCCAATCCCCAAGGACTGCTTTGACAGTGACAGTGATGACAATTCAACACCAGACAGGATTTTTACCCGGCATGGGGGGAACTTCCTGGTGTACACTTCTTGCCCTTATGGTAAGGAAGATGTGACTTGTGACTTCAGGAGGGATGAGGTGATTTTCCAGGTCCATGAGGGCTGCCTTTCCCACCTGAAGCCTCCGGTCCAAATCAGCACTCTGACCAGGGACTTCTCAACCCAGCTGGAGGAGGCCGCTGAAATAGCCAAACCAGAAGTCTTTCCAGGCTTCAGGCAGATGGTGGAAGAGAGAGTCAACCTAGCTGATGCCTGTGTGACTCTGGAACAAAAGCAAAAGTTGAAACAAGTTTTCTTGGATTTCCAAGATCTCTTTGCGGTAGACTCATATGACTGCGGTCGCACTGACATCCACACAACAACAATCTCCACGGACCCTGGCATGACTCCAGTGTTTGTGAAGCAATATCGTTTGCCCCTCGCATCCATGGAGTCCCTTACTGAAATAATTAAGAACCTTGAGTCCCGGGGAATAATCCGTCCAGTCCACAGCACCTTCAATAATCCGGTGCTGGGAATATTGAAGCCAAACGGCCATTGGAGACTCTGCGCTGACCTTAGGGAGCTCAACAAACGGGTCCATACTTCCCGATGGCCTCTGCCCTACATTGACCAAGGGCTGGCCCAGATCCAGGGGTCACAGGTATTCACTGCAATAGACCTGACCAATGGATACTGAACCGTGCCTGTCAGCAGGGAGGACCAATACAAACTGGCTTTTACCTTTGGGGGCCAGCAGTACACATGGACCCGGACTCCCTTCAGATACCTTAACTCCGGTAATGAGTTCAATATTTTCCTACATAAGGCCATGCCCGACCGGGGTGCGAGGGGTAACCTGGCTTATGTAGATGATGTCCTCATCAAAAGTTCATCTGTGGAGGAACACATAGCGGAGATCCGTTATGTTCTGACGCAGTTGAGGGCCGCCGGAGCAAAACTTTCCTTTCAGAAAGCACAGTGGTGTAGAACCCGTGTTAATTTCTTGGGGCATGAGATTACTCCTTAGGGTCTCTGTCCCCAGGAAAAGAAAGTGGAAGCACTTCAGAAACTGAAAGACCCCACAACTCTGCGGGAACTAAGGAGCCTCCTTGGACTGACTAATTACAGCAGAAAGTTCATTGAGGGCTACGCAGAGATTACCAGACCCCTGATTCATCTCCTGAAGGGGGGGGTCAAGTGAGAATGGGGTCCAGAACAAGCCGAGGCAGTAAGACAACTCAAAAGAAGCCTCTCACAAGCGCCTTGCCTAGCTTACCCTGTCAGAAACAAGGAGTTCTTCCTGGAGACGGGGTTCTCCAATACGTGCTTGACGGCGGTATTATACCAAAAGCATGACAAGGTCAATAAAGTAATCTCCTATGCGAGCAAAACTTTATCCTCTGTGGAGGAAAAATTCAACGATTGTGAGAAGGCACTCCTGGCAACAGTGTGGGCATTGAAGAATTACCGCCCTTTTATCCAGGGGGAACACATCATAGTGGAGACTCCACACCAGCCTCTGCAATATCTCCAAAGTGATAGAATCCGGGCCGGAAATGTGAGTAATTCCCGAATTGCTTCCTGGATTCTGTCAATGCAAGGCTTTCCTGTGGAGGTCAGATATGGCCAAAACAAGAAGAGTCCCCTCGCGCAAGGTCTGGCTGACTTGCATGATTTTGCCAGAGAAAACTGTCTCGAGGACGAAAGTCTAAAAATCAAGGACAACACAGAGGCATACCTTAATTCCCCACACAAAGTCTTTGAAGAGGACAAGTGTGAGGGAATGCCCACTGTATATGTGGATGGATGCTCTTACCATGTTGACAACGACGGGGAGAAAGAACTGGTGGCCGGCGTAGGGAATGCATGGGTGAATGAGTCCCCAGAACCCTCCGCTGGATACAAAATTGGTCCCCGAAGTAGTCAGGTGGCAGAATTGATGGCTGTGCATCAGGCCATCCTCACTGCTGTCCAGCATCAACTCCACGAACTGGTCATAATCACAGATTTGGATTATGTACGGAACGGGTTCGTGGAGCACCTGGTTAATTGGAAAACCAGAGGCATGTTATGTGCTAACAAAAAACCCTTGAAATATGGGAAGTTGATCCAAAACATTGATGATCTGGTCACCTCGAATGAGATGACCATCTATTGGAAAAAGATCAAGGGTCATTCCAAAGTAGAGGGTCCAGACAAAACTGGAAATGACTTAGCTGATCAGCTGGCCAAAACCGGGGCCATCCAAGGGGATCTAATTGAGATTGAGTCCCTGTTGGGGGAAATCCAGGTCACTGCTATCACTAGGTCCCAGACAAATGCTCACAACGACCTTTCAATTGCACAATGGAGTAAGGAGACCCCTGATGCTGATTTGATTACTGCTCAGAAGGGGGATCCAATAATTGGTAAATTTTACCAGCACCTTGAGGACCCTGAGAACTTTCCCCTGACGGATACCGATTACATTGGGAAAGAGGACCTAAGAGTGTTGATGAAATGTCCAAAAATGTTCCGAATCCAAGACTGTTTGCTGGTAAGGAACTCCAAAGCTGGCCACGATCAGTGGGTGGTTCCTACCTCATTCCGAAGCCTGATGTTAAGTCACGCCCATGATACGGCCACCGCCGGTCATAGGGGGTTTCACACAACATTGGAGATATTAAGAGAGGTTGCATACTGGCCACACATGGGGCAGGACCTCGACCAATACTTGAAGGGGTGTCTTGTGTGTGCACAATTTCAGCCATCATCCCTCACGCACCGTGCGCCTCTCCAAAAGAGGGGGATGACCCTGCCATGGTCAGATTTACAAATCGACTTTGTAGGCCCCGTGATTCGCTCTGCTAGGGGGAATAAGTACATGTTGACTGTGACATGCTTGTTTACCAAGTGGGTGGAATGTCTCCCAGCCCCAAACTGCAAGGCAGAAACGGCAGCTGCCTTGATGATTAACCACATCTTTTCCCGTTTTGGTCTACCTCAAAGGATTGCGTCAGACAGGGGTAGCCACTTCACCAGTGAAGTAATGACAAAGATGTGGGAGATACTGGGGGTCAAAAGGAGTTGCATATTGCTTACCGGCCAGCTTCTTCTGGGGCAGTAGAGAGATATAACCGAACCATTGTGAGCATATTAAAGAAGTTTGTGGCAGATTCTGGGCCAAGTTGGGATATCCGATTACCTCTGGTCCTAATGGCCATCAGATCTACCCCTTCATCTGCAACCAAAATGTCACCATTTGAGTTGATGACTGGGCGCAAGATGGTGCTTCCGCAGCATTTGCTCTATAGGACCCAAGAGCAGACACTGATAAATGCCTCCACTACTCATGAGTATGTGGAGAATCTAAGGAAACACCTCCAACATGCTTTTGCTTACGCTCAGCGGAATCTAGAAAGATCGGCTGATAGCATGAAGACCCATTATGACCTGAACACTTCCAGGAAGGAATATCAGGTGGTAGACCGGGTCTATCTATACAACTTCCAAAGGAACCAGGCCAAGCAGCGAAAATTTTTGCCTACATGGAAGGGACCCTTTGAGATCATCGACAAGATCTCCCCTGTGGCCTACAAAATCCACATCCCCAAAGGTCATTTGGCAGAGGGGGAAGACAAGTGGGTCCACATAAACCAGTTGAAATGTTGCCATCCCAGGCACACTCTGCAACAACTGGAGGAATCCTCTGGAATCCTAGCGGGTACTGTCTCAGATTAATTCAGTTCCAACCATAAAACATACCACATCTAGTCTCTAAAATATTGTGATTTGCATGAAACTGTCTCTTAGTTATACTGGTTTTTTTTCAAAATAAGAATGTAATGTTTTGTTATGATGAAATGCATATGCTGCCCCACTATCTCAACAGTGGTGGAAAAATGTCTATGAATAGGTATTGCCGCTCTTCCTTTGTCGTCCCAGGAGAAAGAAAACCTGGAGACGGGACAAGGAGGACGATCCGGAGACCGGGAGCAGAGACGCAAGGGGCCCGGTGTACCGCCCAATATTCCCATCAGGACCGGCGAGGAGAACCGATCGATCAGTACCGGATGGAGGAAAAGATGCTGAACTGTGCCATTTGCAGAATTGGAAGAAGATTATGCGGACATACCAGTGCGTGGGTCAAAACCCTTGTGCACCCGACATCCCCTCGACTCAATCCAAGTGCCGTCGGGCGGGGGGGTTTGTTGGGTGTTCTGTCCCACGTTTGGACTATTATGCTACAACATTTGGTGCTGTGGGCTTAGGAAATCCAAGATGGCCGAAAAAGCCCACATGTGCACCAGAATCTATGAAAACCGCGCAGTTGTGCACACTAAAATGGTTGCCTAACTTGCCACCCACCAGTGCGAGCAGGATGGGCCGGGGTGCCATGAGTGAAATGTGTGCCAAAGGAAAAACCACACTTTAAAATCACCTTTTGTTTCTCTGAATGCCAGCTCAAAATGCCTATTTGCAACACATCCAAAAATCTCACTGAACACCAGCGGACATCTGGCAGAATAAAGTCTTGTGGGCATACAAAATCTGGAAAGAGGATGAGCCTAAAACAATGTTCATCACAAAACTGGCTGAGCTATGCATGTCAGCAGCCTAACTGAAACTGGATTAAAACCACCAAAATCGAAATGTTTAAATTAAATGAGTGACCTACTTTTGAGTGTCACATAGGTTGCAATTGTTTTAATGTCATAGTTTTGAACTTAGAATCAGCATTCTAGCTGCATATGTAAAAATTGTCTTGACTTAAACTGGGGAACAAAAAGTGACATTTTATCTGAAACCTGGCTTAAGGAACTGAATTCTGCCCACCAGCTACCCCCGACAGGAGATGAGACTTGCACAACAGCTGTGTTCCCAGGCCTACCTGCCTTTTGCTGCTCCCACCAAAAGGGATATGACACTTCCCTGATTAAATTACCTGGGCTCTGCAGGAAATTGAACAAAGCCCTGTCCTGACTCAGGCAAATGTTTTATTACGGGGGCTGTAAAAGTAGCTTCCTCCTGAAGCAAAGGGGAGGAGCACTGCCTGTGAGAGCAAGCTGGCTTGGCAGAACTGGAAAAACCAGAAATTCAACCTTGTGCTGGGGGGAAACCACACCCCTGTAGCCAGAATATGGTTTTAGAAAAAGATGAATAACTCATAGAGCGGACTTGTGAAAATTATTTAAATGATACCATAATTCTTGTGATTTTTCTACCCACATTTTAAGAGGTTTTTAGAACCGGTGGCATGATCTGGGGGCAAACTAGCAGTTAAGAGGGTATTACTTAAAATGTATGCATGTTAAAAATCTGACACTTCATCACTTAATGTCCATACTCCTTGCGCACATGTGTGTAAATTTGGGTTAATGTCCGATATTGCGAAACCAGTTAAAAAGTGCAAATGTCGCCATTTCTGAATGCAAGCTCCCAGGAAGAGCAGATTTGGACAGGGTATACCTCCTGTGATGCATGATGGGTGCATGTAATTTCAAACCACTGTGTAGCTATGAAATATGTCTTTTGGGTCAAAATATAGATTGTGTGTAATTTTACAGGGGTGGGTTCTCTGTATCATAAACAGACCTCATCATGATGACACTTCATTTCATTCCCCCAATCAAGTGGAAGAGGATGAAGTGGCCAATGACGAGTGGAGAGGGGTAGAGCCTAGTGATGCTGCACACACACCCATTTTCAAAACACATAAAAGCAGACAGACAGGACAGATAGGGACCTTCAATTCCATTTGCTGCAACGCACTCTGCCGGACCATACCACATCCAGAGATCCAGACTTCAAATCCATCAATCTCCAGAATCCAGAGAGGCTAGAGAGAGAGAGAGCTGACCCAGATCACTGTGAAGTGCAGAGACCAGACCAGAGTCCAGTCTAAAACCTGACCAGATCCGTGGCGAAGCCCATTTAATTCAAGAATATAGTGTGAGTACCTAGCAGAACTGTGCAGAACCAATCTCTTAGTTAAAATAATCTAATCCAAGCTATTTTAATCTAAGTAGAACTGCCTCCTAACTGTCACCTGTCATTTGTAAAGCTGTCACCTGTTATTTTCTAGTTGCAAGCTGCACTTGTCACTTTGAATTTTAACATTCCAAATCCGAAAAACTACCTTTATTTAATCGCTCATATCTCCGTAACCGTTTGTCCTAGAGACTTGCAGTAACTTTCATCTGGAAGCTGAGATCCTAGGCTGTTCTCGTACCCCAAAACGATAGTGCTAGTCCATGTAGTTCCTCTGTAATCGCGAAAAACGCACGCACGAATTTTACCGCGATTTGAAAATTCCGCCACGTGTGAAAACAGCAGCTTCTTGCTAGAACTGTTAGAAAGTCGTTTGCAACCTGCCAATCATCCCTAGATCCTTACTAAAGTGAGCCTGGACTAATATTAACTTGATACCACTCACCCTGAACCTCTAGAGGGAATTTAAAGCATTTTAGCATATTTTTCACTTCATTGCCAGCACATGTAAAAGCATTTCGGGCCTGTGTTCCAACTTCTGTAGTCTAAGCTTGCTGGGGTGAACTGAATTACATTTGATTGCATTTCTGAGAACTGTGTGTTTTCCTTCCATTTCCTTGCATTGCATAAAGGGGGAGGGGATTGCCAGAGAAAAGTGATTACATTGTTTTGTTGAACGCATATTGAGTATTTTCTGTACTGCATTTTCATTCCACCTTGCATCCATTTGAAACCATAAAGTCTTGTTGCTATCTTATCCATCCTATAACCACTCATCATTGATTATAAAGAAGTGTGCTAGTGCCAGACTATCCATTATTGATTACTGCTCAGATTCAGTGTGATATTCAATTATTAAATTATTATAAAGTGTGATATATATATCTATTGTTTAAATTATCAAATAAACCTTTTAACTTGCAAAACAGAACTACTTCTTGGCTCAGTGGGGTCAGGGGGATTCAAAGAGAGGGGTGTTATATAGGGGTAGTCATCCAGAACGCATGAACTGGACATAAAGATATTTCAATAAGGGTTTCCATTCAGTATCCCAGACTAGGCATTGACTTAGCTGTAGTGTTGAATTGAATCCTCTTACATTGCAAATGGGCAAAAGGATGAGCATGGCCATGGGACATCAATGGGTGGGCACATAACCAAGCACCATCTGCAAGCTGGGTGCGCGTCCTCACATGTCTGCTCCTTTCTAGCTGTACATCAGTAGAATGGTTTAGATGCATAGGTGGTGATGCAAACACATCAACTAATATCCCAAACTAAAAAGGAGCAGGTGCCTGGTTTCACCGTGTGTATAGCAATGCATCTGCCTGTGGCCTTTGTTCGGTGGCCTGACCTCCCATGGGGACCTTGTGTTTGCTTCTGAATGTCAGTTTGAACCTGCCTATATGGTCATGCATATCAGCACATAACATGTTCATGTGATCTATGTATTTTGCTTCCACATGCACGCAGACCACTCTCTTCCACCGAATGACCACCACCATTTGCCTTTATTTATTTATTATTTAACTATTTCTAACGCGCCCAACCCGCGGGCCCGAGAGAGATCATGGAAAACAACTGATGAAGTATGGGAGGTGTCAGTGATCTGAATTATGAAAAAATTGTTGTTTTCAGAGCTTTCTGAAACCTAAGTAAGTTTCTTTCACATGCAGATCCCCATCGTTTATAACCAGCCCATCTACGCATAACCCGCGCCGCTTTCTTTGCCTTCCTTTTTATGGGAATGCGTTTTTTCCAGTTTTCATGACATTTTTGGGACCTTGCAAGCATTAGTTGTGGTCATTGGATGCAGAATCCTGTGGATGTGCACAGAACTGAGCAGAGAGGTAATGATGTACTTCCTGTAGCATGGTAAATGTGCAGTTGTACTCTAAGTCATGCAGCTCGCTGATTGCTCCTTTACTTAAGCAGCTCCCCCAATAGGAGCAGTTTACCTACGTGTGAAAGCAGGGACTCTCTTCTACTGATCTGCCCCTTTCCTCCCGAACCCCAGTTCTACCCAAGGGCGTATATGGGGCGTGACACCCTTCCAACATGTACTCAGTTGTCGGATTTAGAGAGTGCAGTCTGGTCTTAAGGTGGGAGTTTAGACTAGACTGCCATGCATAGCCTTCCTGCAGGGCTATGGAGTACAGCTTCAGTCCTAGGAGATGTGATGTACAGCTCTACCGTCACATACAGGCTGCTGAGCAGAGAGCAGTGAATGGTAATCGGCTCATGGGGGCAGGCTCATCTTGGTGATCCTTTCACATGCGCACGACAAGTTCTTCAGGACAAGAGCTAAGGTTGGCCTTGTTGACTGTGATGGCCATATGCATTTTAAAGGCACGTCCACACATTGGCTTCCAAGAGGTGATTGATTCATTTGTGATTGAAAACTTTATTTAACTACCATTAAAAATATACATAGCTGCTGATTTTCTTTACAAGCAAACAAAAATTGAAAAGCTGCACTTTGTATCCACATAATGCGTAACATTGTGCCTGTCTGTTCGAAATAATGAAATCATTTGGCAACTTAAATGAATAATGCATCCAACCCACAGCAGACTATACTCCCATCTCAAATTGTCCCATTTTCACATGTGAATAGGGTATCCAGCCCTGCCTTCTTTTCTTTAGTTCTGTCCCTTGCAGCTCTGCATTGTAATTGGAAGGGAAATCTATGAGTACCCGAAGGCAGAAAAACTAACAGCAGAGGATGCGCCACTCGACTTGAAGGATAGTGGGATCTATGCGCTAAATCTCTATGCTCTCTGAAGTGCTTGTTGCACCGAGCGCCTTCCAAATCAAAATTAACAGATACATAAATCAAACGGCTAAACACACCATTAATCTAGTTGTGCTCTACGTCTTGTCATGCAAATGCTACAGACAGATGAAGCTGTCCAATGTCACATGGAAACGGTCCATCCAGTCTAGTTTTGGTATTTTGGAAGTATTCTGGTACGTGTGAACTGCTAGTGGAAAAAGCATATTTTCCTTGTAAAGCCATAGAAGGAATTGTACAAGGCAGAGGCATTGGGGTGTCGGGGGTATACATTTCTACTCCAAAACCACCACACACAGTAGGTAGCTAGTTGTGGAAACTTCGATTCAATGAACAGACAGCGCTGGATAGCGGTGTCAGACCTGTCATGGGGCCACTTACAAATAATTAAAGCATTCATGGAATTCAGACCCATCTGTGTAGACGTAACATCTCTCAACGTACCGAGACCCCAAGGCAGGTGAAATACATTGTTTTTGATGGGTGAGAATCCACTGATCATCTTACAAGCAATAGGGGTGCCCCTGTGCGCAAGCGTGAGGCGGGGCAAAATATAATCTTGAAGAAACAAAAAGTTACCCACGCTTATGACAATCATCACTTTTGTCATTATTTCCAATTGTTTTTGAATGTAGAGAAAAAGTGCTCTATGAGTCACAAGAAACCAAAGAAAAGTCCTTAGAGTGCAAACGTAATTTAATACAAAAAAGGGGTGTTTTTTGTTTGAGATTTAAAAAAAAAAGTTATAAATCTTTTTTCACATAAGTTTAATACAAATATTGGAGAAAGAGAACATGAAACATTCAAAATATACAAATGCTAACTGCGAGGAAGGGGGGTAGACTGGGAGTGGGGCCTGGTGCCCTGTAGAACTAAGGGGGAACCAGGCAGCCAATCACTGAGGCAGAAGGGAGTGTTAGCAGGGGAGGGGCAGAGGGAAGCAGGAAGAGAAAAGGAGAGTCTTGAGGAGCTTCCAGAACTTAAGGAGATTCAGCTGAAGCCTGAGGGGGCAGGGAGACCATTCCAGAGGGCAGCTCCTGCAGAGGAGAGAGATCTACCTCCCACTCTCTGCTTATCGAAGCATCTAACCTGCAGAGAGTTGGAGCTAGAGCACCGAAGGTCTCTAGCAGGGAGGTATTTAGGGAGAGAGAGTTGGCTGTAGCGGGGTCCCAGGCCCCAGAAAGCCTTGTGGATGATGCAGAGGGTCTTGAGTTTGATCCTAGCAGCAACCGGGAGTCAGTGGAGAGATTTTAGGCCTGAAAATATCTGTTTCCTGGGCTCGAGGACAAGGATAATGCTCACAGTCCTAGTCTGGATTAGTCGGAGGGGGCGAAGGGAGGATAAAGGAAGATTGAGCGAGAGGCTATTATAGTGGCCCAACCTAGAGAGGACCAGAGCTCTGCAGGAATTGAGTTTCTGGGGGAAGGTGAGGAAAGAAAGAAAGCTTCTGAGGAGTTGCAGCTGATATTGGTCCTTCTTGGCAAGGTCCACAATGTGAGGAGAGAAGGAGAGAGAGGAGTCAAAGATGAAACCAAGGTTTTCTTGCCTCATAAGAGGGTGAGGGGAGCCCAAAGAGGGTTACCATGGGGTAGGAGGGAGGGATGGAGCAGGGGTCCCAATGAGAAGGATATCAGTCTTACTGGCATTAAGGCAGAGATCATTGGCAGAACACCATACCCGAATGGCAGTCAGACAGTCAGGGATGAGCGAGGAGGAAGAGGATGCAGCAGAGGGAAGCTTTAAGGAGAGCTGCATGTCATCTGCATAACACAGGAAGTGAGGAGAGAAGGAGGAGATCAGATGGGCACGAGGGGCGAGGTAGATGTTGAAGAGCCACAGTGAGAGGATAGAGTGTTGAGGGACGCTATGGGTGTACAGTGTGATGGAGGGTTGAAAAGGACCGAGATGAACTTGGGAATGATGGTCAGAGAGGAAAGATGTCAACCAATCAAGTGCAAGTCCCATGATGCCAAGGGTGTTATGGAGCCAATTAGTCATGGTGGCATGATTGACTGTGTCAAAGGCAGAGGAAAGACCAAGAAGCATAAGAACGGATGGAGAGTTATAATTAAGATTTGAGAGCAAGTCTTCACGGGTGTCAAGACTTTCTCAATGTCAAGTGTTACATATTCCACCAATCCTAGTCTCCAGGCCTGTGTAATCTGGTAAATATGCTACTGGTAGATCAGCATTCATATTAAACTTGATTATTGTGTGAGGGAACATAATAGCATGAGCTTAAAAAAATCAACACAACCAAACGAATATCTCATATCTTCCATTAGCCAAAACAGTACCTCTGGTTTGGCATTTTTTGGTTTGTGAAAACAGGAACAAATGAAGTTAGATGACCAAAGTGGCCATTCATTTACAAAAAATAATGGCTTCATATTCTTACTCAGACAATAACTTTTCATGTATACTACTAATCACATTGACACTCCTTCTCCACAGTGCTTGGTGGAAATATCATTACACCACTGCAGGTTCTGGCTGAAAAAATCCCAGGCAGTATAACCGAGGAGAACTGTGATCTGTCCTTATTTGTTTCCCAATAAGGGAATTGGATCCAGTAAATGGCAGTTTATGGTAAGTAAGCCTTTTGCAGGACGATAGTGGCAGAATGTGTGCACATTATAAACAGGCCCACAGTTTTCATTCTGTCTATATGTTACTAGTAGGTGCTATAATAATTACACACACACATCTGCAGCAGGACCTCAACCCACTGAGCTACTTTGCCATCATAATATGTTATGTTATGGTATATGCTTTAATATGTATGCCACACTAATCAATCACTAAATGATATGTAGACATGGGTTTGTCGAAGTCTATAAACTGCTCAAATTGATGAATCAGTGAAGGTTGCACTACAGGGCCTGCAGTAGCAGCCCTGTAGTAATGGTTAAGTTGCTCAGCCCATAGGAAGAGCACTTTTTGGGATGGCTTATAACTTTGTTCCCCCTGGACGAATCCTCACAAAACTTTTCAAAGTATATGGCCTTGCCAGATTGATTTTGTTTGTGAGGTTTTGTGCGGGAGGCGGGCAAAGTTAGGGGGGGTCCTAAAATCTGTTCCCATAGATGCAATGGAAAAAAGATTTTGCTCACACCTACAGCCCAAACAGCTGGATGGATTTTCACCAAATGTGCAGCAGGAGTGGAAGCTTGGTCCTGAAAGCATGCTTTTGTAAATCTGGTGTACATCCATCCAGTAGTTTATTTTTTTTAAATGACCAAAAATGAGGTCCCAATAAATGTGTGATATATGGGTTCAGTGTGCGGATGCACTTCCCTGTTCAGTCCACAGACGGGCCTCCGACTGGCTCAGAAGGCGACATGATGTCCGTGGACATCGGCCGCAACCACTGATTGGATGGCGAAAAGCGTGAAATGAGTCATATTTTTGGAAACGCCCGCCATGTTGGATCCGCAGACAGCCATGGCTGACCGCGGACATCGAGGTGGGGAAAAAGTCTGGCAAACATATTTTGGGTTATTTGGTTGTGGAAATAGGGGCTGGAAAGTGTGGTGGAGAGGAAAGAATATGATATGGGGCTATTTTTGTAGGTCAAAAAAGGTTGGGCAGGTGTCATAGCGGTCCACAGACAACGCAATATATTGTGGACAGCACTTTTAACGGGTGGCTTATGAAACACATTTAGAGTTATTTGGTGGGTGAAAGAGGGTTTGGAAAGGTTAGGGGAGTGGAATAAATATGATATAGAGCTGTTTCTATAGGTGGAAAAAAGGGTCTGCAGATGCGGGCAAATCGTTTGTGAATTTTGTTGTCCGTGGATATCATTTTGATTGCAGGGGTGGTCAGGGTGAGTTTTATTAGTTAACGGTATATGGTACATCCTTGTTATATAATTATTTGTATTCTGGTTGTTGTGGCCAGATTCTGCGGGGCAGGGCCTCAGTCCATGCCCCCAGAATCTGGCCACTGACCACGGCCACCACAGTACTAATATGTGTCTAGTAATTATAGGTAATGTAGTAGGTGTATGTCCAGAATGACCACAGTAGTAATATGTGTATACTAATTGTAGGCAATGTATTGGGAGTACACAGTTGTGGTACAACTGAGGATAGTGCTCTCAGAATATGTATTTGATTAAAATAGCTATGGTTAATTAGTTTCATAGAGTTATGAAGCTGGAATGGTTAATTTTCTGTAGAAACAGTACACTTTGTTAATCATGATAGTTCAAAAGCTTTAGTTGTATAAATTTTGCATGTACATGTTTTAGACCCTCATAAACAATACATTCTAAGTACAATTAGTTGATGTTGTCTTGACATTAAAAAATCGTTGAGTCATTGGTAAAAAAATATTTAAAAAATGATTACAATTATGTGAGTGTAAGTGTAATAGTATGTGTGTTTGAAGGATATTGTGATGAAGGGAATACTTGAAGTAGTTACATAACTGTTGGCATATTCTAACTACATTAGAGGTTAGAATATGTTTTGTCGTATTAGAATTGAAATGGTGTATTTAAAGTCTTTTGGAATTAAGGTTATTTTTCAAGTAGTTAGATACATGTTGGCGTATTGTAACTAGATTGACTTTGAAAGGTACTATTGCACTATTATGGATGTAGTTAGATACCTATTGGCATAATTTAACTGTTAATTGTGCTACATTTTAGTGGGGGTATTGTTCAAACCAACCACTTCTTTTTTTGACATATGCAGTGTAGTGCCCTGAAGTGGTTGTGGCACCAGTGTGGTATACTATACCTACTGTTGTCAGGGTTTGGTTTTCTTTCTAAGAGATACTTGGCCATGTGTGAATCCTGAAAGCTTACAGTTATTTTTGGTGCCATATGCACTGTTCCTTTGAAGCATTAGTATGATATATTGGCTATTTGAGTTTATTGTTACGGTGGAACCATTGTTTGAATTGCCATGATTCTGCAGAAGCAAATACATATATCAATCATTCATTAGGGATGTGGTATTGTGAAACATGGTTGTAGAGAGGGAATGTTTGTTTCTATGTGTATGAGATGTGGATGATTGCATATATAGGGATGTTTTTGATTTCCAGTACTTGTAGTAAGTACATTAGGAATTCTTGTGGATCTTCCTATGTGTTTATAGTACATTTTACCATTCCTGCACAGCAGTCCAATTCTTGCCTTATACCTGAGACACTGTAAATGTTGCCAGGATTATTTGTGGAATTTCTAAGAAGGACGAACATTTGCAAACACAACTGCTCTGAGCCATTTAAGTAAATGTTATGAACAATTGGTGGACAGTGATGGCGAAGATTTATTTTTACATTAGTCACACTGAACATTCCCAAGAGGGAGCATATTTCCCATGCTAGGTGTGTGGCATAATGGCTCCCCGTCAAAGAACGCATTATATGCAAGACCCTAGCCATAACCCACAAATGCCTTTTACTCACAGCCCCTCCTTCCTCACTGAAAAGGTAGTCCATGCCAGCTTCTCCAGACCCAAACGTTCTCACTACTCCAACCAGCTAAAAATCCCCAGTTTCAAAAGGGCTAAAGTGGGTGGCTCCAGCTTCCCATCCTTAGCTCCAAAATAATGGAAATCCCAACCTACAACCTTAAGGAACGAGACTTCCCATCTCCCTTTCCGCAAATCACTCAAAACAAGACTATTCAACTAGTCTGCTTCACACCCAGAGGTTCACCCAGATATCTGTTCCTAGAAGGTATGAGTTGTTTCCGGTTCCCCTGTAACCACTGAACCGCTGAGCGCCCCACCTTTTGTAACAATGACACTGGTAACTATCACCTGTCTAGTATTAGGTTAATTGTAACCACAAACCACAGACAGGCTGTATTGCCATTCCGTCTCCCAGTCTGTGTTCTTGTAAGTAAGTAAGTCCTGCTTGTAACAGTGCCACGATGCCTGAGGGCCGCTTGTGCACTTTATAAATGTAAAAAATAAAAATAATAAAATTAACATAACAATTTACTCCAGTTATGTTGCTGAATTTAAATGGACCAGAGAGTTCTGATTGTGGGTCATTTGATGGGCCTGCAGATCTTCCTGGAGAAGAGAAATGTCTGTCTTTGTTTTCTGATGGACGTGCAGTTGACTTTGTACTAAACAGTTTGGTGGTTGTATTGTTTGAAGCAGAAAGAGCTGGTTGTAGTTTCTTTAGCTGTATTGTTGGGAGACCTGTTATAGATTCTGTTTTTATTACTTGTCTTTTTAAAGTTTTTTTTTTTTGAGGTACACGGTACATATCAAGATGGGGGTGTATAATGCCCGTAGCCTGCTGTATTCGAGGATGCAAGGAATGCCAGTGTTGACTTTGTTTCCATCAAAGTTAACTAAGAATAGACCATTGAGTGTACACAGACACAAAAGTGCTTTGTAACTCATACCTTCTTTAAAGACTGCTGCCAATGTCAATCAATGCATTATCTAGGGTTAGACCTTGTGAATTGTGAATAGTGACAGCAAATGCACGAGAAAGAGAACATTGCTCTCTGCATATGCACATGTCTTTGAAAAGAAAGAAAATTGCTATTTTCTGGCTGTTTTTCAAAGTGGATGTTGACAAACTGAATGTTGTTGTCATGTGGATATGTTTGAAAGCCAAAAACTGTACCAATTGATCCATTGACTAAACCTTGTTCTACATCAAGGTTATGTTTTAGAACTACTCTGCAGTTTAGACACAAAATCAGTATTTTCTCCAATCCAGGTGTTTTGGAGAGACTTTTTTCTAAGCTATTTGGTCATGATGTTGCTTGTTGACACATAGGAAGTGCCATGATGTGCACTTCTAGTTTGTCTCTGGAGCTGGTATGCAGTATAGGTTGCATTTCTTTTTTTAACATTGTCTCATTGAATTGACTACAGCTTCCAAAGGCTGACATTAAGGACATGCCTTTTAGATTTTGTTGAGTTAATTTTTCCATGATATCAGGAGAAGGTGTGTTTCATCCATATCTCATGGATTAGTCAAATATTTCAGATGGATTTTGCATCTTTAGTAAGCAGACCAGTTCTAATGTTTTTTGCAATGTAGCATAGGTGAGGTCTGCAGACTGACACATGCTTTCAGTTAGTTCTCTGTAGTGAAAATTTGCCACAGATTTACATTTACAATGCTGCCGAGGTTATGGCAGCATTGTTTATGTCCTAATGTTTTGAAAATAGGTTGACCTTTCACTGCTGTTAACTGTAGGATATCTCTGAAAACAATAACATGATTTCCTCCAAACAGTTCTTCGTATTTGGTTTTAGGACTTCTTGCATTCTAAGATGAATTAAAGCCAACATGAGGATGTTTTAGAATTCTGCGTACTTCAGTAGCAGCTTCTGCTGATAATTTGTAGTATTCTTGTTTTGGTGTTCTATAGGGAGGAGTAGTAGTCAGTGTAAAGTTACACCTCCTATGTTGTCGGAAGCTTAACCAATGGGGGCTGTTACTACAGCCAAAAGGTTGTTGTTTGTTAGGTTTTGTGGAAATGTGCTGATTATTTTAATTAAGAATGTTTTACCAGAACCAGCTTCACCACTTACATTCAGGAGCAGAGGTTTATAATGTTTACAGGTACAGGTTTTAGTTTCATGTTTAAAACCATGTTCAATTTCTTGAGTGAGTTTTTGATAAATGGTGAGTTGTTCATCATTTAGCTGTGAATTGAGAACTGAGAAAGTCTTCCTAAGATTGTTTATATTTATACATGGTATGTTCTACCTCAGTTATGGTTATGCCTGCTTCATTTAGAATGAGTGGTTCACCAAGTGGTTCTTGACTTCCTGTAAGGGAAGTTAGACTGCCCTCAGGAGTGTCTTTGGCTAGTTGACCTTCGATTTCTTCCTCTTGTTGGCGTTCATTGTCCAACATTTGTGAGCATTGTTTAATATGAGCATTTGTTATACTGCTTTCATCTGTTTTGAATGCAGCTTCAAATGAGTCATAGTCACCCAATAATTATTGTTCTTATCTCCAAGATTTAGAAAGTTGGAGTATGGCTACGTAATACAGTACTCTATGTTGTGGAGATTTTAGTGATAACTTTATATGATTAATTAGACTAGGTTTGGTGAGTTTCACCAGTTTACTTTCACACGTTGAGACTGGATATTTGCCAGTTGTCTCATTTGGTGTCACATTGTTTTTGTAGGTGGGGTTTAGAGCAATGTCATACAGACATGTTTTACAAAGCAGTACTTCTGTTTGGGTACAATGTGACAATTAAATTGTTTTCTAAAATGTCCTGGCTGTTGGTATCATTTGTGGCTATGTTTTCTATCTCTTGGTAGGATCTTGGTCCAAGGTTCGGCCTGACAATGTGTTCAGATTTGCCATATAGCACTGTGCCTGTTAAACGGTCTGCAGCTTTGTAGCACCCGCATTCTCTATCGGAGAGCATTTTTATACTGAAGCTGTACAATTTTTGTGATAGTGTTTTGTCAGATGATATGTCATCCCGAGGTTTTTATAACTCTTTTTTTCTCAGCTTTGGTGAGATAGACCTTGACATACCTTGCAACTGCAATGGCATTGTCGGCAATGTATTGTTTGTCTATGTTTGCATTCCACAAGAGGAAAATGATTGCATTGTAATCATTTATGTACTTGGATGCTTCCTTCCTTTTAAGGTTTTATGCATTTTTAGGGGATTTGGCTTTTATGGTGTTTCTAACAGAAGACATCAAGCTATTTACTTGTCCTTTTGTGCAAACTGGTCTAGGAAAACCAAAGCGACATTTGGTATAGTATTTGCCTTTGTTTTTATATCTATGTCGGCAGTATTTGCCACACTTATGTTTTTGGAACCATAAGATTTGTGTATGTAGGTCACTATCTGTGATTTCTGTAGGAATGTCACAGGTAATGTATTTTTCAATAAACTGTGAAACAGTGGCATCACTATCATTTCCAAATTCTGGAGCATCTTTTATCCACAAAAGCCTGGGCATATGTGGTGCTCCTCTGGATTGACATTCTTTTCTCCAAAAGAAGTGTTGCACTTTTTCTAGCGGAGGGGTAGTTTTATTGCAGTTGAAGTGCAGAATGGCAAAGAAGCGATGGTGAAAGTACCTTAATACATTGACAGGGTCAAGAGAACAGAGTTCTTCTGGTGTTTGTATATCTATTCCATTTTTATTTTTATTTGTAGGGCATAAGAAGTAGTACAAGTCATCCCATGCGTTCTCCGCAAAATTTAAAGGAACAATGGGGTGGGCCTTAGTTCCTTAGCATACAATATACATCAGCATGACATTAGAACCAGCATTATTTTGTACCACGCATGTTTGCCAAGAGAATTGTGATACTTGCCTGCAAAATGTCATCTTTGTCTCTTATTTTTTTAAGCAGTTGGGTAGCGGATATGTCTAAAAAGTAAGAGCCTGTTTTAATGTGTGTGCAACTCCATAACATGGGGCCTCATTACGAAGCTGGTGGTAGAAGAGCCTGTAGTATAGGCACGGCTGCCGCTGGTATTCATTTTTTTCCAGCGACCAGAAAAGGGCAATTACCGGGTCATTACGACCTTGCCGGACCCGGCAATTGCACTTTTCTGGGCACCGGAAAAAATTCTTCCCCCTTCCCATTTGAGCCGAATAGGTCTCAATGGGAATGGGTATGGTTGTAGCACCAGTACCCTTAATAATGGTACCAGTGCTAGAGTGCTGTACTGCTTGCGGGTGCCGGTAAAGCCACCAGGTCAGACCTGGTTGCTGCAAAGGCAACCGCAAGCAGAATTCGTAGTATGTAGGTACAGAAGCAATGGTGCCGATAGCGCTACCAGCACTGTTGTTGCCTTACCGCCATATTTGTAATGAAGCCCATAGAGTTGCTAGTTCACTTTCGAATGTTGGGGAGAAGCTGGGGGGCCAGCAGCTATGGGAGACCCCAACACCTCCCATATGGCCCACAGAAATGCAACAGAGACCCTGGTAGGCAGCCACATTTTCCAAACTGCGTTTAATCCTGGGCAGCAAAAAAGAAAAAACAAACACGCAGAGCTTCATGCACATCGAAAATCCAGGCGCCATCTCCCCCGGGGCTGGCTTGCAAGCCAGCTTTGTAACACACTGCAGGCTGACCTCACAGAATTGGATCAGCTCCCAGAAACCTATCTCCTCCTGCTATTGGCTGCTGAGTAATAGGTTCCCTATGTAGCCCTTATAGAGAGCCTGATCATTGGACATTAGAGTTTTGCGTCAGTGGGTTGGTTTAGCTGTGCCACCCACCATTACCTAACTCTGAAATTGTTGCAGTATGAATCTCTTCCCATCACTTTTTAGCTGAAATAGGTTTTTTCGCCCCTGGGCTCTGTGTTCATTGGCTAGGGCTGAGCCATTCTTGTTACAATTATGTTTCAAATGGTGTACGAGTCTTTGCGAAAATGTCTTTTGTTCCCAGAAAGAAAAGAAAAAAACACACTGGGCTTTGGTGCTTTGCCGTGGCTTAGTCGCATTCGTGGAGAATTAAAAAATGTTTGTCTGCAGAAAGCAATCTTATCTGACTGCACGACCTTGGCTACTTGTGGGTTTGCGAGGAGTATTGGTGAAGGCATCTGCAGCTAGTGTTCAGTGAGAGAAATGAACTTGGCTGTCATTTTCCTGAAACATGGCTTTACACTGTGCAATTAGACCATGTTAATTCATATAGGCATTTGAAATCCTTTAAACAGCCTTGTGTTTGTAGATTCTGATATTGCTGCATTGATTCTAATGTAGCATGGAAGTTGCACTGTTGGTGAAGTGGGTGTCTTTCAGCATGTTTGTCCCCCAGGGGTGCACTGGGCCCTGGTTCAAATGATAAGTGCGCTCCTTGTTCTTCCTGCTGTTCTTCTGTACATGCGCCTGAGGTGAGGGGGCAGGGGTTTGATCTCGATTTTCCCTCTTCAAGAAGAGGAGGTGGAAAATGTATTTGATATTTTTTCTGAATCTGGGGTCTTCAGAATACATTCTTAAAGAGCGATATTCTGATGCACTAATTTGTGTGGATCTTTCATCATATCCTCCTCCTTTTCCTGTAGGAAAGAGTAGAGGAAAATAACTTGCTTCTACACTTTTACCGACAAGCTCATTGGGTATCCTTTGGATTGGTGCATTTGATATGAATCTAATCCATTATCAATGGTGTCTTTGGAGGGTAGTGGGTGTATTGTATACTGGTGTAAAAGGTTGGCTGCAGTAACAGGATCTACACGTTCGAATTGGCCAGTTGCTGGTGAGTCTTGAATTATTTGGATGGTTTCTCTTATTTTTTCCTTTATGTTTATATCTTTTGTAGTATTGTTTTCTTTTAGATATTGTAGGGCTTGCCTAACTTTGTTTAAGTTGACTAGTTGTTGCCGCATTTTAATATCTTTTGTTGGCACACCAGTAAATAGTATAATCGTAGATTGATCTATTGGTTGCTGTACTCCTAGAGTTTGTACATTTTCTTTCAGATATAATGGCAAAAACACTACTTTGCCACGGATGCCCATTAGTAACTCGGATGGAGGTAATTTGCCTGATTTTGGTTGAAGGCGTATTATAGGTTGAAATGGGTGCACTGTTTGGATTATAATGCTCTCATACAACTTACATTTTTGGAGAGCTTTCTGAAGTGAGAATATGTATATTATTAGTGATAGCATTTGTTTTTTGCCAGGCTTTGTGTTTCAGTACGTTCAAACTGTTGAGGGGTCAGTTATTTTGTATTTACTTTCCGCTGTTAGATATGAAGATAATTGGAACCATTGGGATTCTTCATTGTCTTCTATTTTGTAGGCTATATCTGCTATTTATGTGCTCTTTTCATAAAACAACTATGACAACAGACACATATTTGGTCTGGTATTTCAGCTAATGTGTTTTGAAACTTAGCTATTTCTTTTTTGCATGTCTTTATTATGACGTTGGTGTTTATGAGGTTTTCGGTAATGTTTTCTGAAGGTACACAATGTTCTAAGTCAGCTTCAGTACCAAAGTATTTACATTGGATGTGTTCTATTTCTTGAAACAGTTCTTTGGCTGTTCCATGTAGGAGAATGTTATCTAAATTTTGCAGATCTAGAGCAGGACATTTTGCATAATATATTCGATGCACAAGATTCTGTATAGTAGAATGATGTGTTGCTAACATTTTGATGTGGTGGAAAGTGCTTTTGTAAGCAGTTCCTAAAATGCAGGCTAATGAATGTCCTCGCAGACCAGTGTGGCTGCCCACTGGACAGGAGTCCATGGTTTGTAAAGTACTCATTCTGTTTTTGTCTTTTAGTTTCACATAGTGATTGAGGAATTGTCGTAAAGATTTTAAGGATTGTTGGTGTACATTACACAATGAGCTGCATGTCCATTTGTACACTGGGCGGTTTGTTTGGGTGAAAGGCGCATTTGGTTCAAAGTTTGTTGGGGAATTTGTTTCTATAAGGGTTTCTTTTGCCCTAATGCTGTCTTCCACTTTTTCATACCCTCAAAGATTATTGTCTATGACAATCGTTTTTTGTTTTTCTTGTTTAAAAGCTTCTTGATATATGATAATATGTTTCTGTGCTGCATGTGTGAAACCATTCACCAGTCATAAGTATGAAAAGGTCTGTAAATTGACAATGCACATGTTTAGAATTACTTTTTGTAATGTATTGATTAATTTAAAAGCGCTGTCAATTAAACCTTGAATGATTAGTCTCCTTTAAGGGTAAATCTGACTTTTCAGCTGTTTTTATAAGATTGTGAAGAACCGTGGAATAGTTTCTTTACCATACCTTTTTGTATTGCTTTACCGTGACTATGTTAACACTGGTAGATACAGTGTCAGGTTTGTTAGTAGGTCTGCTTTTCTTTGTTTATATTTTTTTACTTTTAGTTTTTGCAAGAGGGGCCTTACCTTTTTTAGTCGTGGCTGGTTTAGTTTTGTGGAGTGAGGCTACAAGCTCTTTTGTTTTACTGTTTTATATACATTGTTTTAGAGGTGGATGACTATATGGTGTAGTTCTATTCTTATCTGCTCTATTTCTTCTTTCTTTTGTACAGAGTTGCTTTTTAGTAGGCATTTTGTTATGTATGTTGGTAAAGAGAAAGTTTGGGTTGGAAAGTTGCGCAATGTAATTCCATATATAGTGCATGGGTTTGTGGGGGTGATTGTAGAGATGAATAGAATGCTGTTTGATTGTGAGGTGGTATATAAGATGTGGTTGGGAATTTTGTGAGAGTAAGAGTCTGCAAAGGTGTGATGGTGTTGGGTTGGTGAGTAAGGGAGCGGTGGTGTGATGGAATCTGAAGGAATTCCAATGGTGGAATATAATGGCTTAGAGTGAAAGAAATGTTGGTTTGAAAAGAATAGTCTGTGGTAATATATAGTGGAACTGTGTTGCTGTAATTACTTACATATACATGGTACATTAATGTGCTTACTTTGTTAGATGTGAAGTGCATTCTTTTTCAGTTTTTATCTTTGGCAATGTGTTTCTTTCCTGTTATTGTAAGAGAAAGTTAGTCAGGATATGAGGTAATGGCGAAGTACTTTTAGTAAGCAAGGTTGTTATTTATGAAGGAAAGAGGAGTGGTGGGGAAAAACAACTAATAACATTGGTGAACGGTTAAAAAAAAACTTGCTTGCGGAGTGAGCAGCTGAGTGAGCAGACTTTGGCAGTGGCAGTCCAGAGTCTTTCTACTGCTTTCATTCTACTCATTTTGGACACACCTATAATTACTGGCCTTCGCCACGGAGCGGCCGCGGAGTGAGCAGCTGAGTGAGCAGACTTTGACAGTGGCAGCCCAGAGTCTTTCTACTGCTTTCATTCTACTCATTTTGGACACACCTATAATTACTGGCCTTCGCCACGGAGCAGCTGCGGAGTGAGCAGCTGAGTGAGCAAACTTTGGCAGTGGCAGCCCAGAGTCTTTCTACTGCTTTCATTCTACTCATTTTGGACACACAATTACTGGCCTTCGCCACGGAGCAGCTGCGGAGTGAGCAGCTGAGTGAGCAGACTTTGGCAGTGGCAGCCCAGATTCTTTCTACTGCTTCCATTCTACTCATTTTGGACACACCTATAATTACTGGCCTTCACCACGGAGTGGCCACGGAATGGCCGCGGAGTGAGCAGCTGAGTGAGCAGACTTTGGCAGACCGTGGCAGGCTGTGGAGGCAGTGCCTGTGTCTCGGTCCTTTTCTGCCAGAGATCGCCAGCTGCGACAAAATCTGATAACTGAAGTCTGTTCGGCCTTTATGAAGGTCTCTCATGACCATAAGCCGGAGTCGGAGACAGAGCTGGAGACCGTGGCTACCGCCAGTGCAGGTATGGCTCCTACCCTTACCCCCTCAAACCCCTGCTCTTTAACCCTGGATCTGTCTTCCCTACCTGCTACTCCTTCCCACTCTTCCCCGACCTTTCTTTCCCCTCCTATTCTCTCCCCTGCCTTACTTGCTGGAAGCCCCGCTTCGCAGACGCGGAATTAGACGGAGCCCCATCAACGTGTTCTCCGCCCACCAAAGGAGACCATCATTTTTAGAGCTAATCTGAAAAAGCAGTGGGAGAAGCTTGCCGCTGCTAAGCGGCCCCCGAGATTTACAACCTCTGCTGAGGTCTCTGCTGGCTAACCGCGCTCCCCGGGTCAGACCGTGAGTCTGCCAGGGAGCGGAGCTGATTTTCCAGCACCTTCTTGCGAGGAAAGGACCTTGCAAACCATTGTACAGAACTCCATGGCGGCAGTTTCGGCTAGGGGTGTCTCTATATTAGCAGATACTAAAATGCCAAACCCACCTCGAGGGGCAGAAACAAAGAACGAGGATTCCTCCAAAGTGGGAAAAACCACTAAGGGGGGGCTTGAGCAGCATCTCGCATGACAACACTCCCCCCCCGAGCCAGTTACCACCAAAAATCAACAGGCAGAATCACAACAAATGAAGCATGACGAAGATCCTATCACAAGCTTTCGCTAACGTCAAAACAGTCTGCACAATTGACATCCATATACCACCAACACGGGAGGACCTAAGGAGCCCAAACAATGATGCTCCCCCTCTTCTTGCTTCTCCCGTGCAAAATGACTGTGAGAAAAATGACCTGAACTTGGATCACCCTATGAAACAGCCCCTAAAGCCAAGGACGCTTTCTCTGGAGAATACTCCATCAGAGAACTGCCTGGGGTTAAAGGAATTGGAGGAAAGAGCAAGCCCCAAACAACAGGACTTGCCCAAAGCCAAACCGTCAATCTCCATCAATGAACAAGATGAAGAGTGGCATGAGGCCCATAATGAGCAACAGAAAGAACTGAAACAAGGAGGTATGTCTACGGGAAACCGCATTGTGGGATCGAGTCAGCACCTCAAAACCCATCGTTTCAACATAAGCAAAATAACTAGAAGATTGACAGCAAGACCTAAGGCACCAAAACAAATCGGTCCCAGAAAAGGACCGATTAAGCTTCTAACTGCGCAGTCTCTAAATGAGTTCTTCAAGAAGAGAAACGACCAGCTGGGGAACCCATTGAAAGAAATATCAGATCGGGCAATCTTAGACAGTATCAGTCAACAAGAATCACTGATCGAGTCATCTCAAACAGTGAACAACACTCTGAGTAACAACTTGCCAATATCAGGAAAAAAACTTCCCTTGAAGAAGACTGGCTCCACCCCGGTCCTTAGATGACACTGTGGTAAGAAAGCAATAGACGATAATCGGGCCGAGTCCTCTTGGGGAGACAGTATGGCACCCTTAAATAGCCATATGGGAAACTCAGTACTTGAAGACGATGATGGGATTTTAATGAAGATAAACCAACCATCTTGCTCAAGCCCCCTCGTGAAGTCTCCAAAGTGACACAGGGTGGGCATTGACCCTATGAAAAAGAGCTCCATTCAAGCAAGGATGCCTGGGATACGAGACAAACCAAAGATTTCAGTAGGAACATAGGACGAGGTAGACCTAAAAACAAATAGTCAGACGCCTAGAAACTCAGCTCGTGCTATCGAGAGAGGAGGTAGTAGTCCTCCAGAAACAATGCATGCCCCTGCTCCAATGAGAACACTGAGCAAGCTTCAACACCCTCCTTCCCAAGGCTAACCTAAAATTGACTTGATGAACATCATGTCTACGGTCCTGATCACGCTCGTGCAAGCTTTATGAGAGTATTAATTACACCTTGCGTGACCAGACGTCGCTTATAGCCCTGATGCAAACAAAGTTGAATTATCTGGAAGGCTTTAAGGTAGGGACGGAGGGAAGTCTGTCATCAAGGATAGAGCAATCACTTAGGCAGGACCATACGAGATCCTCAAGTTGATTGAACACCACTAAGGAGGCCTTAGGAGAATCCTTTCAGAGGGTGTCGAAGTCTACACAAACGAAACTTGATGCAACTAACGCAGAAAGGAAAGTACCATTTAAGAAGTCAGATCAAAGTACCCGGAGAAACACGTCAATGGATTTGGGGCAATGAAATGACCCGGTGGCAAAAATAATTGCCATAATCGATGAAGAAGAGGAGAAAAACAGGCCAGTTCAAAAAATTATGAAATCATTGAAGTTCAAGTAAAAGCCTTGAATCCCTTTTCGATTACAAAGGCTTCAGAATGTAACAGCCATAAAACCATCACACCTGGGCGAAACAAAAACGCATTCTTCTACGACATATTCAGCCATCAGAAGCCACTAGTGCCCATGCTCTCCAAATTGAAACTGAACATAGCTGCTCCGACGAGGAGCTTAAAAGCCCCTAAGATCCGTTCTAAACCCCCTGGCCAATCAACAGATGCAATAACTGAGTGTCCACTGGACGAAACTCAACATCTGCAAAAACATAAACATTCAACAAAGATGCCAGCCAAAGATCTACAGAAACAGCTAGTGCTGAGCCTGGATGACCAAATTAATTGGAGTACACACACGGCTGAGGATTCGGATCCGGAAACAAGTATGATAAGAGTCCCGAAAAGGAAAGCTGATACTATGACTGAGAAAAGCTCAAACTTGGAACTACCGAGGAAAGTCCATATATATGATTCATCACCTCTGACGATAAATACTCCACAAAATAAAGCAAAGAAGAACTCAAGGGGTGTTGTAAAATCGGGGGACCGTATAATGAACAAAGACGATTCTGGTAAAGTGACAAGGTCCAGGGAAAAGATTAGGAAAAGTTACATTTCGTCCCCTGAAAGAAATCGCCACTCGAGATATGAGTTGGAAGATGGATCAAAAAGAATTAAATCCTCGGACGTACGTGGTTTCAAAAATGGGAACAGGAGATCGCCACTGAAGCTCTAAAGAAGCACTACACGCAGAAACTCTGGAAGACGAGAACATGAAAGAGAGCAGAAAAATCCCAAGAAGCGAATTGAAAGTGCCTGTATCCTAAAGATGAAACGAATCCACCATCAAAAGATGGCCTGATCCTGAACAGAAGCACTATTCTTAAAGTACTCACACAAATTCTGAGCTTAAGACATACACAGAACAGGGATTTGTGGATGGTAGAACCGTGTCAATCAGGGAGAGGGGACTCCTCATATCTACATTTGAACTCTAAAATCATCAACTACCAACTGATGAAAGAGAGATAAAATCTTCCAATCTTGGGATACAACCTAATCGAGGTCACTACCTCAACAAACAATCCTGCTGAAATTAAGAAACGAGGAGACACCGATATAGATTAGTCAACAAAAAAATAACTCGGAGAACCCCAGACCGTACGCACACACACTGTATTAGCAAGATGGAACACCTCTGCTCCTCTCGAAAAGAACAGGGAGTAGAGAGGCGAAGAGAAGGTAAAAAATACCAGCAAGATCGAAAGAGTGATTACCGGTATGTAGATAAGGATGACAGTGCCGATAAACCTAAGGCCCGGGCACTTAGAGAGTCTCATCCAATCATAAAAGGCACATCATGATTGACACTCAAAGGAGCTGAGGACAAAACATTTGAATGGTGGTCATTGGCAACGGTGTCTACCGAACCCAAATGAAAAAAACTAGCCATCATTTGCTAAGGGAGGAAGGCAACTGGCCCAAAAGGAGTTGGGGTGTAAGGGTGAAAGAACAGCCATAAGAAAGAGTATCAAATTTGGCTGTTGGAACACATGAGGATTTCAGCATCTCACAAAAACAACTGATGTAAACCTTGGCCAATTTGATATACTGTGTCTACAAGAGACATGGCTGGCTGCCAAGCCCCAACTAGATGGTTTTGAATTAATATTTAACGCAGCAAAGAAGGGAGCACTTGGTCGTCGAACAGCTGCTCTGATAACTACAGTAAAATCAGGATCCGGCATCAACGTTTTTTAACTTCTCTCTTCGCCACACTGGATTCAGGCCATGCTATTAAACTGGAAATACACAACTAGTTGCCAGCAGACCCAGAAAGTGGGAAAAAAATTCTGCTAATTAACTTTTACTGGAACCTGGAGACAACATCGAACGAGGAATTTATTACCGAGATGGAGAAAGTCTGGGAAGAGGTGGATTCTAAAAACTTGGAGCACGTTACCATAATCAACGGTGACTTTAACGCTGTCTGTGAAGGCATAGGACAACAGGCTAATCATCAAGATCATAACCTCCCAGTGAGAAAGCAAGGTAAACTGCTGGAAGAGCACATGATAGATCGGGATATGCACAACCTCCATTGGCTGTGGTCCAAAACAAATCTAAAGATTCCATCATGGCAGAGAGGAACTCAATAAGGGACTATTAATCGTGTTTATGTCTACAAGGACCTCCTCCCGGAGATTATCAATTTCAGGATTGTGAACACGATGTTTAGTGACCATAATCTACTCATCACAGAATGCCCTGCATATAAGGCTCAACTCTTCTCTAACATGCCGCCTATTGCAGTGGCCTCTGGAGGAAATTGTGTTAAAATCTCAGAAAAGTGTCTCCTTCATATAGACACGCAGTACAAGTGTATGCTTGTCGATGAGAAAAAAACAGCTGAAATGAGTATGGCGGAGTGTTACTATGCGCCGCTCTTGATGAAGTTCAGTATGAACGCTAAGAGAACACTCAAAGCAACGGCGAGCCACCATCATCAATACAATCCTGTTCTAGTCAAAAAAGAAAACTTTACAGGAGACTCAAGAAAATATATCAGAAAGCTCCATCACCAGAAAATAAGCTGAGGTGGGTAATAGCCCTTCATAACTACAAGAGTTGGCTAACGCACTACCGGCACAAATTATATCACCTAGATGCCGAGCAAATGCTCTGTGCCATTTGTGGTAATAAACCAAAGAAATTTTGGAATATGATCAAGGGGTCATCAAACAAGATTAACGACAATATCCAAAATAACGTGGGGAAGATCATTGGGTAATGCATTTTTCCTCCCTTTACGGTCCAATTTCGGGTCATACGACACAGAAAAAGAACTCTAATGGTCTGAAAATAAGGGAAGAAGCTAAGTGGGACATCCCCACCAACAAAGCAAAGATCCTAAACAAAATCTCTAAATTAAACAACTCAAGGGAACCCGGTCCTGATCTACAACTCGGAATTGAAAAACGTCTGGACCTATGGGCCAATATAATGAGCAAGAATTTTACAAACTATAACATCTCCCACGATATTCCACCATCATGGAGAAAAGGTAACATCATCCCCATCTTCAAGAGAGGAGCAACGGATGATACAAAACAATATAGACCGATTGCTCTCCTGGATGTGATGGGGAAGGTCTTTGCCTCATTGGCCCTTGATGCCTTTCAAACCTGGCTTCGTGAAACAGATTTTGCAGACCCCTTTCAAAGCGGTTTTGTAAAAAACTCAGGAACCTCCACAAATATCGTTCTGTTGAGTACCATGAAAGCCAAATTCTTGCAGGGAGGTGCTCCAGTTTATATGGCTTTTATTGACCTGGTCCAGGCATTTGACCCGGTCAACAGACAAGGCCTGTGGACAAAACTAGAAGCAAAAAACTGTCTGCCCACAATTCTGGGACCTATTCAAGCTCTCCACCAAGATACATCGATACGGGTGCGTCTCAGAAATCCAGACAGCCAGAGGAGTAAAGCAGGGGTGTCCTCTGGCACCTACGCTTTACAATTCTTACGTAGCAGACTACGGTGACTCATTTTGTGAAGTCAGGCATTTCCCACCATCGTTAGGAGGATCTAAGATATTGAGACTCCTAAATGCTGACAACATAATATTGATGGGCCTTACCCCGATTGACCTGCAACGGCAACTAGACAACTTGGTGACTTATTTGAAAAAGAACAACCTACAATTGAACAAGGAGAAAACTGAAAATTCTGATAATGAGCAGAACCCCAAAAAGGAATACGAATTTCTCTTGGTATTGTGAATTCCGCTTAGAAAAAGTGAATAGCTTCAAATTCTTGGGAATAATTTTTAGCAATGACAGAGAGGAAGCGGCCATGCAAGATCTCCTGTGGATCAAATTAAAAAACCTAACAGCACAAGCGAAGGCCTTACACAGGAAACATGGCAGATTCTCCTTTATCCCCATCTTGAGATTCTTTAAAATGAAGGTAGCCATTGCATTGACGTACGACATGGATGCCTTACTGCTAGCCCCAAACTCGATCTGGGTGAAATTTGAAAGCTATTTTTGGAAAGGCGTTCTGGGGCTCTCGAAATCGACACCTACTGCTCTCATTATGAGAGAACTTTGCCTGTCATCTCTGCTGGCAATCAAAATGAGAGCAACCCTAATGATTTACCGAAAAGTAATAAACACTCCTGATTCCAAAGGCCTGGACCTAATCAGAAGGGAAACTGAAGGTGGGTCAAATCTGATGCTAAACAATCGGGAACAGCTCAACCTGAATATTTTGAAAGAACTAGACCTAACTTTAGAAACACTGGTACAGAACCCAAATAAAGTCTCAAAAAAACTCTTCAAGGCTGACTGGATCAACACTTTGGAAGTGGCCAACAGCTACTCTCTGACGGCTAATTTCCTAACGATGAATGAAGCTCAATGAGGTAATAGGATACCTAAAACAATTCCCAGACAAAAGGCTAAGTAGAATGTTTCAAAGATTTAGTCTTAACCAGCTGAAAACTAACAAAATCTTAGCCATTTCAAAAGCAAGTGAGTTCGAATAAATGCCACTTTTGCAAGGAAGACCCGCAAGTGGAAACCACAAGCCATGTACTTCTAGACTGTGAAGGTCTTGTAAAAGAAAGTTGCAGATTCCTTGCGGATCCACTGAAAAATTATGGAACTCTCAATTCAGAAGACCTGTGGGCACTGTTGACAAGTGGAAATAACAGACGAGGTGTGATTGGAGTGACATTATTTTTGAAGTCTCTGGATCTGTAACAACTTGGAAACTACGAAAAGGGTAATCTGAGCGAGCTCACTTCGTCACACCTCTATCTCATTTGGAACAATGTCAAAGGGAATCAGAACGTTCTCTTTCTTTCTTCTGTGTGGAGGATTCTAAAAATGTATTTTTGTAAAAATTGCAAGGCAATTCAATCAAAAATAAAATAAAAAAACTTGCTTTTGGAAGCTTTTTCATGAAAGTTAACAAATGCATATGTCCATTTATAGTAGCTCTGCAACATTTTGTAAAAGAAAAGAAATGTTGATGGAAAAGATTTGTAGTACACTTTTAAATGGCAGTTGATGTGTGGAAGCTTAATGTTAGGAGTATATACATACTTGCCGAAATGATCCATTCTAATTTGTAGGTGTTTTTGTAGTTCTAGATTTTATTTTGGCGTTCTGAGACTTGTAGTTCCACTTTTCCCATTATAAAAGTTTTTGCACAAGTCCCTGATTTTAGAGAAAAAATTAGGACTGCATGAGCAACTGAAGATTGGAATGGGTTAGGTTAGCAAGTATACATGTACCGTCAATATATTAAACTGGCGCACACTCAGTGACAATTAAAAATGGTCTACAAATCTATTTTATCTGCTAGTACCTCCTTTTATGAAAAAGTGGCACAGTGCTGCTATACATGCAGATGTGAATTTTTTTACTTTCTTCAAAAAGCTTTAAAAACATTGTGTTTTATACTTGGCATTCTGGGGCTTGTAGTTTGAGTTTTATAATGGTTGAAGTGCAATTGGAAGTGACAGAATGCAAAGGAAAAGAATACTTGATAAGTACCTATATATTGGATTGTGTGATGATGGGATTGGAGTGGGTGATGCATGTGCTGCCTACATATTATACTGGCAGACACTAAATGCCACTTAAAAATGGTGTACAGATCTATTTGATCTGTTTTCCTTTCTTTTATGAAAAAGTGACACAGTGCTGCTGTGCATGCACTTATGCATTTTATTACTTTCATCACAAAGCTTGTAAAAAGAAACATTTTGAAACATTTTGAGCAGGTGATGAATGCTACAATGCATGGCAGTTGCTACAGCGGTTAAAAAAGAGAATATGCTTATTGAGAAGCTTATTACAGGGTATGTAGCAGGAACCGTATGCATATATATATATACATATAATTATATATATATTTCATGGCCTGCGATAGGCTAATCGGCTTGCGTCATGTCTGCAGACATGTGACGTGTTCACTGATTGGCTGGGGTGAAGCGTGAGGTGCATCAGATTTTTGGAAACACCCACCATTTTGGATTCACGGACATCGGCCGGTGTCCGCGGACATTGTGGTAAAAAAATAGATTCAAAAACACAACATTGCACCTGTCAAATGTATCAAATGATCTCTGGGGAGGTGAGGGGTGATGAGGATGGGATGGAATATGGCTGCAAGAAGCAAAAATAGGTTGGTTTTTGCCGTGAAAGTTCGCAAACTGAGAAGTTTGGGGCACTTCAGACGTTTGGGGCCAGTTTTTGGATGGCTTATAACTTTGGCACTACTAAATGAAAATGCATGACATTTTGCAATTATATTCCTGACCTGATCTCGAATGAGTCTGCAAAGTTTGGTGGGATCCTGTCAAGAGGGGGCAAAACTAGAGGGGGGTCCCAAAATGATGTAAAGGCTTATAAATGAGGTGCCATTTGATGAGTCTACACTTCATTTGGCAAACTGAAAATAGATCTAGATATAAATGTGTTTGCAAAGTATGGTAAGATGTTGTCAAGAGGGAGCAGAATTAGACGGGGGGTCCCAAAATATTGTAAAGGCTTATAAATGTGGTGCCATTTGACAAATCTATACAAAGGTTTGAAAAAAGATTATAGATCTAGATATAAATGTTTTTTTAAAGTCTGAATGGATTTTGTCAAGTGGGGGCTAGGTTATATGACGATTGTATGTGCATACATTTGACACTTTTGAAAAAATAAAACATGGGTGGATTTCCAGCAAACTTATGCAAGGAACATTGGCAAGGACCTGAAAGCATGGTTTTGCAAATGTGCCCGTGTTTTATTTTTTGACAAGTGTCATAATGTAGGTACAAAAAATAGTGATATATCTTTGGTGACTGAGATGTAGCCTGTGGCCATGGGCAGTGGCCAGATTGTCCAGGTCATGGAATAAGGTCATGATCCGGACAATCTGGCTACTGACCATGACCATGAGCAACAACATATGGGGTTAAAGTGGCCATGTCAACTTGGCACTGGCTTTGTGGTTAAGTTATTTGAAATTGGGGTAGATTTGAAAGGGAAGAAAAATGTGCTTGTGATAATAAGGTCATAGTGTTCTCTTTTCGCCTTCTACAGGCTTCCATGGAAAGCAAAGAGGGGCCCTGCATGGAACCCTGCCTTTCCTTTCCATGGTGGCCATTTTGGAAACAGGCTTCCATGGAAAGCGAAGAGGGGTCCTGTTTGGAACCCCACCTTCCCTTTCGATGGTGGCCATCTTGGAAAAGGATTTTCCTTCCTACACTGGGACGCTGCAGGTGTCCCGATGTAGGAAGAAAAATCCTGCTTTGGGAACCTAGGGTGCTAATGACCTTCATCCCCCATTAAAGGGGCTGAAATGGGGGATAATGACCCAGAGACCTCATTATCCACCCTTGCTTCGCTTGGGCTGATAACCTGGGCTGTCGGGCCGGTATCCACCGTTCCAGCCTTGGAACGGAGGATGAACGCCACAATATTCCCATTATCATAACACAAAATGCAAATGGAAATGTTGGAAAATCTTATTGAGTCAATGTACTTTACTGAGAAATATAAAGTAGATGGAATCTACATGTTTTTTATTTTAGTTCTATTTTTAAACTGTGAAAGGTGGTTCCAAAAGCAACATTTCTTTTGTTGTTTTTGGATTTATTTATTTTTTTGGCAGGAGAGCTAAGAACGAAATGTAGGGAGGAAATGAGGGAAGAGGCACCAAACACTAATATGGGGGGGTAGGTGGACAGGGGAAAATGTTGAGCGTGTGTTATTTCTAAGGTAGGGGGCAGTGTTTCTCATGATCCTTGATTAAAGCAGTGGTGGTGGCTCTTGGGGAGGAGGGATGGCAACAGCTGATGCCATTTTAAGATAAATAGCAGTTTTGCTAAACGTATGTACTGTGTACTAGATTGTTAATGGGCAGTGAGTAGGAATAGGTCTTGGAGCTGTGCAAGGGAAATTTTGAAGTTGAAAGTTCCTAGATCAGTAGAAAATGCAGTTCCGAACTGTCCATGAAGCATGGATCTTATCGTGAAGTGCGGACTGGTTCTCGGACACGTCATCATGCCGCTCGCCAGCGTATTGTCATGTGGTACTGTCTGGATGGTCCGCAATAAAGTCAGATGTTCGTAGATGTCCACTGATGCAAAACTATTGAAATAGTTGCCAAAAGTGTATAGAAGTGTTAAAAATTATTCTAGAAGGTGTGGAATGGCAGAGTTTTAAGGTGACACTTTGTAAATTGGACACAAATATTGCTATATTGGGTACGTATGATATTAGTAAGTTGCAGGAAAATAGCACACACTGGTAAAAACCCATGAAATTCAATGAAGAAACTGTGTTAAAGGGACGTTATGGTTAAGCCGCACTAATAAAAACCTATGAAATCAATTAAAAAAAACTTTGTTGAAGGGACGTTATGGTTAAGTTGCGCTACTAAGAACCTATGAAAGTCAGTAAAAATAACATTAAAAGGATGTTATGGTTAGAAGTAAAATTGAAAAACCCCTGAAAATGGCCAGTTATGGTAAGCTAAGCAACTATAACTCATGCCACCACCACGCACTGCTAAGACTAACACCCAGGACATCAAAGATGACATCACACATATAATTGATGACCTCACTGATGACATCACATGTGCATTTACTTTTCATACAAGGGTTTGTGAATGTCATGTTGGCAAAAATGTATCAGGGATTAGCGGGAGATGTCTAACAAACTACATACTTCATTACGCAATGTAGTGTTCTAAAGACCATTCCATTGCAGTGTTCTTTCTAGTACAGGAACCTACTCATATATAAATGTAGGTATTGGCTGCAGCATACACCATAGAGGTGCAATATTTGTAATTTTCCAAAGCTATATAATAAAACTGTGAATGTTTCTGTATCAGACTTTTCTGTACTGTGAAACATGTACTAAGTAGTTAATAATGCATCACTTACTACATATTTCTACTAATACACACAAAACATACATAGACTACAATGCATACAAATATGGGGCTTATATATGGAGAGTAAAGTAAGCAAACAAGAGGCAGTATCATTTTCAACTGTGTACAATCTACATGATTGTATTCACGCACAAAAATCATTGCTGTGTTTCAGGCCTGTTTCTTCCCGTATATGTGAACATCATAAGATGCAATAAAATTCTAAGTAGTGTAAGAACATGTGAGAATAGTAACAATTATAAATGTAATACCTTTTGAATGTTTAGTTTCTGACTGTCAGTAAATAAAACCACTTGGCCCAGATATGGCAGTGAACAAAAAAGAAGGGGGTAGACATGTGATGTCATCAGTGATGTCATCAATTATATTTGTGATGTCATCTTTGATGTCCATCTTTGATGTCCTGGGTGTTAGTTTTACCAGTGCACGGTGGTGGCGAGTTATGCTTAGCTTACCATAACTGGCAAATTTCAGGAGTTTTTCGATTTTACTTCTAACCGTAACATCCTTTTAACGTTTTTTTACTGAATTTCATCGGTTTTTAGTAGCGCAACTTAACCATAACGTCCCTTTAACAACATTTTTTATTGAATATATATATATATATATATATATATATATAACAGAAAGAAACTGTGTGTGTTAAAGGGACGTTATGGGATGCTATGGTTAAGTTGCACTAATAGAAACCCATGAAATTCAATGAAAAAACTTTCTTAAAGGGCCGTTATGGTTACAAGTAAAACCGAAAAACCTCAGAAAAACCTCAAAAATTCACCAGTTATGGTAAGCTAAGCAATCTTAACTCGCGCCACCACTGTGCACTGCTAAGACTACCACCCAGGACATCAAAGATGACATCACAAATGTTGCATCACAGGGGGTGCAAAGTTAAGGTGGCTTTAGCTGAATTTCCAGGGTTTTGTTGAATTAAGTTCTCACCTTAACGTCCATGCAACAAAAAAATGTCCTTGAATTTCAAAGGTTTTATTACAACGGATTGGTTACCTTAACCTCCCTGCAACTAAAGTTTTTTCCTTGAAAATTATATATATATGTATACATATTACACGGGCCGCAGTAGCGGCCGTGTAGTTATGGTTTAGTTGCTAAACCCATAGGAAGACCACTTTTTGGGCGACTTATAACTTATAAAGTTGGGTGAGGTTTCGTGGAGGGGGCAAAGTTATAGGGGGGTCCCAACTTTTTTTTCTTTCCATAGACTGAATGGGCAAAAACTTTGCGCATGCCTACAGGTCGAACGGCTGGACAGATTTTAACCAACTTTGCAGCAGGAGTGGGTGCTTGGTTCTGAAAGCGTGCTTTTGTGTGTTTGGTGGAAATCCGACCAGTACTTTTGTTGCAAAGAACTGAAATGTACGTCTCAAAAAATTAGTGATTCTGGCTCCGCTCTGCAGACCCATTTCCCTGTTCGATCCACGGACAAAAGTCTCAATGGCTTGCAGTACGCCGTGATGTCGGCAAACATTGGACGTGGCCGGTGGTTGGTTGGAGGGAAGCGTGCTGTGCGTCAACATTTTTGGGAAGCACTGCCATGGTATATCGGAGGACAGTGCAGCGTCGGAAAGGCCTCGAAAACATACTTTACACCATGTGGTGGTGGGAAGAAGGGATTGAAAGGGTGCAGGAGTGACAAGTGGCTCATCTGATATATCTCATTAGGTGGAAGAAGATGGTGGTGTGCCTGCAGTATCTGTGCATATTGTGCCAATTTGCAGGTTCCTCCACAGGTACCTGCCTGCATTCACCTTGTATGGTGAATGCAGACAGCCTGCGTTATGGCACTATAGCTGGAGCAGCGACCTCTTTCCGTTTTGACTGATGGCAAATAAATGGCAGAAGGGGAGTGCATTGCACATGACATGAACATTTTAACATACAGTGTACTCTGGTGTGTTGCATGTGGTAAGGCCGTAGGCCCTTCGATGCATGGGTGGAGGCCTTGCACCGACAACTATGTGCCGGGGTTGCAAGTAGGTTTCACATTGTTCCTTGTGTGTGTGGTTTGTGGATTATGGTACCGGCCCACATGTTTGCCTGCATGGCTCTGTTATGTTGTGCTGGGTGTGTGCAAGGCCTACACTGTTGGGTGCATGGCGAATAGCCATAGGCCGTAGGCCATGCACCCAAGAGCCTAGGCCTTCACCAAAGCCACCACAACATAATACCAACCTGCAGTTTTAACTCTGCATCTCTCTGAGGGTGGTGACCTTCAAAGAATGGTTGTGGAGGACATTTTAGATGTGGTAAAGAGCAGAATTGAGCTGATATGCGCACATTACCATATGGTGTAGGTTATTGCATGTGTTGCACTTAGTATAACAGCAGAAGTGAGCTGATATGTGCACATTACCATATGGTGTATGTTATTGCGCGTGTTGCACATTATGGAGCCACATGTGACCATTTGCGTTTGCTATGGTTTGCCCTTTAAAACACCCTTCCTATGGTACGTTTGTGCATTGTGGTACGTGGCCACATGTTCAGAATCATGGCTCAATTATGTTGTGGTGGGTGTGGGCAAGGCCTACGCTCTTGGGTGCATGGCCAAAGGCCGTAGACCGTAGGCCATGCACCCAAGAGCCTAGGCCTTGATGATAGCCACCACAACATAATGCAGCCATGCAGGTTTAACTCTGCATCTCTGTGATGGTGGTGACCTTTAAAGAATGGTTGTGTAGGACATTTTAGGTTTGGTAGAACACCCAAAGTGAGGTGCTATGTGTATTTTACAATATGGTGTAGGTCACTGCACGTATTGCACATTAGGGAGACACATGTGAGCATTTGCATTTGCTATCGTGTGCCCCTTATTAGAGCTTTGCTGTAAGAAGTGCTTTAAGATATTGCTCCATGAAAGGAAGTCCTCAGCATCACACATTCCGAATATGGAGAATATACACAGCCACCCACATACTGTTCACCACACCCAACACAACGTCCTGCAGCCATGCATGCAAACATGTGGCCAGGGTGAAAGTTGACAGGCTCAATTGCAGCTGGGGTGTGCATTGCACATGTCATGAGCATTTAAACATAGGGTGTACTATGGTGTGCTGTGTGTGGTGAGGCCCCAGCATCTTGGATGCCCTTGCACCAACAACTATGTGGCCTGGTTGCAAGTGGGTTTGACATTGTTGCGTTCTGTGTGTGGCTTGTGAGCATTGCTTACATTGTTGGTTCCATTGGTGTGGTGATTGTTAGCACATCCTACAGTTTTTAGTGCATGGCTGAAGCTTCTGTCGTGAACACTCCTGCAGTGTGTCCACTGAGAGCTGTGTTTAAATACTGTGTTTAGAGAAGTGGATAGGGTTGAACTGGATATTGTATGTGCTTGGGTAGTGTGCATTGCGCACATTGCTGACTACTGTACTGCACTTTGAAGTATTGGTTCTTTGCACTTACTGGAGTGCTGGGAGGGAAAGAAATATTGCTACCTGTACTTAGTGGTGATGGGTGCCGCTCTGGGTGAATCTGGAGGCTGAAAGTGTGGATACCTTTGGTGAACTGTTAACTGGAGGTGTTTTGAAATCACACGAGACATGTACTCTGCGTGTGTAACGGTACATATGGAGTGCTGTACAGAAATTATAGTGTTCAATGCATCGGTCTTGGAAGTGATTTGTGCATTCATGACTTACATGGAATGGTTTTGAGTGCATGGAATGTTTGAAAGAGCAGTGAAAGGAATGGCCTGAGTGTCTGAATCGGTCATAATGCATGGAACAGGCACAGTACATGGAACGGATAGAGTACATGGAACTATGGGAGTGGGTCTGATCTCAAACACCTAAGGTAAACCACTATATCACATCTCCACGCTTACTCTCTTCCTTACACCAACACTCAATTAGAACACAACGATACTATGACACCATTCGGTATAGCTCTTCCCATTCTGTCAAGACTTGATTGTCGTGAAGATTAGAGGGGCTCTGTCCCCAAGTACAACACAGGGAGAGATAATGTGACTCTCTATGTGATCCTTGAGGCCACAGGTGGGAGATGCTGGAACGCCGGAACCACGTAGCACTGGAAACCCCAAGGCCGTTGTAAGGCAAACAATGATTAGTACACATAATCACAGTTGCAGTATATAGAGCGGATTAGTACTGTCCAGGAAGAAGCTTACCGAAGTGTGGTAGTAAGGTCCCTGCTAACCATACAGGGCCTGAGATATAACTACGTGGGGGCGCGTGAGCAGCACCTTCAGATGATGGTAATGGTGATGGTGACTTGGGAGGGTGGTCAGAGTAGTCACCAGTTGCTGAGCCCACCTGCAGTTGTTGACGTGGAAGACGCGGATGTACATAAGCTTGTGAAAAGTGAAAATCAATCCAGGGAGGAACCAAAAGAAGTCCGGTATGAAAGTCCTGAGGTCAAAAACAGCCAGAGATCCACAAGGAAAAGCGCCAAATCCGAAGGGAAAACCAAAAGAAGTCCGTAGTTCGAGGTCCGAGTTTGAGTACTCCAGGAATCAAGATTGAAGAGCAAACGCCAAACAGAGACATGAAGAACAGCTGTGAAGCGATGTGTGGTTGCGGGAACTCTGCTTTTATACTGTTTGATTCCTAGTCAAATGACCCAAAACAGAATCACGTGATCGGGATCTCCTGGTCACATGATCCGGAAGTGAACGTGACCGCATGACTCTGCCTGACCCAATGCGCCATGGCAGTTGCCAATGCAGAAATGGATACAACCGGGAACGAATGTGACCTCTGCTGTGATGTAAGGTATGGACCCCAAACTGTTCACGCGGCCCCCGTCCTACATGTGTACCAGATGTTGGGATTGGGCATGCTGTGGGGCGTGCTGCAGGGAGTCTAGCGGGCGGGTGGACATGATGCATGACACATACCATCATTTACCTCATACTTCCCATCACCCTAAATAAACACTGCTGGCTACACACCCTCCAGCCTAAGCCTTCTCCTCAGGCCTAACGCAGCCAGAATCGGTCTGGATAAAACCTGCCAGAACGAACACATACTATTGATCTCCTAACCACCACACCTACCGCTAGGAAGCAGCTATCACACGAATGCCACATCAGCTGCACACATATCCGGTGCTCACACGCACCTTTGACTCTCTCTACTCTCTCTACTCTCTCTACTGACTTGAACTTCGGTTCCAGAGGGCGTTCAACCTACCAGCACCTTGAGACTATACCAATGGTACATAAGGCGCTATATAAATGCAAAATAACATAACATAACATAACATGCCTGTGTGACTATTTGATAGTACCTAATGAGGGAGAGTTGCAAAAACAATAGTGGAAAGGGAAGAAGGACTGTCCCTGCTTTACTGCTTGGCAGACCTCGCTGTAGCTGGGAAAGCGCACCCGCCACATTCTGCCTTTCTGAACATGGAAATGGAACTGTAGGGATTATACAATCAGGTGCCGAGGGTGTGCTTAACAGGAAGGGGTGGTACTATTTTTTCCCAATACTCTGTAGTGAGGTTGGCAGTGATGGAGAGACACAGAGTGTTGATTGTGGGTGATATGCCGTGAAAAGTGGCATTGCTGTTAATTTTGATCTGGAAGGAGTGGAGGCTTTCTGCGGCAGTATCTATGAGAGCAGTTTCAGCGATATGGTTGACCTTTGCAGATGTGTGGCCTCTGGCAGTACTGTTGATGTTGTCGTGGTGCATTTTGGAGGTCAACATTTGGGGTACATGTCATCTGGATGTTTGCTCCATCACCTAAAGAAGTTGATGAAAGCAGTGATGCAGATTTTTTCCCACTGCCAATGTGTTTTTCTCAAGCATACCACCAAGAGCAGCATGGGACCATACCGGTGTAATTTGTCCCAAGCCAGAAGTTGGAAGGTATCTTATAAACAGAAGCATGTGTCTGTGTATGTGCACTGCTTGGATGTTCTCCACCGACTATGACATCATTAATGAGAGAAATTTGCACTGGTTCCATGCAAATGGCATTTCTTCAAATGCAATTGGCAATGCTGTGTTGTTTTACACTGTGCAAGAAACGTTGAAGAGAATCCTGCAAAAATGTAAGGAGGAAAAGGAAACAGAAACTGAGATAAAGAGCACAAACAAACAAGGTTCTCTGCAAGCACGTAAAAAATAAAAGAAAAGAAAACTCTTTTCAGAGATACCACTACAGACGAGATCTCCTACCCTGGTTGAAATGTATTACTCCGATCCTGGCGATGTGGACGAATCTGGATGCACAAGTCTTGGATAATTTTACTGAACTTTGTACTAGAGGTGCTTTCGATTCACATGACACTTGCAGTCTGAATGTTTAACGGTACTTATGAAGTGTTGTAGAGAACTGACAGTGTTAGATGCTGATGTCTTGCCTGTGATTGGTGGATGCGTGTGTGACTATTTAACTGTACCCAATGAGGTGATGCTGGACAAAAAATAGTGGAAAGGGAAGGACTGCTCTTGCTTTACTGGGGAGCGGCCCTCGCGGTACTTTGGGGAAGCGCACGTGCCACAGTCTGTGCTTCTCACCATGCTGGCTAATGGAAATAGGACTGTGGGGATTATCCAACCAGGTACTGAGGGTGTGGTTCACAGGAAGGGGCAGTAATACTATTTACTCTGCATAGTGAGGAAGGCTAACAGGGAGAAATGCATTGTGTTGATTTTGGGTGATGTTTTTGTGGTAAATCTGCACAAGTATGCCCAGGAAAGGCACTTTGATGGCGATTTCGGCTTGGAAGGAGTGGACGCATCTGGTGCGCTGTTCATGTCTGCAGTTTTGGTGTTATGCTTCACCTTTACAGAGAAGTGGCCAGTTTCCCTCCTGTGCATTATGGTGGCATGCATTTGGGTTACATGGCTTGTTCACGTTTGTTCCATCAACTGAAGAGATTGATGAATGCAGTGAAGAGGCTTGTTCCCACTGCCCAGGTGGTTTTCTCAGCCATACCACCAAGAAGAATATGGGACTATCCTAATGTATGTTGTTAACAGCCAGAGGCTGGAAGGAGTCTCATCAACAGAAGCATGTGTCCACTCGTGGGATGTTCTTCTGCAACAAAGACAGCATTACTTCTCAAAATGCAATGCTTTTCCATGCAAATGGCATTTCTTTGTCTAGCATCGGTAATGCTCTTTTGTTTGCCCATCTACAGTAGTCATTGAAAAGTTTACTGTAAGAATGTGAGGAGAAGAAAAGAGAAAACCCTATAAAAACCAAAAATAATGTTGTTTTTCTCAAAGCTTGTAAAAAAAGGCTCTTTTCAGAGCCACCACTGAAGACGAAATGCCCTACTCTGGTTGCAATGCATTCCCCCACGCCCGCATACAGCAAGAAAGCCACATCCGGGGCTTTTGAGGATGACGGGCATGGAAATGGGACTGTGGGGGCTAAGGGATTGCGCAATAACATTTTGGGGTGTGGTGTCTACGTAGAGGTATGTTGTACAGAACTGATAGTGTTACATGGCGAGCTCTTTACTGTGATTGGTGGCTTTGTGTGTGTGACTATTTACCAGTACCTAATTAGGGGGTGCTAGAAAGAAGTCAGTGGAAAGGGAAGAAGGAATGTTACTGCTTTACTGGGGCGCAGCCCTCGCGGTAGTTGGGGAAGCGCACGTCACATACTACCATTTTCAGCATGCTGCCCATGGGAATGGGACAGTGGGGAGTATCACTACTGAGGTTGTGGTTCACAGGATGGGGCAATAATATGTTTCTCCATTACTGTGTGCAGTGAGCCGGGCTGACATGGTTGCCATTACTTGTAAAGGTAATGTAGCATAGCAGAAATTGTTCCAAAATCATTTACAGCTCAAAGCTATGTGGGCCGCTACTCTGTTCTAAAAAGCTACAAACAGAATGCAGAGAAGTTCTGAGGTGTGACCTATTGTAGGGCTGCTGGAGAGACCTTGCAACCAGCAAAGAGGCCTACATTGTTGAAACAAATACATACATGTGCAATGGCACATTGTGGAGTGTTTGTAAGCTTGTAATTTCCCAATAACACCCTGTAAATCGCAGAACATTGTACTTTTCCACTGTCCGAGGGTCCGGATTGTGTCCGCGACATAAGGGTGGGTGCAGTCGCATGGTGATGTCGTGAATGTTCTCGATTGGGAGCGCTGTCTGTATGATGCTTTTTGGGCAGAATACTTTGTGCGCATGTGCATATGTGTCCTATGCACATCATTGGGATCTCTGGACTGATTAATAGTGCAACACACGTGCGCCAACCATTTTGGGACATGCTGGGTATGTGTAGGATATAGCAGGTGGGATGTTTACATGTACATCTACCTGTAGGATGTGGGTGGGTGCCTCAAACTACTTAAAGATCATCACAAGTTTCTTCGCATATGCTGGACACGGGCGGTTTTACCAGGAGACTGAGGAAGAAATACACATGCGCGTACTTGTGCAACGGACAAACATCCGCTCCCACAACTAGTTATAGGTGTTATATGAGGTGCGGACATGTGGTTCGTACTGACATCATACGGATGCCTCCATTGTGATTGCGTATAGGCCGGGCATGTGCGGTGTCCATAGGACACCTCCCTTTTGCTTACTTGCAGTCATTCCCACCGGTACTGTGGCCACTGAGTCAGAATGGGATTTTAAAAACAAAGGAAAAGCCACATATACACTCAGGAACTATTTACATATCAATCTTCATTTGCACACATTCATAAATACTATTAGGAGAAGGAAAGGTGTAGCAGAAGTGGATCAATATTTTGGGAAATTGGGGATTTGTACACGATTGTGGGAGCTAGAAGGGATCGAGGTATCATCATTGTGACATCTTTGATCACACAGATTATGAGGGGATGCGGGCTATGAAATGGGGAATGGGTACACGTGCAGGTCGGGCAGTGGTATTTCTTTTTGTCCATAATATGTCCATGTACGTAATATTTTAAAGCTGCAAAATTGTTCACCAATTGTTCCATTTTGGTTTCCAGGCTGTCCAGTTTGCTGTTCACAGAGTTTCCTTCCTTTCCTGTGTCCGTATGTTGTTGTGGAAGAGGTGCTGCTTGTGCTGCATTGCTTTCCTTTCCAATATGTACTCTTAAAGAAAAAGAAATCTGTTTGGTGTGCATGAAGCAGTAGATATTAAATATTTCACATTTCAGACTGTGGTGCGTACCAATGGAGTTACTATTGTAAATGATTTCGTCATGAGGGCAATTCTTTTTCAGCCACTCTAAGGTGCTTGCCATTGCTGCGTACAAAAATAAACTTTATCTTTATCTACCATTGTATACTGCACCACCTGTGTAATTATCAGACACACTTTAGTGTGCTTACTAAATTCTAGTGACGTTCTGGTCTTAGTACTTTCCAGTCCTTACTGAGGCCGTTCGTTCTTTGTTCCTATGTGAGGCAGCAGTGCGGTAAGATTGTTGAAGGCAGACATCACTTCTCTTGTTGGTGCATTCCCCATTATAGTGTACTCCCTATGCCTTTGTTCTGTTTCTTTCCTAAGTACACTGTTTGTAGACCTACTCTATTTTCCCTTGCAATTCACGGATATGATGCTGTTTGTATATGTTCCTTGTGTTTGCTGAATGGTACCACTATGTAAGAGAACCTCTGCCTTTCTGAGCAGGTTGGATGCCACCCGATGTCCGCGACCAGATGCATAATGCGCGACTGCTGTGTGCATTAACATGGTGGCAGCGGGTTCAGTATGTTGTATGGTACAGCTTTGTAAACTAAGGGTTTCCTGGTAAAAACCTAAGAAATTCAGTGAAAAAACATTGTTAAAGGGACGTTATGGTTCAGTTGCACTAGTAAAACCCTATGAAATTCAATAGAAAAACTTTGTTACAGGGACATTATGGTTACAGGTAAAACCAAAAAACCTCAGGAATTTGCCAGTTATGGTAAGCTAAGAACCATAACTCGCGCCACCACCGTGCACTGCTAAGATTAACACCCAGGACATCAAAGATGACATTACAAATGTCATTGATGACACACATAGTGCACTTCCTGAATTTCACATTCTAGAACCAGGAAATCTGGCCTAAAATTCAGCTTCTACATTTGACCAATTATGTGATCCTCATCAAATCACTCTACAGGACTGTGCCTTGGTTTCCTTATCTGGCAAAACTTTTATTTTCTTCAAGTGATTTGTTTAGTTGAGAACTACATAGAGACAAATTCATGCATGGCTTAACCAAATGCAGTGTGACAATATATAGAAAAATATTGACCATTCATATAGTTAATTCCAGTGGCTGAAATGTCAGCCTTAGCTACATACGTGTTGAGCCATGTTTCTCTCCTGGTAATGTGGGTGCAGGGTAGTTGGAGTGGTGGTTTTAGCAGGCAAATGAGCATTTTGTGTAGGGGACATGAAGGGATGTCATTATGTCTTGTATTGGTCCTGAAAATATAACACACTAGCAAACATACCCATTCTCTGAACAGGTTCTGTAGACAGACATGATAACACTCTCATGAATTGTTAAAAATCAATGACCCTGTAGGTCACCATTCCGATTTTCTTATCGCTTGATGTGCTTTGCACCCGAAGTAAACTGCACTGAGAATGGGCGAGTGTGGCTGGCTGACATACCCCAGAACAGATGTTGGGGGAAGGTGAAAGTTGGTGTGCTGCTGCATACGGGGACCTTTGGTGCAAATATCCTGGAAGCCATGCATCCTAGGGCCTTGAAATGTGGTTTTCGAGGTCCCATAGTGACCTTGAGTTTTGTTCCCTGTGTCAGAACTGGTCCTTCTACAACCACGTTGATGTTGCACCGATTTTAGGCACCCATCTCATGTGTGAAGATGCTGAAACCTGGGGAAAGGGTAGGGTGCCCAAATGTCCTGTAGCCTGTAATGTCCAGAGAATCCTAACAGGTAACTATGCAGAATTTGGTGCAGATTGGTTAAATGGTGTGGAATTGTATAAGGAACAACGATTCACAAAGCCACAAACCCACATATTTTTGCTGAATTCCAGGGAATAGGGTAGGGTTTCCAGATTTCATGTAGCTCATAATGTCTGGAGCGTCCTAACAGATAGCTATGCCAAATTTGGTGCAGATAGGTGAAACAGTGTGGAATTGTATAAGTAAAAACGCTTCACCAAGCCACAAACCCACACATTTTGACTTTTATTAATATCGATAGATTAAAAGAAAGATCTGAAGACATAGCAGTCATAGTAATGCATAGCCGTTGTTTCCATTAACAGTCGATAATAAAGTGCCCTTCGCCCCATCGCCACACTCTCCTCTTTAGTGGGGTACGCTGCAATGCTTGTTGGGAAAAACTCAGAACCACACCCATCATATTATTGACTGATCTGCTACCCTGATTCTACCTTTTTCTACTACGCCTACAAATATAGACTACGGAGATGTTTCAATAACCGTAATCTTATTTATGATAAAAGTATATTTAAAAACATTTTGTGAACACAAAAAAACATTCTTGGACCCAATTATTTTATCCTTCATCGTGTTTCCTGGCATTACTACTCCACAAACCGAGTGTAGGCTGGATCTTTGTGTGTACCAGCCTGTGCCATTTTGTCATTGCCCTGAGAAAATATTTGTTACAACCATGAAAGTAATAGAAGCATACGTAAAACATGTCACAATGCTTTTATGAGTACACGTGTTTTCCTATTTACAACGAGCTTCATTGCAGCCTTCAATACTGTAATCAGTCTAATTAATTGACCTAATTTCTCAGCCTTTCTGGAGTTCTTGACAAAATAAGGAAAACAACATTTAATTTACAGTCATTATCATTGGGATGAAGGCTTTGTTTCTAGAGTTTTATTATAAAGTTGTAGATGCATGATATTGCGCCGTAATACGTATGCTGCACATATTTTTATAATTGTGGGTAGCATAAAAGTCATTTTCTGTTAGAGTGCACAAACCCATTACATTAGTAGGAGAATACATTTCTGTAATAGGATTAATGTGCAGCACATAAATATGATCAGTAAAATGCCTTTTGATAAATTATCTCATTTTAATCACTTGGAAAGTAAAGAGGTTTTGGGATAGTGCCTACTTTGATTTGCATAATTGTATTACAGACAGACAAATTGCATTATATTCATCATTAACATTAGATAGCTTGTATAACTATTGCATTTTGAAGGCACTGCTCTTATGGCCTTCCTGCAATTTATCTTTTTCTGCAAGTGCCGTACAGTATGCATTGGATAAAAAAGGCAGTTGCCTAAGTGCAGAAGTATGTTCCCAGTCGGCAGTAGGGCAGCTGGCACCCCACTCTTTCCTTTACCCATGTCTGATCATTATTTTATGACGCATATAGGTACATGTCACCTCAGTATAGAAGGGCAGCATTGCAAAAGAATTTGTGGCAAGCACATTGGAAAGCGTTCTTGTGATGCTAGTCTCAAAAGCATCCGTTTCGGATAGAAATGTTTACCACATGGTAGCAGTCGGCACTCATGTTTATCAACACGCTTTGTGCGCAACACTTGTCAACAACCTCATCCCAGAAGTATGGTCTAGCGGTTCCTTTCACTTTGATGTCGCGAATGTCTGCCTTTCCCTTCTGTAACAGTGTGGGAGATACCACCTGTACATTGTAGGACAGTGCGGCTACATGTCTGAGGCTTTAAACCAAAGGCCTCAATGGCAACATGTCAAATCTGTGCCACATCATAATGGCAATGCTTACTCATTGGCATGCTAACCTGCTGGTGTGTGTGACACATGTACATTTTTACTAATTAAATAATCACGCCTTCCTCCTTGCATACTTGCATTCCAACCCAACATACAATGCATTAGTAATGTAAGGCTTATACTCAACTGAGACAGGCTCAAGGGGCTGCAACCTTCAGTGTATCTCCAGGTATTGAACTTCAGTGCCCAGAGTTGGGGGAGACTAAAGTCGCACTTCATGATCCCCCACAGTGCATTCTCCCGTTTAGCAATGCCCTTGGGCTTTGCTGTGAGCACCAATGAGGTAGTCTCAGGGCATGCAGCACTCCTTGACAGTTTACTGGAGCGCCCTTATGGTACGCCTTTATGGCTCTCACTCTCTGGGAAATCCCTACCCAGAACTATGCCCTGTCCACTACACCAGCATGCCCACGGGTGAAGCTAAAGAAGTGCTGGTATTGCCTGAGCCCATGCACCCACAGCCATGGGACTTCTTCTGTCATTGTTGGAAGCGCTCTACCCATAGCTCCCTGGTCTGGCTTTACCCATAGCTCCCTGGCCTGGCTTGGTGCAGCTGTCCCTTAACCTCGAGGCATTCTTTCTGTACATCACCCCTTGACAGAACACAGGAAAAGTTCACCGCACCGCAGTGGTCTGAACAGGAAATGGTGATTACTTCCCAGCTTTCACTTAGTCTTTGCTGCATGCATGCTACATGCAATTAGTGTAAACTAAGCCATCACCTCGTGTCACATTAGCAGGTGATTGCTCCCCAATTGCTTCCCAATAAGAAGAAATGCTCAGGAGCCTGTAAGTACTGTTTGATGAGGCTCTTTCATTGATGAGCCAAGCCAATCCTATTGTGAGGAGCTGCAGCAATCATCTTAGTGTGCTGAAACATTACCCACTACTTGCCGATACACCATAACGCCCAACTACTGAAACTCATCCTTCTATCAAGGATCCATTTTGTAACGTACTGTAAAACAGCCTCCCCAAACTCCTGTCAGAAAAAAATATTAGGAATTCAGTAAAAAGTGGGCAGGCTCATCTTCCAGTTACACACACACAATCACACTACATCAGATTAGAAGCCATTACGCCACTTCCATGTTACATTCAGGGATATCTGTATTATTATTATTATCCAGAAAGCCATTCATGGATCGGGTCCTGCATACATACAGGACTACTTTAAGAACTATTTCCCAGCTATAATCCCGCATTGCACAACTATTTCCCTCGTCCAAGTCTCCACGTTCACAAAAATAAAAATAAGAGGCTGAGGCCTGGCATACCAAAGCCCCAGATGTGGAATGCCCCTTCCCAAACATTGAAGTAAAGACAACCTGCCTTGGAACTGCACACATCTGAATTCTATCCATCATCCTCACACTACAAGACTTGTCTTTTTATAGCTCCAACATGTCTATTCTCTTGTCTCCATACACTGTGACATGAACCTGCTTTACATGGGCGCTTTAGAAAAGCTGATAAAGAAATTAAAGAATTCTCCTACACATGGTGAATCCTAGGGAAATAGTGGCAATCGTATTACTCAAGATCATCCTTTGAGATTCAGAATGATATTTACACATGACATGGCGTTTAATGGCCCGCAAGCACAAGCTTTGGTAGGCCTGAACGAAGCCCATAATTTTCCAGGGGTGCAGATTATTTTCAGTTTTTTTTTATTCTGATGGAGGATGTGCTCAGCGCGAGCACATCTCCCGTCGGAAAGCAAAAATAAAAGGCTGCTGCCATGACAATAGAAAAAGGAGTGGGTCCTTTTTTCGGATGACGGCAGCCATTGAAAACATGTTAAAAAATGGCCGCTATCATCCAAAAAGGGACCTAGTCCCTTTTCTATTTCAATGGCAGCCAGACAAGAGAAGCATAGTGGACCAGAGCCTTGCACTCTGGTGTTCGATGCTTCTCCTGCAGGTAAGTTGGGGTCAGGGGGAAGGGGAATTGGGGTTTTCAAACATGGGGAGGCAACAGGGAGAGCCTCCCTGATCCTGCCCCATGTTAGAAAAAAGGAAAAAAGCACCACCAGAAGAAGTTCCTAGGGTGGCTGGGACGGGGGGCAGTGATTGTGTAAACTTGCCTACTGTTCCGGCCACCTGATTGGCTGTGCACCCTGCCACTATGTCATATGGACAATTCATGCCATGCATGTAGGTCAGCAAACACTGTAGCATCACATATGACTCTCAAGTCAACTTGTTGCTGTTAGATAACAAACCATTACAATAAATGGCCATTGCCCAATCCAACTGTGATGAACGTTTTGCAGGCCTGTCTGGTGTGGGCTACACTCGACGGATATGTTCTGAGACGTACACAACTGTGGATTGATGGCATCCAAGTAAACAATGTTAGAAGGTTGTGAAAGACACACATCTGAGCACACATCAAGTTTGGAAAGGGTGAAGGGCAGCGCTGTATGAGGTGGGTGCAAGCAGGCATGAGCAGACTGCCAATCCTGTACATATATATGTGCCCTGTAGTTAGGGTGTGGACACCATAAACCTTCCTATACAACACACTTTAACATCCTGTCACTTTCACATGTACACTATGTTCTACTATTGTTTTTGACTAAGGTATGTATTGGTTTCTCATCAGGCAATGAACCGTGATGATGATGATGAGGGAGGGACAGAAAGAGAGAGAAAGAGAGAGAGAGAAAGAAAGAGGGAGAGAGAGAGAGAAAGAGGAAAAAGAGAGCAAGAGAGAAAGAGAACAAGAGCTCCTGAAAAAAGAAGAATATGGAGCTAGCAGCTGGGCTTCATCAATGGAGTATGACACTTTACACGTATTGTGCATGAACAGGTCCGGTGAGGTAGATAGGGTGCAGGTACTGCTGCCCCTCCTTTTAAGATAGCTGATGTGCCGAGGTGCTGTGTGAAGGTGCAATGCGGACGTCGGAGAGGTGTAACCAATATCGCAAGCCCTTTACCTTAACAGCGAGGGGAGTTCAAAACACCACCTCATAGCGTCTGTGGATCCAAGGGTTGTTCCACCTATGCACGAAATTGCAAATGTACACAATATCACCAGGCAGCAGCAGTTGTATAGCCTTTCACTCAGGATCTCAGCATCTGTCGCCGTTGTGGTTGCTATGTCTAGTCTATCTGTGATCTCAGTTCTGGAAGGGGCAATCTGTCAGGAGACGCATTTAATTGCCCACATTAGTGTGGTCAAATCAAAATAATCTTTGAACTAAGCACCTAACACTGCTGCTGCCCTATGTGTGTCTGAAGCTCTTCTTACCAGGGTTTGGGGTTTGCATACGCCGGCCAGTGACCACCTTGTGAGGTGACAAATGGTGGTCTTTGCTCGGCTTTGTATGTAGACTGGAGAGGGCCAGTGGCAAACAGTGCGATCAGTTCTTTTTCAACGTGGTACACAGTTTGGTCAATTTGTTTTGAGGAGCCTGTTGATTCTGTCCACAACACTGTTGGCCTCTGGGTGGTAAATTGAACACATCCAGTGCTTAATGCCAAGTAGTGCTGTGATGTGCTGAAACAGTGCTTTGAAAAAATGTATGTCATTGTCTGACCTTAAAACCTCGCACACATCCCATTGAGGAAAAACCACACATACCAAGAATCTAGCAGCACATTTGGCATCCGGATGTGCACAAGGCCCTGCTTCCACCCACCTTGAAAAAGGGCAAACCACTACTATGAGGTATCTGGAGCCATTACAACGTTCACCTATATCAACATAATTTATGTGTAATTCACATAATGGCCCAGTAGGAAGGAGCAATGTGCCCCGTAATGTCTGTAATGTCATTCCTGTACTGAAACTTTGACACCTGTTGCAGTGTATAACCATTTCTCTGATGCTTTCCTAGATGTTTGGTATAAACCAGTCCTCCTGTATATCTACTGTGATGTGCTGCTTGGAACTGTGGGACGGATAGTGCAACTGTTCAAATGCTACTGCTAGCAGCTCTTGGCTATGAGTTTTGCCACCTCTGCAGAATAATGCATGGGCAATCTTTTCATAACCATCATTTCGTACTCCCCTTCCACAAGTAGTACCACCTCCACCCCTCTATGTCTTTGTCCATCCTCCTGGTCAATTGTGGATGACCTATCAACGAAGAGTACCTTATTCTCTGCCAATATGCAATCTTTCGCTTTGGAGATATCATACTCCTTCCCCTCATATGTGGCGCAGTCATGCACTGTCAGATTTTTGGCAGTGCGCGTAACTGTTGGAAAGGTGCCCGGAATCACTGTTTTACATCTAACCACCTGAATGTGGGGTGTTAAGATAATGATCTCATACGCTGAAGATCTCTCTGTAGTCAGGGTGCATTTTGACCTTTCTAGAATGGCAAATAGAGAATGTTCCACGTACAATGTAACTGAGCACTGCATTACAATAATATAACTTTTTTTATTTCAAATGCATCAGCTGCTGAAGCTTGTTCGCATGCAATCTTCCCATGCATCACTGAATCCAGTGTGCCACTGTAATAGGCTAATGGCTTATGGCCCATAGTATTTTTCTGTGTCAATACTGCGGTCATGAGCTGGCCATTAGATTGTGAGAACATGTACAGTTCCTGTGTGTCGTCTCGGGTGGCCAGTATGGGTGCTGAACTAATGACTTCTTTAAGATTGTCAAACTGTTTGATCATATCTGCAGTCCAATGTAACTTATGATCCTTTGTTTTTTGTGCTTCCATAAGGGCCTGCAGAAGTGGTCTTGTATATGCCACATAATCTAAGATCCATACCCTACAGATGTTTCATAGCCCAGAAAACCTCTGCATTTCTTTAACTGAGGCAGGTATGGGGGTTGAGCGGACTGACGCTGCCCTATATGGTTGTATCCTTTTACCATTTGCTGATATGAATTGTACCAGATAGAGCACCTCCTGTTGGCAGTATTGCATCTTACCCTTCTCAACCTTGTACCCCTTGTAGGCCAGCAATTAGAGGAGTGTAATGGAATCCCTTCAGCAGTGCTTTTCACTGTCACTGCACACTAACAGATCATCCACATACTGCATAATCATGCTGGGTACCTGAATATTCCCTAAATCAGCATGCAATATTCTGTTAGAGATACTCGACCTCTCACAGTACCTTCGAGGTAACCTACTATGTTCAAAATGCACATGGCCCTGTATATATACCGTGAGGTACCTCGACTCAGGATGGAGTGGAATCGAGAAGAATGCATTCTTCAAGTCCACTACAATGAAGTATGTGGATTCTTTCGGGATACAGAATAACATTGATGCAGGATTCGGGACACCTGGAACTTCTTTTTGTACCACGTCATTTAGGGGGCACAAGTCCTGGATAATTCTCCAATTGCCAACTGTTGATTTCTTGACAGGTTATATCACTGTATTACATGGAGCTGTTGATGATACAATGATCTCCTGATCCAGTAGGGCCTGTATTGTCTTTCTAATACCCTTCTCTGCCTCCCTTGATAATGGGTATTGCTGTATCCCGTGCAGCACCACACCTTACTTCAGTGTTATACGCACAGGGGTCACGTCTTTCAGTAGTCCTATATTGTGTGGATTTGTTGTCCACAACTGTGAAGGCACATGTTGTAAGTCTTCGTCAAGGAATAGAGGTTGAGTTAGTACTGCCATCAGGGGGCACTGCAACCTTTGTTAGTGTACCATTATGTCACAGGGGTTACACATCTCTATTATTATATCCTCTTTTTTGTCATTGTTCTCGAATAGCTCATCATATGTCACTTCCTTTAACTGTACTGTTACATCTATACAGAGCACTGTGCGCCACTAATACCCATCCTTGTCTATTCTTAGCACAACAGCCCTCTTGTCAGAGACCAGCAATCCCTGTAAATCCAGCGACAATATTTTTCCCACCACCACCTCAGGTGACATAACTGGACGAAAGATGAAATTTGTGGCCACTCACCAATACTGCTTAGCGATCTCAGGCACCGCCTCCATGAGCACAGCAATACCATAAATGAACATGTCTGGGTCCACGGGAGTCCCGCAGACCATAACCTCCCTTGTCATTGTGTATATTATCAACATTGCCCTTATTGCACACATCCCAGGCATAGAGAAAACTATACTGCGATATGTAAATGATATTTGTATTACAAGAGTCTACTCAGATGTGCGTGCTCACCTGAACTCCTCTGTCACAGGGTTCCAACACTGGCCTGCACTCTCCTCAGAGCTGCACCCTGCTTCAACGAGCAGAGAGCACTTCTCTTAAAATGGCTCCTGCTAAACCACTCTGAACACTTTTTTTTTTGGACCGGTCACTGTAGGTGGGCGCGGCTCCTTTTGGAGAACTGCCCTGCAAGCCTCCACAAATACAGGGGTTGCTGGGATTACATTGGAGTCACCAATTGAAGGTGACTCCCTGAACGCTCACAACAGAGAGAAAACAACCCGCGAGGAAAGAAAGACCCAAGTCAATCTTGTAAGGATAACAAGCTTTAATCTCACACACAGATGAGAGCAACAGCAAAGTACTCTGGCCCAAAGAATGTTCTGCCGAGAGAGGGTACAAGCAGAATGTTGTAAAGTAACACATTGTCATCAATGACGTAAACATATACAGAAAAAAACAAAGTGGCTGGTTGGTGTGCGCCTATACAGGATCCGCCTGCCCCATTAGGGATGACAGTTCATTGGTTCGAGCCCAGTCCATCTGTCTTCAATCAGGTGGGTGTCGCAAAGCTTCTTCTGACTGATGAAGGTCAAAGAAAAAATTCACTACACTCCTAAGACAATGCTACTTTATCATTATACTGTGCACCTTGCAGGCCTTAAGACTGGCACAAAGGAGGTTCTGGGGCACTGTAACCTTCACACAGACATTTCACTTACTCCCTTCCACGCCATCCGGCTCCAAGGTCTCCATTCTTGTTTTGAACTATATTGTATCCCTCCCAGCAGCTCTCAATACAAATCATACGATTGTAGCTCAAAGACGTGCAATGTCCGTCCTTTTGAACATTTCCAGACTTCTTACTTTGGGCTTGGTGGTAAAAGGGCACCTGGTGCCATTGAATTTAGTGATCTTAAGGTTTACTCAGTTATATGGGCTATAATTGAAGTCACATGGTGATGGGCCAGGTCATGCTTTGGGCAGTGTGAGATATCATGCACACCAGACGCCGGTCTATGATCGCTGCCTTGTAGGGCACATTTGTTGCGGGTAGGAAAACAACTTTGAACCACTGTTCGAGCAATACATGAGCTTTATGGCTGGAGATTTCCTGCATCTTACAATTAGGGCCTAGTGCATGAAATGCTGCATTTACTGCGCAGGCTTGGTCTCTAAACTAGAGTTACTAATGTCTACACAAAATGCACTAACATCTATACAAAATGTCAGTTTTGCCTGTGCCTTGGGCTATACTATGTGGGTTTATAATATTGGGGTGGGGTCCTACCACTGCCCTTTCTCCCCCCTGGCCCATCATAGTGTTTCGAATGCTGCTTGCCTTACGCTAAAGTGCTTCAGGGGCTGGAACAGGGTCGCCCCCTTCCCAACACAACTTAAGCATACTTGCAAGCCCCGAAATCTTGTCCTTTACATGCAAGGATTTCTTATGACCAGGGTTGCTACAGAAGGATGAGAAGGCTGATCTGTGCAGCAGGCAGGCGACTCCAAGACTTGCTGTACTTTGCAGAGTGTCCCTTTGGCCACATTATCCAGGGCATTAGGACATTTCCTGTGTAGTTAGTGACTTGCACAAGAAAATTAACAAACCAGGCAAGACTGCCATCATGATTCTCTATTTCAATTCTATTCAATAAAATTAATTTATTTCTCGGGTATTCTTCAATGCCTATTCCAAAAAGTAACTGAATTTCTCAGTTTTGGACAAAGTCCCAGACTTCATAAAGTTTCAGGAACAACTCCCTTCTTCATATCTTCTACCCAGCATCCTCTTAAAAATGCAGCAATGGGGGAAACTAGGGCTTGATGTGCTTACCCATGCAAGGTTCCCACCCACAGTTTTATTGTGCTAGTATCTCTAAACCTGGACAGATTGTGTGAGCACCCACGTGTTTCATTTTGTATGGCATGCATTTTTCGTTTTTGGCTAGACACTAAGCCAGAATCGATGATTGAGTAACACTTTAATGTTTTCATCAAGGGATGTTGTCATGATAAGCCTTTTGTGCTTTGTAAATCTGAAAGTGAACAATCACTTCCTAGATATATGGGCAGCATCTATTATATTACAAGGAGTTGGGGCATTGTGCTGGACCTGCATTTAAATGTTGGCACTGGTGGGTTTCCTCCCCTTTTCCTGCAATGGTAAGTGTGTACAAGTGACAGAATGCCATCTTTGAGTGCTTGGTAGCCTGAGCTATTTGAATTCAATACAGAATCAGACTCACTTTCAAAATGTTCTTTGCTGAAAAGAATATTGCAAACATGTATATCTGCTGGGACTGTGTACTGGATCCCCCAGATGCTGTCTTATGGTATGGCAACATGGCAGTTACAGAAAAATGTCTATTCTTGCCAGCAGCCTGCAGGAACCCAAAGTTCCAACCAGCAGGGGCTGCTTTTAACCCTGGGTAAACTTGATCCAAATGATATACAATTGTACACATACAAGGCCCAGTGGCAGTTTAATTAATAACTTCACATGCTGGCCTATTCGAATATAAACATATACTGGCCAAGATTGTTTGATGTCATTTATCGTACCCTGTTTTTTAGTGACTCATTCAACTGTCAGGCCTATTGGGCCACCCATAAGAGACAGTGTTTCACCCAAACCAAACCATTTTGGTTCAGCCCTACAAACCCCATGTGTTCTCTCTGATGGATTGTCAGCATCCCAAGAGGACAGGATGTATCCCCAGGATATAAGGAGTGGACCAGTGCTTCAGAGAAAGCCCTGCCTGGGCAATGTAGATGTCACACTGGGTGGTAGTTACTGGGGTCTGTTTCATGCAGAATATACAAGGCAGCAGGAGGTGTTAGATTAGCCCCACCACATTAGAATCACGTTAGCCACTCACACTTCACGTGCACCTTCCCCACTTCCTATAGACAAAGCATTCTCAGACAGACATCACCAGGAAAGTACTTTTGACACAGTAACCAGGACTGGACACTTACAAAAGGTTTGAAAGTGACCAATCATCCGTGGCAAAATGGGCATATCAGAGGTGAGACACCAGCTCTTAAGATGAATCATCTCTGGACATCACAACAGGAAGGCTTTACCAACAACATTATTTGGGCACACTCTGCTCAACGTCCGCTGCCACAGAGGTGAAGATAAAGGCCCCAAAGATAAAGTAAGCCCCTCCCCTCACTCATCTCACAGGGTTATTTGGCTTAAACTGCTATTTGAAAAAGGCCTTTCTTGTGCCGCAACACTGGTAACCAGTATACTGCACACTGGAGGGGACAGCCCCTGCAAATGCTCTCTGGTCACCATCCTGGTTTGGAAGGGCAGAAGAAGTATGCACCTCGACTCCAACACTCCGTGTGTTCTCATTCTGCTCGATCTCTCTTCTGCCTTTGACACTGTCAACCATGCCATCCTGCTCAACCGTCTCCATGATAACCTGGGTATCACTGGTCAGGCTCTGGCTTGGCTGACCTCTTTCCTTTCCAATCGACCCTCCCAGGTCCAACTGGGGCCCTTCCTCTCTGACATCTTCTTCTCTACCTGTGGTGTCCCCCAGGGATCTAATGTCTCTCCCTGGCTTTTCAACCAGTATCTGGCACTCCTTGCCCACCGCATCGCCACTCTCTGCCCCAACTTTCAGTGCCATGCGGACGATACCCATCTCATTTTCAGGCTACCCTCGGCCTCCTCCTCTCCTTCCCTCATCTCCGACTGTCTGTCTGCCATCCAGGAATGGTGTGCCGCCAATGACCTCTGCCTTAATGCCACTAAGACTGAGATTCTACTCATCGGCACACCCACTCCCTCCTTCCCTGCAGCGCTCTGGCCAGCCTCTCTTGGCCCACTTCCTGCTCCTACTTGCAAGGCAAAAAACCTCGGGGTCATCTTCGACTCCACACTCTCCTTCTCTCCTCATATATCTGACGCCTCTAAGAAGTCACACTACCAGCTGCACCTCCTCAGAGGTATTCTTCCTTTCCTCTCCTTCCCCCAGAAGCTCACGGTCTCCAGAGCCCTGGTTCTCTCGAAGCTGGACTACTGAAACAGCCTCTATCTTAATCTGCCTGCTTCCACTCTCCGCCCTCTGCAACTCATCCAGAACAGGACAGCGAGACTTGTCCTTGGCCTCAAGCCCAGGGACCGTATCTCTCCAGGACTGAAATCTCTACACTGGCTCCCTGTGGCCATGAGGATTAAGTTCAAAACCCTCTGCATTGTCCACAAGGCCTTCTGGGGCCTGGGGCCTAAATACCTTCAACTCTCTCTTCCTAAATATCTTCCTTCCCGAGCCCTTCGCTCATCTGTCTCCAACTCCCTCAGGGTCAGCCGCTTCTCGAAGCAACGAGCTGGGGGTAGATCTCTCTCTGCGGCAGGGGCCTCCCTCTGGAACAGCCTTCCTGCCTCCCTGAAACTTGAGGAGAACCATCTTCGGTTCCGGAAGCACCTCAAAACCTTCCTCTTTGCTTCTGCTTTCTCTCTCCCTCTCCCCAGCTAAATTCTTCACTGAATCTGCACTGAACCTGCACCTGGGCCAATCTCACCGACCTCGGTCTTTGGCCCAGCCACTCTCCACTTGCACTGCCTCCCTGGCAACCCCTGCACTGCGGGACTGTCTCTGCATCCCTACAGCCCCCCTCCCAGCACTTGTCTGCACTTACCTTGCACTTGCCACCAGCTGGCCCTATTTATTTATTTATTTATTTATTATTCTACTTACCCTGTTCAGCACTTCCCCCTCTCCCCTTGCCCTTGCACTTTTTCCTTTCCCCCTACCCCTGCACTTGCGCGATCTGAATGACACCTGGCCTAGTTTGATCGTAGTCTGTCTTCCCCCCTGCTCCCCCCTCCCTGCCTCGTCGCCCTTGAAACACTTGTGTATAGGCGCGTTACAAATGCCATATCATATCATATCATACCTAATCTGCTTGTGGGGTATTTTCAGTACCACGATACAAATGCAGTGCAACTGGCTAAGTAGGCACAAAGGTGCAGGAATATCTGAAGCATACTGTGCACTGTCAGCCAAAAAGGCCAACATTTACTTTCAACTGCCAAATATCCAAATATGGTCTACCAATAAATACAAATTTGAATTGTGCCCTGTGTTCAAGTGACAAGGCTGAAAGCTTGAGGCCGTAATGTGAGATATTATGGTCGGCTTCATGTGTAAAGAAAATGCAACAAGTTAAAAAGCAATATTTTTGTTCATAATAACTGACTTCAGGCTGTGCTGAGACATCGAAGAACACCTCCCCCATCAGATTCAAAGATCAAACACTCCTTCACCTATTAATTTGGTCAACTCTTTGAAGTCCAACAGAGCCAGGAAGAGGGTAGAGCGTGTGCCTGTGGCAGAGGTTTAGGGTAGGAGAAGGGTAGCCACTGAGTAAACAAAAATACACACCATGGATTCTAAGCTCTTCAAATTACTCAAAATTAAATTTAGTTTGTGGTGGAGTTCTGGGCTGACTGACAGTTGTTGGACACCAGAGAATGTCACATGAGTCAGGGGGCAGAGTTACACCCCTCTGCTCAGGTCTTAACTTTTTAAGAATGTTATTACAATCTAAGTCAACAAAAGCCACATGGCCATGGCCACATAAAGGTTTTAATTTAAAGGGTCTCATAGGAATATACAGAGAATCATATTTTGCTCATAAACTGAGTAACCACAATAGATACAAAGATGTGTAGAGTGGTAGATGTACCCGTCATCTATAAAGCCCACCCCCTCACCTCCATTATACTGGAAGAACAGCATATTACACTTTGCATGACACCTGGTCTCATTCTAATACCACATTGAAGGTATGAGAGACTTTATGCACTCAGAAAACCGTACCGAATGTACCCTCGAACTGAGACCGTAGACATGAGTCTGCAAACACCACTGGACATAGAATAGCTATAAGTAAAGTTGGACAGAAGAGTGATGTCACGAAGAGGGAAGATTCATAGACTCATTAAACCTGATGTATGGATGTCAAAGAATGAAAAAGCAACTGAAGCAACAAGATAAACATACACGCAAATATGATGAAAACCATGTACACGTAGAAGATATGTGACGCAGAAACATGAGGTAGAGAAGACAATGTAGATGTTGCTAAAGTAGGAAATATAGCGCTAGTAAAGCAGCCATGCTGAGAAAATGGACATCAGCATCATATAATGGTGAGCAAGAAATCTCGAGGAGACCAAGGCTGCAGAGCTGACATGCACTGTAATACAGGTTTGTGCAAGAACAAAGGGTATTTGCTTGGCTTAGGATCATGGATGCCATAGCAAGAAGCAACTGCAAGGAACAAAAGGAGTCGAAGAGGATAAACCATGTATGTAAGACATATTTCTCTTAGATTAAGTAAAGGAGTGAATAATTGTGAGCGCCAACTGTTGAACAATCAAGGCTGCAGAAAGCATATACAAGACGCAGCAACCAAGTCCCCAGAGGCCAAGAGGAGTAATAGCACCCAATATAATTGAATAAATTAGCACTAAATAAAAGGTCAGAATGGACTAAATCATGGTGCTTCACATATGGTGTAAGACCAGAAGACAAGGCATATTCATAAAGCTCCAGATGAAGATAGCAATGTATCTTCATTCCCTTTAAAGTTCTGAGGATGAGAACAGCCAGCAAGGTAAACTACAAAGAAGAAAGCCTAACTGATGAGAGATGGTGGGCTAACTAGCTAAGAAAGGCAGTTGTTTGACGTTGGTCCCTTGCACTCGGGTTTCGTTGCTTGCATGCTGCTAATGAGGGAATGTCCAAGGTTGGAAGAGAGTACCAACCAATCGTGATGGTCTATATAATGGTGGATTGTACTTTGTTGCAGAAGCCTATCTGCTGCTGATTTTGTGCAAGTATCTGTAATTTAGGTAGTTAGAGGGTGTTTAAGGCATGCCTACCAGATTTGGGGCAGCCAATGATGATGCCAACATGTATATAAACTATTGCCATATATGTTCCCATAACCAATCCTCCATTTTTGTTCTTCATTGTTGTGCTTTTGGAAAAATGTGTAGCTAGGTGTGCTTTACATCTGTGTATTCTCCTGAATCCCTCGGCTGCTAGGCCGCCTGGTGTGTTTGCTAGTGCTTTTTCTAGCCTATCCATCTGTCCCCCTTTCCTCCACCTGAATGGCACTCTTCATCTCCCTATCTATTCTATCTGTTACTCTGTCACCTATCCCTCGTCTCTCACAAAGTCTGGAAGAATAGTTTTTTTTTAAAGATCTATTTCCTCTAATCATGGCCTACCTATCGCTGACACCAATGTTAGTGCTAATTCCAGACATACTATCACTGATATCCTCTCCTCTGTCCCTTCTCCAGACCTTGCGACCTCTCATCTGATCTCGCCCCTCTTCCCTTTTTCCTCTTCACCCATTAAAGGCGGCACTAGATGGGAAGTTCTCTTAGCGCACTTCTCATCCTCTACGTGCATCATTAACGTCTATCATAATGGCACTGTCATGGATGAGGGTCCTCTAGGAATAGAGGGCTGTGAATTTTAACTTGGAATCCAAATTTCAGCCAAGGTTTAAATGTTAAATAGGGCTTCGAATTTCAACATAAATGAAAACTGGCCCAACTTGTCAACATGGGTGTGAGACTCAGATGTGAGACACTGTGCCGAATCTAATATATGTCAGTATTATGAATGTGCACAACACATACAAGCTAAAAGTTGAATTTGAAATTGATACTGCACAGCATGACATTGTCATTTTGAAACAAGACAGTTATGGCCTGACTGCAATGAAAACATAAGTCATTACCTCTAACCTCTAACACATCTGCTATTAACATTCAGGGCAGATGAGTCCACAACCTTTGTGTGCAAACTTGGGTGCAGATTGTGCAAGAATTAAACATGGAGAATTACATTTGTTTCTGCTGTAAATGAAATGTGGCTCAAAGTAGACCTTTTGTTCATTTGCAGAACAGGAAAGCAGCACCGGAGAAATGTTAAATTGCTATTCTGTTGCTGTTTCTAATGGTGGTAGGATGAGCATGTTTGTCTGTGGAACATTTTAGAGGGTTGGCTGATAAAGAGGTGGTTTTGATGGCCACATGACATCCCCTTCAGAGGTGGAATTTTATTATAGTCTATGCAAGCAGACATAAATGTATGGGAGGTGACAGTAAGAGGTTTTAAAAATGAGCAGTCTGGGCTCTCTCTTCTCTAGCTGGAACCGGCGGAATTGTCTCAGAAGACTGCTGCAGTCTGAGGACACTCGTGGTCTCAGGCTGGCGCTGGAAATGTGCGGCACTGACAGGATTGTAATTGTAATTGGTTTTTTATAACACGCTTAATACACAGAGGTTTCAAAGTGTGGATCCGGGGATCAAACCTGTGTTGCTCCACGTCATCTTGCTTCCAAGGCGAGCACGTTGCCCCTCAGCTATCCTCCCGAGACTCGGGATGGTGAGAAGACTTTGTGGGCTCTTTCCAGGCTAACAAGGGGAGTGAAGCAGATAAGGAAACCTCCTGTGCAGGCTTTATCCAGATAGATGGAGGGCGCTTGCAGTCTGGGGCACACATAACTAAGCATTGATTTTGGGTAAGTTACAGTAAAAATGTAGTATTGTGTGGTTTGCTATTCAAGGGCTCTGAATAAGTGCATTTTAGACAATTGCCACCAGGAAAGTTATGGTCCCAGTATACCATAGACATATTTTCTTCTGTTTTTTTTTTTATTTTATGTAAAAAGTGTCAAATAGCTGGAGCCAGTGTACTGCAATCACTGAAGCTGAATTTAATCACAGTTTTAGCCAGGGAAATCTGCTAGCATGGTCCACCTGACAAGGCCTAGCTATGATCCAGTATTAGGGTCTGGATCACCTGCAAATGCTCAAACACATGCTCCTCTACAAAGGAACAGGAGTGAGGGACAACATGATACATCCCAGAATGCACCATGTTGCGCATTGAAAATTATGAAATCTATCAAAGCTTTGATCAGGCCATTCAAAAAAGTCTATACAGCAATCCAAGAAAACTGATTATAGCATGTCTGCACAACCAAATGAATCCCCTCACCAATTCTTTCAAAACTTAAAAGGGGGATTCTCGCATTTTGACATGACCTTTAACCCTAATTCAGTAGAATTCAAAACTGTGTATTTCTATGGGTTTCAAAAAGAAATTGCCTCTCAGCTAATTCAGGAGTTTAACAGGGAATAACCACTAAAATGGATAATTGAACAGGCAACTATCATTTATGAGGTAATATCTAATGAGAAAAATGAGGAGACGGCTAAGAATAAAGAAACAAATCAAAGACTAAAGAATCCACACCAGCAATTCTAAAAGTGAAGTCTGTAAATATGCCATTAGAATCAGCCCAAACCCAGGCAAGGAATGACACATAACACAGTCAAAGGGGTGTCGCTCAACAGAGAACACCACCCCACATTCCTATGTTCCAATCCATTGATCCCAGCGATAGACGTTCTTACATTAGTCCTAGGTACCTGGTTAATGCTCCCAAAGTGGGGTTTCGTCATGATATACCAGGATTAAACCCGAACCAGAATCAGATATAAAGCAGTCCATACCAGACATTAGGGGCCGGAGTATATTTCACCCTAACACAATGGTGTACAGCCACCAGGAAAGACCAAGGCGTTATTATTATTATTTATTATTTTAGACAGATTCGTTGAAAATGGAAACCAGCATAGTGAATAACTCCCACTACATGAAAGACAAAATGTGAATTATGTACCTGACCAATATAGTCAGTCCCCACCACAGGTTGGCCATGGTCAAAGGATGGTCACCCCACGTTCCCCACCTTCTGTGTTACAGGAATTCAGGGGAAACACAAACAGAAATCAATCTCCTGAAAGGTGACATAACTGTCCTAATCAGGGTGAATTCAACCATTACTGGCCGAGACCACAAAGGGATGAATTTAGAGACATGGACAGGTTCCAATGCTTAGAGGCCTAAGTTAAAATTTTGTCTGAGCAAATAGGGAAATTAAGTGCAGTTCAAAAACAACAACCAAGTGAAGGTTCAGACGGTCATAGGAGTGACCTTGCACGTAGTGACAACAAGTGACTAGTTAGTTATTTTTTTCATGATATGAGCACAGATGCCCATTAATCACCTATGAAGAAAAAGACTGAGTTGTCTAACAAATTAACACCAAGAAAACAAATTGAAAGTGAGGCAGGGATCAATTACACACAATAAATGCGAGTGTGGTTTAACTTAGATTTGAACCAGACCATCAAGGTGTGTAGAAATGGGGAGCTGGAAATAAGAGATAAAGAGGAAACGCCAAACGAGCAGCGCCATAGATGGCAATTTGAAAATAATACGAAATATGAAAATGAAGCACAAAATGAAGTGTCAGGATCAACAGATAGTTTATCCTTACTTGATAACCAGAAGATGTTTTATACCCCCTCAAAAGTGTAAATTACCTAAAAAGCAGATGCAGGTCAGTCACCTGAGGAATATATTTGTTCCACAGGTATTCTGAGATACAGAAAAGACAGTTACCATGCAAAATGCAGGTAAGTGTCATACACCACAAACTGACATTCTGTCACCTGACACTTGTGAAACTAGACAGGCAATAGGTTCCAGAGTGGAAGTAGTTGGAAAGGATCCAGACAATAGGGAAAGAACAATGAAGGGATGGGAAGTGAACATTAGTTGTCCCAAGTCAGAGGGGCAGTCAGTTGCTACACTTCAAATGGGTGCTACGTCTAGGAGAATAGACAAAGGAATTCAGAAGGAAATGGGCAAAAAGAAGTGTAAAATGTAATTTCACATGCCCCTTTGCCTAGCAAAAAAGTCAAGCTGGTCTGAGAAAAGTAAGTTTCTATGCATACTTGAAGAAGGTGTTAGATATTATGCTCCTATCACTGTTGAAGAGAGAAATACTATGTACGCAATGATTGACACAGTTGCCCAAGCAACAATAATGTCTCGGGAACTGATGTAAAGCATCAATGAGGGGATATCTCCACAAAACTGTGCAAAGGTGAGGCCAAATTTCAATGGGGAATGAATGCCTATCAAAGGTGACAATGAGGTTGACATAAAGATAGGGAATCATAAGATGAGACAGGAAGATAGGGTGTCACCCCTGGGGTAAATGGGGTGTTGTGATCCTTAGCCAAAAAAACACCTACACCTAAGCAAATAATGACTAAGAGCAACAGAGTAAAAGAATGCCACACCAATGCTAAATCAGAAAGTGCAGTGGAAGTATACCTTCAGAATGGCTATGCGCCTAGCATTACTGTCATTCTCATGTGTCAGGATGAAATGTGAGGAGGAAAAGAGAAGCAATCTTTGGAGATTTATTTGAACCCTGAAACAAAAAGGCAAACAGAAATAGATGAAAACACATTGCACTTGTATCTAGATGAGGAAAACTGCAAATCAAATATTGCTGCAAAATCAGATCAGGAAAAATACATTTCATCAATTGCAAAAATGCACGTGGGAGATGAGCAGCCATGGATCCGTATCCCTGTAAATGGGCATCCTGAAATGATTGAGGACACTTTGGCGGTAGAGGAGGAAAGAAGTTTCATTAAGGAAAAGGTGTTTAAACAAATGCTTGACAGAGAAGAAATCCCAAATTTTAAAATGAAAAATCAACACATTTTGGGGCTGGGTGACCCCGAATTGGGGCAAAGAATTGTGGGACAATGCATGCTAATGATTACAATTGGATCTAAAAGCATTCATCACAATGTTTAGATTATAAGGGGAACACAAAATAACATGACACTATGCACAGAGTGTGTATGGTGTTGTATTTCTTGAATCAGAAGGCCTAGTCTAGAGTGGGTGGAGCTGCACCAGAATTTGAAAACAAAAGACAAACTTACTATGCCCAAATGATGTCATATGCAGTTGAGCTCCAAGTGAAAAAGAAGGTTACCATTCCTGCATTTACCAGACAATTTACAGTAGCATTAAAATATAGAAAAGGGCAACAGATGAAAAGTCTGGATGCGTTTGTGTGCCTAAATGAATCCATAAAACAGCAAGGGCTAGAATATGAATATACACCATTGGTGGACATCGAGGATGGTCCCATTCAAATACTGGTGGACAAGGGTGTCCGTATATTCATTTGGAAGTAAACACGGTGTTAGGAATGGCAGTTCAGGCATTTTATTACACTGCTGATTACAGCAACCCAGTGACTGGGAATATCTGTGAAAGCTATGCGACCTCACAGAGTAAATTACCTAAGTCAATGGATTCTAAACCAGATGGTATTTTTAGAATCCAGTCTGTGTACCCTTATGCACCAAAATAAGTGATATGCTGTCATCAGGATAATTATGATCTATTTGAATTCAGGGACATCACATGGGGGTCACCAGGGGTCACACCCATGACCCCATGAGGTCTCCCTTGCTACCTCTATGGTCTCCTTAGCTACCCCTAAAAATGAAAAAAAACTCCTTTTTTTAAATGGAAGCTCCTGGACTGTGGACAGTGCCATGTGGATCTTTGTTTCTGGAGAGGCTGGCTTTCTTGTTCAGGCCTCTTAAAAAAAACAGAGACCTCCACAAGTGTAACACTGTGAGCAGTGACCCTAAATAAGAAAGAATAGTAATAACAATGAATGTGTCTTTATGAAATTCTATACAATAATTGCTAGACTCATTCAATCAATCAATACGTTTATTCGGAACTAAATTTACCATAAACAGCAAATACAAGATAAAATACAATAATACAAATGCATAACACAGAAATAAAAACACATTACATAAGATAACAAAGTTAAAAAGTGTGTGTGTGTATAGACCAATTAATATCCTCCAAAAGGGTACCAGAGAAATCATTAGCTTATCAATGTTCAATCAGGTTTAGAGAAATGATTTTAGTTCTCCGGTGCCAGGCCTTTCTCAAATAGTCCCCCACCGAGCCCAAAGCCATGGGCAGCGTGGCAGCTGAGAGTAAATAACAAAGGGCCGGCCTAGCTTGAGACATTCCAGCAGACCTCAGTAAGGGCAAGAGTGTTTTCCTCCTTAAGTCCACATATGTTGGACAAAACAGCACAAAATGCAAAAGGTCCTTCACAGGAAACCGATAGTAGGGGCAAGCCAGAGATTATACATTGTGAGACCAGTTTGTAGTTCGAGCCCCAAGCCATAGACAATCAAATCACGCTCTTGTGAGTGCCCAACGATCATAAGGTTTATCACTATGTAGCAAATATGGCTGAATAGTGTTTGCAATGGTTAGAACAACATGCCTTCTGTTTGCAGAAATACCTAAGGCAGAGGACTCTCTGTTTGACTCAAGGATGGATTTAAACAGTTGCTTATGGGCTCTTACAACACACAGAGTCAAAAAAGCTGGCAGACAAATAAGGCTTGCACATTTTAACTGACTGACACATTTCTGGATGTAGATGAGCCACAGTATTTCTTTTACAGCCAGACTTCTCACCAATGCTGTTATGATTTTATGTGAAAGAACGGCTTTCTGGTTTGACCATAATGCCAGCCAGTGAGTGACAGGGGTCAATAGCCACTCATCGGCAATATGGGGGCACTCAAGTTCCAAATGGGTGCCGTAGTTTGGGGCAGACTGCGGTAGCCCAAGTAGTTTTATTTAAAAAATGTTTTCAATGCTTGGGATATTTTCCATGCCCCACAGTGTGGCCCCATAGTTAGTGGCGGATTTGGTTTGAGCCCTGTAGACTTCGAGAATTAGCTTAAGTGGATGCCCTAGATAGTTATTTTTAAAACGTGACAGGCCCCTCAATGCTTGTCTCATCCTCATGCATTATTTATCCACATGGGCAAACCCTCTCCAGTTTTTGCCAGTAAAGCAGATTCCCAAATATACAAAACTAGTAACCCCGGGAAAAGGTTCTCCAACACTCAATATCCTCCGCTTCTTGAGGTGTCTGATGCCAATGCTCCTGCAAGCCATAACAGCTGATTTCCTGGAGTTCACCAAGAGTTTATGAGAGTTTATGAGTGGCTGTAAATTCATTATAAACATCCACCAGGCGTTGTAAGGCTATGGGCGTTAAGAGCTATGATAACCATATCATCAGCATAGCCTAGGACAGGAAGGGGGACACCTCCTATCCTAATAAATTCAGCGTTAGAATTAACAAGAGCCTGATAAATGCTGTTTATACACAGGGCGAATAGTACCTGTGCCACGACACAACCCTGGCGAACACCCAAAAAAGTCTCAAAAAAAGCTATGCACTGCCCCTGGTCACCAAATCTCATGCAGGCTGATGTATTTTCATGGATTATTTGGAGCACCTTGTCCAGGTCCTCCGGACAGCCCATGTACCTAAGCACAGTCCAGAGCATAGCTCTGTCCACTTTATCAAATGCGGTGCTCAGGTCCATGGAAGCCAAGTATAATGGCTCACCCCTGGCATAAATTGATGAAGCACCCACCAAATACAGTTTCAAGACCTGGTCCCTAGTTCCCAAACCCGGCCGGAAACCATATTGGGTCTCTGTAAGTACCCCTGAGTCAGCGATCCATTGTTCAAGCCATGCCAAGACTTTCCTACCAAAGATTTTAAATGAAGTGTCCAGAAGGGAAATTGGATGATAAGAAAGAGGGCTGCTAGGATCACCCTTCTTGAAAATAGGGAAAATTGTAGCCTGTCCCCATTTTGTCGGATAAGTGCCCAGTTCTAGGTATGCATTAAAGCATTTAGTAATGGGGCCCACACATCCACCTCATCACAAAAAATGTCAGCGGGAATGGCATCCGATTCGGGAGCATGATTAGGAAGTTGCTTGCTTATAGCTAGACTCATTACATTTACAATGCAGACAAAAACGTCCAAAAAGCATTCTCAGTAGAATAAGCATCCATTTCAGACTATGGGCCTCATCACGACTTCGGCAGTAACCCTTAAATCCGGCTGTCGCGCTATTACCGCCAGATTTAAGGGTCCGCCGAATCAGGGCTTCGGCGGATTTCGCCCCAGCTCTGAGCTGGGGGGAAATCTGCTGAGAATTTGCGCTATTACCGCTGGCGGGAAATCCGCCGGCGGTAAGAGTGTGAACATTTCCCATTGAGTCCAATGGGGAATGGGGCATTCCCGAATGGGCTCAATGGGGAATGGGAAATTACTTTACTGCCGAACTCGTGATCCGGCGCTATTAGCGCCGGGGAGTTCGGCGGTAGGGCTAATACCGCCGGTGGTAATACCGCCAATGGTACCGCCAAAGTCGTGATGAGGCCCTATGTATTTTGCTTTTCGCAAGTTGCAGTTATGGCATGTTTTTTTCTGCCTTGGTCTCTGTTACGATCATCACAAGCCATTCCATCTCGGGGTCCTCGGTCACTTGACAAAATCCCTGTGTCTAAAAGCTTGTGTACAATGTAGAAATATTTAACCATAACACATAAAGTGGCCCTTGATTTCATTTTGCCATAATTAATGCTTTGTTGTGATGTATCTATCTTTCCTATCTCCATGGCATGCTGTTTGTTTGCATGTATGAGGTAACAGGTGCCTAGAGCATGGGATGACATATGAGTGCTCTGCTTTCCCAGTGCTGCGCTAAATTCTTTAATGCACAGTTATGATCCCTCCCAATGGTATGTATTTTGCAAACATCTGAAGCCTGAAAAGTAGATCCCTGCAGGCTTGGCTTGTGGCCAACTTTGCACCAGACCTACAGATGAACTAGCATGCTGTTGAATCTCAGGTACCAGTTTAATGGTATCCACTAAAGAGTGTTATCTGATTTCTGACTTCGAGAACATTGAGATATGTAATTGCTCATTTTACTATAGCCGGTAAGATAGCTATAGCCGGGAAGGTAGCTCAGTGGGTTGAATGCTCGCTGCTGTGATTTGTGTGTGATGTGCAGGTTGCAGGTTGGAATCTTGGCAAGGCCAACTCAGCCTTTCATCCTTCTGAGGTTGGTAAATGAGTACCAACACAGGTTGGGTGATATTGTATGTATATTTGTTCTATTTAAAAGCTTAAGCATAAGTGCTATATAATAAAATATCATTATTATTTGACCTTGGACATCTGCTTGCATTCACAGTGATTTGGTAATATTGGCCTATACACACTGATATTAATGATATATATGTTGATTCATTCTTCTATGAAATATACATCACATTTCAGTGATATTGTAACCGTATTTTATTTTTCTTAGTGTACTTAATATTTGATTAACGCACAAAAAGAGGATCTTATTTTAAGCCCAATTTCCAACCACTTGCTAGATGCAGAACAAAATCCTCTGATTGAAGAGGACTGCAAAGGGAAAGTGGAACTGAGGGTGTTATTGAAAAATAAACAAGTGATGACACTTCCTGTTTTGTCAAGGGGTAAAAGGTCATGTTCCATCGCTTCCTGTGATGTAACTTTGGGGTGGGGTTGAATGACATCACTTTCTGTGATGTCATCAGAAGTCAAACGTTGTTTGATGTCACTTCTGGTACCAAAAACTGAAAAAGCGATGAGTTATAATTTTACTCTAATGCGCCAACCACTTGTATTGAGTTTGTTCGGTGAGTATTGATGAAAATAAAGAGTAAGGTTCAACAGATTAATGATTCCAAATAGTCAGATATGTAATTCCATAGATCCATTTATTGTAAACTAGACATGTTAACTTTACATGCAAGCATATCCTTAGGATTTGTGTATCAATTTTCCATATAGTATCTTCCAGTTCCCAATTACTCTCAAATACTCTCTACACGTGTTTCCCCATCACATTTTGCAATGGTTCTTGAGGAGAGTTTAACACATTCTTGATTACCTTTTTAAGAAAAAAGAAAATAATGTATCAAAGGTTTACATTAGAAAAGAAAATTAAAAAATGGGGGACCATTGCCACTTAATTTGTGACTTCATAATTTGCTTTGTGAAATTATTAATTTAATAATTATTGTTTTGTACTCACAAAAAAAAAACTTATTCTTGTTCCAATATCCTTTGTTTGTGAAATCACTTTCTCTTTACTCCTTGTTTTAAGTAATTAATACCACATTACAGCCCTCTCCTGTTTATTCTTTTTAGATTCTGTGAGGGATAGAGAAGGGCTTGTTAATTTATATTCAACAAATATTTGGCTCATGGAGTTCTTTTCAATAACCACTTTTTAGTCTCTTTAGGCTATTTGTTAATTAAAGATTCCTCACCTTAGTATTATATCTGGTTTCTCCTCTCAAAGTCCTCTTTTCGGATTCAGGTTCCATAGCAGAGTGCTGCCAAATGCTTTTGCGGCTACTCTGTAACTGATTGCTCTATTTATGTCCCTCGCGCGGGTCGCGGCGACGTCATCACGTCACTTCTGGTACCCCAGGCAGTTTGGTGAAATTATGTCTCTTTTTGAATTGAGTGAATCCGAAAGAGAAAAGCAGCATATTCAAGTGGAGGTCAATATTCCAAAATATTTGAGGGTGGCTGCTCTTCAAAGATACACTGACACACAATTAGAGGAAGGTACAGAGGTTCCTCCTTTGGAGGATTTCACAGAATTTTCTAAAATGGTAGAAGAGAAAATTGAAGCAGCAGATGCTTGCACAAATGGAGAAGAGAAAGATCAATTCAGGAAAATAGTTATGGAATTCAAACAGGCATTTGCCAAAGATTCCTATGACGATGGGATGACCGGTTTACATGTTGCAATACTACCAGAAGAACATGGTAGGGAGCTAGAATGTGTGCCACAATATAGGTTACCCCTGGAATGTCTGGAGTCACTGGCTGAAATAATTAAAGATTTGGAATCTAGAGGCATTATTAGGCCTATTCATAATACATCAAATACTCCCATGTCAGGTGTGCTAAAACCCAATGGCCAATGGTACCTGTGTGAAAATATGAGAGAATTGAACAGGAGGGTATCTGTTTCAAGGTGGCCCCTTCCATTTATTTATCAGGGCCTTGCACAGGTTCAGGGATCAAAGGTATTTAGCACCTTAGATCTTACAGCTGGGTAGTAGTGTGTACCACTATCTGAAGCTATACAACATGTATTTGCATTTTCCTTTGACAAATCACATTATACATGGCCTGGACCCCATTTGGGTATGTCTATAGGGGGGAGTTAATTTGGGATGTTCCTGAGCAAGGCACTGCCAGATGCAGCTGAGAGAGGATCCATAGTTTACTGGGATGATGTGCTAATAAGAAATGATGATTTAGAAAGTCATTTAAAGGAAATTATACATGTGCTCAGTCAGTTACAGAAGGCTGGGGGAAAAGTATCTTTACAGAAAGCAAAGTGGTGTAGAAAAAGAGTAAACGTTATCGGTATCAGAACATGGGTAAAATTCTGCAAAAGAAAAAAGTGCAAGAAATTCAGAAAATAAAAGAACCCACCAACCTAAAAAGTCTAAAGATTTTGCTAGGAATTAGAGGTTACAACAGGACATTTATTGAAAATTATGCAAAAATTACACAACCTTTGACAAGATTTCTGAAGCAGGGTGAAAAGGTACTTTTAACCACTGTCTGGGCATTACAGTATTTCTGTCCCATAATTCAAGAGGAGCGGGTGATTGTTGAAACAACTCATCAGCCTCTACATTTCTTGCAAAGTAAAAGGATCAGATCAGGGAATTTGGCCCAGTCAGGAATCACCTCATGGACATTAGCACTTCAGGGATTTCCAGTAGAAGTGAGATATGGACAGAACAAAAAAGAGCCCAGTTGCTCAAGGGTTAGCAGATCTACATGACTGTGCAGCTGTGTGTGTACCTTTCAATGAAGAAACATGTAAGGATCTCTCAACGGTGTATGTAGATGGATATGCATATCATGTGGGAGATGATTCTGAAAAAGAGTTAGTGGCAGTAATAGGAAACTGGTGGGTTAAGTTGCAGAATTGGCTCCATTTATAAGGCAATATCTACAGCAGTGGAAAATAAACTTAAAGACATTGGGGGTCATTACAAGTTAGGCGTTAAGGTGTTAACAGTGCCGGTAAAGGTGTTGGCACCATCAACCCCTTAACGCCTCTTTACGAGTCTGCTCGCAGGAAGCCGCTAAGGGTGCCTGGTTTTCCAGGCACCCTTAGCGGGTCCCGCGAACAGACCAGGGTGCTAACTACAGGCCCTTTATTGACGGGCCCGTTGTTAGCACCCTCCCCATTCCCATTGAGCCCTATGGGGGCTCTATGGAGGCTTGAATGGGAATGGGGATGTACTGGGTCCGGGTAAATTGAATGAGGAATTACCGGGTCTTCCGAGGTTGGAATGGCCCGGTAATTCCTCTTTCGAGGAACCCAGACCCGGTAGCCTGTAAGGGGATAGCCATGCCGCTAATAGTGGCATGGCTACCTCCAAACTTGTAATGGCCCCCATTGTTTTAGTCACTGATTCTGAATATGCATGAAACAGTCTTGTGGAATATTTGCCTGGCTGGAAAGTGAGAGGAATGCTCACATATAACAAGAAACCACTTAAACATGGCAAAATGGTTCAAGCCATAGACATGTGTTTCTGAAAATGACCTGATCATCCATTGGAGGAAGATAGGTGGTTATTTGAAAACACCAGGGGAAGACAAAGAAGGAAATGACAAGGCAGATCAATTCGCCAAAATTGGAGCTGTAATGGGGGCAATATATCCTATTGAGCACCTGCTGGGTGAAATCCAGGTGGATGCGATAACATGCTCCAAAACTCAGAAAACAGTTGATCAGCCTTTGGTACAGTGGAGCTTTGATAAGCCTGATCAATATTTGATTAACGCACAAAAAGAGGATCTTATTTTAAGCCCAATTTCCAACCACTTGCTAGATGCAGAACAAAATCCTCTGATTGAAGAGGACTGCAAAGGGAAAGTGGAACTGAGGGTGTTATTGAAAAATAAACAGAGAATTAATTTACAAGATGGTTTGATGATTAGGGAATCTGTGTCAGGCCAAATCCAATGGTTGGTACCTTTGTCATTTCGGGGATTGATGTTACATAATGCCCACAGTGCCATAAATGCAGGCCACAGAGTTTCCCATTTTCCCGTTGAACATTTTAAAAGATGATGCCTATTGGCCATGCATGTCACAGCATGTAGAACTCTGTACCAGGGGATGCTTGCTGTGTGTGCAATTTCAGCCTGCTTCCCCAACCCAAAAGGCACCAGTGATGAAAAGAGGTTTGACAATGCCATGGGCAGACCTGCAAATCGATTTTGTAGGCCCCGTGCAAAGGTCTGCAAGGGGAAACAGATAAATGTTGACAGTCACTTATTTAATGTCTAAATGGGTTGAGTGTGTTCCAGCCGGAGACTGTAGTGTGAAAACTGCGGCCACTTTGCTAATCAATCATATTTTTTCAAGATTTGGTTTACCTCAGACAATATAATCAGAATATGGAAGTCATTTCACGAGTGCAGTAATGCCAGAAATGCGGCAAATCGTGGGTGTGAAGAGGAAGTTGCACATTTTTTACCGGCCACTCAGGGGGAGTGGAGCGTTGTAATAGGTCAATCATTGATATGTTGAAAAAATGTGTAGCTGAAGCCGGATCTAGTTGGCATTTGCAAACCTTGACTTCTTTTGGTGTTAATGGCTATTAGGTCAACACCATCTAGCTCAACAAACCTCAGCCCCCATGAAATTTTGACAGGTAGGAACATGGTTTTGCCACAACATCTCCTTTATAGAACAAATGAACAGGTCCTTGTAAATGCATCCGCAAATCATGAATATGTGGAAGAATTGAAAAAGCTCTTGCAACATGCTTTTGCATTTGCACAGCAGGATTTGGAAAAAAGCTGCTGATAGTGTAAAATCATACTGTGACAAGAAATCATCTGTGAGAGAGTATAAGGTACGAGATCAGGTATAAAAATTCAATTTTGAGAAAGGTAAACATAAAAATGCAAAATTCCTTTCATCATGGCACAGCCCATTCAGAATTGTAGATAAGGTTTCACCTGTAGTTTAAAGAATCACCATAAAGGAGGGAGAGATAACTGTGGAACAATGTATCCATGTTAATCAAATTAAAATGTTCCACCCGAAACATGAGATAAGGAGGTTGGAGCAAATTGGAGAAACCAGGGAGAGAAAAATATACTTGTACCCTGAAAATAAAGCACTTGCATCTCAGGAGATTCACAATAGCAGATTGGTAGGTGTGAATGTTATAAATATATCAGCTTGAAGTGTAAAGGGGTGAAAAGGACATATATCAGGTGAATAACTTTGTATATATTTTAAGTTGAACGTGAAAAAGGGGTGATGAAACAAGTGAGTAAAAAAATGAAAATGAGAGCAAGGGGTATAAAAAAGATATATATAATGAATATTCAGAAATAAAAGAATAAAGAGATACAGACAGGCTTCCAGGTGATGTTAACTTAGATTGCTATGTATCCCAGGTCAATGTGTGAATGCAATGAAATAGGGAATTGTCTTTTGAAATGTTATGTTAATCTGCATTTTACAGTTAATTGCCATTGCCAATTACAATTGCCATTGTATTGTTATACTCAACCCCTGCATTAGCTGCAGGTCCTGAGACAGTATCATTGACTGTTTTTGTATTGTATATTTATGTACATAATCCACCCTTTGATTTCAGATGATATCCAAGGGAAGTTCTGATAAAAGGCAAATATTGAATGAATTGATGTACTTGGTTCTTAATTTGTTTTTTTTTCTCTTTGCTCTGGGTTATTAACTGTTTTCCCGCCAGCGCTCTGTGAGTTGCAGGCAACCAAATCCTTTGGAGTCCACCAGATCCAGAAGAGACCATGTCAGAACCGGAGACCACTGGAAAAGCCCTCTGGACCGAATAAGGGAAAGAAGAGCTCAGAAGGAAGTCCCGCTGGCAGAGGATGGAAGCTTGACTCACTTCACTTCATGGCCAACAGTCTGATTGAAAGCACCACTGAGTGAAAGGTAACTTCAAAACATCCTGTGTTTGATATTCCGCTTGTATTTTATTGTGTTTCAATTTATCTGTGTGAAAGTGGTACAGTGTGAAAGTGGAACACTGATTTTGGGAATAAAACATTTATTTAACATTACATTTATTTTTTACATACATTACCTCTTATGGCATGTTTTGCAGGATTGGACTGATGCAGTCATCTGTCACTGATGCAATTATTTTTTTTGTAATGATTTATTTATAAAAACAATTAAAAAAATAACAAAAATAAAGAAATAAAATATATATGTATAAATAAATCAGCGATCACCAAGAAGAAAGAAAAAAGATTAAACATGAAGTGATCCAAAGATAAAAAAAGGTCAAGAGATTAAAATAAAATACAAAAAAATAAACATGTTTTTAAATAAAAACATAAAAAATATATATACATACATTCAAAGATATGTACAATTTTGATAACCAATTTGCATGATGTTTAATGTTATAATTGATGGATTTGGCATATAATAATCTGAAGTCAAAATGTGGAACTTTATTTATTTGTGCCCAAGATCACAAATAGGTTGTAGCCAGGATTGTGTTGTTTCTACAGTGACTCTTTGATTAGGTCCCAGCAGAAAAACTGAGGGAGTATGTAGGAAGTGAGGGCTCCACATTTGAACTTGGACTCCAAATTTTAGGCAAGGTTTTGAATTTTAACTAAGGCTCCGAAGTTCAACATAGATGAAAACTGACCCCACTTGTCAACACGGGTGTGAGACTCAGATGTGAGACACTGTGCTGAATCCAGTATATGTTAGTTTTATGAATGTGCAAAACACATACAGGCTTAAAGTTGAATTTGAAGTTGATACTACACAGCATGGCGTTGTCAGTTTGCACCAAAATAGTTATGGACTGAGTACAATGAAAAACATAAGACTAACATATACTAATTTATACTAATATCCTCTAACCTCTATCATATCCCCTATGAGAATTCAGGGTAGATCAGTCCATGACTTTTGTGTACAAACTTTGGTGCAGATTGGTAAACTGAATGTGAAGGCATTTGTGCTGTGCAAGGTTAACTGGAAGTGCAAGAAATAAACATCGACAGAGAGTCGGGAGAGTCAAGCGAGTCACAGTCTTGCAGCACATCCTGGAAGTCTGACTGCTATTTCCTTCTTTGTGGGCGGAGAGTTTAAAAACCCTCTTACGCCACAGAGAGGCCGCAGAGAGTTGAGCGAGTCGCAGTCTTGCAGCACATCCTGGAAGTCTGACTGCTATTTACTTTTTTTTGGGTGGAGAGTTTAAAAATCCTGTTATGCCGAGGAGCAGCCGAGTGAGTAGCATTCTTGCAGCACATCCTGGAAGTCTGACTGCTATTTCCTTCTTTGTGGGCAGAGAGTTTAAAAACCCTGTTACGCTGCGGAGCAGCTGCATAGAGACGAGCGATTCACAGTCTTGCAGTCCTGCAGACTCGCCGTTTACCGCCTGCTACTGGTTCCAACATGGAGGATGGATGCCTGCGAAGTTCAAGATGGCAGCATTAGGAGACAACCTCCAACTCGGATTCCCTCAGCGGAGCCACGATGTTTGATGGTAAGCTCCAACTGTGGGGTTCTCTGAACACAAAATCTTAAATTGATTCCCCCAGGATCCACCACTAATTTTGTTATACACGTGCCCAAGACAGAGACAGAGACTGATAACTTCCACAAAATAAGTGACACTGTCTTTTTGGCTGACCCACTGCTTGCTGCTCACCCGTATCCCCCACTTTGTTCAGCACCAGACACCGGGGTGGATAGGGTGATAGAGCCGGCCATGGAGGTGGGCGTAGGGTAGACAAAAAAGACCCATACCCAACAATAAGCGTGGGAAAATGATGAAGACCGTAGCTACCGAGTCCATGTGCTCGAACGTATCCGACACTGAGATTCATAAGGATCCAACCTCAGTGGGTACACTCAAAGAGACACTGGCAACAACACCGTACTTGTGAAACCTTGGATTTTTAAACTATAAAAAGTATCACTGTTGAATACACCATCCACCTTGTGACTCAAATATAGTACTTTCTCCCATGAATATCAATTTTTTGCGTTCAAATGAAAATACTAACCTTGACGTTATTCCTTCTTCGGATTAACTTTCACTGGAGAACGATTCCCAACGCTCTTGTTGCAATAAGCGGTCACCTAACAAGACCCTTCCTGAGGAAGCACCTGGTATGGAAATAAAGGAGAAGCTTTCAGAGACGACAAGCTGGATAAAGTTACCCCTCTCAAAGGAACAACAGAAAACCGCATTGGAGTCAGATCTAAACCACAAGGGAAAATCCATAAAAAGACTCAACTCGAAAAACTCGAAACTAGTAAATACGAAACCCAAGTGCTTCAAAATAACTTTTGGCCACACTTTTAAAAGAGTGGCCAAAAGCAAACAGAGCCCCAACTCCCCAACAAACCTCCATGAAAAACAAAAGAAAGGACACAAATGAAAGCAACCCCTCCCACTATCTGTCTTGGGATGGAGTCCATATCACTTGACAAACTACGGACTTACAGGAAGATCGTCCCAAAAAGAACCTTGCTATCAGGCAATTTGGCAAACTTTTTCTTTAAGCATAAACTATCAAATCAGTTGTTGATTGAAAGCGAACCCCTTGCGGCTCACAATGTTTCAGACGCTGAGCTGTTGGAAATGACAACAGGCGACGTGGAAGTAACAGACTTACACCGATCCCTCCCAACCTGCCGAAAGGAGGACCCAGGGCCTCCAAAAATTATCAATTAAGCCCTGGGGTCCGCAGACCGTCAGCAACTGGCAAGACCCAAGGGACAACCTTGCCCAGAGTCAGGACCCCTGACACCCAGAGAAGTGGCTATAACACTGAGTGCTGCCTCTTTCTCACTCACAACTTTGTCGCGCACCAACAAGATTGGAAAAAGGGGGCACGAGCTGTTTGAAGGAGACATTAGCCAACCTCACCTTTCCAGCTTAGATGATCCCAAAAGGAACTTTCAGCCGAGAATCCTCTCTCCAAACAACTTAGTTGTGGAGTCACGGAGATCGGGATCAGGCGAAATCCATATGTGGGACGACCATATAAGGCAACCTACAACTATTCCCTTGGCTGCTATCAACACATCCCTACCAGCAAAGCATGGAACAACATCACAAAACAAAGGCAGAAGTATTCCCTTTGAGCTACACAAAAGTTACAACTCGCAAAAATCCTCCATGAAAGAAGCTTGTATGAGAGATTTAATTAATGGCGCAATGGACGCTACATTTCAAACTACTCACAATCCACAAAATAAAACACCTATCCCCTCAACCTACTTACCTCCAACTGATGCTATGGGATATTCAACACCCTCAATAAACCGGACTTCCAGGAGGCTCAGCGATCAAGTCCTGGGAGAAAACACCAGAAAGTCTGGCCTGCTGTCAGTCATGTCTACAGTGACCATAGACTTAGCACCCTTTTCTAAGCTACATGAGTCAATTCACAAGACTTTAAAAGATCAATCTTCAATCATCGCAACAATGAATAGTAAACTTCTATTTTTAGAAGGGTTTGTCACTGCCTTAGAACTCAATGGAAAAATCCATAATCAAATTGAAAAAGAGGCAAGCTCACAAATTACGACAAGAGAAGGAATATGTTAACACAACCTAAAAGCTGCGCATGACCCTAAGGGTCTGACAGAAAAAAGAAGTAATCAAACAGGCGATCAGATAGACCTCATAACTGAAACAGTTTAACGACCGAATTTTGCTACACAGACATCAAGCAAAGGAAACACTAGGAAAAAAGACCCCTAAATCCTGCACGCAGGTATATCACGAAACACAGTAGCATTGAAATACTACAAAAGTATCAAGGAATACTTCATCTCTGAAAACCTGAAAAGTATTAGAGGAACCCAAACTAAGCACTCAAACCAACAAAGCGGCGAAATAACAACAACACTGCTTGGAGTCCATGACAGAGGGTCACCAGAAAGGGATGAAACACAACAATTTCCACCTGATGTCCATTCGACCACGCTGTCAAGTAGGGTGCTAGCAGCAGTAAACAAGAAATTAGAGGGATCTTCCAACTTGCTGGACATCTCAGAATACTCATTTGAAAACTCAGAGTCGGAAATTCTCAACCCAGCCAGTTCAATTAAATATAAGGGCAGAAATCATCAGTAAAAGCCCTCACCAGGATCCAGTTGAGTTGTGTGTCACTGATCCTCCTAAACTTAAAGGAACTTCTATGAAAAGGATATCTTCCCCACCCTCCCCTTCCTTCATGACCCTGTCAGAAAAAAGAAAAAGAGCACACCAGAAAGTCGCCTCAAGAGAAAAGATTGAACAAGATCTAGAAGTACTCTGGGTTGAACCTGTGATAAATAGAACAGATGCGCCCACTATCTATATCAAGAAACACAGCTCAGAAAGGCAAGACAAAGCAAGGCCTACTAATCAACAGATTGTCCCAAGTAGAGAGGGGACAAACCCAAAACCAAGGAGGGAAGACGGGAATGGCCTCCAGAGTCCATCGATGGCAACTATAAGGAAGGCCGAAAGACCTCTCAACCCTCACGAAGAACGAGGTCTGTTAAGCTGACAAGAATCTTGGGGAAAAGACAACTTGATCCTAAATCACAAAGCCATTCTGCAGCTGTTCCACTGTGTGCCTAATTTAAGACTGATATCTACGGACGACATCCAAATAGTGGAATTTGGAGAAAAACACGTCACAGATTCAGTCTATCTTCACATTAAGTCACTACCATGACAGGCACACTCTTTGAGGCAACTGACCACCTTCGTAAACTGTGATTCGATCTGAGATCACTCAACCACTACGATAACTTGATAGAACCCCCGCGTGGAACAGGACCCCACTCTTCAGCCCAATAAGAAAAAGATCAAGCTAATAAACTTAACAAGGGCACTCACATAACAGATCCTAAAATAAGCACAGTCAAACAACCAAATACAGTGAGAAAGGATCTAAGTCGAGAAGTCACATACAAACATAATCCTATCCCGGTCAGGCCTCATTGTTTATCTCCAAAATGAGACAGAGAAAAACCACAATCTGAGGTTGAGTCTTATCGAAGACAATGGAGTGAGACACTCAGACCAACTTTAAAGATTGGTTCAACCAGACAAACCGGGGGAAGAAAAAGTGGTCTTTTTAGATGACCACCAAACCAGGAACGAAAAAACCCCAGAAAAATCATGGGAATGGGTATGAAAAGTTCACTCCAAAACCTCAAATAGCTTTACAACGGTAGCGGGCGCCCCTCTCTCGAAAGAACAGACTTGATAACCTGTTCAGTGGTTATTAACCACTTGAGAGTTCGCAGCCACTGCTTTTACTCACTGTGCCTTTCACAGATGGGAAATATCCATTTGCATATCAGTCTTTGTCCTGCCCAGTCCAGCACCGAAATGCAATGGCAACTCCAACCTGAACGAGAGTACCACCAGCAACCCCATACACGTGTTTCACCCTTGTTGGGGATCATCAGTGAGGTGAAGCTGATGCCTCTCTAAGCATGAATAGCAACTCAAGAATATCTGTCAGCAGGGAAAACAGTTTGCAACAACTAACCATGTGAACCGTAAAGATGTAAAACTAGGTTCATGGAACACAAGGGGCTTTAAGCATTTGACAGCACTCAGTGACCTAAACGTAGGCGTGTTTTATATTCTTTGCCTCCAAGAAACTTGGTTGCTTACCCCCCGTTGTATGGATGGATACGACACGAGACTCACGCCTGCAAAGAAAGGACCCAAACAGCAATAAAATGTGGCTCAGGCCAATCCGTACAGGAAGTGTTGGTCTGTGACCTTTTGCTTCTGGCTATACGTGTCGATTGGACAACGCCCACGTCCTCAAAGACTGAGAAAAACATCCAAAACCTGATTATTATTAACTGTTATTGGAAGCCCGAGTTAACCTCAAATGAGGCGTTCATAGAATTGATAACTTCAACAATCGACATGGTCCTAATAAATCATGATATTCCATTGTTCTTAATATGTGGAGACCTAAATGCGTCTTGCAGCCCACTTCTTCTTTCTGCAATCACACAAAAATGAAAAACTCCCCGAGAACTAAGATGGAAACTATGGAAAGCAGCCATGAGACCGAAGAACTTAGTTTCCACAGAGCTGAACTGTCCAATAACGAAACCTGCAATTCCAAACTGGCAGCGAGGAGACGAGTTAGCCAACATCGACCACGTGTTTGTATCCACCAAACTGCGATGGGATTGGAAACTCTGATGCCAATGATGAGAGCAGAGGTTGTGGTAAACAACAGAGGCAAATGACTCTGGATGAAGTGGAAAAACATCAAAGTATTAACTGAAAAATATGCTACGATATCAAACAGAGGCGACAAGATGATGGAAACAAATGAGGCAGACTTTATGACCCTACTTGAGCACTAAATCTACAAAGTCAGGGCAGGCAAGCCAGAACAAACGACTGACTCCAGAAAACTAAAAACAGAAGCTAAGAACACCATCCAAGCCCACAAAAACTGGGTAGCTGGACGCAAAAGAACTTGCTAAATTTACCAGCTGGACTACCATCAATGGCTGGTTCGACCCTTTCCAAACAGGGTTTATCCGGAACATTGGCACAGAAGCAAACATTGTGCTTTTAAATATTTTGAAGCCCAGAGCCATCAGGCGGACACCAGAATTTACATCATCATTGTAGACCTAACCAAAGCCTTCGACAAAGTAAACAGGCGAAGACTATGGCAATAACTACAGGAGCGAGGGTGCCCGCAGGACATTTTGGACCCATTAATGCAACTGCACTCTGACACCTCGATCAGAGTTCGTCTAAATAGAGAGGTCTTCTAACTTAGCCAATCCTAACTTGGAGAGGGGTCAAGCAAGGTTGCCCCCTTGCTCCTGATATTTACAACTTCTATATTGCTGACATCCCTGACTTTGAACAATCTATTCGGTCTTTCCCACCCAAATTCGAAAAGGTCAAATTGACGAGACTACTCTACGCAGATGATCTGATCATGATCGATCAAACAGCAGTAGGTCCCCAAAGACAACTAGACAGCCTCCAGCGTTATCTTCTTGAAAACAACTTGGAGATAAATGAAGGTATAACAAAACTCATCTGCCTCCAAAAAGCAACACAGAAAAAGAACAAACCAAAATGTTTTTTGAATGATAAAAATATTGAGGAACTGGATTTTATTAAGAACCTCAGAATCTTATTTAACAACAGTACCACAGAAGCGTCGGCTCAAACCTCCCTAAAAGACAAGGTCACAGTGTTGATAATGCAAGGCCGGCTGATGGACAAAAGATTTGGGAGGTTCTCTATTGTAGGACTTTTTAATTTTTCCAAGAATAAGGTGGTCCCAACCATAACATACGGAGCAGAAGGCTTGATCTGGCCAGTATTAGAAGGCATGTTCTGGCGCTCCGTCCTAAACCTGCCAAATTCAGTGGGAACCACCAGAATCAGAAATGAGCTTGCCCTAACCTCTCTTGAAGCAATCATGACATGGAAGGCACTAAATCTATATAGAAAAACACTGCTTCCTTTCTGTGCATGGAAATTTGAGATAATCCATGATGAAATCTCAAAAACCTCAAATAGTGTTTTAAACAATTGGGTAATAGCTCAAAAAAACACTAGAGAAAATCGGATGCTCGGAAATCCACTGAGAATAAATAAAACCTTTTTGAATTTGTTTGGATAAATACAGTGGACAAAGCAAGCAAAAGCAGTCTGGCAAAGAACGTACCATTCATTCCCATAAAACTGAACTATCAAACAGGTTAGCTGAATACATTTCCAGACAGCTCACTTAGAGATATTTTTCTCAGAATGAGATTAAACCTCTTAAATACCAACGAAACTAACTACATTGAAGGTAGATCTTCCCAGAAAAATTGTCGATTTTGTGACTCAAGTAAAGAGATTGAATCCATAAGACATTTATTAATGGCCTGCCCTAGGTGGAGTCCCTTGAGGGAAAAATACCTGACTCCAACATTGAGCCAATTTACCACAATGGACACAGAGGCTTGCTGGAAGACTTCAATATATGGCGAGCAAACTAAGATGATCATCGGCTCAATCTCAACATCAAAGTTTATTATGCCAAACCTTGTGTGAAAGATTGACGTATATGGGATTGGTATTGCGGATGTACTTTCAGATTTGCCATTCGCCTGCATCTTGGACTTAGTCTTGATATTTTTCTTCTGTCTTTTGTTCTTTCCTCCCCTTTCCTTTGATCTGGACTTGGACAAATAGGACGTCGGAATATTAAATGTTTTTGGAAAAAATTGTTAAATACAATTAATTCAAATACATAAAAAAAAAAAAAAATAAACATCAACGATTAGATTTGTTTCTTCTGTAAATGAAATGTGGCTCAAAGTAGGCCTTTTGCTAATTTGCAGAACGGGAATGCAGCGCAGGAGAAATGTAACACTTTTTTTCTGTTGCTGTTTCTAACGGTGGTAGGATGAGCATGTGTTTCTGTGGAACTTCTAGAGGGTTGGCTAATTAAGAGGTGGTTTAGATGAAACATGACATCAACTTTGGAGGCGGAATTTTATTATAGTCTATGCAAGCAGACATACATTTATGGGAGGTGACAGGGCTTTTAAAAATGAGCTATCTGAGTAAGCTGGGCTCTCTCTCTGGCTCGAACTGGGGTATTGTCTCAGAAGACTGTTGCAGTCCGAGGACACTCTTAATTTCTGGCTAATCCTGGAAGTGTGCTGCACTGACAGGCAGGCAGGCTGGGGCGAAGACTTTGTGGGCTCCTACCAGGCTGACAATTGGAGTGAAGCAGGGAAGGAAACCTCCTGTGCATGCTTAATTCAGATAGACAGAGGGCACTTGCAGTCTGAGGCACACATATTTAAGCACCTGATTTTGGTTAAGTTCCAGCAAAAATTGAGGAGTTTGTGGTTTGCTATTCAAGGGCTCTGAATAAGTACATTTTAGACATTTGCAACCAGGAACATTATGTTCCCATGATGAACATAGACAGATATTCTGCTAGTAGTTTTTAATTTAATTTACAAAGTGTCCAACAGCTGGAGCTTTCTTAAGCTGCAAAAAGCAGATACTGTGAGTCAAGGGGCCTCATTCCGAGTATGGAGGCAGCCATGGAGCAATTAGCTCCATGGCTGCCTCCCATACCGGTACTGACTCCGGTTTGGTTCAATGGGGAGGACCGGTAAGTCCCCATTGAAAAAAACAATCCCCATTCCCATTTCAGCCCCCATAGGGCTCAATGGGAATGGGGAAGTAGCTAATAACGGTACCGCAATTTGCGATACCGTTATTAGCTCTCTGGTCCTTTAGTGGCTCCCACTAAGGGGGCCTGGTAAAACCAGGCGCCTATATTGGGACCCGCTAAGGGACCTCGTAGTAGGACGCAAAGGGTTTACCGGCACCGGTGTCCTTACCGGTGCCGTTAATCTCTTTGTGCCCATCTCGGAATGAGGCCCAAGGTCTTTTTAATACAATGCTAATGCAGGGATATGTGATCCCTATTATGTGGGAAAAGCTCATTTATTGTGGGCGGTGCAACTGCAGATGAGTTGTCTTTGTAAATATTTCATTTCCATTTTTTATCTCAGAAAAGTTATTTAAAAACACTATATATTGTATGTCTTGTTGCTATTTTGCATAACTCTAATTGTCTATAAAAAACAAAAGAGAAAGTTGAATTAGCCTCAGCTTTCTTACTATGTGTTCTTGTCTCTTGTGGTAACACAGCAAATTGTGAATAACAAGTGGTAGTTGCAATTTACTGCAGATGGTAACTTCATATTGCTGCTTGTTGTAAAGTACATAACACAGTTGGTTATTGTGAATTGCTTTATTTCAGGAGCTGGTTAAATAAATGACTGTGAGAACAGAGTAAGTTCCCTATTAGGGAACTCCCGTCCCCTGCACACTATCTGGGGCTTATGGAGCCAAAGTATTCAAAGAGTATCTAATATAGGTATTTGGTATAGTTTTTGGTTAGACTTAAACCAAGCGTTAATTGAAGCAAGTGTTTTTTTTGCCTAACATAGTTAAAACATAGAGACAGTTATAGAATAGATATTCACTTAAGTACAAAAGACAACTTGTGACTTGATCTTTAGTTCAGGATTTATTGGTCCAAACAGGACTGCCCAACGCGTTTCGAGAGTAATTCTCTTCTTCAGGGGCTATATGCAATTCAAAACTTTAAAGCTATTAAAAAAAGTTAAACAATGTTCTAGATTAGTTGAATAATTGATATTAATAATTTACATACAATTGCAATATTCATTTTTACATGAAGATATTCATTAGATAATAGAAAACCTTGTTATTTACAATTCCAGTATAAGCATTGATTATCGTGTAACAGTGATCCCACTGTCGCATATGTTCACAATTTTGGCAATTACACCATACAAAACCAAAAGAGGTATCCATAATTCTTGTGGAAACAACTTAGTTCAATGAAACCAATTGGTTTTTTAGCTAATATTAAAGTAACAGAAAGAAAAAGCACTAGTTAATCGCCATATTCAGAAAGAAGGACATAGAGTAATTCCTAATTGCATATTTTATTATTTCAGCACGAGATCTCAAGGTGGTAAGGAATAGTGGTTGGCTTACCCTGTTTTTATGTTTTAAACATTAGAATAAGAAGGATGATCCATGATTATGGGTCGGTAAAATATTTCACATCGACAGTTTCAACAGGAGTCAATACAGTGTTTAAGCCTGTGTAAAATAAAGTAATGGACCAGTCTAAGTATATTGGTATATTGATATGATTAAAGACACGAAGAATTAAACTGAGATGTTCACTAATGGGGATACATAATAGACTTACTTAATGGAGTTCAATCTCTAGAGATGTGGGAAAGATGGTCGTGCTCGAGGTCTGTAGGCATTCTGCTACGTTACCGTAGTATCCACGGATTCTCCATTAGGAGGAGAGAAATGCCGGTGTGGCTTTTTCTTTAATCTGGGGAATCGAAGAAACCCAGTTTAGGATCTAAAAGATTCTCTTAAGGTAAAAAAAAGTTCTGGCTGAGGGCCGTTGTCAGCATACTTACAGGTTTCTGACTGTATGACTAGACTGGAAACAAGTACCGTCCGACTCCGTACGCTGGGAAATACAGAGTGTGAGACTAGGTTACAAGATGGCCGTATTTGTGGATAATGTAAACTTGACGTCATCACGCGGCGTGCGTGCATGACGTCACGAATTTAAACAAGGAGACGAGTGCGTGACGTTGAGAAAAGGATTCAATCGGAACAACATATTAGATTAATATCTTAGTGCCGTGGTGTAACTTGTAGATGCGATCGGATACGACCCTATGGTATATTTCAAAATAAGGGGTCTATAACAGATGAACATTAAAAACAAAGGTAAAAAAAAAAAAATAAAGGTACAAAAATGAAGGTAAAAAATGGCGGACATGGTCTGCTAAGATACAACTCTTAGATGAAGAGGACCAACTCTTAGATGTGAAGAAGTTAGTTATAGTAACCTTGTCTTGAGGAGAGGAGAGCTACATAGCGATGCAAAAAACTCGAACAGAATTTATTGGGAAATGTGGGAGCAACATGTAGAGTATATATGTAAATTGAACAGATATTAAAGCTTTCATCAGATATTTTCAAATACGATATTTAAAGATGTGGTCCACTTGGAGTATGATGGTAAAAGTACCAACACTACCCCAAGGACTATATTGTGATATTTTTGAAGAGAAGAAGGGGTATGGTCCTCATAGCGAGTAATGGTAGACAGGTAAGGTAAAAAACAAAGTACAAAATTGACACATATTTGTAATTATACTGCTGCCTTATTCAGAGTTAACAATCTCTTTGTTTTGATATGAAAAAGAGTCTGGTTAAATCTTTGTTGTAACTAGAACCGGTGCAATTCTTATACATTTCTTTTGATGCTTTTATACATTTCTAGGTAGCGTCTTGTAGTTATTCAGCTGCCTCATTCAGAGTTCACAGTCTCTTGGTCATGGCATAAAAGAACGTCAGGTTTCATCTTAGTTGTAACTGAAACTGGTACAATTCTTATACATTTCTTTTGATGCTTTTATACATGTCTAAGCAGCGTCTTGTAGTAGGAAATTCAACATGATACTAAGAGGAAGATTATGCAGAAGGAGGTTTTATAGATAGGGTCCTAAATTGTATTCCTCATTAAGCGTCTGGTTAAATCTTTGTTGTAACTAGAACCGGTGCAATTCTTATACATTTCTTTTGATGCTTTTATACATTTCTAGGTAGCGTCTTGTAATTATTCAGCTGCCTCATTCAGAGTTCACAGTCTCTTGGTTTTGGCATAAAAAGAACGTCAGGTTTCATCTTAGTTGTAACTGAAACTGGTACAATTCTTATACATTTCTTTTGATGCTTTTATACGCGTCTAGGCAGCATCTTGTATTAGGAAATTCAACATGATGTTAAGAGGAAGAGTATGCAAAAGGAGGTTTTATAGATAGGGTCCTAAATAGTATTCCTCATTAAGCCCGTGGGGTGATAAAGCATCAAGTTTATGTATCCAGAATAATTCCCTTTGGGATAGTCTTTTGGCTAGGTCTCCACCTCTTGGAAGAGGGTGGATTAATTCAAGGATTGCCCATCTAAGTTGGATAATGTTATGTCCATTCTCTTTGAAGTGTCTATATACCGGTGATTTGGTATTACATGTCCTGATGTTGGATTTATGTTCCGTCCAGCGTTCCTTTGCCTTTCGGGTTGTTTTGCCCACGTAATATTTCCCACAGGGGCATCGGAGTGTGTAAATCAAGTTTTTGCTGTCACAGGTCGCCAAATCATTCAGAATTATTTTTTTACCACTGCTGGGGTGTCTTATGTGGTCACCTTTTATGATGTTAGCACAATGCTGACAATTCAAGCATGGGTATATACCGGTTTTTTGTTTCCTCAGTGTCGTTTGGGCAGATTTTTTGGGTCTTTCTGCTCTGATGAGAGAGTCCCTGAGGTTTTTTCCTCTCTTATAAGCCAGCATTGGTGGTTCGGGGAACAATCGGTTCAAATTCGCGTCTGATTTAATGAAGTCCCAATTTTTGGTAATGATCCTTTTTATCTGGAAGCTCTGACTAGAGAATTTCAGAGTATGAATTAATCTTGTCGTTGTTTTTTTGGGTTGTTCCTCTAGAAGTTTAGTTCGAGATATCGATGCTGTTCTTTGGATTGCTTTGTCTAGTATTTCATCTGGGAATCCTCTGTTTTTGAATCTTTGTTTCATATCTCATATTCATTCTGGAGATTGCTTGTGTCAGACGTGATCCTTTTTAATCTGAGTAACTGGCTATAAGGGAGGTTATCCTTTAAGTGTGTCGGATGAAAACTCCCAAAGTGGAGTGTGTTGTTTGTATCTGTAGGCTTTCTGTAGAGGTTGGTAACCAGATCAGTGCCCATTTTCGTAATGTTAACATCCAAAATATGTATATTCGGTTGGCCGATTTCCAAGGTAAAGGTAATTCCTTTGTGACATTTTTTTAGGTAATCAAAGAATTGTTAAAGTTCTTCTTGAGTCCCCTGCCAAATCCCAAAGATGTCATCTATGTAGCGTTTCCAACAGATAATTTTGTTTTTCCATGGTTCTTTATTCAATATATGTGTTTGCTCCAAGTGAAACATAAAAATGTTTGCGTAAGTAGGGGCTACTGCTGACCCCATAGATGTCCCTGATGTTTGTAGGTAATATTTGCCTTCATATCGGAAGTAGTTGTTATAGAGGATAATGTTTATCAACTCTATCGCAAATACTTTTTGGATCAGGATGTTCTGGTGGTTCAAAAGAAACCATTCAAGTGCCTCTATCCCCTGATTATGGGGAATAGATGTATATAGACTATTTACATCTAGGGTAAATTGTCATGATCTCTGCTTCCAAAAGGTCAGGGTTTTCCCAACTCCCTTGGAAGCAGATCCATAACCCAGGTTCCGAGTGCCAACCAGTCCCAATTGGGACCTTTTGGACCCAGTCCTGGCGCCAGTGGCACCAGGCTCATAAATATGCCCAGTCCCAGCGCTGGAAGCGCCGGGCTCATAATGCTTGGGTGGACTTACCTGCAGCAGACCATGCTGCTTACTTGCCTGCCAGTTGAGTCTCTGATCCTCTTCTGTTTGGAACTACTTTTCCTGTTGGGTGGGGCAGGAGCCACTCCCTAGATTCAGAACACTGGAACTCTTCTGGAAAGCAGGAACTCTTTTCTTACCTAGGCGTGGCTGTGGAAGGAGACACCTAAGCACTACAGGAGGCTATTTAAACCACACCCGATGGATGAATCTTGCTTTGCGTTATTCTGCATTCTCAGCAGCAGAACGCTCATCGTGTCTTCTGCATCTGATCCTGGGCCTAAGGAAAAAGGCTTACCATTCTGAATCCAGTCTTCAGCAACACCTATTAAGACAAGAAAGAACAGGTTAGCATTACGGTCTTCAGTGACAGCTCTTCACTTACCTGGTCCATCGGCTGTCACCAACGCCTCGCGCTGCATTCCGGCATCTGAAAGACAAAGGCTTACCTACTCTTCGTGCGCTCCGGAGGTCTTCACACTGCATTCCGGCATCTGAAAGACAAAAGCTTACCAACTCTTCGCACGCTCCGGAGGCCTTCGGCGCTGCATCCCGCATCTGAAAGACAAAACAAGGTGCGTTTAAAGACATTGGGGAACTTTAATACTCACGTGCCATTACTCCTTTCCACATCTAACCCAGTGGGTATTCCGGCACCCTGCAACCGCCCCAAACTTGTACCTGCAAAATAAAAAGACAGTTAGAGCAAATCGTGAAGCAGGCAACAAGCGCTTACTTACGTGCTTCCAGGCGCTTCTATTCATCACACGGGCTCCATCTTCAACTCACTTCAGCCCGCCATCCGCCATCGCCGGAACCCTGCAAAACAAGAGACATCATTACTAAAGACTTTAAAGACATTAGAATTACTCGAAACTTACCGTTCGTGCAGTAAACGACGGACAGCAGTCCTCTGAAGTCAAGAGGCCTGCTCCCCTTATCCAGTGAAGAAACTGGTTACAGCACCCTGCCTCGAGGCAGATGAAGAGCACGGCGTTCACTTACCTAAGGTGAGAGCGTTAACCTTTGGGGTTCTACAGGAGAAGAGAAAGGGAAGAAGAGAGAGACATTCAATAACCCAGTTCATTAATCCCACATTTTCTATCTGCAGACATCTTGCCCTTCAAGCCAGACATACAGTGCACAGAGGTCCATCCCAAAGAGCCAGCCGTGTGTTACACATCACCTTTGAAGATACGGTATACGCCCAGTCAAGACCGGCGCCTCTACGGGAATCAGGTGAGCGTTACAGAACGCAAAGCCTACCACAAAACTCCCGTCCAGGCGCTATGGAAACCTCGGATACCGACCAGCTAGCCCAGTTACTTGGGGAACTAAGGGCAGAAGTGCATGCAGCCCGTCAGGAAACGAACGCTCTAAGAAGGGGACTGATTATTTCCAAGGAGCGAACAGATGATCTCGCTAGACAATTGCTACAGTCACAAGCCGGACAGATCCCGTCAGCCGCATCTGGGGGAAATCTTCTTTCTACATCCTCTATGAATCCAGTGCAGATCAACCTACCTGGGAATGTACCTCTGGCTCCGCCCGAACGATTTTCTGGTGACCCAAAGAGGTTTGCAGTATTTATCAATCAGCGCCGGTTGCATTTCTTATGCCGGCCAGCAGCCTTTCCAACTGATCAAGCTAAAGTAGCTTTCGTGCTTTCGTACCTTAGTGGCAATGCGGCAGACTGGTCGATCCCTCTAGTAAATCAAGATGATCCGGTCCTCCATGATTTTCAAGCTTTTCAGCTCAGTATGGAAAAACTGTTCGCAAGACATTCACAGGGGCAGGCCTTGGACAATGAGCTTCTTTCGTTGCGACAAGGTAATCAAGACCTTTTGGCTTATATTGCGTCTTTCAACAGACTGATAGTGGAAACTCACTGGCCTGAGGACAAAAGGATTACGCTGTTTTATAGAGGTCTACGCGGAGAGCTCAAAGATGTGTTAGCCCAAGTAGTGAATCCCCCACAAGATTGTTCGGACTATATAGACTTAGTCGTTCAAATAGATCACAGACTGCAGAACAGGAAGGCCGATCGTTCCAAGTTTGATGCTCGAGTATTTTCCAAACCGCCAACTCCTTCCAAAGGAGTAGACTCCGGGGAACCCATGCAAATAGGGGGTCTTAAAGGTCCTCTAACACAAAAGGAGCGGGAAAGGAGAAAACAGTTGCAATTATGCCTCTATTGCGGAAACTCAGGGCACTTTCTTCGAGACTGTCCGGTGAAACCTGCCAAGAAGGCAGTAGGAGCTGCAGTTACCAAAGTTACAAACTCTGAGCAGGGAAACGACCTCGCCCGACAAGAATAGAGGTCCTCTTGCCGAGCGTGAAAACCAGTTCCGTGACCTCGCATTTCGTGATACCTATGGTCCTCATCAGCCCTGATAATCCGGATCGATTACATGCAATTGAAGCTTACGTCGACAGCGGTGCCATCGGCAATTATGTGGATCATGAAATGGTTTTGAGGATGAATCTAACTCTTTGTCCCAAGGCTGTAAAGGACGTCATTACTACGGTGGATGGTACGGAGATAGCCTCCGGGCCAGTAACGCATACCACTCAAGAAGTGACGCTAGTAAGTCAAGATGGACACCATGAGAAGATCGTGTTCGATGTGATCAAGGCCCCTCAGTTTCAGATTATTCTAGGAATACCTTGGTTAGAGAAACACAATCCTCTGATCGATTGGCGAGCAAGAACGGTCCAGTTTCCAGAATGTGTCTCTACTTGTCACCCTCCACCTGGTGTTGCACTGGCAGCAATTTCTTCAGAGACTCCCCAGTTACCTCCCGAATACCTAGAATACCAAGATGTTTTCCGGAAGGATCAGGCTAACTCTCTACCTCCTCATAGGTCTTATGACTGCCAAATCGACCTGATACCTGGATCTACTCCTCCTTGTAGTAGAATGTATGCCCTCACCGAGCCTGAGAACCTTCACCTTCGACAATACCTGGATCAATACCTGGCAAATGGGTTTATTCGTCCTTCCAAGTCCCCTGCTTCTTCAGCTTTGTTCTTCGTTCCAAAAAAGGAAGGAGACCTTAGAACTTGTATAGACTATCGCTCCCTGAACCAGATCACCGTTAAGAATAGATATCCGTTACCTTTGATCCCTGAACTTCTGGACCAAGTCAGAAAAGCATGCATATATACAAAGCTGGATCTTAGAGGAGCTTACCACTTGGTACGAGTAAAAGAGGGCGATGAATGGAAGACGGCCTTCCGCACCAAGTATGGGCTATTTGAATATCAGGTCATGCCCTTCGGACTTTGTAATGCCCCGGCCGCCTTTCAATATTTTATGAACGATGTCCTCAGAGAGCTCATAGATGTGTGTGTTGTTGTTTACATTGACGACATCCTCGTTTATTCTTCATCGGAATCTGAACATCGGAAACACGTGAAAATGGTCCTCGAAAGATTGCGTCAACACAAACTTTTCGCTAAGTTGGAAAAATGTGTTTTCAACGTGACTGAAGTTGAATTCTTGGGAGTCATATTATCACCTGGCGGAGTGCGTATGGATTCAAAGAAGGTCGATGCAGTTCTCAAATGGCCATCACCATCCTCCGTAAAAGGTGTGCAAAGCATGTTAGGCTTCGCTAACTTTTACCGCAGGTTTATCCCCGAATTCTCTAGAATAGTCCAGCCCATCACTACCTTGTTAAAGAAAAACAAACGTTTTGAATGGTCTACCGAGGCGGAACAAGCTTTCCAGGATTTGAAGACTAAATTTATCTCTGCACCAATCTTAAAACACCCTCGCCCCGAACTCCCCTACATCGTGGAAACTGATGCTTCAAGCCTTGCCATGGGGGCAGTTCTATCACAAAAGGACCCGGTAACCAATCAGTTGCATCCCGTGGCATTTTGGTCCCGCAAATTCTCGCCTCCTGAAATCAATTACACGATCACTGACAAGGAACTTCTAGCTATCAAGTCTGCCTTTAAGGCTTGGCGGCATTATCTGCTGGGGGCCCGACACACCGTTACTGTGATTACGGATCACCGAAACCTGCAATATTTGAAAACCGCAAAAGCCCAATCCTCTAGACAACTCCGTTGGGCATTATTCTTTGCCGAGTTTTACTTCATAATTACCTATCGACCTGGTACAAAAAACGGTAAAGCTGATGCCCTTTCTCGGATGGGAGTGAAAGAACATTTGATCAACCCTAAACCTGTACCAATCATTCCCGAACAAAGAATTCTGGGTGTAATCGCCACAGAATCCATAGAGGAAGTTAAGGATAAAGCCAGGCAACTTGTAACTCCAGCAGACATACAGAATTGGCATCTGCAGGGAAAGGACTTTGCAGTAAAGGACAACTTATTGTATTTCCAAGAACGATTATACCTACCCAGCACAGATTTACAGAAAAAAGTAATCTCTTGTTATCACGATTCTTTAATGGAAGGACATCCCGGTATGGCCAAGACCTCAGAAAAGATCAAGCGCTACTTCTGGTGGCCGTCTTGGAAAAAAGATATCAGAGACTTTATAATGTCCTGTGGAGTATGGCCCAAAACAAGAGTCAAAAGGAAAGACCAGCAGGCCTCTGACGCCCTATTGACATCCCACCTCGCCCTTGGCATACGCTTTCTATGGACTTCATCACTGATCTACCTCCATGCTCCAGATACAATACGATTCTAGTAATCGTGGACTTATTCTCCAAGATGGCGCATTTCATTCCGCTCAAAGGCTTGCCAACAGCAGCAACTCTGGCCCGAGAATTTCTCGAAAACATCGTCCGACTGCACGGTTTTCCTTCGGTTCTAATTTCGGATCGAGGTAGTCAATTTATTTCTCATTTTTGGCGAAGTTGCTGTCGGTCGGCTCAAATTGATGTGAGACTATCGACCAGTCACCACCCTCAGACCGACGGACAAACCGAGAGGACCAATCAAACTCTGGAACAGTATTTACGCTGCATGCTGCAACAAACTGAAAAAACTTGGAAAGACATCCTTTGGATAGCCGAATATGCCTACAATAACTCTGTCCATTCGGGAACTGGGAAAACCCCGTTTTTTCTTTTGTACGGCAGTCACCCTCGAACCTCGGAGTTGGATCCCCTCCAAGATCTTGAAACACCAGCAGTAGACTACCTGCATTCTACAATCACCCAAGCCTTTAAGGAAGCTGTTTCTCACCTTCAAAGGGCTAAAGAACAATACAAGAAAGGAGCAGATCAACATCGGAAGGAAGCCCCTCAATATCAAGTAGGGGATCAAGTCTGGTTATCCACCAAATATCTACCTCTAAAAGGGCCACGCACATTCAACCCAAGATACCTTGGTCCCTATTCCATCACTACCATAGTAAACCCAGTAGCGGTCAAATTGGACTTGCCCCCGCACATGAAGATACATCCGGTCTTCCACGTCTCTCTATTAAAACCCGTGCAACCTCAAACCCGACTAACCAAATCTCCAAAACCTATCCTAGTTGATGGAGAACTCGAGTTTGAAGTCAAAAGCATTCTGGACTCCAAGATCTCCAAATCTAAACTATTCTACCTAATTGACTGGAAAGGCTATGGCCCCCAAGAGAGATCCTGGGAACCTGCTGAATATGTCCACGCTCCTCGCCTAATCAAAAGATTTCACCGAACATTTCCTGACAAGCCAAAACCCCCGGAGAAGCCCGGTTTGGGAGGGGCCTTGAGGGGGGGTACTGTCATGATCTCTGCTTCCAAAAGGTCAGGGTTTTCCCAACTCCCTTGGAAGCAGATCCATAACCCAGGTTCCGAGTGCCAACCAGTCCCAATTGGGACCTTTTGGACCCAGTCCTGGCGCCAGTGGCACCAGGCTCATAAATATGCCCAGTCCCAGCGCTGGAAGCGCCGGGCTCATAATGCTTGGGTGGACTTACCTGCAGCAGACCATGCTGCTTACTTGCCTGCCAGTTGAGTCTCTGATCCTCTTCTGTTTGGAACTACTTTTCCTGTTGGGTGGGGCAGGAGCCACTCCCTAGATTCAGAACACTGGAACTCTTCTGGAAAGCAGGAACTCTTTTCTTACCTAGGCGTGGCTGTGGAAGGAGACACCTAAGCACTACAGGATGCTATTTAAACCACACCCGATGGATGAATCTTGCTTTGCGTTATTCTGCATTCTCAGCAGCAGAACGCTCATCGTGTCTTCTGCATCTGATCCTGGGCCTAAGGAAAAAGGCTTACCATTCTGAATCCAGTCTTCAGCAACACCTATAAAGACAAGAAAGAACAGGTTAGCATTACGGTCTTCAGTGACAGCTCTTCACTTACCTGGTCCATCGGCTGTCACCAACGCCTCGCGCTGCATTCCGGCATCTGAAAGACAAAGGCTTACCTACTCTTCGTGCGCTCCGGAGGTCTTCACACTGCATTCCGGCATCTGAAAGACAAAAGCTTACCAACTCTTCGCACGCTCCGGAGGCCTTCGGCGCTGCATCCCGCATCTGAAAGACAAAACAAGGTGCGTTTAAAGACATTGGGGAACTTTAATACTCACATGCCATTACTCCTTTCCACATCTAACCCAGTGGGTATTCCGGCACCCTGCAGCCGCCCCGAACTTGTACCTGCAAAATAAAAATACAGTTAGAGCAAATCGTGAAGCAGGCAACAAGCGCTTACTTACGTGCTTCCAGGCGCTTCTATTCATCACACGGGCTCCATCTTCAACTCACTTCAGCCCGCCATCCGCCATCGCCGGAACCCTGCAAAACAAGAGACATCATTACTAAAGACTTTAAAGACATTAGAATTACTCGAAACTCACCGTTCGTGCAGTAAACGACGGACAGCAGTCCTCTGAAGTCAAGAGGCCTGCTCCCCTTATCCAGTGAAGAAACTGGTTACAGCACCCTGCCTCGAGGCAGATGGAGAGCACCGCGTTCACTTACCTAAGGTGAGAGGGTTAACCTTTGGGGTTCTACAGGAGAAGAGAAAGGGAAGAAGAGAGAGACATTCAATAACCCAGTTCATTAATCCCACATTTTCTATCTGCAGACATCTTGCCCTTCAAGCCAGACATACAGTGCACAGAGGTCCAGCCCAAAGAGCCAGCCGTGTGTTACACATCACCTTTGAAGATACGGTATACGCCCAGTCAAGACCGGCGCCTCTACGGGAATCAGGTGAGCGTTACATAAATAGAATCACTGATGGATCGTCTATTGCTATTTCTTTAAGTAGTCTTAAGAAATGAGCAGTGTCTTTCAAGTATGTAGACGTTTTTTGCACCAAAGGTTGTAGCGCTCGGTCTAGATAAATAGCCAGTGGATGGAATATGCTTACGGTTCCTTCTACTATTGGTCTGAACGGAGGATTCATCTTGTTTTTGTGGATTTTTGGTAATGAGTAAAAAACAGATGTGACTGGAAATTTGTTGATAAGAAAGTCACTCGTCTGTTCTGTGATCCAATCCATATCCAGAGCTTTGTCAATGGTTTTCTTGACTATTTCTTTGATGGATAATATTGGGTCAGAGTCCAAAACTAAGTAGGTGCTTTGGTCATTTAGTAAGTTCAAACATCCTTTGTTGTAGAATTCAGTGTCCATTAGTACAAGAGCTCCACCTTTGTCTGCTGGTTTAAGTGTGATTGATGGGTCTTCAGCTAATTCTTTAATTATTTTGAGTTGATGTTTTCTGATATTCATTCTGTTGTTGGAAGAGTATTTGATTCTTCTGAGGTCTTTCGTAGTTTTGAGATTGAAGAGATTGATTATAGGATGATTGATCTGGGGATGGAAAGAGCTCTTGTTTCTCAGTTCCAAATAGTTACATGTTTTCCTTTTTTCTGCTGTTTCTGGAAGTGAATCGAAGAATACTTTCAGCTCCATTTTTCTAATAAGTTTGAACAGATTGACTTCTTCTTCAAACATTGTAGTGTTGTTAGTTGGAACGAAAGATAGGCCCAAATTTAGGGTATCTATTTGAGTTTTTGTTAATTGTTTAGATGAGATGTTAAATACAATTGTTTCAGTATTTGTTCTTCGTTCTTTGTTTTCTTTTGCCCTCTTCGGCCTTCCTCCTCCTAAAAAAGGAATTTCCGGAGTTAGTGTAGGTGCTGTACTTGGGTGTATTGATGCTAGCACTTCTATCTCAGTGGTCGAGGCAGTTGTTTGGCCTGTGGAAGGTGTCTGAGATCTGGGTTCGTTTTCCCCACTTGTGATATCACTGCTTTCAGTATTGTCTGCTGGTTCCGTTGGTCTTGATGGACTTCTGGGTGCAGGTCTTTGATTATTATAGAATTCTTGCCACGTATACACAATGTCGCGGGCATAGTCTAATGTGTCACGCCGGAATTTTCTGATTTTTACCAACATCTACAGAAAGCCTACAGATACAAACAACACACTCCACTTTGGGAGTTTTCATCCGACACACTTAAAGGATAATCTTCCTTATAGCCAGTTACTCAGATTAAAAAGGATCACATCTGACACAAGCAATCTCCAGAATGAATATGAATATATGAAACAAAGATTCAAAAACAGAGGATTCCCAGATGAAATACTAGACAGAGCAATCCAAAGAACAGCACCGATATCTCGAACTAAACTTCTAGAGGAACAACCCAAAAAAACAACAACAAGATTAATTCATACTCTGAAATTCTCTAGTCAGAGCTTCCAGATAAAAAGGATCATTACCAAAAATTGGGACTTCATTAAATCAGACGCGAATTTGAACCGATTGTTCCCCGAACCACCAATGCTGGCTTATAAGAGAGGAAAAAACCTCAGGGACTCTCTCATCAGAGCAGAAAGACCCAAAAAATCCGCCCAAACGACACTGAGGAAACAAAAAAACAGTACATACCCATGCTTGAATTGTCAGCATTGTGCTAACATCATAAAAGGTGACCACATAAGACACCCCAGCAGTGGTAAAAAAATAATTCTGAATGATTTCGCGACCTGTGACAGCAAAAACTTGATTTACACACTCCGATGCCCCTGTGGGAAATATTACGTGGGCAAAATAACCCGAAAGGCAAAGGAACGCTGGACGGAACATAAATCCAACATCAGGACATGTAATACCAAATCACCGGTATATAGACACTTCAAAGAGAATGGACATAACATTACCCAACTTAGATGGGCAATCCTTGAATTAATCCACCCCCTTCCAAGAGGTGGAGACCTAGCCAAAAGACTATCCCAAAGGGAATTATTCTGGATACATAAACTTGATGCTTTATCACCCCACGGGCTTAATGAGGAATACTATTTAGGACCCTATCTATAAAACCTCCTTTTGCATAATCTTCCTCTTAACATCATGTTGAATTTCCTACTACAAGACGCTGCCTAGACACGTATAAAAGCATCAAAAGAAATGTATAAGAATTGTACCAGTTTCAGTTACAACTAAGATGAAACCTGACATTCTTTTTATGCCAAAACCAAGAGACTGTGAACTCTGAATGAGGCAGCTGAATAATTACAAGACGCTACCTAGAAATGTATAAAAGCATCAAAAGAAATGTATAAGAATTGCACCGGTTCTAGTTACAACAAAGATTTAACCAGACTCTTTTTCATGTTAAAACAAAGAGATGGTTAACTCTGAATAAGGCAGCAGTATAATTACAAATATGTGTCAATTTTGTACTTTGTTTTTTACCTGACCTGTCTACCATTACTCACTAAGAGGACCATACCCCTTCTTCTCTTCAAAAATATCACAATATAGTCCTTGGGGTAATGTTGGTACTTTTACCATCATACTCCAAGTGGACCACATCTTTAAATATCGTATTTGAAAATATCTGATGAAAGCTTTAATATCTGTTCAATTTACATATGTACTCTACATGTTGCTCCCACATTTCCCAATAAATTCTGTTCGAGTTTTTTGCATCGCTTGTAGCTCTCCTCTCCTCAAGACAAGGTTACTATAACTAACTTCTTCACATCTAAGAGTTGGTCCTCTTCATCTAAGAGTTGTATCTCAGCAGACCATGTCCGCCATTTTTTACCTTCATTTTTGTACCTTTATTTTTTTTTTTTACCTTTGTTTTTAATGTTCATCTGTTATAGACCCCTTATTTTGATATATACCATAGGGTCGTATCCGATCGCATCTACAAGTTACACCACGGCACTAAGATATTAATCTAATATGTTGTTCCGATTGAATCCTTTTCTCAACGTCACGCACCCGTCTCCTTGTTTACATTCGTGACGTCATGCACGCACGCCGCGTGATGACGTCATGTTTACATTATCCACAAATACGGCCATCATGTAACCAAGTCTCACACTCTGTATTTCCCAGCGTATGGAGTCGGATGGTACTTGTTTCCAGTCTAGTCATACAGTCAGAAACCTGTAAGTATGCTGACAACGGCCCTCAGCCAGAACTTTTTTTACCTTAAGAGAATCTTTTAGATCCTAAACTGGGTTTCTTCGATTCCCCAGATTAAAGAAAAAGCCACACCGGCATTTCTCTCCTCCTAATGGAGAATCCGTGGATACTACGGTAACGTAGCAGTATGCCTACAGACCTCGAGCACGACCATCTTTCCCACATCTCTAGAGATTGAACTCCATTAAGTAAGTCTATTATGTATCCCCATTAGTGAACATCTCAGTTTAGATTCTTCGTGTCTTTAATCATATCAATATAGCAATATACTTAGTCTGGTCCATTACTTTATTTTACACAGGCTTAAACACCGTATTGACTCCTGTTGAAACTGTCGATGTGAAATATTTTACAGACCCATAATCATGGATCATCCTTCTTATTCTAATGTTTAAAACATAAAAACAGGGTAAGCCAACCACTATTCCTTACCACCTTGACATCTCGTGCTGAAATAACAAAATATGTAATTAGGAATTACTCTATGTCCTTCTTTCTGAATATGGCGATTAACTAGTGCTTTTTCTTTCTGTTACTTTAATATTTGCTAAAAAACCAATTGGTTTCATTGAACTAAGTTTTTTCCACAAGAATTATGGATACCTCTTTTGGTTTTGTATGGTGTAATTGCCAAAATTGTGAACATATACGACAGTGGGATCACTGTTACACGATAATCAATGCTTATACTGGAATTGTAAATAACGAGGTTTTCTATTATCTAATGAATATCTTCTTGTACAAATGAATATTGCAATTGTATGTAAATTATTAATATCAATTATTCAACTAATCTAGAACATTGTTTAACTTTTTTTAATAGATTTAAAGTTTTGAATTGCATATAGCCCCTGAAGAAGAGAATTACTCTCGAAATGCTTTGGGCAATCCCGTTTGGACCAATAAATCCTGAACTAAAGATCAAGGGGCCAATTCATGGAACAAACGTGCGCCGAAAATCTTCGCGCAAGCATGCGCAAGCATGCGCAAGCGGAAAAAAACAGGCGCACGCGCACGCGTGCGATTCATGGAAGTCCCTGCGCGTGTTCACCGCGGGATGTGCGCCAAACCCGTGCATGGCGCACAAGTCACTGCAACATCGCGAAAGGCGTGCGTGACGCGCACAGTGAAAGCGCACAACCTCAGCGCACACACCAGAAAGTGGGCGGGACATGGGGCATAACGCGCGGAATGGGGAACAACACTCGAAAATAAGGGCGTAACTGGGGATGTACTGCAGGGAAGCAGACGGAACGCCCACACGCACTCGAACCACACGTATTCATGGAATCGAATAGGGCAAAGCCACGCACAGCCAAAGACACGCACAAGCTGAAACACGGCCGCCACACGAAGGCAGGCGGTAGAGTCCCAGCGCATCAAAAAAGTGGCGCGCGGGAAGTTAAATACGCGATTGAGCGGGGTACGTGTATTTCGGGGGTGCGCGGGAAGTCAAATATGCGATTGAGCGGGGTACGTATATTTCGGGGGTGCGCGGGAAGTTACACACGCGATTGAGCGGGGTACGTGTATTCCGGGGGTGCGCGGGAAGTTACACACACGATTGAGCGGGGTACGTGTATTCCGGGGGTGCGCGGGAAGTTACACATGCGATTGAGCGGGGTACGTGTATTCCGGGGGTGTGCGGGAAGTCACACACGCGATTGGCCTGGGTACGTGGATTTCAGGGGTGCGCTAGAAATTCTACACGCGATTGGCCTGGGTACGTGTATTACAGGGGTGCGCGAGAAAATCTACACGCGATTGGGCTGGGTACGTGGATTTCAGGGGTGCGCGAGAAATGCTACACGCGATTGGCCTGGGTACGTGGATTTCAGGGGTGCGCGAGAAATTCTACACGCGATTGGCCTGGGTACGTGTATTACAGGGGTGCGCGAGAAAATCTACACGCGATTGGGCTGGGTACGTGGATTTCAGGGGTGCGCGAGAAATGCTACACGCGATTGGCCTGGGTACGTGGATTTCAGGGGTGCGTGAGAAATTCTACACGCGATTGGCCTGGGTACGTGTATTACAGGGGTGCGCGAGAAAATCTACACGCGATTGGGCTGGGTACGTGGATTTCAGGGGTGCGCGAGAAATGCTACACGCGATTGGCCTGGGTACGTGGATTTCAGGGGTGCGCGAGAAATTCTACACGCGATTGGCCTGGGTACGTGTATTACAGGGGTGCACGAGAAATCCTACACGCGATTGGGCCTGTGCGAGTGGGGCAGTGTATTACGTGGGTGTGCGGGAAGTTGAAGAGGTGAATTGCCAGTGGGGGTCCTCCCACGTCTCCCCTCTACCCCCTCCACGACCTCTGCAGGCAGCCCACACCACAGGGGACTACCCTGCACCCCTGGTCATGTCCCGCAGGCAGCCCATCCACCATGGGCATGCCCCCCAGCCAAGCCACATGTCCCCTTGCACCCCCACCCCCCAGCACTGTGGGGCACCTGCCAGCAGGCCCCCAACCATGTCCCACTCATGTCCCCTTGCACCCCCACCCCCCAGCAGGCCCCCACTCATGTCCCCTTGCACCCCCACCCCCCAGCACTGTGGGGCACCTGCCACCAGGCCCCCAACCATGTCCCACTCATGTCCCCTTGCACCCCCACCCCCCAGCAGGCCCCCACTCATGTCCCCTTGCACCCCCACCCCCCCCAACACTGTGGGGCACCTGCCACCAGGCCCCCACCCATGTCTCCCAGCACCCCCACCCCCAGTCACCAGGGGCAGCCTCCACCAGGCCCCCACCCATGTCTCCCACCACCCCCACCCCTCCAGTCACCAGGGGCAGCCTCCACAAGGCCCCCACCCATGTCTCACACCACCCCCACCCCCCAGTCACCAGGGGCAGCCTCCACAAGGCCCCCACCCATGTCTCCCACCACCCCCAGTCACCAGGGGCAGCCTCCACAAGGCCCCCACCCATGTCTCCCAGCACCCCACCCCCCAGCACTGTGGGGCACCTGCCACCAGGCCCCCACCCATGTCTCCCAGCACCCCCACCCCCAGTCACCAGGGGCAGCCTCCACAAGGCCCCCACCCATGTCTCCCACCACCCCCAGTCACCAGGGGCAGCCTCCACAAGGCCCCCACCCATGTCTCCCAGCACCCCACCCCCCAGCACTGTGGGGCACCTGCCAGCAGGCCCCCACCCATGTCTCCCAGCACCCCCACCCCCAGTCACCAGGGCAGCCTCCACCAGGCCCCCACCCATGTCTCCCACCACCCCCACCCCTCCAGTCACCAGGGGCAGCCTCCACAAGGCCCCCACCCATGTCTCCCACCACCCCCATCCCCCAGCCACCAGGGGCAGCCTCCACCAGGCCCCCACCCATGTCTCCCAGCACCCCCACCCCCCAGAACTGTGGGGCACCTGCCAGCAGGCCCCCACCCATGTCTCCCAGCACCCCCACCCCCAGTCACCGGGGGCAGCCTCCACCAGGCCCCCACCCATGTCTCCCACCACCCCCACCCCTCCAGTCACCAGGGGCAGCCTCCACAAGGCCCCCACCCATGTCTCACACCACCCCCACCCCCCAGTCACCAGGGGCAGCCTCCACAAGGCCCCCACCCATGTCTCCCACCACCCCCAGTCACCAGGGGCAGCCTCCACAAGGCCCCCACCCATGTCTCCCACCACCCCCACCCCCCAGTCACCAGGGGCAGCCTCCACCAGGCCCCCACCCATGTCTCCCAGCACCCCCACCCCCCAGCACTGTGGGGCACCTGCCAGCAGGCCCCCACACATGTCTCCCACCACCCCCATCCCCCAGCCACCAGGGGCAGCCTCCACCAGGCCCCCACCCATGGCTCCCAGCACCCCCACCCCCCAGCACTGTGGGGCACCTGCCAGCAGGCCCCCACCCATGTCTCACACCACCCCCACCCCCCAGTCACCAGGGGCAGCCTCCACAAGGCCCCCACCCATGTCTCCCACCACCCCCAGTCACCAGGGGCAGCCTCCACCAGGCCCCCACCCATGTCTCCCAGCACCCCCACCCCCCAGCACTGTGGGGCACCTGCCAGCAGGCCCCCAACCATGTCCCACTCATGTCCCCTTTCACCCCCACCCCCAGCAGGCCCCCACTCATGTCCCCTTGCACCCCCACCCCCCAGCACTGTGGGGCACCTGCCAGCAGGCCCCCAACCATGTCCCACTCATGTCCCCTTGCACCCCCACCCCCCAGCAGGCCCCCACTCATGTCCCCTTGCACCCCCACCCCCCAGCACTGTGGGGCACCTGCCACCAGGCCCCCACCCATGTCTCCCAGCACCCCCACCCCCAGTCACCGGGGGCAGCCTCCACCAGGCCCCCACCCATGTCTCCCACCACCCCCACCCCTCCAGTCACCAGGGGCAGCCTCCACAAGGCCCCCACCCATGTCTCCCACCACTCCCACCCCCCAGTCACCAGGGGCAGCCTCCACAAGGCCCCCACCCATGTCTCCCACCACCCCCAGTCACCAGGGGCAGCCTCCACAAGGCCCCCACGCATGTCTCCCACCACCCCCACCCCCCAGCACTGTGGGGCACCTGCCAGCAGGCCCCCACCCATGTCTCCCAGCACCCCCACCCCCAGTCACCAGGGGCAGCCTCCACCAGGCCCCCACCCATGTCTCCCACCACCCCCACCCCTCCAGTCACCAGGGGCAGCCTCCACAAGGCCCCCACCCATGTCTCCCATCACCCCCATCCCCCAGCCACCAGGGGCAGCCTCCACCAGGCCCCCACCCATGTCTCCCAGCACCCCCACCCCTCAGCACTGTGGGGCACCTGCCAGCAGGCCCCCAACCATGTCTCCCACCACCCCCACCCCTCCAGTCACCAGGGGCAGTCTCCACAAGGCCCCCACCCATGTCTCCCACCACCCCCACCCCCAGTCACCAGGGGCAGCCTCCACAGGGCCCCCACCCATGTCTCCCACCACCCCCACCCCCCAGTCACCAGGGGCAGCCTCCACAAGGCCCCCACCCATGTCTCACACCACCCCCACCCCCCAGTCACCAGGGGCAGCCTCCACAAGGCCCCCACCCATGTCTCACACCACCCCCACCCCCCGGTCACCAGGGGCAGCCTCCACAAGGCCCCCACCCATGTCTCCCACCACCCCCAGTCACCAGGGGCAGCCTCCACAAGGCCCCCACCCATGTCTCCCAGCACCCCCACCCCCCAGCACTGTGGGGCACCTGCCAGCAGGCCCCCACCCATGTCTCCCAGCACCCCCACCCCCAGTCACCAGGGGCAGCCTCCACCAGGCCCCCACCCATGTCTCCCACCACCACCACCCCTCCAGTCACCAGGGGCAGCCTCCACAAGGCCCCCACCCATGTCTCCACCACCCCCATCCCCCAGCCACCAGGTGCAGCCTCCACCAGGCCCCCACCCATGTCTCCCAGCACCCCCAACCCCCAGCACTGTGGGGCACCTGCCAGCAGGCCCCCACCCATGTCTCCCAGCACCCCCACCCCCAGTCATCAGGGGCAGCCTCCAAAAGGCCCCTACCCATGTCTCCCACCACCCCCACCCCTCCAGTCACCAGGGGCAGCCTCCACAAGGCCCCCACCCATGTCTCCCACCACCCCCACCCCCCAGGTCACCAGGGGCAGCCTCCACAAGGCCCCCACCCATGTCTCCCACCACCCCCACCCCCCAGTCACCAGGGGCAGCCTCCACAAGGCCCCCACCCATGTCTCACACCATCCCCACCCCCCAGTCACCAGGGGCAGCCTCCACAAGGCCCCCACCCATGTCTCCCACCACCCCCACCCCCCAGTCACCAGGGGCAGCCTCCACAAGGCCCCCACCCATGTCTCCCACCACCCCCAGTCACCAGGGGCAGCCTCCACAAGGCCCCCACCCATGTCTCCCACCACCCCCATCCCCAGCCACTAGGGGCAGCCTCCACCAGGCCCCCACCCATGTCTCCCACCACCCCCACCCCCCAGTCACCAGGGGCAGCCTCCACAAGGCCCCCACCCATGTCTCACACCACCCCCACCCCCCAGTCACCAGGGGCAGCCTCCACAAGGCCCCCACCCATGTCTCCCACCACCCACATCCCCCAGCCACCAGGGGCAGCCTCCACCAGGCCCCCACCCATGTCTCCCAGCACCCCCACCCCCCAGCACTGTGGGGCACCTGCCAGCAGGCCCCCAACCATGTCCCACTCATGTCCCCTTGCACCCCACCCCCCAGCAGGCCCCCACTCATGTCCCCTTGCTCCCCCACCCCCCAGCACTGTGGGGCACCTGCCAGCAGGCCCCCAACCATGTCCCACTCATGTCCCCTTGCACCCCCACCCCCCAGCAGGCCCCCACTCATGTCCCCTTGCACCCCCACCCCCCAGCACTGTGTGGCACCTGCCACCAGGCCCCCACCCATGTCTCCCAGCACCCCCACCCCCAGTCACCAGGAGCAGCCTCCACCAGGCCCCCACCCATGTCTCCCACCACCCCCACCCCTCCAGTCACCAGGGGCAGCCTCCACAAGGCCCCCACCCATGTCTCACACCACCCCCACCCCCCAGTCACCAGGGGCAGCCGCCACAAGGCCCCCACCCATGTCTCCCACCACCCCCAGTCACCAGGGGCAGCCTCCACAAGGCCCCCACCCATGTCTCCCAGCACCCCCACCCCCCAGCACTGTGGGGCACCTGCCAGCAGGCCCCGACCCATGTCTCCCAGCACCCCCACCCCCAGTCACCAGGGGCAGCCTCCACCAGGCCCCCACCCATGTCTCCCCCCACCCCCATCCCTTGCCACCAGGGGCAGCCTCCACCAGGCCCCCACCCATGTCTCCCAGCACCCCCACCCCCCAGCACTGTGGGGCACCTGCCAGGAGGCCCCCACCCATGTCTCCAGGCACCCCCAGTCACCAGGGGCAGCCTCCACCAGGCCCCCACCCATGTCTCCCACCACCCCCACCCCTCCAGTCACCAGGGGCAGCCTCCACAAGGCCCGCACCCATGTCTCCCACCACCCCCACACCCCAGTCACCAGGGGCAGCCTCCACAAGGCCCCCACCCATGTCTCACACCACCCCCACCCCCCAGTCACCAGGGGCAGCCTCCACAAGGCCCCCACCCATGTCTCCCACCACCCCCAGTCACCAGGGGCAGCCTCCACAAGGCCCCCACCCATGTCTCCCAGCACCCCCACCCCCCAGCACTGTGGGGCACCTGCCAGCAGGCCCCCACCCATGTCTCCCAGCACCCCCACCCCCAGTCACCAGGGGCAGCCTCCACCAGGCCCCCACCCATGTCTCCCACCACCCCACCCCTCCAGTCACCAGGGGCAGCCTCCACAAGGCCCCCACCCATGTCTCCCACCACCCCCATCCCCCAGCCACCAGGGGCAGCCTCCACCAGGCCCCCACCCATGTCTCCCAGCACCCCCACCCCCCAGCACTGTGGGGCACCTGCCAGCAGGCCCCCACCCATGTCTCAGACCACCCCCACCCCCCAGTCACCAGGGGCAGCCTCCACAAGGCCCCCACCCATGTCTCCCACCACCCCCAGTCACCAGGGGCAGCCTCCACCAGGCCCCCACCCATGTCTCCCAGCACCCCCACCCCCCAGCACTGTGGGGCACCTGCCAGCAGGCCCCCAACCATGTCCCACTCATGTCCCCTTGCACCCCCACCCCCCAGCAGGCCCCCACTCATGTCACCTTGCACCCCCACCCCCCAGCACTGTGGGGCACCTGCCAGCAGGCCCCCAACCATGTCCCACTCATGTCCCCTTGCACCCCCACCCCCCAGCAGGCCCCCACTCATGTCCCCTTGCACCCCCACCCCCAGCACTGTGGGGCACCTGCCACCAGGCCCCCACCCATGTCTCCCAGCACCCCCACCCCCAGTCACCAGGGGCAGCCTCCACCAGGCCCCCACCCATGTCTCCCACCACCCCCACCCCTCCAGTCACCAGGGGCAGCCTCCACAAGGCCCCCACCCATGTCTCCCACCACCCCCACCCCCCAGTCAACAGGGGCAGCCTCCACAAGGCCCCCACCCATGTCTCCCACCACCCCCAGTCACCAGGGGCAGCCTCCACAAGGCCCCCACCCATGTCTCCCACCACCCCCACCCCCCAGCACCGTGGGGCACCTGCCAGCAGGCCCCCACCCATGTCTCCCAGCACCCCCACCCCCAGTCACCAGGTGCAGCCTCCACCAGGCCCCCACCCATGTCTCCCACCACCCCCACCCCTCCAGTCACCAGGGGCAGCCTCCACAAGGCCCCCACCCATGTCTCCCACCACCCCCATCCCCCAGCCACCAGGGGCAGCCTCCACCAGGCCCCCACCCATGTCTCCCAGCACCCCCACCCCCCAGCACTGTGGGGCACCTGCCAGCAGGCCCCCAACCGTGTCTCCCACCACCCCCACCCCTCCAGTCACCAGGGGCAGCCTCCACAAGGCCCCCACCCATGTCTCCCACCACCCCCACCCCCCAGTCACCAGGGGCAGCCTCCACAAGGCCCCCACCCATGTCTCCCACCACCCCCACCCCCCAGTCACCAGGGGCAGCCTCCACAAGGCCCCCACCCATGTCTCACACCACCCCCACCCCCCAGTCACCAGGGGCAGCCTCCACAAGGCCCCCACCCATGTCTCACACCACCCCCACCCCCCAGTCACCAGGGGCAGCCTCCACAAGGCCCCCACCCATGTCTCCCACCACCCCCAGTCACCAGGGGCAGCCTCCACAAGGCCCCCACCCATGTCTCCCAGCACCCCCACCCCCCAGCACTGTGGGGCACCTGCCAGCAGGCCCCCACCCATGTCTCCCAGCACCCCCACCCCCAGTCACCAGGGGCAGCCTCCACCAGTCCCCCACCCATGTCTCCCAGCACCCCCACCCCCCAGCACTGTGGGGCACCTGCCAGCAGGCCCCCACCCATGTCTCCCAGCACCCCCACCCCCAGTCACCAGGGGCAGCCTCCACCAGGCCCCCACCCATGTCTCCCACCACCCCCACCCCCCAGCACTGTGGGGCACCTGCCAGCAGGCCCCCACCCATGTCTCCCAGCACCCCCACCCCCAGTCACCAGGGGCAGCCTCCACCAGGCCCCCACCCATGTCTCCAACCACCCCCACCCCTCCAGTCACCAGGGGCAGCCTCCACAAGGCCCCCACCCATGTCTCCACCACCCCCATCCCCCAGCCACCAGGGGCAGCCTCCACCAGGCCCCCACCCATGTCTCCCAGCACCCCCAACCCCCAGCACTGTGGGGCACCTGCCAGCAGGCCCCCACCCATGTCTCCCAGCACCCCCACCCTCAGTCATCAGGGGCAGCCTCCAAAAGGCCCCTACCCATGTCTCCCACCACCCCCACCCCTCCAGTCACCAGGGGCAGCCTCCACAAGGCCCCCACCCATGTCTCCCACCACCCCCACCCCCCAGGTCACCAGGGGCAGCCTCCACAAGGCCCCCACCCATGTCTCCCACCACCCCCACCCCCCAGTCACCAGGGGCAGCCTCCACAAGGCCCCCACCCATGTCTCACACCATCCCCACCCCCCAGTCACCAGGGGCAGCCTCCACAAGGCCCCCACCCATGTCTCACACCACCCCCACCCCCCAGTCACACGGGGCAGCCTCCACAAGGCCCCCACCCATGTCTCCCACCACCCCCAGTCACCAGGGGCAGCCTCCACAAGGCCCCCACCCATGTCTCCCACCACCCCCATCCCCAGCCACTAGGGGCAGCCTCCACCAGGCCCCCACCCATGTCTCCCACCACCCCCACCCCCCAGTCACCAGGGGCAGCCTCCACAAGGCCCCCACCCATGTCTCCCACCACCCCCAGTCACCAGGGGCAGCCTCCACAAGGCCCCCACCCATGTCTCCCAGCACCCCCACCCCCCAGCACTGTGGGGCACCTGCCAGCAGGCCCCCACCCATGTCTCCCAGCACCCCCACCCCCAGTCACCAGGGGCAGCCTCCACCAGGCCCCCACCCATGTCTCCCACCACCCCCACCCCTCCAGTCACCAGGGGCAGCCTCCACAAGGCCCCAACCCATGTCTCCCACCACCCCCATCCCCCAGCCACCAGGGGCAGCCTCCACCAGGCCCCCACCCATGTCTCCCAGCACCCCCACCCCCCAGCACTGTGGGGCACCTGCCAGGAGGCCCCCACCCATGTCTCCCAGCACCCCCAGTCACCAGGGGCAGCCTCCACCAGGCCCCCACCCATGTCTCCCACCACCCCCACCCCTCCAGTCACCAGGGGCAGCCTCCACAAGGCCCCCACCCATGTCTCCCACCACCCCCACCCCCCAGTCACCAGGGGCAGCCTCCACAAGGCCCCCACCCATGTCTCACACCACCCCCACCCGCCAGTCACCAGGGGCAGCCTCCACAAGGCCCCCACCCATGTCTCCCACCACCCCCAGTCACCAGGGGCAGCCTCCACAAGGCCCCCACCCATGTCTCCCAGCACCCCCACCCCCCAGCACTGTGGGGCACCTGCCAGCAGGCCCCCACCCATGTCTCCCAGCACCCCCACCCCCAGTCACCAGGGGCAGCCTCCACCAGGCCCCCACCCATGTCTCCCAGCACCCCCACCCCCCAGCACTGTGGGGCACCTGCCAGCAGGCCCCCACCCATGTCTCCCAGCACACCCACCCCCAGTCACCAGGGGCAGCCTCCACCAGGCCCCCACCCATGTCTCCCACCACCCCCACCCCTCCAGTCACCAGGGGCAGCCTCCACAAGGCCCCCACCCATGTCTCCCACCACCCCCACCCCCCAGTCACCAGGGGCAGCCTCCACAAGGCCCCCACCCATGTCTCCCACCACCCCCACCCCCCAGTCACCAGGGGCAGCCTCCACAAGGCCCCCACCCATGTCTCACACCACCCCCACCCCCCAGTCACCAGGGGCAGCCTCCACAAGGCCCCCACCCATGTCTCACACCACCCCCACCCCCCAGTCACCAGGGGCAGCCTCCACAAGGCCCCCGCCCATGTCTCCCACCACCCCCAGTGCCCAGGGGCAGCCTCCACAAGGCCCCCACCCATGTCTCCCACCACCCCCATCCCCCAGCCACCAGGGGCAGTCTCCACCAGGCCCCCACCCATGTCTCCCACCACCCCCACCCCCCAGTCACCAGGGGCAGCCTCCACAAGGCCCCCACCCATGTCTCACACCACCCCCACCCCCCAGTCACCAGGGGCAGCCTCCACAAGGCCCCCACCCATGTCTCCCAACACCCCCATCCCCCAGCCACCAGGGGCAGCCTCCACCAGGCCCCCACCCATGTCTCCCAGCACCCCCACCCCCCAGCACTGTGGGGCACCTGCCAGCAGGCCCCCAACCATGTCCCACTCATGTCCCCTTGCACCCCCACCCCCCAGCAGGCCCCCACTCATGCCCCCTTGCACCCCCACCCCCCAGCACTGTGGGGCACCTGCCAGCAGGCCCCCAACCATGTCCCACTCATGTCCCCTTGCACCCCCACCCCCCAGCAGGCCCCCACTCATGTCCCCTTGCACCCCCACCCCCCAGCAGGCCCCCACTCATGTCCCCTTGCACCCCCACCCCCCAGCACTGTGGGGCACCTGCCACCAGGCCCCCACCCATGTCTCCCAGCACCCCCACCCCCAGTCACCAGGGGCAGCCTCCACCAGGCCCCCACCCATGTCTCCCACCACCCCCACCCCTCCAGTCACCAGGGGCAGCCTCCACAAGGCCCCCACCCATGTCTCACACCACCCCCACCCCCCAGTCACCAGGGGCAGCCTCCACAAGGCCCCCACCCATGTCTCCCACCACCCCCAGTCACCAGGGGCAGCCTCCACAAGGCCCCCACCCATGTCTCCCACCACCCCCAGTCACCAGGGGCAGCCTCCACCAGGCCCCCACCCATGTCTCCCACCACCCCCACCCCTCCAGTCACCAGGGGAAGCCTCCACCAGGCCCCCACCCATGTCTCCCACCACCCCCACCCCTCCAGTCACCAGGGGCAGCCTCCACAAGGCCCCCACCCATGTCTCCCACCACCCCCACCCCTCCAGTCACCAGGGGCAGCCTCCACAAGGCCCCCACCCATGTCGACCACCACCCCCATCCCCCAGCCACCAGGGGCAGCCTCCACCAGGCCCCCACCCATGTCTCCCAGCACCCCCACCCCCCAGCACTGTGGGGCACCTGCCAGCAGGCCCCCAACCATGTCTCCCACCACCCCCACCCCTCCAGACACCAGGGGCAGCCTCCACAAGGCCCCCACCCATGTCTCCCACCACCCCCACCCCCCAGTCACCAGGGGCAGCCTCCACAAGGCCCCCACCCATGTCTCCCACCACCCCCACCACCCAGTCACCAGGGGCAGCCTCCACAAGGCCCCCACCCATGTCTCACACCACCCCCACCCCCCAGTCACCAGGGGCAGCCTCCACAAGGCCCCACCCATGTCTCACACCACCCCCACCCCCCAGTCACCAGAGGCAGCCTCCACAAGGCCCCCACCCATGTCTCCCACCACCCCCAGTCACCAGGGGCAGCCTCCACAAGGCCCCCACCCATGTCTCCCACCACCCCCATCCCCCAGCCACCAGGGGCAGCCTCCACCAGGCCCCCACCCATGCATCCCACCACCCCCACCCCCCAGTCACCAGGGGCAGCCTCCACAAGGCCCCCACCCATGTCTCACACCACCCCCACCCCCCAGTCACCAGGGGCAGCCTCCACAAGGCCCCCACCCATGTCTCCCACCACCCCCATCCCCCAGCCACCAGGGGCAGCCTCCACCAGGCCCCCACCCATGTCTCCCAGCACCCCCACCCCCCAGCACTGTGGGGCACCTGCCAGCAGGCCCCCAACTATGTCCCACTCATGTCCCCTTGCACCCCCACCCCCCAGCAGGCCCCCACTCATCTCCCCTTGCACCCCCACCCCCCAGCACTGTGGGGCACCTGCCAGCAGGCCCCCAACCATGTCCCACTCATGTCCCCTTGCACCCCCACCCCCCAGCAGGCCCCCACTCATGTCCCCTTGCACCCCCACCCCCCAGCACTGTGGGGCACCTGCCACCAGGCCCCCACCCATGTCTCCCAGCACCCCCACCCCCAGTCACCAGGGGCAGCCTCCACCAGGCCCCCACCCATGTCTCCCACCACCCCCACCCCTCCAGTCACCAGGGGCAGCCTCCACAAGGCCCCCACCCATGTCTCACACCACCCCCACCCCCCAGTCACCAGGGGCAGCCTCCACAAGGCCCCCACCCATGTCTCCCACCACCCCCAGTCACCAGGGGCAGCCTCCACAAGGCCCCCACCCATGTCTCCCACCACCCCCACCCCCCAGCACTGTGGGGCACCTGCCAGCAGGCCCCCACCCATGTCTCCCAGCACCCCCACCCCCAGTCACCAGGGGCAGCCTCCACCAGGCCCCCACCCATGTCTCCCACCACCCCCACCCCTCCAGTCACAAGGGGCAGCCTCCACAAGGCCCCCACCCATGTCTCCCACCACCCCCAGTCACCAGGGGCAGCCTCCACAAGGCCCCCACCCATGTCTCCCACCACCCCCAGTCACCAGGGGCAGCCTCCACAAGGCCCCCACCCATGTCTCCCACCACCCCCACCCCCCAGTCACCAGGGGCAGCCTCCACCAGGCCCCCACCCATGTCTCCCAGCACCCCCACCCCCCAGCACTGTGGGGCACCTGCCAGCAGGCCCCCAACCATGTCCCACTCATGTCCCCTTGCACCCCCACCCCCCAGCAGGCCCCCACTCATGTCCCCTTGCACCCAGGTCCTGACGAAACGCAATCATGGCAGTAATGGGCAGCATACCCAGCACAAACACCCAGCCAAGGATTGCATCCACCCACATAGTAGATGCAATTACATGATACAACCCCAATGGCAAGTATGTAAATGAACACATGTCCGTCACACACACATACACAATGGGTGCAAGTGAATGTCAAAACCCATATCATGACATGCATGAAACCAATGAGAAAATACCACAAATGTAAGTAATAAATATATGTATTAAAGATGAAAATGAAGTAAAGAAATAAAACACACAACAATGGGGATGACAAAACAAATGGTCCATGTCCGAGAACTAATAGAAAAAATCAAAAAACAAAGGAATCCAAAAACTAATGTAGTCCAAAGCAAAATAATGGGGGGAAAAAATAAGGAAAAACCATTGCCTCATGGTGAACACAAATATAAATCCAACAAATGTTTTTCAAACATCAAACTATGCACAAAAATATCCCAGGGTCCATGAGCCCAACACCATAAATGAAACCTACTACTACTAACTAATAAAAAAAATATATACAGAAAAGTGGCCATTGTCCGAGCGGTCCGAAAAAAACTTAAAAAATAAAGGAAACCTAACACTAACTAACTAAAGAACTATATACAATGGCAGTGGGCAAGTCCTGCGGCTCACTCTGTGATGTTGCCGGCCAGGGCATCATCGAACTCCATGTCGATGTCCCGGAGGCGGGACTCTGTCCTGGCCCCGAGGTCTCGCAGGGACAACCCCGTGTTCACCCCAAACTCCCTGCGAGCTTCCTCGAGGCACTCAGCCCGCCTCAACGCCCGACGCATGGAGAACTCCGCCCTGACCATGGTGAGCCGCTCCTCTTCCGCCCGCTGCCGCTCCGCACCTATCCGCTGGACCAACTGCTCCCACACGGAAGACACTGCCATCCCAGGGTTCTCCTGCCCTCCGGCCGATGCCTGCCCCTCTGATCTTGATGGCCCCGAGCCATGATGCCTCCCACGTCGAGCCTGCTGCTGCCTCCGACGCCACTGCCTCTGCCAGCATGACGGCATCCAGGCTGATGGAATCCACCGATGCCGTCGTGCACGTGCCCTGCCAGATGATGCCGGCACATCCTCCATCTGCAGGGGGACAGTTGCTGGTGTGTCCACCCCTGCTGGACCTTCGACTCCCGACTGTGGCAGGGATGGAGTCCCCACCGAGCTGGCTGCGTTGGTCGGGGCAGGTCCACAGGGGGCCCTGGTGGCATCTGGGCCAGAAGACGGCATGGAGCACGACTGGCGCATGGCCTCCACAGAGGAGGAGAGGGTCGCCAGAAGTCCATACACATGTAGGAAACCCCCTACCATGGCGGCTCCCAAATGGTTCACGTACGCACGGTGCTCTTCGTGATGATGTGCATGCTCCTCCCGGGAAGCATGCACCTCATCACGAATGCCAGCCGTGCGCAACGCGACACCAATCAGGACCCTCTCCACACGGCCAGGGGTCCCCTCGTCCGCAGGTAGAGGAGTGTCAGATGACATGGACATCTCCCCTACCTGCGGACGGGCCTGGGATGGGGCATCCCTGCTGGTGCATGGTGGTGCAGTCACAGTGTCAGGGACAGTGACATGCACAGGCCCCTCCACGGCGACCTGTGCTGCCTCCTGCCCCTGGCCCTGGACTGCACCACTTGCACCAGCGGGGATGCCCCCACCAGGCCCCATGTGTGGCTCAGTAGCGGCCTCCTCCCCCTCTGTGGAAACCACCAACCTGGATGTCTCCACGCCGTCTTCCGCCGTTGCAAGCCCCTGTGGGGGCTCACCCACCCCTTCCGCTGCAGCCGTGGCGGCATCCCCGCCGCTCTGCTCCACAGCGCCTTCTCCGCCCTCTTCTTCACTTGCCACTGTGTAGAGGGAGACATAGAACACAAGCATCAGGGTACTGTACAATGGTCCCCTAGACAGGAAGCAATAGCAGATGAGTGGCACTGTCATACATCACTTCCATCATGTCCCTCCACAACACATGGGTCAGTGCAGGCAAAACACATACAGTAACAGGCATGGCGCATGCCATGGACATTGGCATACATGACCAAGGGACTCATGATTCATACAATGTTGGTTTTAAACTCACATGCATCATGGGTCTTGCCATCACATGCACACACCTCACCGTAGTTCCATCCATCTGGCCTCGTACACCACAGACGCAGTGGATACAAGGATGACTAGGCTGCATCAGTGAATCTGAACATTGTCACAGACATGTGTCATGCATCCATGGCATTTACAAGTCACAGACACGCAGGTCAGACACACACACATGGACACCATACGTGTACATGGGACCAGCACCCATCCCTCACCCCCACCCATGTCCAGGAACAGAGACTGCCATGCTTCCATGTGTCCATTCCGCACAGAGCCCCCCATGTTGCAATAGAACACATGCACCAACCATGTGGTTCACACATCACTGTACTCACATGCCTGACCATGATGTCCCTGCACACACACATACGTACATGGCCTATGTCACACATACAGGCAGGTATCAGACAACCAGCACACTGCAACATGCCCTGTCTCACACAGCAATGCTTGGCCACTTACCGCTCAACTCCAGATGGGTCTGCCTCCGAAGCATCTGGGTGTGGAGCGCTGGGTCTACGCGTTCCAGGACCCTCATCTGGATGTCACTCAGGCGTGCCCGGCCCCCCTCCGCGAGGCGCCGGGCCTTATTGAGGGTCCTGGACCTCAAGTCCTCCCAGCGCTTCTTGATGTGCTTGATGTCGCGGGTTGCCACCCCCTCCGCGTTGATGGCAACCACTACATCGTCCCAGATCCTCTCCCGTCCTTCCTTGTTGGCACGTGGTCTTCCGAAGAGGGCATCATAATGCCCCAGGACATGCTCCACCAGGACACCAACTTCCTTCTCACTGAAGCTGGTGGCCCTCTGCCTCTCTGGCTGGGGGTCGCCACTGGTCTCAGATGGTGCTTGCCCCGACATGGCGACCCCCGAGGCAGGCGTGGGTGGGCAACTGGGTCCTGGGGCTGGGCTGTGGAGCGATGGTATCCCAGTCGGGAGTCTACTGTTCCAGCAGGGGTGGACACAGCAACTGGACCCCTGCAGATGGCTGATGTGCAGGCACCAAATGGCAGGGCACAGTGGCAGCAGGCAGGCAGGCAGGCAGGCAGCAGCAGATGGCACGTGGGAGGCTGCTCGGGGCACTGGGGGGCAGTGATTCGGCCTTCTGGGCAGGAGCGTGGTCTCCCGTGTGTTTTCGCGTGGCCAGCTTGATACGGAGTGATTTGGCACGTGAAAAATCTGCACGTCAGCGTGTAATTCGAGGAAAGGCCCTTAGCGCGTAAGCGCGTCTGCACGCATACGCATTTTCATTGGACCAAAGGCCCTCAGCGCGTGAGCGCATCTGTGACGTGACGTGCGAGGGTGTATCCCTCATTGCACGTGATGACAGAACACACGTGGATTTCAACCAATCGCGTGTGAAAGTTCACGGCACCCCGGAACACACGTACCCAGGCTAATCGCGTGTGGAACTACCCGCGCACCCGGAAACACACGTACCGAGGCTAATCGCGTGTGGAACTACCCGCGCACCCGGAAACACACGTACCCAGGCCAATCGCGTGTATGCTCGCTCCCCTCCGATCACACGCGATGACACCCGAATACGGGAAACCCGTGCACGGCAAAAGACGTGCACAGATGTCAACGAGTCCGCCCACACGGAGGCGTCCCGCGGACAGCATAAAAGTGCGCGCAAACAACAAACGCGTATATACAGCGACGATGAATGCCCCATTTGTTGCTGCACTGATCGTGGGACACCGCAGGAGGAGGAGAATAGCCAGGGCACGCATTTTTGCACCACGGACAAGCCTTTTTGGGATGCCTGACGACCAGGTCTACGGCAGGTATAGGTTTCCACCCCCATATCATCCTAGACCTGGTCAGGGAGTGGGAAGATGACCTCACATCCCCCACCCTTTGCTCCCAAGCATTGAGCCCCTTGGAGAAGCTGCTCAATGTCTTGCATTTTTTGGCCACTGGGTCGTTTCAGCGGACCACTGCCATAGTGGGGGGGTCTCACAGGCCACGCAGTCACGCTGCCTACACCAGGTACTGGCAATCATGACAGCGCGCCCCTCAGTCCGCATGCACATATACATGCCCAGAACACCCGCAGAAAGGCAGGCCGTTGTCCTGGATTTTTTCAGGGTGGCACACTTCCCCAAAGTGCTCGGTGCCATAGATTGCACCCATGTGGCCCTACGTCCACCTAGGGCCACTGAGCACATCTACCGAAACCGCAAGCACTGGCATTCCATCAATGTACAGGTGGTATGCGATGCAAAGGGAATCATCACCTCTGTCTATGCAAACTACCCTAGCTCCACCCATGACAGTTTCATATACAGAATGTCCGCCCTGAGCCGGGCCCTGGAAGCTGGGCAGCATGGCGACACATGGCTCCTAGGTCAGTACAAATGCCCTTGCACATGCATGCAAGTCACACACAGACCAATATCCCAACCCTAATAATCTCAATTATTATCACCTCCCCAGGGGACAGTGCCTACCCTCTGAGCAACCACATGATGACGCCAATCCGGAACCCCACCACACCACCCCAGGTAAGATACAACGCCGCCCATATTGCAACCAGGGGCATAGTGGAGCGCACATTCGGAGTGCTCAAGTCACGTTTCCGCTCCCTTGACCGCTCTGGTGGGCAACTACTCTATGCACCACCAGTAGTGTGAAGGATCATTGTGGCAGCATGTGTCCTGCACAATGTTGCAACACGGCAGGGCGTCCCGGTGGACATGGTGGTACCCCCACATCCCCAACCACAGGCACAGGCGCTGCCCATGGGAGGGGACAGGGCACGTGGCGAGGAAGCCCGGACCCAGCTTGTGGCCACATTTTTCACCTAAACTCCCACCCCTGCGGAGTGCACACAGGCCTGGCACATACCAGGTGACAATCGATGATGACAAAGTGACAGTCAACTGTCACAACCCTACCACCCTGAGATAGTTGCCATGGAAGTGCCACATCGTCTGCATCCCTAGCTTCTTAAACACAAGCTATCCTGTGCAACCAAAATGCACACATATGACATGTGACATGACATGGGCCATACACAAGTATTCCAAGGCGCAATGAGGCAGGGGGGGGGAACAAGGGAACACAGAGAACGGTACTACTAGGCCAGGTGTCATTGAGATTGTGCAAGTGCAGGGGTAGGGGGAAGGGAAAAGTGCAAGGGGAAGGGTGGGGGGGAGTCCAGTACAGGGGAAGTAGGCCAAAAAAATAATACATAGGTCGCCTGGTGGCAACTGCAAAGGTAAGTGCAGACAAGTGCTGGGAAGGGAGGGCTGTAGGGATAGAGAGACAGTACTGCAGTGGAGGGGTTGCCAGGGTGGCAGTGCAAGTGGACAGTGGCTGGGCCAGGGACCGAGGTTGGTGAGAGTGTCCCAGTAGCAGCTCCTGTGCAGTTCCAGTGAAGAATTCTGCAAGGGAGAGGCAGAGAGTAAGCAGAAGCAAAGAGGAAGGTCTTGAGGTGCTTCCAGAACTGGAGATGGTTCCCCTCAAGTTCAAGTCAGGCAGGAAGTCTGTTCCAGGGGGAGGGCCCTGCTGCGGAGAGAAACCTACCCCCAGCTAGTTGCTCTGAGAAGCGGATGACCTGGACATGCAAGCTGTGCATCACACACACCTGCAAAACAGGCCATGGCCATCACTGTCATGTCAGTCAAACCCTCCCAAACATCAACATGACATGGCAAGCAATACCCATACACCGACGCAGTAACGATAAGGTACACATTGCCATGTCCTAAATGTACAGTGGCATCGGACAATGATGCCTGACCCGGAATCAGATGAAATGACAGACCAACAAAATGTCCCACCCAAAATAAGTTGTTTCCAAATGCATTGCAACAGTCGTAGACGTAACATCACAATGAATGCCTGTCTATATGCACATTATGCATTGCAAAATCAACACTGCAGCTCATGTGTGCAGTGTCCTACTCCTGCATCACACTGCTCAGCGCACAGCACAGTGAACAGCCATTGCGTGTGATGCACACCCTGAGCATCACATCTAAGTGACACACTACATCAAACATCAAATTAGGCATGTACTGGAACCATAATCGGTCACAGAACATGTGCTGCCGGGACACAGTGGGCACTAGAAGGCAAACAGTGTACACGTGGATATGCAAGGGTGGGAGTACATGGAGTGCATCCGAGTGCAAGTGTGTGGTTCTGCAGGGACATGCACTCCACATATGCATGTGCACTCAAGTGACCATCAGTGTTCCCTACACATCACATGTGAACATCCACCATGTGTACACCCCAGCATGTCAAACCACAACTATCCCCTCGCACCTGAAAGGAAAACACAACACATGAACAGGCATTGATCAGCAGAACACAACATGTACATAGGACAACAACATTACAATGTCAGAGTTCCCATCACACTGCAGGGCAATGCAACTATCAACAACAACCCCCCCCTCCCTCGCAAATGACCATGACCCACTGAACAACTGCACCTGGGTCATGGAGCCTCCAACCCTCATTTCCACCTGGCCACAGGATCACCTTTACCCTTCGTGTCCATCTCCCACCTTGTGTGTAAAAAGATGCCTGAACCCTCAGAATCCACACTCATTTCCAAAATCACAAAATCCAAGGCATGAAAACGAACCCAAACACCCTCCAGTAGATGACTTGACGTAGCAGTACCTCACAAACGCCAAGTACTACCACAATGATGCAACAACCAAGGTAGCACAGCAGAACAATGTCACGACAGGATGTGAGACATGTGTGGTACATGACATAGGATGATGCACCATGAATGGATGTGTACTGTCACAGGTCCCCTGTACAGGCGCGGGAGTCTCATGAAACAACCACCCACACCATGTCCCGGGTGCCTGCAAGGTCAAACTCACACAGGCCCCTGAGATAATGGTGGGGAATGAGGTTCAGGGATATGCAGTCGGGACAGGTGTAGACACACTGGATGACTGGAATGAGTGGCAGGTGAGGGGAGGAGGAATGACACATGAAACTAGGGAATGCACGAAAATGTACAACCTGCATGAACACATACACAATCCAAACAAACTTGGACATCATTGTCATGGCCTTCTGTAGTCCAGGCTCAGGAGTGGTACGAACCAACCACCCCCTCTAGGGTTTTGGCGCCTGCAAGTTCGGGGCTTACACAGGCATCCGCAACCCCAGTGGGGAAAGAGGGTCAGGGAACGTTGCTTGGATAGGCACGGGAAGCAGGAACACCGGGTAGAGGGTACAGGTTTCAAAATTACATAGGATCACGGGTGATTAGGGAAACAAACATACCAAATAGGACCACACATACATCCATGCATCAGTACACTCCCCAGCAAGCCTATGCAGGGCAGTTTGTAAAGAAAACAACAAGACACTTAGCTCTGGTTTTGAGTGCTGGCCTCCTGCCTGCGCACTCTCAGGGCCGGTTACAGGAGCACTGCAATGCTGCAAAGAGAGACACAGTCAACAACCTGTATGTGCCAATTACACAAAAACACAACACAAAACATGCCCCATAGCAACAAACTACTCTACAAACAGACAATCAGTGCTCGATGCTTCGTACCCATATATAACATCACCCCTGTGACGGGTCATACACAGTAAATGCAGTAAGTCAGGCGCTGGTGGGTGCGTGGCAAATGGAACACTAATGTGTCACAATTCACACAACATGCAATGTTCCCTGGGTAAGCAGACAGACCCATATGGCAAGCCATGACTACAGAGCAAGTTGCGTACCACCATGACCAAAACAAAGTTGGCAGTGCATTTATCATGAAGTACGTGGAATAGACATGCACTGCACCCAAGTATGTCCCTTGCTGTATGTCCCTGTGAGCTGCCCCTTTCCATGTCTCGGAAGGCTACATGGTTGATACAAGTGCCTCAATGAACCTTGGTGTACCGCAGGGTATGTGCCACTGCCCCTGCATGTGTCCCAGACAACCCTACTATCAACAGCCATCAGTCCACAAACACATCTGAGCTGCATTGTGTGCTTCAACACCAATATTTGTCTAAGCTCACCCTCAGTGCTGTGACTAAGCCTGCATGTGCAACTCGCCTGGTGCAAGCTTTGCTGTGTCGTGGCCCCCCTGTGATGCTCACCTTGCCTGGAGTTCCTTGGAACATGTCAGCAGTTCTAGGATGTGGGTCTGCAATCACTGTGGCTCTGCTCGTGCACACATGTGCATGTGGGCATCAACAAACGGGTCAGGAATTCCGTCGTCCAATGGGCCATGTCTGCTGGCAAAGGTGCTCTGGTGCCTCATCCCCCTGCAGAAAGTGCAAGAAACAAATGATTAATGCATCAAAGTGATCTGTGTGTGTCTCATCAGGCATCTCATTACTTGACCATGTCAGAGAGTCACATCACAAATCACACCATCAGTCCGTCTTTGACTTCCAAAGTGTGGAACACTATCTACAGCATGAATTGCAACAAGCACGTGTACAGGAAAGATATGAGACATAATACACAATGCATAGCAATCAATGTCCACATTAATCATTACACACCCCATCTAGCAAAAGCTGAACAGTGGACAATTACACCTAATCCCATCCCCACTAGGGGTGTCAACACAAGTCACAAAGCACCAGACATGCCACAGATATGACAGTCCAAAGCCCTTGTGTAAAATTCTGTAACACCGAACCATCCTTGCGAGCCCATGGATAAGGGAGGCAGGAGTGGCATATGTGAGTCAAGGAACCCAAGCTGCAAACACATACACAAGACAACCATGAAGGGTCCAGCTGGAACAGACAGTGGATGCCTTCAAAAACCACAAGGCACCGCACTGTCACATGAAAGCACAATAGACTACAAATTTTAAACTAACTCAACTATTAACTAATTTCACTAACTATGGAAAACCTACATTACCTATTTAAACTAACTATCAAACAGAAACTTAACTAACTAAACTAAAAGAAAAATCAAAAATGGCCACCTACGACCCGGGGGGGAGGGGAGGCACCCAGGAGGGGGGAGGTACAGGGTGCTGCTCAACATCCACATGCGATGATGCTGAGCCAAAAAAAAATACCTCCATGGGCTCAACGCCTGCACAGCACGACCTATGTGGGAGATAGATGGTCGTCCGAGTCTGGCTCATCCTGGTAAGGAGGACGTGGCACAGTAGCCTGGCCACGCCTAGCCGCAGCTTGCCCCTCGTCAGCAGCAAGTCTGCCGGACAGGTGAGCCTGGTTCTGTGTGGCGATGTTACATAGGTCTGCATGCAGAACCTCACGTGATACACGTGCTTCCTCTTGCAAGGTAGCACGTGTAACACGGAGTTCCTCCTGCAAGGCCTGGCTGGACAACCGCTGCACCTCCCGGCAAGCCTGTAGCTCAGCCGAGATGGTGCGCTCAAGCTGTGCAAACCTCTCCTCTGCCTGCTGCCTCTGGGACATCATAAGGACACCCAGAGTGGAACTGAGGGAGGCATACTCCTCCCTCAGGGCATCCATGTGCGCCTCTGCGTGAGCAGCAATTGCTTGACGCAGAGACGACATTTCAGCCTGGCGTGCCCTGTCTGAGGCCGCCATGCCCAGCCTGAGCGAGCGGGCCGTGGACCGTGCCGCCTGCTGCTGGAGAAGCACCTGCCTAGCAGGGGGGAGCACAGATCGGGCCACACGCTCCATGCTGTCAGCGATGTTCTCCATTGCTGCCCCCTGCCGTTCGGGATTGGCAGTCATGTCTTGCTCCCACTCAGTATACAGCGGTTGCGCGCGGCGACCGCGTTGCCGGGCTTGACCTCTGCGGGACCCAAGGACCGGGGGTCCTCGCTGTGTTGGCACCGCCTGCGGCTGCACGACTACATGCCCCCGTCGACGTGATGTCCCAGGCACATCAGTGACTGGTGTGGAGGGTGACCCTGCGTCCCGATCCACCACGGGCGGAGGAACCAAGACTGTCTGATCCCTCCGTGCAGGTGTCGCAGACAGAGGAGTGTCCACATCAGAATCACTCACCCCTGACACATGGACTTGATGCTCATCCAACTCAACATGGACGTCAGAGTCGTCATCAAGGCTGGACTCATAGGCAGCCAGAGACAGGATGGACTGCAGCACTTGGGGGTTTTCGTGGCCTACCACCCCACGACCCCCACTAGTGCCGGGTTGATGTGGTCTTACCAACCCTGTGTCTGGCATGACAACACCATCCTCTGCATCCATTGCGTCATCACCTGAAAAATAGAGAGGAAAAGGTCACTACACATGTCAGAAGCACACAACACACACACACACACCGACAGCAAAGGCATCCGGCAGACATGTGACACACAACATATGACCTGGCATGCATGCTGGGTCTACTTTGAATAGCTTCTGTGATCAGACCTGTTGAAAGGTGGCAGTTTGCATGGAAGTGGGTCTATGCAGTGCTGAAAATGTGTACGCCACTCACTACCTACATGTACAAGCACTCCATGGTGTGTGCCAGGAAATGTGAAGGCAGTGCAATGTCAAATTCAGACATCACGTGCATTGTGTATTCAATGTGTACCATGTCTAGAAGCCAAGCACCCCTCCATCCCAGTACCAAAGCAGGGATGCCTAGCATGGTATCAAAAGGCTGCCCATACACCTGTGTATTGACAAGCAGTGTTGACTGGCATCAACAGCTTAATGTGATTCAAATTACAACACTGCAAATGATGCTGGGACAGTGGGCAGGACACATGATGGAAGATCCGGAGACCGGCCACGTGTGAAGAAGACACGACAAGAGTTGGACAGAGTCATTGGCCATTGAACAGGCTGAGGCCTGTGAGCCACACAGATTGTCAGAGCCTAAACATGTGTGCAACGCAGGACTGAGCCACAGTTGACATGGGGAGGCCGATAATATGGCAGGCAATGTATGTAACCAAGGACTCATATTACAGTGATCATCCAGTCAAGGACACATAGGGGCATGCGTGCAATGCACATGGAGCATGAATGGGCACTCATGTCCCTGCGGGACATCTGACCCATGCACAGTACAAGTGGGATACCCTGCATCGAGTACTAAGGCTGTACCACACGGCATATGTCTGGCAGTTTCTAAGCTGGAAGTTAGCATCTACACAGGACACATGAACAAGAAACTACACATTGGCAAGAATGTAGCAGACCAGTGCAAAGGTGGAACTGGGGTGCAGAGTGGTGGAGGAGGGGCAAGGGAGCATGCCCACATGGAGTCCCGCATGCAGGCAGAGGAGACATGCATGACGGTAGCATTGCATTACTTACACATCAGAACCATGTACACGTCACATGTAGCAGCAATCATGCACAACACATCCCACAAGTGAAACACACACGTCCTCAACAACTACGCATCAACACTCACTGGACTGGGCAACAAAGTCCAGCATCTCTCCCACACCTTCGACCAATTCTGGTGGTATGAACTCCGCAACGAGAGCCTCATGCGGAGTGAGTTCTTCCTCCTCTGGTGCAGGCCCACCGCCAGTCACCAGAGTCAAGTTGTAATTTGAGGCACGCTTAGCCTTAGTGCTGCGCTTGATGTCATTCCAGCGCTTTTTGCACTCCTGCGCTGTGCGCACCTCATGGCCGAATGAACTGACATGTTCCGCAACATGCTTCCAGTGGGTGTCACGTTGGGCAGCCGTAGTCTGACTATTGGCACCCACTAGCATGTCACGGCTGTGTCCCCGCACGTAGTCCACGAGGAAGTCCAGTTCCTGCTTACAGAAAGGCTTCTTCCTCGACGTGCAGGAGGTCGTGGCTGTGTGTGGGGTCCCAGCCTGTGCTGCAGGTGCAACCTTCCTCCTCTTGGACTGTGGCGCAGACCCTGGCTGGCTAATGCCGCCCTGACCAGTATGGCCAGTGGGTTCGGTGGATTGAGCCGAGGGAGTGGCAGGTGGAGGGATGACCAAAGGCCTGACTTCTGTCAGTGGCAGCTGGGTGCCCACTAATGGACCCTGCGCAGCAACATCAGCTGTGGCAGGGTCATTGACCGCAAGGGTCCTGGTTGGCAGACTCACAACCGGGGTGCTGTTGGGTGCATCTGCCCCTGCACTTGCCAACACCCGGCTGTTCGGGGCAGCAGATGACATGACTGCCCCAGGGACACGTGTCTTGGTCTGAGCAGCCCGGCGTGCCCCTATGGTTTCCCCCCTGGCCTGTTGGAGATCTACCAAGGGCTCTTCAAGTGCCAACGCAGCCTGCACTGGCAGACCCTGAGCCTGGGTGGCGGTGTCCACAGCTGCACCTGCAGCTACCGCTACCCTTGGGCCCGTGGCAGTCGATGGAACGGACTGCCGGGTCATACGGGTGCCAGTGCCAGATGCAGGAGCTGCATCCCCCGGAACCACAGGGGGTGGTGGCATGGCTGCACCAACACATGGCACAACATTGTGCTCAAGTGGTGCACCCCTGCCTCTTCCCCCTCTGTGGCTGCCCTGGACACCCTGGAGTCCCCCTACTCCCTGGTCACCACGGCCACTTCCCCGACCACGCCCGCCACGAGGAGTACGCCCAGCTGAGACGCCCCTCACCTTTGGTGGCCTCCCAACCATGGCACAGATGTAATAGTGCTGGCACAGATGGAGTGGTGCCAATGGGAGGTGTACAGCACAATTGACCTGGGCAATTGGGGTGAAGGGGGTGGGAAGCAAGATGTTAACAGCCCCCCTGCACCTGCAAGGCTGTATGTGACCCCGGTGATGTGGTGACGGGTCACGCAACGCTCAGGCACCCCAAAACTGCAGTAAAACCGTGCACGCAACCCTGCAGCCTACGTGCGTGGATTTAACCTCGCGCAGTACGCGGTGGCACCCAGTAACACGAATAACGCGTACGCGTGGGACATGCAGGCTACGATGACATCGAAAATGGGTGCAATACACAGGGGCACCCGCAGTGGGAAAAGGAGCGTTTGCGACTCACCGTCTGACTAGCGCGATGCAGAAAAACACGCGTAGCCAATACCCCCGCCAAAAGAAGAGATACGTCCTTGAGAGCTGTGAAGTAGATGGCGCGCGAAACAACTGGAAGCAGCAACACACGTCGGTCTCCACGAAAGGCAAGTACAGCGAACTGCTGGGCCCGCTCACCTTTAACCCGTGCTGAGGGAAACGCACGCGCGCGTCACGTCACATGCGGACGTGCAGTTTTTCACGCGCGATTACGCGCATTACACGCGGACGTGCAGTTTTTCACGCGCGATTACGCGCATTACACGCGGACGTGCAGTTTTTCACGCGCGCTTACGCGCATTACACGCGGACGTGCATTTTTTCACGTGCGCTGTAATGCCCATGCACGTCTGTACGCGTCACGTCACAGGGGCGCTTGCGCTGGAGGGGCCTTCTGTCCAATGAAAATGCGTATGCGTGCAGACGCGCTTACGCGCTAAGGGCCTTTCCTCGAATTACACGCTGACGTGCAGATTTTTCACGTGCCAAATCACTCCGTATCAAGCTGGCCACGCGAAAACACACGGGAGACCACGCTCCTGCCCAGAAGGCCGAATCACTGCCCCCCAGTGCCCCGAGCAGCCTCCCACGTGCCATCTGCTGCTGCCTGCCTGCCTGCCTGCTGCCACCGTGCCCTGCCATTTGGTGCCTGCACATCAGCCATCTGCAGGGGTCCAGCTGCTGTGTCCACCCCTGCTGGAACAGTAGACTCCCGACTGGGATACCATCGCTCCACAGCCCAGCCCCAGGACCCAGTTGCCCACCCACGCCTGCCTCGGGGGTCGCCATGTCGGGGCAAGCACCATCTGAGACCAGTGGCGACCCCCAAGCCAGAGAGGCAGAGGGCCACCAGCTTCAGTGAGAAGGAAGTTGGTGTCCTGGTGGAGCATGTCCTGGGGCATTATGATGCCCTCTTCGGAAGACCACGCGCCAACAAGGAAGGACGGGAGAGGATCTGGGACGATGTAGTGGTTGCCATCAATGCGGAGGGGGTGGCAACCCGCGACATCAAGCACATCAAGAAGCGCTGGGAGGACTTGAGGTCCAGGACCCTCAATAAGGCCCGGCGCCTCGCGGAGGGGGGCCGGGCACGCCTGAGTGACATCCAGATGAGGGTCCTGGAACGCGTAGACCCAGCGCTCCACGCCCAGATCCTTCGGAGGCAGACCCATCTGGAGTTGAGCGGTAAGTGGCCAAGCATTGCTGTGTGAGACAGGGCATGTTGCAGTGTGCTGGTTGTCGGATACCTGCCTGTATGTGTGACATAGGCCATGTACGTATGTGTGTGTGCAGGGACATCATGGTCAGGCATGTGAGTACAGTGATGTGTGAACCACATGGTTGGTGCATGTGTTCTATTGCAACATGGGGGGCTCTGTGCGGAATGGACACATGGAAGCATGGCAGTCTCTGTTCCTGGACATGGGTGGGGGTGAGGGATGGGTGCTGGTCCCATGTACACGTATGGTGTCCATGTGTGTGTGTCTGACCTGCGTGTCTGTGACTTGTAAATGCCATGGATGCATGACACATGTCTGTGACAATGTTCAGATTCACTGATGCAGCCTAGTCATCCTTGTATCCACTGCGTCTGTGGTGTACGAGGCCAGATGGATGGAACTACGGTGAGGTGTGTGCATGTGATGGCAAGACCCATGATGCATGTGAGTTTAAAACCAACATTGTATGAATCATGAGTCCCTTGGTCATGTATGCCAATGTCCATGGCATGCGCCATGCCTGTTACTGTATGTGTTTTGCCTGCACTGACCCATGTGTTGTGGAGGGACATGATGGAAGTGATGTATGACAGTGCCACTCATCTGCTATTGCTTCCTGTCTAGGGGACCATTGTACAGTACCCTGATGCTTGTGTTCTATGTCTCCCTCTACACAGTGGCAAGTGAAGAAGAGGGCGGAGAAGGCGCTGTGGAGCAGAGCGGCGGGGATGCCGCCACGGCTGCAGCGGAAGGGGTGGGTGAGCCCCCACAGGGGCTTGCAACGGCGGAAGACGGCGTGGAGACATCCAGGTTGGTGGTTTCCACAGAGGGGGAGGAGGCCGCTACTGAGCCACACATGGGGCCTGGTGGGGGCATCCCCGCTGGTGCAAGTGGTGCAGTCCAGGGCCAGGGGCAGGAGGCAGCACAGGTCGCCGTGGAGGGGCCTGTGCATGTCACTGTCCCTGACACTGTGACTGCACCACCATGCACCAGCAGGGATGCCCCATCCCAGGCCCGTCCGCAGGTAGGGGAGATGTCCATGTCATCTGACACTCCTCTACCTGCGGACGAGGGGACCCCTGACCGTGTGGAGAGGGTCCTGATTGGTGTCGCGTTGCGCACGGCTGGCATTCGTGATGAGGTGCATGCTTCCCGGGAGGAGCATGCACATCATCACGAAGAGCACCGTGCGTACGTGAACCATTTGGGAGCCGCCATGGTCGGGGGTTTCCTACATGTGTGTGGCCTTCTGGCGACCCTCTCCTCCTCTGTGGAGGCCATGCGCCAGTCGTGCTCCATGCCGTCTTCCGGCCCAGATGCCACCAGGGCCCCCTGTGGACCTGCCCCGACCAACGCAGCCAGCTCGGTGGGGACCCCATCCCTGCCACAGTCGGGAGTCGAAGGTCCAGCAGGGGTGGACACACCAGCAACTGTCCCCCTGCAGATGGAGGATGTGCCGGCATCATCTGGCAGGGCACGTGCACGACGGCATCAGTGGATTCCATCAGCCTGGATGCCGTCGTGCTGGCAGAGGCAGTGGCGTCGGAGGAAGCAGCAGGCTCGACGTGGGAGGCATCATGGCTCGGGGCCATCAAGATCAGAGGGGCAGGCATCGGCCGGAGGGCAGGAGAACCCTGGGATGGCAGTGTCTTCCGTGTGGGAGCAGTTGGTCCAGCGGATAGGTGCGGAGCGGCAGCGGGCGGAAGAGGAGCGGCTCACCATGGTCAGGGCGGAGTTCTCCATGCGTCGGGCGTTGAGGCGGGCTGAGTGCCTCGAGGAAGCTCGCAGGGAGTTTGGGGTGAACACGGGGTTGTCCCTGCGAGACCTCGGGGCCAGGACAGAGTCCCTCCTCCGGGACATCGACATGGAGTTCGATGATGACCTGGCCGGCAACATCAAAGAGTGAGCCGCAGGACTTGCCCGCTGCCATTGTATATAGTTCTTTAGTTAGTTAGTGTTAGGTTTCCTTTAATTTTTAAGTTTTTTTCGGACCGCTCGGACAATGGCCACTTTTCTGTATATATTTTTTTTATTAGTTAGTAGTAGTAGGTTTCATTTATGGTGTTGGGCTCATGGACCCTGGGATATTCTTGTGCATAGTTTGATGTTTGAAAAACATTTGTTGGATTTATATTTGTGTTCACCATGAGGCAATGGTTTTTCCTTATTTTTTCCCCCCATTATTTTGCTTTGGACTACATTAGTTTTTGGATTCCTTTGTTTTTTGATTTTTTCTATTAGTTCTCGGACATGGACCATTTGTTTTGTCATCCCCATTGTTGTGTGTTTTATTTCTTTACTTCATTTTCATCTTGAATACATATATTTAGTACTTACATTTGTGGTATTTTCTCATTGGTTTCATGCATGTCATGATATGGGTTTTGACATTCACTTGCACCCATTGTGTATGTGTGTGTGACGGACATGTGTTCATTTACATACTTGCCATTGGGGTTGTATCATGTAATTGCATCTACTATGTGGGTGGATGCAATCCTTGGCTGGGTGTTTGTGCTGGGTATGCTGCCCATTACTGCCATGATTGCGTTTCGTCAGGACCTGGGTGCAAGGGGACATGAGTGGGGGCCTGCTGGGGGGTGGGGGTGCAAGGGGACATGAGTGGGGGCCTGCTGGGGGGTGGGGGTGCAAGGGGACATGGTTGGGGGCCTGCTGGCAGGTGCCCCACAGTGCTGGGGGGTGGGGGTGCTGGGAGACATGGGTGGGGGCCTGGTGGAGGCTGCCCCTGGTGGCTGGGGGATGGGGGTGGTGGGAGACATGGGTGGGGGCCTTGTGGAGGCTGCCCCTGGTGACTGGGGGGTGGGGGTGGTGTGAGACATGGGTGGGGGCCTTGTGGAGGCTGCCCCTGGTGACTGGGGGGTGGGGGTGGTGGGAGCCATGGGTGGGGGCCTGGTGGAGGCTGCCCCTGGTGACTGGAGGGGTGGGGGTGGTGGGAGACATGGGTGGGGGCCTTGTGGAGGCTGCCCCTGGTGACTGGAGGGGTGGGGGTGGTGGGAGACATGGGTGGGGGCCTTGTGGAGGCTGCCCCTGGTGACTGGGGGTGGGGGTGGTGTGAGACATGGGTGGGGGCCTGCTGGCAGGTGCCCCACAGTGCTGGGGGGTGGGGGTGCTGGGAGACATGGGTGGGGGCCTGGTGGAGGCTGCCCCTGGTGGCTGGGGGATGGGGGTGGTGGGAGACATGGGTGGGGGCCTTGTGGAGGCTGCCCCTGGTGACTGGAGGGGTGGGGGTGGTGGGAGACATGGGTGGGGGCCTGGTGGAGGATGCCCCTGGTGACTGGGGGTGGGGGTGCTGGGAGACATGGGTGGGGGCCTGCTGGCAGGTGCCCCACAGTGCTGGGGGGTGGGGGTGGTGGGAGACATGGGTGGGGGCCTTGTGGAGGCTGCCCCTGGTGACTGGGGGTGGTGGGAGACATGGGTGGGGGCCTTGTGGAGGCTGCCCCTGGTGACTGGGGGGTGGGGGTGGTGGGAGACATGGGTGGGGGCCTTGTGGAGGCTGCCCCTGGTGACTGGAGGGGTGGGGGTGGTGGGAGACATGGGTGGGGGCCTGGTGGAGGCTGCCCCTGGTGACTGGGGGTGGGGGTGCTGGGAGACATGGGTGGGGGCTTGGTGGCAGGTGCCCCACAGTGCTGGGGGGTGGGGGTGCAAGGGGACATGAGTGGGGGCCTGCTGGGGGGTGGGGGTGCAAGGGGACATGAGTGGGACATGGTTGGGGGCCTGCTGGCAGGTGTCCCACAGTGCTGGGGGTGGGGGTGCAAGGGGACATGAGTGGGGGCCTGCTGGGGGGTGGGGGTGAAAGGGGACATGAGTGGGACATGGTTGGGGGCCTGCTGGCAGGTGCCCCACAGTGCTGGGGGGTGGGGGTGCTGGGAGACATGGGTGGGGGCCTGGTGGAGGCTGCCCCTGGTGGCTGGGGGATGGGGATGGTGGGAGACATGGGTGGGGGCCTTGTGGAGGCTGCCCCTGGTGACTGGGGGGTGGGGGTGGTGTGAGACATGGGTGGGGGCCTTGTGGAGGCTGTCCCTGGTGACTGGGGGGTGGGGGTGGTGGGAGACATGGGTGGGGGCCTTGTGGAGGCTGCCCCTGGTGACTGGGGGGTGGGGGTGGTGGGAGACATGGGTGGGGGCCTTGTGGAGGCTGCCCCTGGTGACTGGGGGGTGGGGGTGGTTTGAGACATGGGTGGGGGCCTTGTGGAGGCTGCCCCTGGTGACTGGGGGGTGGGGGTGGTGTGAGACATGGGTGGGGGCCTTGTGGAGGCTGCCCCTGGTGACTGGGGGGTGGGGGTGGTGTGAGACATGGGTGGGGGCCTTGTGGAGGCTGCCCCTGGTGACTGGGGGGTGGGGGTGGTGGGAGACATGGGTGCGGGCCTTGTGGAGGCTGCCCCTGGTGACTGGGGGGTGGGGGTGGTGGGAGACATGGGTGGGGGCCTTGTGGAGTCTGCCCCTGGTGACTGGAGGGGTGGGGGTGGTGGGAGACATGGGTGGGGGCCTGGTGGAGGCTGCCCCTGGTGACTGGGGGTGGGGGTGCTGGGAGACATGGGTGGGGGCCTGCTGGCAGGTGCCCCACAGTGCTGGGGGGTGGGGGTGCTGGGAGACATGGGTGGGGGCCTTGTGGAGGCTGCCCCTGGTGACTGGGGGTGGTGGGAGACATGGGTGGGGGCCTTGTGGAGGCTGCCCCTGGTGACTGGGGGGTGGGGGTGGTGGGAGACATGGGTGGGGGCCTTGTGGAGGCTGCCCCTGGTGACTGGGGGTGGTGGGAGACATGGGTGGGGGCCTTGTGGAGGCTGCCCCTGGTGACTGGGGGGTGGGGGTGGTGTGAGACATGGATGGGGGCCTGCTGGCAGGTGCCCCACAGTGCTGGGGGGTGGGGGTGCTGGGAGACATGGGTGGGGGCCTGGTGGAGGCTTCCCCTGGTGGCTGGGGGATGGGGGTGGTGGTAGACATGGGTGGGGGCCTTGTGGAGGCTGCCCCTGGTGACTGGAGGGGTGGGGGTGGTGGGAGACATGGGTGGGGGCCTGGTGGAGGCTGCCCCTGGTGACTGGGGGTGGGGGTGCTGGGAGACATGGGTGGGGGCCTGCTGGCAGGTGCCCCACAGTGCTGGGGGGTGGGGGTGCTGGGAGACATGGGTGGGGGCCTTGTGGAGGCTGCCCCTAGTGACTGGGGGTGGTGGGAGACATGGGTGGGGGCCTTGTGGAGGCTGCCCCTGGTGACTGGGGGGTGGGGGTGGTGTGAGACATGGGTGGGGGCCTTGTGGAGGCTGCCCCTGGTGACTGGGGGGTGGGGGTGGTGTGAGACATGGGTGGGGGCCTTGTGGAGGCTGCCCCTGGTGACTGGGGGGTGGGGGTGGTGGGAGACATGGGTGGGGGCCTTGTGGAGGCTGCCCCTGGTGACTGGGGGGTGGGGGTGGTGGGAGACATGGGTGGGGGCCTTGTGGAGGCTGCCCCTGGTGACTGGAGGGGTGGGGGTGGTGGGAGACATGGGTGGGGGCCTGGTGGAGGCTGCCCCTGGTGACTGGGGGTGGGGGTGCTGGGAGACATGGAAGGGGGCCTGCTGGCAGGTGCCCCACAGTGCTGGGGGGTGGGGGTGCTGGGAGACATGGGTGGGGGCCTGGTGGAGGCTGCCCCTGGTGGCTGGGGGATGGGGGTGGTGGGAGACATGGGTGGGGGCCTTGTGGAGGCTGCCCCTGGTGACTGGAGGGGTGGGGGTGGTGGGAGACATGGGTGGGGGCCTGGTGGAGGCTGCCCCTGGTGACTGGGGGTGGGGGTGCTGGGAGACATGGGTGGGGGCCTGCTGGCAGGTGCCCCACAGTGCTGGGGGGGTGGGGGTGGTGGGAGACATGGGTGGGGGCCTTGTGGAGGCTGCCCCTGGTGACTGGGGGTGGTGGGAGACATGGGTGGGGGCCTTGTGGAGGCTGCCCCTGGTGACTGGGGGGTGGGGGTGGTGTGAGACATGGGTGGGGGCCTTGTGGAGGCTGCCCCTGGTGACTGGAGGGGTGGGGGTGGTGGGAGACATGGGTGGGGGCCTGGTGGAGGCTGCCCCTGGTGACTGGGGGTGGGGGTGCTGGGAGACATGGGTGGGGGCCTGGTGGCAGGTGCCCCACACTGCTGGGGGGTGGGGGTGCAAGGGGACATGAGTGGGGGCCTGCTGGGGGGTGGGGGTGCAAGGGGACATGAGTGGGACATGGTTGGGGGCCTGCTGGCAGGTGCCCCACAGTGCTGGGGGGTGGGGGTGCAAGGGGACATGAGTGGGGGCCTGCTGGGGGGTGGGGGTGCAAGGGGACATGAGTGGGACATGGTTGGGGGCCTGCTGGCAGGTGCCCCACAGTGCTGGGGGGTGGGGGTGCTGGGAGACATGGGTGGGGGCCTGGTGGAGGCTGCCCCTGGTGGCTGGGGGATGGGGGTGGTGGGAGACATGGGTGGGGGCTTTGTGGAGGCTGCCCCTGGTGACTGGGGGGTGGGGGTGGTGTGAGACATGGGTGGGGGCCTTGTGGAGGCTGCCCCTGGTGACTGGGGGGTGGGGGTGGTGGGAGACATGGGTGGGGGCCTGGTGGAGGCTGCCCCTGGTGGCTGGGGGATGGGGGTGGTGGGAGACATGGGTGGGGGGCTTGTGGAGGCTGCCCCTGGTGACTGGGGGTGGTGGGTGACATGGGTGGGGGCCTTGTGGAGGCTGCCCCTGGTGACTGGGGGGTGGGGGTGGTGTGAGACATGGGTGGGGGCCTTGTGGAGGCTGCCCCTGGTGACTGGGGGGTGGGGGTGGTGTGAGACATGGGTGGGGGCCTTGTGGAGGCTGCCCCTGGTGACTGGGGGGTGGGGGTGGTGGGAGACATGGGTGGGGGCCTTGTGGAGGCTGCCCCTGGTGACTGGGGGGTGGGGGTGGTGGGAGACATGGGTGGGGGCCTTGTGGAGGCTGCCCCTGGTGACTGGAGGGGTGGGGGTGGTGGGAGACATGGATGGGGGCCTGGTGGAGGCTGCCCCTGGTGACTGGGAGTGGGGGTGCTGGGAGACATGGGTGGGGGCCTGCTGGCAGGTGCCCCACAGTGCTGGGGGGTGGGGGTGCTGGGAGACATGGGTGGGGGCCTGGTGGAGGCTGCCCCTGGTGGCTGGGGGATGGGGGTGGTGGGAGACATGGGTGGGGGCCTTGTGGAGGCTGCCCCTGGTGACTGGAGGGGTGGGGTGGTGGGAGACATGGGTGGGGGCCTGGTGGAGGCTGCCCCTGGTGACTGGGGGTGGGGGTGCTGGGAGACATGGGTGGGGGCCTGCTGGCAGGTGCCCCACAGTGCTGGGGGGTGGGGGTGGTGGGAGACATGGGTGGGGGCCTTGTGGAGGCTGCCCCTGGTGACTGGGGGTGGTGGGAGACATGGGTGGGGGCCTTGTGGAGGCTGCCCCTGGTGACTGGGGGGTGGGGGTGGTGGGAGACATGGGTGGGGGCCTGGTGGAAGCTGCCCCTGGTGACTGGGGGTGGGGGTGCTGGGAGACATGGGTGGGGGCCTGGTGGCAGGTGCCCCACAGTGCTGGGGGGTGGGGGTGCAAGGGGACATGTGGCTTGGCTGGGGGGCATGCCCATGGTGGATGGGCTGCCTGCGGGACATGACCAGGGGTGCAGGGTAGTCCCCTGTGGTGTGGGCTGCCTGGAGAGGTCGTGGAGGGGGTAGAGGGGAGACCTGGGAGGACCCACACTGGCAATTCACCTCTTCAACTTCCCGCACACCCACGTAATACACTGTCCCACTCGCACAGGCCCAATCGCGTGTAGGATTTCTCGCGCACCCCTGAAATACACGTACCCAGGCCAATCGCGTGTAGCATTTCTCGCGCACCCCTGAAATCCACGTACCCAGCCCAATCGCGTGTAGATTTTCTCGCGCACCCCTGTAATACACGTACCCAGGCCTATCGCGTGTAAAATTTCTCGCGCACCCCTGAAATCCACGTACCCAGGCCAATCGCGTGTAGCATTTCTCGCGCACCCCTGAAATCCACGTACCCAGCCCAATCGCGTGTAGATTTTCTCGCGCACCCCTGTAATACACGTACCCAGGCCAATCGCGTGTAGAATTTCTCGCGCACCCTTGAAATCCACGTACCCAGGCCAATCGCGTGTAGCATTTCTCGCGCACCCCTGAAATCCACGTACCCAGCCCAATCGCGTGTAGATTTTCTCGCGCACCCCTGTAATACACGTACCCAGGCCAATCGCGTGTAGAATTTCTCGCGCACCCCTGAAATCCACGTACCCAGGCCAATCGCATGTAGCATTTCTCGCGCACCCCTGAAATCCACGTACCCAGCCCAATCGCGTGTAGATTTTCTCGCGCACCCCTGTAATACACGTACCCAGGCCAATCGCGTGTAGAATTTCTCGCGCACCCCTGAAATCCACGTACCCAGGCCAATCGCGTGTAGCATTTCTCGCGCACCCCTGAAATCCACGTACCCAGCCCAATCGCGTGTAGATTTTCTCGCGCACCCCTGTAATACACGTACCCAGGCCTATCGCGTGTGAGAACACCCGCACATCCCTGAAATACAAGCTCCCCGCTCTGCGTTTGCTGCTGCCCTTTGCGCTGGATTGGGGATTTTGATGGCTTTTCCCTGCGCGAGGGGCGTTCTTGGGGGCGTAACTGACGCTGCTGCAGGGTCGCTGCGCCACTGTGCGCCACGGCTGGTTGTGGATGTTGGAATCCATGAATACGCTGTGCGCCTGAATGTGTTTCGGCGCACGCGGCTGGCGCAGACTACCGCACGCGCACACTGTGCGCCAGCCGCGTGCGCCACTTGTGCGCCGAATTCTATGAATTACCCCCCAAGTCACAAGTTGTCTTTTGTACTTAAGTGAATATCTATTCTATAACTGTCTCTATGTTTTAACTATGTTAGGCAAAAAAAACACTTGCTTCAATTAACGCTTGGTTTAAGTCTAACCAAAAACTATACCAAATACCTATATTAGATACTCTTTGAATACTTTGGCTCCATAAACCCCAGATAGTGTGCAGGGGACGGGAGTTCCCTGATAGGCAACTTACTCTGTTCTCATATTTCCTTCAACCCATATGCCAGGGTTGCTATTTTTCTCACCCGCACCTTGACTTTAGATAACGTTACAGCAACATAAAAAATAACTCACACAAAAGTCTAGATACATTTAGGTTTGCAAAGGTGTCCTTTTCTCCTTTGGTAGATAAATGACTGTGTTCAGATGACTTGGTAAGTGTATTCTGAGATACTGCCAAGAGAGTATAATGGGGTATTGTAAATAAAAAGCTTGGAGAGCATGAAATTATGATCTAGAGTGTACAAGTCCAGTCTTGGCTTATCGTTAGTGACCGCAGTATAAGAACAGTTATCAGGCAGTTCCCTGTATTTAGGGCTCACCAAAATACCCCAAAATACCCCAACATGCTCACCATAAACTACCACCAAAATACCTCTGACAGTCTTCAACCCAATCTTTTTCTCTTTGACTGACCTTCATCAACTTCCTATCTTCTCATGCTACTCCTCCTTGCTCTCTCTGTGCACCCCCTTCACAACCTCTGACAGGTGTACCACTCCCTGTACACCTCCTCTGAAAACCTTCAAAGGTGGTGACCGGCTTCACTCAGCCACTCTGAATGCTTGATCTCCTGTCAAACATTCCTACGTCATCTGCCTCCTTCTTAAAGACTTTGATCTCGATGTCTCACTCTCACCGTGATGCGACTTGATGCCAACTTAGTCACTGCTTTTAACTCTCTTCTGTCTGACGGCTACAAAATCCTCTCCAATCCTTGGCCCAACCGACTTGGTGGTAGCCATGATCTTCCCTGATTGGTACCCTACCTCTCTCTTACCCACCCAGACCTAATCCTCCTTTCAAAGTCTTGTCTGCGAGCTTGGTGTGCCTCTGACTCTGTTTCTCCCCCATGCCACTACCTACAGGCCCCCCGGCACTGTGTCCGTATTTCGTTCGGAATGGGCTGACTTCACTTCTTAGTCAATGACCTCTAACTACTGACCTCTACCTTTAAACTCCTCCTCCTTGGAGATTTCAGCATCCACCTTGACTCCACTGTTCCTGCCTCTTCACTCTTCCATGATCTCTGTACCTCTCTCTCCCTCAGTATTCTCCCCTCCGGCCCAACCCACTCGGCCAGGCACACTCTTGATGCTTTCATCCCCGCTGATCTCCCGTACTCCAACCCTCTCACTACCCCTCTCTCCTGGTCTGACCACTCTCTCCTCCCCTCTTGGACCTCTGGACCCCGTGACTGAACCTCCACCAGTACTGCCAGCCTCCTTCACAGTCATCCAACCGATGAAACAGGTGTCAGCTGCTGCGTTTGCCTCCACCTTCATCCCTCATCCTTCCCCATCTCTTGACTCTCCTACTGACTTTGTCCTTGCCAATCTTCATCTTGCTATAGATTCTTGCCCCTGTCATGCGGATCTGTCTGAAACCTGCCTCCATGCATAACAGCTGGTACAACTCCGTCACTCTGAAACGCAAGTGCAGAGTTGCCAAACGGAAGTGCCGACCTCTGGCATATCACCTGACAAATTCCTGTTGCCTACTCCAAAGGCAATACTGTCTCTCTATCCGCTGCAAAAAGAGGGATCACATCCAGGCCCATATCTCTGGACCACGTTTAGCCTAAACTTCTTTGGACCACATTATTTCTTTCTGATATGTTCATTACCTGTTTAGAATCAGAGCACAATATATGCTGTTTGACATTTTGCCTTGATAACGACAAGGTGGTCGAAACACATGTCAGCTCTCCTTCATCACCAATTAAAACTTTGTTACACAATGCTTGAATTGACAACAGTACTATTATTGTAGCGGTAGTTCTGTGCTCATTGTTTCATCTGCGAGTTACGCGCGCGTTACCTTTCCAAACCCTTTATAAATTAATTTCTATTTCACAAACCTTGTGGGTGGTTTGTGGGAATAGTGAGCTTGCTGCCACCGACTACTACTTTTTTTGTGTGCTCAAAAGATATAATAAGTGGTCAATAGCGCACTGTGGTTTGATTGAACTCACACAACTATTAAACTTCAATGGAGGGTATCCCCTGGTTTTGGGCCCTTAAACCAGAATTGTGACTCTCGTCCAATCTATTTTGGTGTTCCTTACTAGCATTTTTCTCCATCGTTGCCAGATTCAGCCTATCCAGTTCCTCCCTAATCTTGTTCTGAGTGAGTGTCAACTTATCTGCAAATGCTTTTTGAGCTCCTTCGCAATCCTCTTGGAGGGATTTATATTCTGCGTCAGCACTCTTGGTTTTTCCCAAGATTTACATACTCTAAAAAGTTCTTTAGTTTGGTTCCCGGCCTTTTTGATTTGATCATTGTAGTGAATAAGTTTAACTTCAATGATCCTCTCTTTATATTCCTTTTCTTTGCATTTCCAAGCTACCTTGTTTGTAGGGTTTCGATCTTTCAGCCAGGCATGCTCAGCTTGCCTTTTTTTGCTTTTAGCTGTGCTAACTCCATGAAGAACCATTTATGACGGTTTGGTTTTTCCTTAGCACTTCTGCGCTTAATGGGGGCGAGCTTGTCAAGTAACTTCATCATGTCTTCATTGTAGACATCAATAAGGGTATCTGTATGATCAGAGTCTTTGGCTTTTATCCACAGGGCATCCATAGACTCGACAAACCTCCAACTGCAATTGTACACTAATTTCTACCTAACACCTTATGTTGGATTTCGTGTTGGTGCTTAAGAGGAGAGGGGAGGAGCACCTGACATCTGATAGAAGCATGGTCAGACCACACACCTCTGTCAGTGGGATATTATCACTGGCCATCCAATCTAGGATATTTCCTATAATGTGAGTGGGCTCAGAATTATGAACCAAGATGTTCTAGTTGTTCAGGAATGTCTCTAATTCAAAGGCTTTTTTTCTTTGATGTCCTGTCTCCAAAGGTTCAAATCCACTAGTAGAATAACTGCAGAATTTGGTGTTTGCATCAGCGATAACAGACCGATTAAGTCTTCATTAAACGTCATGGATTCCCCCGGGGGCCTATAGAGCACTAAGGAGTTGATGCTATAGTTGTGATTGGGGATTACCTTTGTGTGGAATATATCACACCCATCACAATCTATTTTAGCCTCATACATCCCCAGTTCCTTTTGCAAATAATGGCTACTCCACCTCCCTGGCTTTCTTGACGATGTTTACTGAAAAATACATAACTGGGGGGTGTTACTTGCTCAATCATGGGGCCATGGACTTCAGTTAGCCAAGTTTCCATAATACACATTATGCCTACCTTATGGTGAAAAATAAAGTCATGAACATCCAAGGTATGCTTCACTAGGGACCTGGTATTCAGTAGGGCAAGACTCAGATGTGGTACAGGGAGCAACTCAATAAGGTTTTTTTCCCATGAGGAGCACCCTGCTCCATATTGCGGGTGTCTTTATAGGAGTTCTCCATGCTTTTTTGGGGAGATGTTAGGGGGTCTTCAGGGCTAGTGCTCATCTGCTTACACTGAGCTTGAATCTCATAATCCCCCGTTTTAGAGTTTTCAACCTTGTGTGCCTTATTCACAGCTTTACAAGGCATGAGAGTCCCTCTGTTGGCTTGCTGCAATCCATGTAAGTTTTCCTTATCAGGCACGTACTGTGAGCTATTCAATGCCATTTCTACAGTAGGCCTTGACAATGTGGGTCAAATTGGTTCACTTGTTTGCATTTGCTGACATCCCATTCTCTGGATGTTAATTGAATTAGTAATATTAATACCGCTAAGACCACTCTTTGTGCCCATTGGGGTCGTTATTGTGGTAGCACCTGGTAGTTCCACAGTATCAGCATCAGAGGTTTCCATTACCGTCAGCTGGTTGCCTTCCCCCAATGTATTGCATAATGTATATTGCTATGTGATATTTCAGTGGACTCATGGCTTAACTTACTTCTTGCCATGGCAATTGCCTCCAGGACCTCCACTATTCCCATGCTCCAGAGGCAGAGCGACCTGCAGTGCAGGCGAACGTCCCTTCATGGACCACTACAGACCATCTGGTCCTGTTCGCGCCATCACGTTCGCGCTATGGGATGGGATATGAGAGGATAAAGGAACTACAATCCAGCTGGGGATTGTAGTTCTTTCACTAGTTTGCATGCGTGCAGAGCTTTACTCCGATACAAATCGCACTTTCAACCATGTGTGTAACAAGACACAGTCTGATTTCAAATTAGGTGCAAGTGCAAAATAAGTCATGACAGTCTAATTAAGAGCAACAAGTATTAGCAATCTAAAATAAGCAGTAATATCAAGCTGTAATAAAAACAATTGAAACAATGTTCTAAATGAAACACCTATCACTGATCTCGTGTCTGGCCAACTACTGCCCTATCTCTACTACACCCTTACTCAGGAAACTCCTGTAGAATGTGGTCATTCCCAGCTGAACCATCACACTGAGCTTGTTGGTTGCTTACATGACCATCAATCTGGATTCCAAGCATCCAAATGCACGGAAACTGGTCGCCTGAACACCCATGAAGAACTGCTCACAAATCTTGACTCTAACTCTCCTGCTGTTCTCATTCTCCTTGACCTCTCTTCCGCCTTTGACACGGTTAACCATCTATCCTCATAAAGTTCCAAGATACACTTGGTATCTCAGACCGGGCACCGGATTGGTTGACCTCCTTTATCACTGACCGCCCTGCCCAGGTGCTCCAGGCCTTCTTCTCCCCTTCCATCACTCTCTCTACATGTTGTGTTCCCCAGGGCTCTATCCTTTCACCTTGGGTTTTCAACATCTACCTAGAACCTCTTGCTCACTTGATCTCTGCCTTCTCTCCTCATTTCCAGTGTTATGCAGATGACACACAACCTTCTTCAATCTCCCCTCTTCCTCTTCTCTCATCCCTAACTGCCTCTATGATCTCTTTCTTAATGCCAGTAAGACAGAGATCCTGCCTATAAGGACACCTGCTCCCTGTTTCCCCTCCTGCACTCTGGCCACCTTCTATGGGCTCCCCTCCCTCCCCTTCCACTGAGGCCAGAAGCCTCAGGGTTATCTCTGACTCCTCTCTCTCCTTTATTCCTCACATCTTGGACCTTGCCAAGAAGGCCCACTTTCACTTTCACCTCCTTAGATACATTCTCCCTTTCCTCACCTTCCCCCAGAAGCTCAATGTCTCTAGATCTCTGGTCCTCTCCAGGATAAATTACTGTAACAGTTCTTCCACAAACTGCCTCTTTCTTCACTCTGTCCTCTTCAACTAATCCAGGATAGGGCTGTGAGACTTATCCTTCCTCAAGCCCTGGAACTGTATCTCTCCAGCTCAGAAATCTCTCCACTGGTTCAAGGATCAAATTCAAGACCCTTTCCATCACCCACAAGGATTTCTGGGGCCTGGGACCACGCTACCTGCAACTCTCTTACTAAATACTTTCCCTCCAGATCCCTTTGATCTTCTTGCTCCAACTACCTGCTGATCAAACACTTCTCCAAGCAGAGAGATGGGTGCAGATCTCTCTCATCAGCTGGCTCCCTCCTTTGGAACAGTCTCTCTCTCTCTCCATCAACTCAAGACCTTTCTCTTCTCCTCCTTCTTCCCATGCTAACCATCTCCTCTGTTGCTGAGATTGGCGGCCTGATCCCTCAAGAGTCCAATAGGGTCCTGGCCTTCTGCCTAATCACCCCCAGCATCCTCCCTCCACTGCCCTCTGGGCCCTCACCCATCTGTTGGGTGGTTTGCCTCCACCCACACTTACCTGCTGGGCAGTAGACCTTCCTCCTCACCTGAGGAATCTACAGCCATGCACTTACCTGTTGCCTCCTCAACGGGCACCTCTGACTCTTCCTCCCCTAAGGGACCCTAATAGCACTTACCCCCTTCTTTTACTTTTCTATTCACTGCACTTGCACACTCCGAATGTCACAAGGCGTAGGAGGACCGCTGTTTGTTTCTATTTATTGTTATTTCCGTTGCTTATTTGCTGCCTTTTTCCCTTCCCTTGTGCTTTGTGGCACTTTGAAACACTGTTGTGTTGTATAAGCGCCTTATAAATATCCAATAAATAAATAAAATTAATCCCTCTGTCCGATAGGTTTTTACTGTTGGCTCGTAGAATGCCAGTAGAGCAGACGTACAACGAGATACATGCCCTTTTGTGTAATGGAAATGTGTTGAGAGTGTGTGAGCTACAATGTGTTTGTTTGCAAGGTTTCCCTACATATTGAACTGATAATAAAGTAGTATTTTGCAATTTTCTTGAGTCTGTCTGGTTATTTGGGCCTGAGATCATTTATTTGGTAATCCCATTTGGCACTTGGAACGCTCCAGGTGCTATTGCATAAGAACATTCTGGAAAGCACAGAAAAAGCCCTATCTGTTGATAGGAATCTGCTCAGAATTTGAATTTGGGAACCATAGTAATATGCTAAAATGGGATTGTAGTTTCCCAGAAAAAGTTACGTACAGAGAGACAGGCATATGGTAGCTTATTGCATCAGATACCTGTCTGTAAAATATCAAGATTTTAAATGAAGTCCGTTCTGTCAAAATCGCAGAACTCTGCCATTCGCACATGCAACCACATGCTGACGCCAGACACAGGTCATTGCTAACGGGATGAGCGGACCAATTTAGAAATATATGGATTGCAACACTTATTTGTAAAATAGAAAAAAGTGTCATGTTGAAGATTTTTTAATTCATATGTGAGATTTTCAGAAATGCAATTTCAGAAGGGTGGAGCAAGAACTCCCACAGATGGGGCCTGGAGATCTGGCAACCAATCCAATTGAAGTGGCTAGGCCTTGTTGCGGGGGAGCAAAATAAGCCCAATCAGTAGTATCAACCAATGAACAGGCACCTCATCATTTAGGCATTCATGGGGTGTCGTTAGATTTTAAAACTATACGCACAGTGGGAAATGGGGCACTGACTGACTGATGGAGAGAAGAAGGCAAAAAGGAACGTGGAACTAAAATCTCGAGAGAACCAGGAGAAGGGCTGGGGACATCCAGAACAAGGGGCAGACAGACATATTGAGGCTGGTCCATGCAGGATAGAGACCAGGAGCTTGGACTGCCATCGATAACCAGGTCCCATTGATTGGGGGGGAGGGGGGACTCTCTGCATTAATTGTTGCCCATAAATATATCCTACACATTGAGACAGTGGATGTGTTTCTCCAACATCGAAGCCTATAGCACCTCTGGGCTCTGTTTCCCACCTCCAACCACTTTGGACCCAACTCAAACTCTATTTCCAGAGCTTTTGCAGGTACCCCGGAGCTGCCTTTGGTACATTACTTTTTTGATTTTATTCTAATCGCTGACTCGACAATTGCCTGCCTGCATGCCAGCCATCGTTAAACTGATCACTGCTGCTGAACCCTGGTTGGATGTTCTTGTATTTTGGTACCACAGTCCTACTGTGCTTTGGATGTGTGTTTGCTAGTTCACACACCTCCTAAAGAGTATAGCCTCCTCTCATCCCACGTCACCACCAGAGGTGAAGGAAGTATACCTGTCAAGTTATGCCTACTTCACCCTTACGATTGGGGTCACTACTAATTTAGTAGTAGTATGGAGCTGAGTAGGAGGTTTAGCCACTACTCATTCTGGTATCCCTGCAGAGTAGTAGTCATTTCATCACATTACCGTGCATCAATATTATGCTATGCACAACCTCTCAGACCTGTGCATGGACTGACTCTAAATAAGCCACTCCAGAGCAAAAATGCAAGAACAGCACATCTGTTTTCCCAGAAGAACTGACATGGCAAATGTGGCACACATTCAGCCTACTAATCCTTTGAGTCATGTGTTTTCAACATGCAGATCAGCTGGGGTTGAGTAGTGGGAGCAGGCAGGGGAGTAGGATGCAACAAAGGTGGATGCAGAAATGTAAGAGACGCACATATCACTGAAAACCTCAACTAGATTATCAATATAACAACAAAATATGTCAATACCTCTTGCAAACCTCAATGCATGTCAACAATGGTGGACAGGCATCCCAGCAGCGCTCAGTGCAACACATCATATCAATATGGTTGGTTGTCATACCTGGAAATGTACGCAATGACGGCACAGGAATAGGGACTGCATGGCAAGGAAAGTGTTCATTCTGTTGGTGCTTACACATGAATGTTCCATGGTACTGGCCACATACAATAGTGGGTCCTTCTGAAGCGGAACATCGAAGTGAGCCCTGAATCAATTAGGGCACCTTTAAGTTGGCCAGTGGCCTAGTCATACTCACCTACAAACAGGCCAGTTCATGCTCTCGATGTGCTGGTCACAATTGATAGAAGGTGAGAGGTACTTCCCTCCAGCCCTTTCTTGCAGGCAGATGCTAGGTATTACATTATGCCCAGAATGAACAGACAATGGGCCTCATTCCGAGATTGCCGGTATCCCAGCGGTACAGCTGCCAGGATATCAGCAAATGGAGATACCATTTCCGGCACTTCATCTGGCGGCATTGCCACCGGATTACGAGTGCCGGAGAGACGGAGTTAATCCCCATTCATGGAGTCAAATAGGAATCCATGAGGGGATTTAGGGGATTTGCCATCATTACCGGCACCAGTGTTAGGAAAGATTTCATATTGTAGGTAATTATCCTTCCATGTGGCAACCCCCAAACTTTTTGCTGTTGTTTTACACCCTGATCTAGACTTTGCCAGAGAAGCGCAGCCTTCCGCCGCACTCCTCTGGGCTTTCGCTGCATTCTTACGGGGAAACTGACATACCCTTAAGACAGTCAGTACCAGGAAACGTTGTTTTCCGTAGTTCTTTTCTCATGTTGCAGCTTTCGCGCAACATGGCACAAGAGTGTACCGTAACTTACATTACCGCGCTCTTGGGTCTCTAGTCATTCTACAGGCCCTACAAACTCTCGATGGATTTATAACGAACTGTGCAAGTATGTCACGGACGGGACTGGTGGCAGCGATCGTTTCTTTGTGTTTTGAACTGCCTTTTGCCCTGTTAACCGCACTTCTCGCGTTTGCCCAAAATAGGTGGCCTGGCTTCCAAAATGGCTGTGCCACGAGGTTCTTTGTCCTGTCCGCTGACTGTCTTGCCCCTTCACCTTCCCCAGGTCGAGCCGACCCGGGGCCATCCTTATTTGGGCATGTACTTTCCCGCAAAACACAGATGCTTTCGCGGGCTTCTACAGGCCTGTTGTGAGCCTCCAGGATGTGGGCTGGGATGTCTGTTCCCAATACACATCCTGGGTGCCAGAGAGTCTAGTGTGTCTTGAATGCCTGGGACCACTGTGGTCCATGATAGGTCCACGTATACCTGTAAATCTTACTCTCAATGGTACAGCAGTCAGGATTCCAGTGAGCATTCAGAGAAACACCCCAGGAAAGGTCTTGTTGGGCAACGATCTCAGAGCTTTAGGGCTCGTAGGAGACACTGCTGACAGACCCTGCACACGGTCTCAAACACGGGCAGCATTGGCCAAGACCAATGCACTGCCCCAACCAAAGGGGAAACACAAGGCTAAAATAGTAAAGAAACCAAAACGAGGTAAAGAAAATATTCCCCCGAACTCACCTACCACTGCGGTGGAGGAAGTTGATCAATCGCCCAGACGAGGAGGCGGCGATACCTGAAGTATTTGACCCCAAAGACCATCCGGAACTAAAAGACTTGTTAGTAGAAGGTGGTCCTGACAGGGAAGAATTCAGTACAGCCCATCGTGAGTGCCCATCTCTGGAAAGCCTAAGGAGACAGGCCTGCTCCCAGCTTGAGGGTGAACCTCCTGGGAAGCATCGGATTGGTTGCTTGGAGTAATTTGTAAGTGTCCTTGCTTTGTGTGCTCATTGCGGGCTTTCAGTAACCCTCACCCCTCTTGAGACCTAGTCGTGACCGCCGCCATCGCTACCCTGATTGGTCTGGCTTGTCCAGAGGTTACCCTGTTCCAAGAAACTAGGCTGGCCTTCTGAACCTCTGCCCCTCCAGGACAGAGCTCAGAAATCCATCTTAACAAATTGGTGGCAGTGGTGGGATACGACTGAAGGTATCCAATATTGCGCACGAGCGAAGGCATTTCAAGTTATTCCTACCAGGACATGTAGTGAATTGTCGTAGTAACCGAGGAATCGCTGTTGACCCGCTGAAGGACTGCTCCTCTGCACTGCTGTCGCCCTGTGAGACCATTCTGTCTCTGATCGAACGAGAAGGCCTGTACTGGTACTTCGACCCTTTGGAATAGTGGGAACAACTATTCTCGGCATCTTCATCATCTCCTGCACGTAAGCCTTCGGAAGCGTCCCTGGGCCATCCAGTGGTCTGATCAGCCTACCCAGGAGCCTTGCTCTGTCACCGCCGTCAGATTGCTGTTGTATTCCGAGTCCTTGGCACTCTCACACGATTCGTACACTTGGCATTCCCAGGTCTGAAGTGAGGAGTGTGCATTAGGCTGAAATACACATGGCCGCTGCATTGCCCTGCTGTGGTAACAGTCGGTGCGGGTTCACTGCGTTTGGGACATCCTCAACTCTAACTTCTGCTGCCGTGGAATCTACACGACGACGAAACGTCCCCTGCTCGTATCTGAACCTGCCAGCACTGAAACTGACGTGGAGAAGCCTGGGTCTGCCTGCATCGGGGACCGGTGAGTAGCAACGCTAGGAACCGGTCGCCCTCCTGAAGTAGCCTATAGCTTTTCCTCGCTGTGTTAAACAGCATGCCTTTTTCGCACTGGTGCTCTGCTTCTACCCACAAGTGGAGGCCACGCTTGAGTAGCGGAGATCTGTTCAGCTCATTTGTTCACCATTCTGAACTGCCTGATTTCCTTGAAGAGACTCCCTTTGGCCCATTGGCACCAGCGGCTGCAGGTGCTTTTGAGCACAAGGCTCCACTCTTGGTAGGGCTCGGACTTCCTTCTAGTTAGGTGGCCTTTGAAGGCGAACTGGGTCTAACGATTACTTGCACTGACTGTTTTCCTCCCCATCTAGATGGTCTGCATATTTTGTGCTTCTAACTCTTTAGACCCTTCGGTAATTGTATATATATTGTATTTGATTGTGATGTGTTGGTTTACTTAAGTTTTACTGTGATTCTTTACTATGGTCAATGTTACAGAGGCCTTGTAATAAATGTGTCTATCTGTTTAATATAACACCTGCTTGGAGTAATTTGTAAGTGTCCTTGCTTTGTGTGCTCATTGCAGGCTTTCAGTCACCCTCAACCTTCTTGAGACCTAGTCTTGACCTCCGCCATCGCTACCCTGATTGGTCTGGCTTGTCCAGAGGTTACCCTGTTCCAAGAAACTAGGCTGGCCTTCTGAACCTCTGCCCCTCCAGGACAGAGTTCAGAAATCCATCTGAACAACCGGCAATGCCGGTGCCAGTGATAAGGCTTTTTTTGCATGTAGGGCACCTGGCTTGCCTCCAGCTTTTAGATGGAGGTATCCCAGGTGCCCGACCGGCAAACCCATAGTCGGGCGGTGCGATAAAGTGTCCACCAATACCGGCACTTTTTTACTGAACCGCCTGCCTTGTAATGAGGCCCAATGTGTCCAACCCACGGGTATGAGTGTTCTAGTGTGATCTACTATATCAATCAATAAATGAATCAATTAATCAACCAACAAGGTGCAAAGGGATTTCACAGTTGTGGGTTGAATGCTCCACAAATGCAATAGCTGTCAGACAGCCAATTACTGGATAGGTGTTAGTATGTGCCTTTACATCTATTGAATGCAGCAAAGAAACTAAAGATCAGACATGCATAATAATCACCCATCCACCAAACACTATACTTGTGGGAATGTACACACATATTGCAACTGTACATGTGGTGATATTATGTCAGGGCACCTGGAAATCTACCAGTGAGACATTACTTGAGCAGCCCCAAACCCTAGTGAATTAAAACGTTGATGCATGTGGAATACTATATCCACTGACCAGTGTTCCCTCATTCCTGCACTTCAACAACATGCATGTGTTGAAAGTGCTTTCTGGGACACATGAAGCCCTTGGACAATGTGGCATGACGTTTCATGGACGTGTTGACAGATGTCTCGTCCTTAACAGACTGGGCTTGGGTTTTTATTTCAATTGACATTTGAACAGGCCTATGGGTATTTCCGTCTGTTTTTGGCAGCACACATTCCAGGTTACATCAGCGCACACACTACACTCTTTGGATTCTGCAGACAAAAGACAACATGGCCAGAGACATGGCCCAGCTCGAGCAGAGATTGACAATGATCATCTTTTAGATGAAACTGCTGATATTTATTTAGCTCTGGGGTAGATGGGTGTGTTGGGATGGGGGTGACCGTGTGTAGTGTAGCATGCTAGTGCAAAATACAACATTTTTTTTACATTTTTTTATTTTATTTGTTTGGCTGAAGAATTCAACCTTTCAAACAGTTCATTTTACAAATACAAAAACCATTATTTCGATTAATTCACAATTACATAACATATATAAAAAATACAACATTGTACAGTATTTAAAAGCCTATTTGACTGGTTGCAACATGTCAAAATATTAGGCCATATAATTCATGTTTGCATAGTGTCAATAATCGACTTTGAAATATACAAAAATCACAATGTATAAAAGAACACATTTTGTTCATGTAAAATTGTAAGTGAAATAAGCGATAACAAAAAAACAAATACAAAATGGCAAACCTTGCAGAGGGCAGCTATAATGCATTCTGTAGCAGTAAGCTCTATTAACGTGTGCACATGAACGATGGGCAAGAGTAACACCTTTAGTGGGAGGGGATGGAGAGGAGGGAGTTGTGGATGTGGCTCTCCAGCATCATCTGGGAACCTGCTGGACCTGGGAGGCCTGTGTTTTCTTTTCCACACCCCTAACATTGACAAATGGCTGAGGGGATACATTTGAGACAGACGGTCAACGTTCTGGCTGGGTTGCCAATGGGTGGGTGCCACAAACCACCTCACCTACTGTTCTATTCAGCTCACACCAGCTTTTTACCGAGTTCATGCTGCTGACTGGTGTAGGAATTGAGCTTTCCCATCAGCTCCTCAGGTCATCTGCCTTCTTCTCTCTCATCAGGGCTTTTAGTAGTCTATGCACAGGGACATCAATGTGTCCCAGTCCAGACATCTGCACTACATTGTCCTGGTGTACTTCTGTCATCAGACAATGAAGGATTTGCTTTATCTCCACCAAAGCTTTTGCCAAGTTTAGTTGCTGTTGCCTAAACTTGGACTTCCAAACCAAATACCCTCTCCCATAGTTGTAGTACCCTCCCTCCTCACCCCCATCCAAGTATGTTGGCCTATTTGAGAAGGACCTGCAGAAGCTACAGGAATACCTTGCATACGTGGGGAAAGTTTGGGAGGGAATGTAGAACGAAAACTTAGGTGAGACGTGGGAGATGTGGCTGGGGTCTTATATTGGATAATTGCTGGACTACCAGCCCCGCTTTTCAGGGTATCTGTCCACTGCTAGCACTTCCGTCCTGTCTGCTGTTGCTGGCTGGGCCAGATGCAGACCACTTTCCTAAATTGTTGGTATTGTTTACTTACATGTGACAGATATCTGGGAAGCTACAAGACTTTGGGATGCACACCTCCATCACTTCTGCACCACTTCCTCGTACTCCACCTCCTCTTCTTTAGAAGCACATCGGGGCAAAGCAGCACTGCACGAGAAACAGAAAAGGCCAGGCCAGTGTGACACAAACACACACACACACACACACGTGGTGGGACCATTAATATTTCACATGGTCTGGCGTACTTAAGTGAGACTTGCAGCATGCATTATTTTCCCCCATTCCTAGGACCAATGTGTGACATGAACATGTAACCAGTAATCACAGGTCTGCGAGGATCCATTTGCTGATATGTCTCCCACTGAATAGTGAGGCCTTGGAAGAAGACATGATAGTGTGTCTCCGTGGCGCATATTACGTAGCGTCCAATATCAGCTCTGTGTTTTCTGGCTGCGTTCGATGTTCTTACAGAAATGTTTAGCATGCCTAATGTGCCGATACACTGCATTACAGAAAAAGGAGTACTATCTGATAATGAAGAACAGAGACCAGACATTAACATGAGTGACATGAAAAGAAAAACATAAATAACACACAATAATGTACGCACAAAATGAAAGGAGCTAGCCAGATACCGTGTGTTAATGAGTTGCATAGCACAAGATGCTCATATTAATGTTCACTATTGGTCATGGGATTATGGTATCCAGACTGAAGGAAGCAGGGTTCTCTTTCCTGGATTGGTTTCAGGAGTTTCTGGTTTTCCTTTCTCAAATAGTCTCACTTCCCTCCTATCGTTCATCGCTAGTGGCTGTAACTTGTGGGGTGCCTCAGGGGTCAGCATTGTCTCCTTTGCTTTTTAATCTTTATATTTGCCCCTTGTTGGCACTCATCCGCCTATTTGGTTTTAGGGTGTTTTCCTATGCTGATGACACCCAAGTTTTGTTCAGGCTGCAGCCAGACCAGCCAGAAATTGGTGAAAGCCTCAGAAATTGCCTGGAGGCAATTCGGGGTTGGATGGAAGCAAACTGGCTTAAACTAAATGGCGGGAAGACAGAGGTCTTGATTGTCGGTCCACCAGAAGCAGTTGGTAATTGGACTTCAGCGTTTTGGCCAGATTCATTGGGAGTGCTTCCTGAGCCAGCTAAAATGTTCCGAAACGTAGGCATCAAAATATCTTAATCTTTGTCTATGGAGGGTCAAGTGAATGCAGTATGTGGCCAGGGATTCTTCAAACTTAAGGAATTGAAGAAAGTTCTTCCTTTATTACCTGAAAATGTCATGCTCAGATTGTGGCTCCAGGTATCAACGGTAGTGTTGATTACTGCAACGCAGTCTACTTAGCACAGCCGTCTTATTTTACCCATCGCTTACAAGTGTTGCAAAACACAGCAGTGTGCCTGTTGAAACATGTTCCCCTTGGAAGTGGAGTAACCAGGGCACGGCAATCTCTACACTGGCTGCCCATTAAAGCGAGGGTCAAGTTAAAATCATTATGTTTGATTCATTGTGCCCAGAATGGTAAAGGATGCCTAGCCATCCAAGAGAAACTCCACAGCTATACCCCAAGCTGAATTATGAGATCTACAGACACTGCACTTTTGCGTCTGCCTAGATATAGAAGGGAACATCTGGGTGGAAGAGCTTTCTCTTTAGCCGGGCCAAGCCTGTGGAATTCTCTGCCTCTGCATCTAAGAAGGAACAATAATTTTGCATTATTTAGGATGGAATTTAAGACCTTCCTCTTTATATAGGCAGCCTCTTTCCCAGTCCGTTGGTATCTCCTGTCAGCGCCATGATGCCTTTCGTCGATAGTGCGCTCTAGAAGAAACAATTTGATTGATTGATAAAAGATTGTATCCCAAAAGAAATGGGGCGGACATGGAACTTGGTTTTATTAAATATGTTTGTTAACTTAAGATAGTATTTCAAAACGTCAATTTATAGAAATTAAATATAAACAAATTCATGTACCCACAATCATTATGAGAATATTGAAAATCAAAAGGAGTTCTAGGCTATATTTCACACACGCACACACACACACATACGCAGCACATGGTGAATGCGCTGAACTTCAAGGTTACACCATTCTTTACAATTCTTCATCCGGATGGTACTGGACGTTCTCTTTTGCAGTTAGTTATCAGGTTCCTTATGATGAGGAATTGGAACAGAATTTAGCAGAGCTCTCCTTCGTTTTTGGATATTTAGCTGGATCTGAGTTAATGTACACCAAGAGATGACACCTTCTCCAGTGAACTATTATCCCTGTTTGCTAGGAGCCACTGACCTACAGAGGTATAGTATGTTTCGCCTCCTGGGAAGTTCCAACTAAAGATGTATACAATAATCAGTCAGTTGTGATCTCAAAAGTAGAGGCGCATATAGAGAATAGTAAGCAAACTTTGGGGGACTTTTTTTGGACCTCACTCTTCAACCTCCGCGACTAATAATAAGATACCAGCTTTTCTGTGTCGCAATGATGCGTGCAGAAAACGAAGACACCGAGTTCCCCTACTTCGTTTGTCAAAGCTGAGAGAAAAGGGGATTCTAAACACATCTATTACTGCGCCACACATAGATTTTGCTTTTTCCCATATTTTATTAGTGGCCCATAGTGATAACACGTGTTTCGGCACCCTTAACGTGCCTTTTTCAAATCTGGGCAATAAGGTACAAGTCGCTATCTTTTGGTGTTCAAAAAGTCTCTATTAACGTATCCGATTGAGTGAAAAGAGTCCCATCAGACTCGTAACATAGCCGGTGCTGCAAATTCATGTCTCCTGCATCACGCGTCGTGTCCCTTCTGAGAGCCCAGATTTGAAAAATGCACGTTACGGGTGCCGAAACACGTGTTATCATATGGGCCACTAATAAAATGTGGGAAAAAAGCAAAATCTATGTGTGGCGCAGTAATAGATGTGTGCAGAATCCCCTTTTCTCTCAGCATATAGAGAATAGTCTACCATCAACTGTATATTATAATTATTTTAAATAAAAGACATGAAACAGTTTGTCATCCTCTGTCCAGTTGCCAGGAGGAGGACTCCCTTATGCAGCAAACCGGCCAAGCAGATTGATATTGATATGGATATTTTATTTCTATCGCGCTCGTACACAAGTGTTTCAGAGCGCGACAAGGCAAGGGGGGGAATAGGGGAGAACAAAACAACGATCTTACTAGGCCCAGTGACATTGAGAACGCGCAAGTGCATGGGAGAGAGGGAGGGGGGAAAGTGCATCGAAGGGGGAGAAGTGTAAAGTGCAGAGCAAAGGAGAAACAGATAACGGTTAAGGTACAGAGTGGAGTCAAACAACAAGAATGTAGTTGGGATTGTGGGGCAGAACAATAGTATCTGGGGGAATAAGAAGGGGTGAGATCAAGGGAGGGTCGGGAGAGGAGGCCATGGGTGACACTATCGAGAAAAATAGAATGGGTGTGGTGGATCCAGCAGTGGTACAGAGGCCGGCTGGAATTGTGGCGATACATTAGAAGCAACCGCAGCATTCTTGCTGTGAAATATCGTTTGTTTAATTTGCACACTGCAACACGTGAGCTGGCTACCAGCGCTGACGCCGAGGGCCGCTGATGTGCTTCTACCCAGACGTAATCATAGAGCGCGCGAGAGAACGCTCACATGTTATAACAATGCACTCTCACTGGCGCCTCTGGGCCACGTACCTGCTCCAGTCACCTTCCACTGCTGCCGCTATGCCACACACCTCTTTCTCCACCTACTTACCTCTTACCTCTGGGTCCTCATCACACGCCGGTTTCAGTCACGACTCCTGCCATTCTCAGTCGCTGGCACTGACACCCCTGGTGCACAACTCTCCATTTCCTCTTCGCTCTCCTCTGCTTTGTTCAGACGGCCACCTTTTCCTTGCTGGCCCTACTACTTAACCATGTCTACCCTTGTTCTGTGAATGCTTGACATGTCACTGTGAAAGAGTGTGGTTTAAAGCAAGTCTTTACTCTAGACCTGACCCCTGTGTAAATCCTGCAACTGTGTTTCCCGTCCAGGACCTGAGCGTTACAGGTCTCCACAGTCTTACCCTGCACGTGGTTTCCTGAAGCATTACTTCACTACCAGAGTGTCCTTTCCTCTCGCTTCAAAGGGGAGGCTCTTTTTTGGCACTGTTTCTTCTTTTCCACTTTTCCCTGTTTTCACAGCTGGTCTGTGTCGTTCTGAGCCTCAAGCACCCTCTTATTGCTCGTCCAGGACTGTCTCCAGTAAAGGTTTTTAGCAGCCAGAATGGTCCATCTGAGTAGGTCTGTTCTCCCTGGGGTCCCACAGCAGTAAGGTGGGTGCAATGGGGGATCTATTTGTAAGACCAGACACTAAAAGGTTCTTTCATATTTCCCTGGCCCCACTACTTGATAGCAGACTTGCTTGCATCCTTGAACACCGTCTCCATATGTTGCCCGTGAGGGCCACCCAGAGAAATGTCCTACATTTGGTTCCAGCCCATGGGGAGACTACACCTCCAGTTTGGTAAGCCCTGCTGCTGCTGAGGGGCTTGCACTGCACTAACATCATTCCTTGTCTGACCTCCAGTGAGTCTGTTCATAAGCCCTGGCCTGAAGTACTTCCAGAGTCATTCTTTTGGCACAGAGACCTAGACCCTATTCTGTGCCATATAAAGGCAGAAGCTGCATGGGGTGAGCTTTATGCAGGCATATAACCCATGACTTCCAATATCCTCATAATGTACTTTTTGGGACTTTGGTAATCTTTATTTATTTATTTATTTAATTTATAATGCGCAGCAACAACTCAGAGGCGTTGAGGCGCTGATAATAACAAAACTGACAGAAATAAATACAAACATGCTATTGAGATTATCAATTCAAATGGAAAGTTCTAGATACACCAGCACAGTTCTAGCCCTACTAGGGTGCAGGGATGGGCCTTTGTGTGGAGAAGACCTTGAGATGGGGATGCACTTCAGGCAGGGATGGGCCTTGGACCAGGGATGGACTGGGGCCATGGATGAGACTACAGCTAAATTGTGACTCGAGCTAAGGGTGGGTCTTGTGCCGAGGTTGGTATCAGACAAAGGAATGCCCTCAGCTATGAACTGGCATAAGGGAAAATATGTGCCTGGGGACCTGGAGTGCCTCAGACTAGGAAGCCTGAGAAGAATGTTTGGTAGGGTGGGTTTTGAAATGGGGAGAGCAGTGAATCAGTATAACTAATGTGCAATGTAATGCTGTCCAACTATCAGGATAAATTATAATCTTCTAGTTGTGATGTCATTACTGGATGATACCATTATTTGAAACTGTTCATTAAATGAAAATGTGTACACGTATGCTACATATGGGATAAGGCGCCTCTAACATAGCTAATAAGGACATTGTAATTCACCACAGACTTCTGTGACCAAAGTGAAGCGCAATAAGTTAGGTATGGACGGACCTCCGAGATGCCTCTAAGTATCCTTTTTACCTTCCTTATAATATATACATAATAAACCCGCTGTTTCCTTCAATATTTGGTCGCGTACTCACACTAATGCCAGTTATCTTTCGTTGTTCACACGTAGAATAAATGTAGCATCTTGTAAGTTTGTCAAAAAACGGTCTATAATGTGTTTCAAGCACGCATTGTAATCAGAGTTATTAAAATGCATATAGTAGGCACTTTTATGGCTTAAAATAAGTAGCAATATTATTATTATATTATTATTATTACTACTATTATTATTATTATTATTATTATTATTATTATTATTAATATGGTTTTTATTGAGCACAGACCTAGCATCGAGAAGCAACAGAGCCCTTTACAGAGGGGTACAACATCACATATGCATAACAGAGAGCTCTTCAGTGGTACTGACAGAACAGATATACAGCGGGGGTAGGAGACAGAGAGGCACAGAGCAGGGGAACAGCTTTACCCGGTGGTGGGGAGCAGAGTGGGGGCTGTGTCTAGTGATTCATGTGGTCTAGACAGAGGTCAAGTCAGCGGAAACAAAATACATATTTACTTCAAGCACATCGTCCCACCATAACAAAACTGGAGACCGTGCTCCTGGTCACTAACCAGATCACCATACAGAAGTCAACACGTAATAATACAGAATGACATATTAGTGGAAATTGAATTTATTTCAATACATTAAAAAAGATTAAATAGTTTACAATACTTGTGCAATGTAACAAGTTCAATCATACCATTTAAGGAATAAAGTGCATACAGTGGTAAAGTGCTGGTACCAATCATGAGCCTCTATGACGAATCATCAAGAAATGAATCAATCTCAATAATTCTGAATATCAACACAAAAGGAGGCTGGAAGGTAACCCCAGAAGAGTGAAGGAGATCACTCCAATGGGGAGCCAACAGTCGCCCAATTGTGATTAGAAAGTGCAAATAGCAAAAGTATATTAATAGCACATTCTAGACAATACAAATCCTCAAAAATAACACAAATCAGTTATCATGATCCAAAATGCGAGAGGACCAATTACCAGAAACAAAACTCAATACTAGAGTAAATACACACAGATATATAAAAAACATACACATGGAAATACATTTTAGGGATGCTGTACGTCTAGTGATTCATGTGGTGCCAGGGGCGTCGTGATGGCCTAGGTATGCAGATAGATGATAGCTCTACTATGCAAACTTGAGTTGTACAGTAAATAGACACAATCGGCCTCATTACGGGTCTGGCGTTAACCCTACCGGTAAAACCGGCGGGTTACCGCCGGACGCAAAAAACATTACCAGGGCCTAACTTCCCAGTGCCACCGGGCTATTCCGAGTCCGGTGGCCGGAAAGTCAGGCGCCGGTCATTTTGTTAGTTCTCATTTCCATGGAGTTCCTGACTCCCTGGCAATGGGGACACGGGAGCACCGGCACCCTTATCAACGGTACCGGTGCTTCTGTGAGAACTCTGCAAGCGGGTGCCATCCCGCCTGGCATGTCTGAGCCTGGCGGGCGGGCGGGACGGCACCCACCCGCAGAGTTGTAGTGTGCCCATTTGGAAACAACGGTGCCGGTAAGCTTACCGGCACCGTTGTTTCCGGACTGGCGCTATTGTAATGAGACCCAATGCCATATTTTGCTCCTTCTCAACCCCTAGAAGGTGTGGGCTTCACTTCAGACAATCGTACCGTGCGCTATCCAGGCTCCAGCCAACAGTGGAAGCTTGCAGCCCATGCGTATCTGTTGTTCTTTTCTAACAAATCAGCAAGCTTGACATTGAGGTGCTAACCACTCGTAAAGGCTCTATTCCAAGACTCCCTGTGTGAGGGCTATGCAGAGGATACTGGGCAGGGCTTTCTTCTTCCCTCTGTACAAGCTCTTATAGTGTTAGCACACTCACATGAGGGCTCTATTGTGTGCCAGCTGACCATCGTCCGTGGTCAAGGCCCCTGCCTTCATTTAGGGTCCACGGACCTGGGTGGCAGCCACTTATCTTATACAACAGCCCTTCGGCGTGTTTTAATGCTTTAATGGGTTTGGAATGGTAAAATCTGGTCATGCCTTTCATGAAGTGCAACGTTTGCAGCTGTAATTCTGCTCTGTGCTGGCTCAGGCAGCAGCATTGTGACATCACAAGCGAACTGTACCAAGGTCAGCACATATGCTACAACTAGACTGTGGCAAGAACATATTTGCCATATGTGCCAGCTTTTACACAGCTATTGTAGGTTTCCAACAACAGCACATTACATAGTGGGTTTGAAGGCTTCCGTGTCATATATTATGATGAACACGTGTGTAATGTCGAGGTGAAAAAAGACTGCGTACAAATGAAAGTGCTACTTGCACACATAAAGAGAGGTGCTTGTTGAGCCTGCACCATTTGCTTGACCTGCTGACCTTTGATGTTCTAAAGCAAGTAAAGTCCACAACGTGAGAACTGTTAAACGCGCTGATTCAGCAGAACACGTGCTGCAAGGAGCTTCTGGTCACTACAACAGCACGAGGCAGAACTCTTTCTTAGGCCTTGTAATGACATGGAATAACAAGAAAAGGCAATGCTGGCGGTGCTGATAACATGCCAGAGCACAGTCCAAAACTCAGCCTGAGATTTTAAATCCACAACCTAATCTGAACACTTGCAGCTTAAACTAGACAGATAACTGAAGGCCTCGAGTTCTTGCAGTGCTTCGGCATTGAAAGGGGCTCTCCTATTGAAAATGCCTCTTGAAGATTCATAGCAGGCAGAGATATGTGAATAAGTCGCAAGAACAGTTGATGGTGTAAACAATTTTGACACAAGCGTGTTCTTATCGCGACAAATAAATTACGTTTCCTGGAGTGCTTTGACCAGAAGTGGTGGGATTTTCTGGTGTCACGTACACTACATTTCTAAGACTAATATCAGTGTTCATTTCAAAATCCAAATCCGGTTTATTTGATGCTATAGAAAAAGAAACACAATGACTCTAGAGGAGTGTACGCTGCATGTCTGAGAAGGAGCTTCTACATTGAAGGAGGTGGTTACTGCTTACATAGCCATAGATAGCAGAATTCAAACATTCAAACGTACATTTGGATTTTTCAAGGAAATATCCAGACTGTAGTTTCATTTTTTCCCCTTTCGCGTTACGCCATATGTTTCCGACAGTAGTAAATGGAAAAAAGGAAAAAAAAAAGTGATTGAGACAAAATGTTACAATGAAAATAAAAAATAAACCAAATTAAAATATCTTCCGAGCCCAAGAGCGGACCATACATTCATACACTTAGGCATTTGGAGAATTGGCGCGTTTTCTTTCTGAATGGTCTTGGTAAATGGGATCTTGTTGAAGCCTTTCCTTTCTCACTCAGTGGTAGATGTGAGCGAGAAGTCAAGGCCAACTCACAGAGGAGGTAGAAGACTTGGTATTGTACAAAAGGACCGAATACCAAAAGTTCGACTCCCAAAGGTCCGACCCCCAATTTTGCGCATATATATATGTGGGGGGTGAAGTGTATAAAAAATGTGTAGGGGTAAGGTGGGGGAGCTCTGGGGGGGTCTCCTCCCACATATATATTTGAGAAAAAATAAAAATAAAAAAATAAAAACGTTCAAACTTTTGGGAGTCGAACCTTTGGGTTCGGTAAAATCACGCAGATCCAGTAGATTTACACAGACATAGTGTAATACAATGTTACTTAGAAAATTAGAATGTCCACACATCAATATTGCACACATATTTTCTTTATCTACTTGTCGTAGGAGAATGGTAAGGGAAATACAAAGAGGATACAAGATGCATATGGAAAGATGTATTGTGATATTTTCACATTGACCAATTAGTTACAGTTCTCCATAGGGCCAGTGCCGGTGACTTGCTACAATCCAAATATGTCCTTTCGAGTTACAGGGGATTTCCGTACACTGCATTGAGCACTTGATACCTATTATACCTCGGATCTGCACCTATTTGCCTCCAGCGGGCTTGCCCAGTTATTGAGTGTCTGCTATTCAGGGGTGCTTACCTCCCTTTCACAGAGGCAGCACAATGCTCAATGGAAGCAAGACTTCCAGAAAGCACCAGGTCTGAGGTGACCCATTTTAGTTTGGTGCAGTTCAGCATCTAGTAAACATAGGTGCTGCAGTCTACTGGCCCTCATGGTTGCGATGCATCACCCTCCTTGTGTACTGTCTATGCAGGAACATCAGCTAGGCTCGTGGAAAGCACAGATTTTACGAGCATGTGACTCATCTTTACCAACCACGTCAGGAGACACAAGCACCACAAAGAGCCTTTACTTGGTCAAGTTGAAGAAGGCTGGTGTTCACACGAAACCTCATCCTAAACATGCCTTTCACCACCAAAGACTGAACAGCCATTACAATCTCTCGGGAAACTGAAAAAAAGAATGACCCAACGCACAACTGCTGGACCTGTTTATCAATGAAGCAACAGCCTTAGTACAGCTGCCTATCCCCACAACTAGCCAAACATGTGACCTACCGCACCCTGATACCCTGTGACTAATGCAGGGCAGCAATTGGCACTAATTTACGACTCAGAGAATGTACACAAGACATACCTCATCCATATCAATTTCTGCTCTATCTACAAGAACAAAACAAAGATTCACAACATTCTTTAAAAAAAAAAGGAACAGATGTGCTCTTTTTATCGAAAGCATGGTTATAGGATGACTACAAGGTAACAGCCCACAAATCCATCCCCATCAACGTTAAACGCATCCAAGACAGCTTGAATGCCAAAATATGAGGAGGTATTGATGTGACACACAAGAAAAACTTCAAAATCTCGAGTTCACATGACACAGATTTTCCGGCCTGTGAAGGACTCCTGATCCAACTCACACTCAATTATAAAACCGTAAGACAGGCACCTGCAATATAGGCACAGCCTTTTTCCACGTCATGGCTGTCACGCTATTTAGTGCCGCATGACAGACAGTCAGCGCATCACGTGACCTTTCCAGTCAGGTGACACGCTGCTATCAGAAGCAACACTGCGAGCCAAGTTGACAGCCGCTACAAGGTAAAACACAGACAGACAGTATACTTTGGCTGTTGGATATTTAGAGCACAATGTCCTTACACAATCTTCCGGTTGTGATTTCAGGCCTTGGGGGGATTAGTTCCCTTAAAGATAGACGCCACTTTGACCTTTGGAAGCCAAAACGTGGATACGCGTACTGCACGCCGCGCCATACAGAAACAGTCCCCAAAAAGAGTGACCACATTAGGTGAGCACTGTCTGGTCAATCAATCATGGCTTTTAAACGGGGGGTAACAACTGTACGTTTAACATAAGATAACTAGCGGTCCTATCTCCCCAGTATCTGCAAACGAGGTGACAGAATATATCCAACCAGCCTGAATTGACACACGTAAAGAGAGCAAACATCAGGCCATGGTGGGACTGAAAAGGGTAAGGATCCATGAGAGTATCTGCCAAAGCGGGGGTGGTATTGGAACACTTTGAGTCGTTAGGAGGGGCATATGAAAGAAATGTAAATGCGTCCCTTAAATACTGATTTTTTTTTATTGAAATTGAGCAAACTAAAGGAAATGGTTCCTTACAAGTATTAACGACAAGAAATGAAACGATTCCTTCTGTGTACAATTATTTAAAGGTGAAGATATGAAAGATGCCTAAAGAATTTTCTTGTGACATGTCAGAAATCAAAGCAACCATGGTATTAAGTTTTGTTTTATGTTTGTCTTTGTAGAAATGTGGGAAAGATGACAAAAAAAGTGCGATGAATGTGAACCCAAGAAAATCAGAATAAGTGCCCTGAGGACAGCACCAATAAAGAATGCAATCATAATGAATTAGTGTGCATTTTTCAAAAACAAATATTGGTTCTAGAAACACATTGTTTAAAGTGTAGGCACATTGTTTTTGCCCTCTCATTTTTATGGGGTTCCCTTAGGTAGGATCCCAGTAGAGCCATTAAATAGCTCACAGCTAAAATACAAAAAAGTTCAATCAGAGGTCCCTTTTTGTGCCATATGAGTTACACATGTGTTATTTGTATAAATGTATTTGTTCATGCGAAAATGAATTATTACTATGTCATTGTCTTTTTGAATAGATGTATTGTTGATTTGTGTAATTTTGATAAATATTTAAGATTATATTTTGTGATAATCCATGGTTACTTGCCCTCATTTATGATGAAAGGGTGTGACATGACTACCTCAACAGGCATTTGAGAACTCACCAATAACAGAATGGAAGGAAGCTGGTCTGTGGGATTTGGTGTTTTTTGGCATATATTGGTCCTCACCCACACAGCCCCTAAAAAGAGGACTTCATAGCTCTAGTTATCTGTTCATTTAATAGCAGTGCCTGGCAAATGCCCAATACGTATATACACAAGCAAACACTTGCCATTGCTGGTTTTTAGCAGGACTTCATTGAAGGAAATGCATAGTGCTAATAGAATGGCTGAAGGCATCCCTGGATAAGACATTTGTATTACACCAGTAGTATGTTCCCAGCTCCAATTAAGTTATTAACTACATGGGGCTTTGTAGGAAACATCTCTAAGTCAATGGCCTTATCTTAACCAGATTTTGCACTTTACGTGCCCTTTATAGATCATTCTAGTGTTTTTAAAAAAGGAATAGGTTATGGTGTAAAATGTGTCTGCGGCCTGCGTGGCATCCATCCACCAAAAACCCATGAAAGTTGCTAACATAGCCCAAATAACATGATGCTGTGTCGTTACCTCACATGGCTTTCTAATTCCCACAAGGCGCAGGTGGCGGGCAGTGCTCTGACCCACCTCACACTGTACTTTTCGTTCCTAATCCGAATTCGAGCCTAAATAAACTCCCCAGCTCCCCGGGACAACCCTGCGACACACACCTCCCCTCAGCCACAGCCACTGTATTTTCCTGTTATCATGAAATAAAACAAGGGTTCGTCGGTTTGCCCCTCACAGTTGATGAGGGAAAGACCCTGTAAATACATTGCATGGGCAGAGGAAAAACACTCACCTTAAAGGTGCACACGCGCAGGATTTTACCTGGGGAAACCCCGAGAATTCTTTATATAAAATATTAAATATATAAATATGGACACAGACCCATAACCAACAGTTGATCAACACATATTATAAATAAGTCATACAATATCCAGTTTACACCTTCCAGCTACTGGCGTGCCACCTGTCTTGAAGTGACCCTTTTTAATTTGCTAAGATGCAGTGAGGTAAAATTAAGCAGGTATTATTATGCATAAACAGTTTTCCGTGGAACAGTTTATGAACATTTTTTACATCACCATATGGCAAATGTCCAATGCATATGGCATTTAGGGTGTCACATAAACGTCATCACCCCTCCAACATGTACAGGGCACATGAAGGCTCTACCAGGAGCCTCTTCAACAGCAAGTCCCTGCCATTTTAGATTTTGAAACAGAACTCTGTTTCTCTAGGTAAATCAAAGTTCTTACACTGCCTAACAGCATAAAACAAACAGTTTAGTGGCTTGTGGAGAACCCAAACTTGTCCTGCTTCCGGTAGCTGCAGTCTACCACACCTACCATTAGACACTAACACGCCACTTCACAGATACGAGGGGAAAGGCTCTACACTCCAGACAACACATGTCCTGTAGGATCACCCTTTTCAATATGACCAGAAAAGAACAGTTCTGCCACCCCAAATGTTATCCCGTCCTATATGCCGAGAACGAAACCAACAGGTGGCAAATATTCACCAGAACACTCCTGAAAGTTGACAATGTATATGACCACTGGACCAGCTCTTTGCCTCTCGACTCGGTCTCTTGTGTCCAGGCCCCAGAGGTGTGTCCTTGTCTGTCAAAGGTAGCTAGCAAACTATTCTTTACTCGTCAGGCAAATGTGAATATTAAGCTAACCGGGGAAGGCCCTTGAACTGAGCACACAACAGTGTCCAAGACCCCTTCCCGTGCAACGGCAAAACAAAATGAAAAACGGGTGACTTAACAGAGTAGCACTAACTCTAAGGGGAGAAAATGTGAGAAAAACACACTCCCGCTGAACTTTTATTTTCTCAGCTTCCTTCAGTGCTTATTACCAACTGGTTGGGATCTGGAGGCCCTGAAATGAGCCAGCTGGAATGTCAAAACAGGAGGCCAACCCTCGCTCCTGAGTATGCAGCTTTAATAGAATGGAATACCCATTGCCTCGCGAGTCACACGTATAATTACAGAAATGCACTGCACCCCATTTATTTCTATATGAACTAAATATGCCTCCTGCAATACCTTAGGCAGGCATGTCTGAACGCTGTCGGAGGAAAGTGTTGTCTCTTCAAACACTCGCAGTAGCCAGGGTACCTGAATCTATTTTTTTCTTTCCAAAAGAGCGAAGTGGGAATCCATGCCTCGGGGTGAACCGGCACAGGGCGATTTAGGCGGTTTACTAACAAATCCCTTTAAAAAGCGACTTCCTCTACCTCACATATAAATGGAAAGAGGAAGGGACAGGATAAAATGTAAGGTGGAAGTCACCTAAACTGCACAGGAGCAACAGGCAAAACAAACCACTCTAAACCGGAGCAGTCCACTATAATGGCCCCTCCTGGCCTCGCTCCACCTTCTCTTTCAGTCACTCCATGAGCAAAAGAGCTGCAACACACTGCAGGCCAGACAGCCTGCATACATCGTCATCAACGGAGGAGGACGGAATACCTTCCCTCTCTCTCGCCCGCCCTCCACTTCTCTGTCTCTCAGTCAGTCTCTCACCAAGAACTGCAAGTTCCCTCTCCCTGGGCCATACCAAACCATCTGGCTAAAGGGAAGGGAAAGGGTCAGCATCAGAAAACAAACACTTCTCCTGAGGTGCCCTAAAGGACCCCCTGGTGCCAGCAGACACCACCACCTGCTATTACACCACACCAGCACCCGGGATTGATTAAAGGGCTAAATGGAAGCCAAGACCAATTCTATTTATACCACGAAAATAATAGGGAAATGCTCCCTATTCACATTGGAGACCCACATACTAGATTTTTCAATTCATGAACATTAAGAGGCCAGGATTCCCTGACCAGTTTGCAATGCGCCGGGCCCATGCGTGTTTACAAACTGTATATCTGACGCACGTTGGCACATGCCACATTCCCTCTTATAAATCCTCAACATGCCGGCCTGCACCTGGGAGAGGGGGACCACTTGACTTACCTTATTAAGGTAGCTGTGGTCTCAGGAGGTCGAGAGTCACAGTCGAAGTCTCACTCTGTCTCCCTAAAACACACACTGCTGTCAGTCAGTCACTGGAGCATGCGTCGCTGCCTGGCTTCTCCTTCGTTCTAGAAACACTGAAGGCTCAGACTGCACAGCAGTGAACTGCACAGCAGGGGCACGTGCAGTTTGTTCCCCGGCCTGGGCACGTTGCAAATGCACAGGCGAGGACACGTGACACATGAGCAAGCAGCAGAAGTTTGGGTTTTAGCCCACTGCTGCAGAGTATGAAGAGTTAACATGTACTTTAGATTTTGCACACTGACAATGACAACTGCAGCCTGCAGTGCAGGCTGCGACGTAACGCTGCAGAGACACAAATTCCATATTCTGCGGGGGGATACATGCCATTATATCCACCCCATCTAAAATTGTGGTGGGTGTCCCCTATGTCCTACGTCCATGACATTAACAAGGGAGGGGGAGATGGAAGGAGGAGGAGAAAAGGAAAGTCTTGAGAAGTTTCCTGAACTTAAGAAGATCTGGCTCAAGTCTGAGAGGGGCAAGAAGGCCACTCCAGAAGGAGGCTCCTGCCGAAGAAAGAGATCTACCCCCTACTCTCTGCTTGGAGAAACATCAGATCTGCAGAGAGTTGGAGCTAGAGGACTGAAAGACTTTAGCAGGGAGGTATTTAGGGAGAGAAAGTTGGATGTAGTGGAGTTCCAGGCCCCAGACAGCCTTGTGGATGATGCAGAGGGTTTTGAATTTGATCCTTGCAGCCACCAGGAGCCAGTGGAGAGGTTTTAGGGCTGGAGAGATGTGGACCCTGGGCTTGATGCCAAGGGTAAGTCTTGTGGCCCTATTCTGGATTATTTGAAGAGGGTGAAGGGAGTAAACAGACATATTGAGGAAGAGGCTGTTGCAGTAGTCCAGCCTTGAGAGAATCAGAGCTCTGGAGACATTGAGCTTATTGTGGAAGGTGAGGAAAGGGATAATGCCTCTGAGGGGGTAGAGAATAAAGTTTGACTTCTTGGCAAGGTCTAAGATGTGAGAGAAGAGGGTGGTTCCATGTTTTAAAATCGCGGCAAAAATGGCCGTGGATAGAAAATATTGTGGCAAAAATGCTGTGGTTTTGCCACCACAGTCATGTAAAGTAATGAGGGGGACACCCCCACAACCTCCGGACCCATCATACCATTTAGGAGGAGTGGCGGACACCCACGCAACCCCCGCTCCCCTTTAAGTGGTATAATGGGGTACACCTTTAGCGGCATTTTTGACGCATTTTTTTTTCCAGCGAGATTTTTGCAGCGATTTTATTACCTGATACCGAGAGGATGAGAGAGGAGTCGAAGATGACCCCAAGGTTTTTGCCTCACAACAGGGTGAAGGGAGGGTGAAGGGAAAGGGCCCAGGGAGGGCAGCCAGAAAGTGGGATGGAAACAGGGAGTAGGCGTCCCAATGAGAAGGATCTCAGTCTTACTCGTATTAAGGTAGAGATCATCATCAGAGCACCATGCCTGAATAGCAGTCACGCAGTCAGGTATGAGAGAGGAAGAAGAGGAGGTAGAGGAGGGGAGCCTAAAGGAGAGCTTTGTGTCATCAGCATAGCACTGGAAGTGAGGAGAGAAGGTGGAGATCAAGTGGGCTAGAGGGGCAAGGTAAATATTGAAAAGCCACAGCGATAGCATAGAACCCTGAGGAACACTGTGAAGAGTGAGGTGGAGGAGTGGAAAGGGCCAAGTTGCACTTGAGAAGGTTGGTTAGAAAGGAAGGAGGTCAGCCGGGCCAGTGTCCAATCCATGATGCCTAGGGTGTCACTGGGACAATTTATAAGGATGGCATGATTAACTGTGAAGGATAAGAACAAAGGGAGAGTTTGTAATCAAAATTTGAGAGCAGGACTTCATGGGTGTTCAGGAGAGCAGTTTCCATGCCTCTGGATGCTCTGAAGCCAGACTGATGGTCGTGGAGGCACCCAGCAGATTTGGTGTGGTGGGTCAGTTGGGGGATGACCAACTTCTTCAGGAGTTTGCCCAAAAAAGGGATGATGGAGATAGGGCGATAGTTAGCTGGGCTGGAAGGGTCAGCAGATTGCTTTTTTAGGAGAGGGTGCGCAAGGGAGTGCTTGAGGGGTTGCGGGCAAGAACCAGTGGTGAACAAATGGTTAAAGAAGTCAGCCAATGCAGGGGTGAGAGAGGAGATGTTGTCCTTGATAGTTCTGGAAGAGCAGGAGAGTACCTGCTTGAGGAGACTTTCACAGAGCCGACTACTCTAGAGACCTCATATCCCGTGCAATAGGAGTTAAGGAGGAGAGTATGTGGAGGGTGAGAGGAGGGCCAAAAGGAGGTCGGAGCAGTGGGGTGGAGAGGAGTAAAGGATGTCTTCAGATTTGGAGGAGACGTGGGAGGCCAGTGCAGTGTAGAGGGTCTGACAGGGAAGAGGAGGATAGGATACTGCAGTATGATTGGTAAGTTCCTTACAGATTTTGAAAAGTTCAGCCGTGTTATTGGTGACCCCAGAAATGCGGGCTTGGACATAAGCCCTCTTCTTAGAGCGGATAGAGAATCAATATTACATTTGGAGAGGTGGCACTTCTGCTCAGCAACTCTGCACTTGCGTTTCAGAGCGGCCAAGTCGGACTCATAACAAGAGTTGCACTTGGAGGCAGGCTTCATGCGGCTCCTCATGACAGGGGCAAAGATGTCCAGAATGTTGGAGATGGAGAGATATGGTTAATTTATACACATGTGATGAATTATGTGCTCTTTGGGAGTTTTTTATTTCCACATATTGTGATACATTTTGATTTCTTTTAAATTTTGAATTCTGTACATTTTTCTAACCTTTACACAATGTTTGATGTACTATGCCTTATCATGTCGCCAGGTCTCTGCACAGAATTGTGTTCTTATTACATTTGGTATGGTGCTGGTACTTTCTATTGTTGCATTTTGCGTTCAAGTCAGCATCACAAGTTACTTGAATCATGATGCTGTGCTGTATTTTTGTTTCCTGGTACATTTGCTCTTTCTTCAGTGGCAGTATGAGCTCTCTGTGAGTTCCTTCCATTGTCCTCCGGTTGTTAGGTAACAATTTGATGTTGTAAAGCTTTGCCTTCATTACACAGGTAACTGCACTGGTTGTAAAGATGCATATGATGTTTACGGCTCATGGCAGCTATCCTGTTATCATTACCTGCTCAAATATCTGTGAGAAAGCTAGCTGTGAATACCTAAATCTAAATGTAAATGCCTGTCACAAATATTGATTCACAATTGCAGCAGGGAAAAATAGAACTACTGTCAGAATAGACTATTGGTGCTATCACCTTTTGCAATATTAATATGTGGGCGATATAAATAAAATATCATATATCATAATATCATATATATATCCATCTGGACTCCAGGAGGTTTTTGCAGGTTGAGTCCTCAAATCTACTACATTTAATGTCCCTTTACTGGAGCTCTGATGCTTGATGTGTACTGTTGGGAAGGGGGCAGCCCCACCGCTCTTGGCGCTTTAGAGTGAAGCAAGATGCATTCAAATCACTATGATGGGCCAGGGGGAGGGAGGACTGTGAGAGGACCACCTCCCAATACAAAAGGACCCCACTCCAATAGAATCACATATAATCAACCTACATAGTATAGCATGGGACGCGAGCAGCATTGCTATTTTGCGTAGATATTAGCAACCATAGGTAGAAGGGAAGGCCTGCGCAGTGAATGCGGCATTGTATGCACTAGGCCCTAATTGCGAGACGAGGGAAATCTCCAGCCATGCCTGAGCTCCAATGAAGACAGCCCACACCCCCAACCTCCACAACACCTATTCATTGTTCTATCAGTGTTGCGAAGATGTCCGAGAGGAATGTGCCCTACAAGGCCCTGATCACAGACCGGCGCCTGGTGTTCATGTTATCTCACAATTGCCAAAGCATGACCCATCTCCTGTTTAAGCGACCACAAGTTATAGCCCATATAACTGACTAAAACTTAAGACCTCTGAATTCCATGGCACCAGGTGCCCTTTAACCACCAACCCCAAAGTAACAAGTTCTGAAATGTTCAAAGACGATGGACAGGGCACATCTTTGAAGCGGCCATCGTGTGATCTGTATTGCGAGGTGCTGGAAAGGATACATCATAGTTCAAAACACGGGTGGAGACCTTTGAGGAGATGGTGTCCAAGGGAGGGAGTGAAATGTGTGTGTGAAGGTTAAAGTGCCCCAGAATATCCTGTATCCCCATGTTAAGGTCTGCCACCTGCAGAGTATGAGTGATAAAGTAAGCTCTATGGTAGGAGTATAATTAATTTGTTCATTGAGCTTTGACGTGAGAAGAAGATGATCACTGCAGCATCCACATGACGGAAGACGGGCTGATTGGGCTGGAAACAATGGCCTGGCATCTCTTATGGAGCAGGCTGATCATGTATAGGCCACACCAGCCTGCCGCGCACCGTTTTACTTTGTGTATTGTGTAATGTATGACAATGTTTTTCTTTTTAAGATCCTGCTGGTACTGCTTTTCAGCAGAAAGCTCTAAGTAGCAGAGTTCTTTGCTGTTGCGTGCATCTGCGTGTGAGATTAAAACGTGCTATCCTTACACGATCGACTTGGGCCTTTCTTATCTAGCGGGTTGTATTGTCTCTGGTGTGAGCGTTCAGGGACTTGCCTTCAGTACCTTCTACGGAACTGCTCTGTCCTCGTTTCAGTTTTGTCCTGTCCTGCTTACAGGCATCTTCCTCTGAAAGGTAGTGCACCTCGCGGCCATGCAGAATACTGCCTCAGCGTCCCTATTGGTCATTACCTTTGGCTGAAAAATTCTGTGGATTTCTGGGTAAACATGTAATGTGTGCCATGATGTTGCTGGTGTACCTGTTTTACACAACTTTCATTACGTGTGGCAGGCTATTGATTCTTGATTTGTGACTATCACAAACTACACGGACCCGTGGTCTCGAATATTCTGGTGCAGGTGCACATTTTTTTTGCAGTTTTTTCCCTTACGTTAGTTCAGCTTTTTTTTTGCTAAATCGGGCTACACCGCAAATGGGATGGAATTTTACCACTAAAACTAACTGTGTTGCTTCAATGTGTCTGCCCTGTTTTTAAGGAAAGAATGTTTTTAACACATCAAACTGGGAAATTCCTATGCAAAAATGTGTATCTTGTAAATATTATTCTTTCCACTCTGAAATTGAGTAGGGCTATTTGTATGTATAGCCCAACTTTACATGTGGTCAAGTATTATTAAAACATATAAACATTGTTTGCTTGTTTTTTTTTTTATTTGTTTTTTTTTACCAGCAACCGCAAGGGTTAAGTTAACTGCACATGAGAATCAACGCGAAACAAACTAGTGTTTTTGCTAAGAATTTCAACATGACATCACAAAAACAGCCTCGCGGGCTGGTGAGATGCTCGCCGCCATCCATCAACTTCCGCCAGCACATAATGCGACCCGGTTTCCAGGCGTCTATCTGCGACTGCAGCGTCCTTGGCAGAGTTTCAGCCTTTAAACCGGGGGATTCAATTTGACCAAAGTCGGCTCTACGTCTGTCCCACTCCCTTCATCATCCTTGAATGCTGTTTTCTGACCCTGGCACTTTATGAATTCAGAGAGAATTTGTGAGTAACCTTTTAATGCTAAAGCCGGGAATTATGTGTCCACTTCATAATTCATCTTCTTTTGTTCTTGTAAATCAAGTTTTCGACATTGCAGTTCTGAAAAGGCTGAATGCTTGGCAAAGTCAGATGTGAATTAATTAACAACTCGGCCATTGTAGTGCTTCCTCTGGGTTCGTTTTTTTTTGTATTTTTTTTTTTTGTTCCCGGGGAAAATGAAGAGAAATCTTTTCACATCACATTTTTGTAATGTTGTGCACGTGTATCAACATTTTGCAGAACACAGGACCGATTGTACATGTCCTCCCATTTCAGGTACAAATGTGGAAACTAAACCCGATTGTGTTGCACCATGATGGTGAATGTGTTGTTTTTTTTTTGTTAGTTTTTTTCCTGTCACAAACCATCGCTATGTGCAAAGTGAAATAGGCATAATGAACGCATTCAATCCAATCTTCCCAATCAGGGCTTCAGAAAATTAATTGGATGAAGTTAAATATCCTCTTTTCATGTCAACAAAATTGGTTTTTCTAGGGATTAAAGGATTAACGTGCTGGCAAATCCCCAAAGAGGTCAAAACACTCTATTATTCATGACAAAAACAAAGATCCGGCTTCCTTTTAGATGGGGCGCGCCAATGATATTCAATACATCCAAGTGAGGAAACAAATATGTATTTTTTACTGGGAAATAAGCGTTATGTCGTTTCCAAATAGGGACTTCGTTTGCAAAGATGTTGCTGAGCAATAAAGCCCCATTGCGGTAACAATCGTTCGAACGCCTGGGGTAACTTTGAAACTACTGAACAATGAATATAGAATGATGGTACAGGCTTAGCTGTGTAACTTGTCTCGAGACTGGCCCCAGTGCTGCATTTGCTTCTCACATCCGCCTGACACCTTATAGCAACCGACATTTGTTGTTGCCTGAAAATGATCGAGTAAAAAAAAAGGAAAACACATTCATTTCTGCCCGCCATTTGTGAGGATTTAGAGATCGAAGAAGTGAGTGACAGGGTTTAATGTTTAGGACGATTTCGGATACTTTCCAGAAGCCAGGTGTGTCGGTCGAAGCTAGAAGTGATAACTTCTCATCAACGCCTCCAGGCAATCACACGGCGGTGCTGCCCGTAACATTCTCTAAATACAAAACAATTGCTAGCAACACAGCCCCACAACTCCCCACCTTTTCTGAAGGTACTTAAATAATCCGAGTTAGTATTTCCGACTCATCGGCTAAATAAGATTTTGAATTTTTTTTGCCTGTTCTTTGAGACTCTGAAAGTTAATGCATTATTCCATTGCAGCATATTATTTTCACTAAGTCCAATAAAAAGGTATCAACACTTTAAAATGTATGATTTTTGTTTTTGTTGTTGAGAAACTGGACTTATGCGGTGCCAACATGTTTTTGCAGACTAAACTGGATGTGAAAGGCTGCGTTACCATTGTTACGAACTCAACAAGTGACTTGTGGTCTGGAAATGGGGGCAAGGGTGCACATCCTGCAGATATCATAGCTTTCTGGTAGTGCTGAGTGGCACCATGCACCTGAGCCTGCCATCCTGGGGATGGTTTTGGTGAATTATTATGATGGTATTTATTGAGCGCAGACCTAGCTTTGAGAAGCGCTTTACAGTGATATTACAACAATACAGGGGCATAACGGAGCGCTTTACAGAGGTATACAACAGTACAGATGCATAACGGAGCACTTTAGAGGTATACAACAGTACAGATGCATAACGGAGCGCTTTACAGAGGTATACAACAGTACAGATGCATAACGGAGCTCTTTACAGAGGTATACAACAGTACAGAGGCATAACGGAGCTCTTTACAGAGGTATACAACAGTACAAATGCATAAAGGAGCTCTTTACAGAGGTATACAACAGTACAGATGCATAACAGAGCTCTTTACAGTGATATTACAACAATACAGATGCATAACAAAGCTCTTTACAGAGGTATACAACAGTACAGATGCATAACAGAGCGCTTTTCAGAGGTAACAACGGAACAGATATACAGCGGGGGTAGGATACAGAGGGGCACAGAGGAGGGCTACTGCTTTATGGGTGGGGGAAGGAGAGGGGCAGGCGTTGTCTAGCGAGTCAGTTGCCGCGAGGGGTGACCTGATGGCCTTGGTGTTGAAGAGGAGAGACTGCTTGAAGAGGTGAATGCCTTTTGTCTTTCAGAAAAAGGCACTAATAATCTTCTGCAGATAACTTCGTATAGCTTCATGATCAAGGGGTCTACTCCTGACATGACCACTCAACCTCTCAACATTCTGAAGTTGTTGAAATGGGTATCATTGATTTGGGTAATAAAACAACTGTTATCAGTGCCTAGACACCTGCAGAGGAGGAGCCAAATGCCTCTACCACATGTTCCATCCCTGTTTTGCCTGTATGTTGGGAACGGAAATTGTGACAAGCACAACACCAGTAATGATGCCTATAACACGAGCAGCCTTTGAGACAAGGTATCAATTGAGAAAACATTTTTTCATGTATCCTCAGAGAGCTGACGGTCTCTTAAAGGAGATCCCTGAAGACGTGTAATAATGAATGAAAGAGAAAATTGGTGCTATCACATGTGAAGCAGGGACGACGCCCCTAGAAGAGATGCCAACGAAGATAATGTATGGACCATATGGAATCTGATGACGAAGTAAAGAATCGAGAAACCTTTCTGTGGGAAGTGAAGGTTGCATGTGTGAAGGGCAATGTAGAAAATGCAAACCATTTATGAACTGTACAGATGCTGTAATGCAAGTAGACTAAGTAATTATGAAGGCTGGCTATACGTAGTGCATAGACTGCTGGCGATTCCACCATTATATAGAATCTGGATGTTCCATGTCGTGTTTTAGCAAACCAGGACCCTAAGAACAGAAGGGCTGGAAGTGTGGCACAGCAGAGAAAAACAGCTGACGAGCAAGGAATAATCGAAAAGGATGCCTGGCCCAGTGTCAAAGGCCAGAGCAGCCAAGAATTGATTATCTATCTTCAAGAGATACAAAGGACGTGAGAGGCAAGAAAAGCCCCTGTTAAGGTGAGCAGGAAAGATGCCATGTGCCAAGTTTTATTCATTTAATACCGTTAAACATGAAAGAAAGGAGATCAAACACAGTCTCCTGTCAAATGGTCTGGATGAAAATAGAAAATGGGCAAGCTGTGCCAAGACTTGAAGATAAGAGCATGCTCACACGCCCTTCTATTCACAGGAGCAGTGATACTTTGCAAGGCCGAGTTCAAAGACAATTCATCTGGCAGAAGGCATGAGTGATGATGGATGTGAGGCTAATTGGGTGGAAAGACATGGTCAAAATCCACCCACTAACACCTGGGTCCCAGTTTACGTGCTGCTAGCAAGTGGAATATTGCGGAAGGGTACAAGCATGCCAACTAATTATAGAGGTACCTATAGTTTGAGAGCCAATGAAACGTTGTGTATTTTATGACAATGAAGATGACTTCCAGTAGGGGTGGGCATAGTTGTCCACCTGACTATAGAAAACCAATCACAGACCTATCCCCATAGAAAGTATGATTAGATGTTCCCCTTAAGCCAACCCCAACCCCACATAGTATGATGTCAATGATGACAAGTATTTACTATAAAATGTCTTTTTTGTGAAATGTTCAAAGAGATTATGCTGTGCGACATCCGTTGATGTCCATTGTACTCCCTGTTTTAGATAATTGAGATTAAAACAGATTTCTTTTGCTAACTTCCTGAGTTGGTCTTATTATTTGGTGTAAGAGTAAATTCTGCATTTACATCCATTTAATAAAGCGCTATTTCACATAAAAGGGCCATAACGGTTCACACTATTCACATTGCAGTGACTAGTAAATATTATTCTCCTGATCACAATTTGGTTCTGATTTTCTGTTTTCTCACTTGCAGGAAGCTTTTCATGGAATCTTCCATCAGTTATACCCCAGTAGCCATTTCTCTATCATACATAGTACATTGACACATGCATTATTACAGTGTGGTGGTCAATTGCTTCTAATCACCCATTGCACTATTGAAGAAGGACAAGACATGCTGAAGAGAACATCTCCAGTCTGCAAGCATCTTTAGATTTTTGATCACAGCACCAGTCTAGCAGTGACTACAGGAAATAGCACAGCACATCAACCGTGGTGCGATGGGACAGGATACGTTGCAATGTGGCTGTTTCCCAACCATGGCGGCGATGGGACAGGATGAGTTGCAATGTGGCTGCTTCCCTGCCTGAACCTCTTATATGCTGATTGATTACAACTCAACAAGCAGGAAGCATGAAACCACCATGATGGCTTTGAATCCTTTCTTGTGCTCTTACTAAAGAAAAGACAACAAGATAAAAGGTAGCAGCAATTATAAACATGTAGAAAACCCTGAAATGTCAAGATTTATAAAAGATTGCCATTTTATGTTCTATTCACCTCATACAGCAAAGTTATTCACCACAGACCGTGTGACTTGAAGACCAGAGTTACTCTACAATCCTTGACTCCCTAATCTGTGAACTTGCTGAACACCTATGACAGGCTCACCCGGCAGCAACGCAACAAGCCTGAATTATGGCATGGGTGCATGATATCATATGATGTGGCATTTATAACACGCCTTTACACAAGTGTTTTTAGGCATGTCAAGACATGGAGGGGGAAACAATCTTACTAGGTCTTGTCTCATTTAGATCGTACAAGTGCAGGAAAGAGGGAAGGAGAGAAATGCCAGGGTAGAGGGGAGGGCGGAAGTGCAGTTAACCTACAAGTGCAGCCAGCGGCTGGCTCATAAGTGCAGAGAGAAGGGACTGTAGGTTTTCAGATACAGGCCCTTAAGTGCTGGGAAGCACAGAGGCAGTGCAAGGGCAACTGGACATGCAGGAGCCTGGGCCCGAGCTCAAGGGGTGAGCAGGTGACCAGTGCGTGGAGCAGTCAGGTGCATCAGCAGGGCAGAGGAAGAGAGAAAGCGGAAGTGAAAAGTAATGTCTTGAGTTGCTTTGGGAACCAGAGGTGGTCCTGCTCAAGTTTGAGAGAGGCAGGGAGGATAGATCTGCCTCCAACTCTCTGCTTGAAGAATCGTCTTGCCCTCAGAGAGTTGGAGGTGGATGAGCAGAGAGCTCGAGAAGGAAGAGGTTTTGGAATTGAAAGTTGGAGGTAGAGTGGTTCCAAGCCCCAGAAAGCCTTGTGGACAATGCAGAGGGTCTTGATGTTGATCATTGCAGCCACTGGGAGCCAGTGAAGAGATTTCAGAGCTGGAGAGATACGATCCCTGTGCTTGAGGCCTAGGACAAGTCTTGCAGTCCTGTTCTGGATAAGTTTAAAGGTCAAAGAGCTGAGGCAGGAAGATTTAGAAAGAGGCTGTTGCACTAATCTAGCCTAGAGAGGACCAGAGCTCTGGAGACAGTGAGCTTCTGGGAGAAAGTTCAAAAAATGAAAAATACCTCTGAGGAGGTGCAGCTGATAGTTTGCTTCCTGAAGATGTCAGAGATATGAAGAGAGTAGAAGAGGGTGGAGTCGGAGATGACACCAAGGCTCTTAGCCTCACAGGAAGGAGCAGGAAGAGGGCCCACAGTGGGCGTCCAGAGAGAGAAAAGGGAAAGGAGGGAGCAGGTGTCCCAATGAGGAGGTTCTCAGTCTTAATGGCAATAAGGCAGAAATTGTTGGCGGCATACCATTCCTGAATTGCAGCCAGACAGTCTGCTATGAGAGAAGAAGCAGAGGTGGCTGAGGGCAGACTGAAAGAGAGCTGAGTGTCATTCGCATAACATTGAAAATTGGAGCAGAAGGTAGCGATACAATGGGAAAGAGGTGCCCTTGAAGAGCCAGGGAGAGAGGTTAGACCCCTGGGGAACACCACAAGTAGACAGAGGGATAGAAGAGAGGATTACCCCAGTTGGACCTGAGAGGATCATCAGTGAGAAAGGAGGTCAACCAGGCCAGGGACTGATCAATCATACCAAGGCTGTCCCAAAGACGATTGAGCAGGATGGCATGGTTGACCATGTCAAAAGCAGAGGATAGATCGAGGAGAATAAGGACAGATGGGAGATTAGAGTCAGGATTTGCGATCAAATCTTCATGTGTGTTCAGGAGAGCAATTTCTATACTTCTGGCAGCTCTGAAGCCAGACTTGTGGCCATGGAGGCAACCACCAGATTCAGTATGTAAATTAAGCTGGGAACCGGAGAGGAAGGATCGGCCAAGGCCTTTTTTAGAAGGGGGTGCACAAGGCTCGAGCAAGGCTGTTGATGTGATCCTTGATTGTTCTGGATGAGCAGGGGAGAACCTGCTTTGATGAGACTTTCATAGATCGGGCTTGTCTAGAAACATCGTCTGGGGTGAACAGGGAAAAGGAGTATAAAGGAGGAGGAGAGACAGCCTCAGACAGGCCAGGAGAGATAGAGGAGGATGTAGAGGAAGAGAGTGTGGACAGGATATCCTGAGTTTTAGTAGTGAAATTAGAGGACAAAGCAGTGCAGAGGGCCTTGGAGGGAACAGGAGAGGTAAAGACTGCAGCAGGATTGACAAGTTCCTTGCAGATTTTGAAAAGTTCAGCTGAGTTGTTCGATGCCGACGAGATGAGGGCTTGGATGTAGGCTCTCTTCTTAGAGAGGTCAGAGGGTCTGTTCTGCCTTTGGAGCAGGCCAGTTTTTCAGGGGGTGCCCATAAGGCCCTCACCTTCCTCTCCACCACCCTAAACTTGCATTGCAAGGATGGACTCATACCAAGAGTTGCACTTTGTTTTGGGCTTCAAGCAGATCCTCATGACAAGAGCAAGGACATCCAGAGTGTTAGAGATAGAGAGATGAAGGTTAGAGAGGGCTTTGTCAGAGTGTGAGTCAGCCAATGGTACAGGAAGAGTAGAGAAAGTAGCTGCAAAAGCCTACTCAGACACTCTTCATGGGTCGGATGACAAAGAAGGTAGGTGGCAGTGCTTGAGTCAGCTTGACCTGTGGGGAAGGGAGAGGTGGGATGAAAGGAAAAAGTGATCACTCCAAGAGAGAGGAGTGGTGAGAGGATTAGAGAAGGGGCGGTCTGAGTAGATCAGAACATCTAGAATCTGACCTGCAGAGTGAGTCGGGCCAGAGGGAAGAATAGAGAGAGAGAGAGAATCGGACAGGTTGCAAAGAATGTCTGGTAGCATCCAGGTGGATGTTCATGCCTCAGAGGAGGAGAAGTTGGAATGTAAAGGCAAGGAGTGAGGAGGAGAGGTCAGTCCACTCAGAGAAGAAGAGGGTGACCTTGCCAGGTGGCCTGTAGATAGTGCCCACAGTGAGAGAGAGGCCTGGAGAGATGGAGAGCCTGCAGACCAGTCATTCAAAAGAGGAATAGTGCTGCATTGGAATGATAGAAGCAGGGATCCACTCTGGGAAACTCAAGGCTACACCCTCACCGGGACGGTTGGTTCTGGGTTCGGAGAGCATCTTGTAGCCATTGGGAAGAAGTGTTGAAACTCGTGGCAGAGCTGGCCATGAACCAAGTCTCAGCGAGACCGAGTACATCAAAATTAAGATCTTCCAGGAGATGGCAGATGTCAGAGGAGTGTTTGACAGCTGAACAAGAGTTGGGAGTAGCAATGTGGAGCAGGTTGTCACATTTGAAGGACATCCGGGGAGGGGCCAGAGGTACACCCTGCAGAAATATTGGACTTGCCTGAGGTTGGGCAGAGGAGGATGGAAGAGAAGGCAGTGTAGTCAGAGAGCGATAAGAGAGTGCCAGAGGAGTGCCAGAGGAGGAAGGCAATAGGGTGGCCAGAGAAGCATCAGGGGTGCCAAAGAGGTGGCAGAGGAAGGAGGCAGCAGAGGAGCCACTGAGGGGTAAGAAAGGATAACAGGAGAGGAAAGGAAGTTGATAAAGCTCAAGAATCATCTATCAAAGAGGAAGAGATTGTCCTGGGGTCCCGAACCAAGAGGGTGCCATTTAAGTAAACATTAATGATGGTCTTGGAGGAGTGGAAGTTAGCCAGGAGGGCCTCCCATGAGTGCCACCATTAATAGGAGAAAAGGAAAAAGTAGAGAGAACAGAGACCATATGGGGTCCATAGGCCTGGAGAGGGAACAACAAAGAGTATGTTTGTAAGGGTCTGTCTGGAAGAAGCACTGGTATAGGTATCAGTGATAGGGAGGCCTAGGTTGTAGACCAGGATGTCCCTTTTGAGCTTCTTCCTGCCAGACTTAGTGAGAGGAATAGGATAGTCCATAGGAAAGCATTACATCTTCCCCATTACCTCACTACATTCATCCATCAGTGGCACTCAGGCTATCTTTGCACTGTTTGCATGCAAATATCTATGTGAGAAAGTCTTGACTGCTTCAGAACAGGATACAATCTCAATGACTCAAGGACTGAGTTTTAAACAATCATGCATTGAGCATGTGAGACAAGCAACATATTTTCATAGATGGATTTAAAAACCCATCAATCCAACGTGAACACGTTGGAAATGGTGTTGGATCTGGTTCTGAACATGTGAAGACAAACTATTGAAATAGTGGAATCGATCCCATAGTGTCTTAAGTTGTTGAAAAAAAGCAACCCTGTTTTTACTAGGGACCTTCTGTCCTGATTGCCTGATTGCATGGGACATCAAGGGTGAAAGAAACGACTATGAAAATGTGCAACAGCAGTGCTATATTTTTGTTGCAGAGGATTAACTTTCTGCACGGCCAGGCTGCTGAGTCAACTCATATGAAACATGAAGGGTAGACCATATTACACTTTTGCTATTTTCAGTTAAATGCCACACATGTTTCAAAATGTTGACCCTCAATCACAAGGTACAGACATTCAAAGGGCCATCATTTCCAAAAGACAAAACATCTTGGCACAAACCTGCCTGATTGCAAGCATCTAGGAGAAAAATCTTTTGCCAGACCACCTTACATCATTAACAGCAGACTTTGCTCGGTTGATCTTTTTACATGAAGCCAGATAGTTTCATGATCATCCTGAACACCTTAATGGCATTGATGGTATGCTACAGTTATACAATTATATAGATATTTTAAAATATCATAATCTAACCAAAAAGTCATCCCGGTTTCCCTTGCTGTGTTGCCCTGAGTTTGTACCTGTTAAATATAAATGACTTGACTGGATCTGACTTGAATGAGGCATTGCTTTCTGCAATCAGATCTGCTGGACGACCACATTGGCAGTAGTATACAGTTAGCAATGTCTTAGCTTTTTCAGAACCCAACACATCTGCACCAATGTGCTATGCCTCTCTAAATCAGTACTTCATTAACCACCAAACTCTTCCTATTGTTAATGTTGATAGTTTGTCAAGGAGTTCCCCCCTTCTCAGCTGGGTCCGGTGTTTGCCGGTGTCTTCGATCGCTGCCTTCTTGCAAACACTCCTGGTCTTGAACAGCGCTGCTCGAGTCTCTTCTGGTTCCAGATTGCATTTAGTTCCGGGATCGCGGAGTCCAGGAATCCGGGAGACTGAAAAGGCTAGAAATGCCCGGAATCAGGAAGGGGGAAAAGGACAGGAGTGGGTAATAGCACTGGGATAAAGGGAACAATACCGCGAGCTATGAACACACATCTGGGCTACTCTGCAATAGCATTGAGACGCGCGGAGCCGCGGAAGGCGTGGTCTATAAATAGATCACGCTGCACTCAGCGCATGGAGCGAGCAAGGGCTATGGCTCTGAACGGCCATGTTGGAAGTAGTACTGAATGTAAGCCCCGTTGAGACATGGACCAGGAGGTCCAAAAGGGGCATGATCTGAAGTTCATGACATAGTTATATTCATGATGCTAGTGCTGACACCTCTTTCGATCTATTCGGATCCACTTCATGGCTGCATCAATTCATAAAAAATATACATTACTATCTTTAATGCAACAAATGTTACTTTCTATGAATTCATCGTTGCTCCACATTCTTAATTCAACAAAGAGTTTATAATTATCTTGTCAATGTATCTTGTTTCATTATATTATCTTAAACAGCATGCATGAATAAACTAATAGTAGCAACCTTAAGATACTAAGCTACATGAATTTAAAATCATTAACATATATTTCTCTTGTATGTACTCATTTAAAATGTATATAAGTTCACCTGCTATTTTATTGTGGTGATTATGTTAGGCTTCTTGACTATTTCAATCTATTTCTTTCTACTTCTTGGGTTTAATCACAGCCCCATCACATATAACTGAAAGACCCATTGGTGAATAAAAAGCCCCCTGCAAAATTTCAATACTGCTAAATGTGCCCAGGAAATATCAATACAGGTATTGCTGCCTTGACACAACACGCACTGTAACATGGACAAGGCACATCACTGTGCTGGCTGAGAGACAAATATAAGCATTTTTATCATAACTAACCTTATGTGATCAAAAGGACAGCAGCCTGTCACTTTCAGTGTTGCCACAGTAAGAAAAACACTGGACAAATAATGGAAGTACAACTCAAAGAAAATACCCTGATTCAAAAATGCATTTCACAATAACAGAAGGATGCAAACTGCTTAAATAAGTAAAATGTGGCAACTGTTGAAAAGGTTATTTCATTTTCATAGGTCACTTGTAAATCTCATTTTGCCCCAAGACAGACCATGTTTCTTGTTTTTGGGCAAGATGTTCAAGTTCCTTCTCCCACTGTAGGCCTTTTGGCTCCTTATCTGGAAGGCAGATCTCTGTGAAGCTGACACATCAAGTATTTAAAACAGGCTGATGGACAATAGGACCAGCTTGGGTGGAAGAAAATGCTTGAAAATACAGAATCTTAGATGAAAATTATAGTCGACTCAAGATTACCAGGACAGAATGCCAGATGTCAGCATGGCCTCAAGACATCACAGGGCATAGGTGAACTATCTGCTGCAGGATAACAATCTCTTCAGCCCATTATCTCTCAAAGGACAAAAGGCTAATGTTTTTACCCCAAACTGAATCAGCATTGTAGCCCACAGACTTTGAACCACGTGGTTTCAAGAGAAATCAAACCTATATGGAGAAATGGGAGTTAAGATTTGCACACACGTTGAAGATTTCCTTTTAGTTTAAGTGGACTATCATAAGGACTATCATAACGGGTGATTTTTCTCAGCAACGATAACTTGCACCGAGTTCATTGGGTGCCATTTTAAAGCTAATTTCAAGGTAGCAGTATTGATATAATTATCATTCATGTGTGATTTTGGGATTTTCAGTTACCTCCTAAAGTGTGTTATCAGCTTTGCCGAAAATGTCCTGGACCAAATAATTGGTGAGCTGATGGCTTGTAGTTATCCGGATAATACATTTCATATTCATAAATATTATACTTTTTTGTGTAAATGGATGTGCTATAGTGTGCCAAAATAAAAATAACTTCAACTGATCTGTCATGAGAAGGGGAATATTAATATTTATATATCATGGCAGTTATTTGTAAAATGTAAAGTTTTGCCACGTTGGAGCTTTTCGAGGGTAAAACTGGACATGAAAAAAATGAACTTCAAAAGGGAGTCTAATATGGGTACCTACTAGAATTTACAAACATTGTAGCAAGTAATCTGAATATTAAGAAAACGCTATGTATATGTGTGTATTATTTATACACTAATGAATTGGTAGAATCCCCAGTGGTTGATGATTTGTATGTGTTGCGTTGACAGATGGATGTCTACAGAGGAGACACATCCACCTAACCGTTGAATGGTTGAATAATTAACATTCTTACGGTGAGCCAATAGTTGGAGAATTGAACTCCGTAAAGTTGGTAGTTGTAAGTACAGCATAATTAATAGCTGTACCTTTCATGTCGTTTTTCCTTAGGGTCGAGAAGATCTAAGTGTGCTGTAATCTTACAAGACAAGAAAGAATGTTTTTAATAGTTTTCTTCTGCTTGGTCAAGTTTCCCCTGAAGAAGTTAAAATCCAAATTATGAAGATAGAACGAAACATGTTGGGTTTGATGACTCTGTAAAGTTAACAGTGTTTTGAACTATTGCAAACTAGCAACATTAGAACCTAACTGGGCCAACTAGTAGGATTCATCAAATGAGAGCGATTAATGTTGCCAACAAGTAACCCTTGAATGAAGGGATTCATTTTGTACCTGACAGCAGTAGTTAAGATGTTTTTTAGAAACTTTAATGTGTAGGTGTAAAACATTTTTTTTAATAATTAAATTTCATTGAAGTTGTAACTGCACTTTATGTAACTTTCCTATATTAACAATATTACAATTGTTGCTTTTCTACTTCTCTTCAAATTGTTTTTAGTGATTGATGGATGTTTTTTAACAAACAATATTGTCTTAATGACCTAATAAAATTGTGATATTTTACCATAGTGTTAATGCATATATTTTGATAATCCAAAAGTTGTTGAAAGATTGTGACATAAGGTTTTGTTGACTCAAGGTAATTCTAACACATAGGCACTTGAGATTCCTGTAGTTGAGAAACATACGTAAGTTGTCGAATGGGGATGAATTTCGAGGCCTTTAAATTTACCCCATTGTCTTTAATTGTTTAATGCCTTCAAAAGAGAGTTGCAATATGTCTGTCCTGGACTGATGAATCAATCTTTATAGAGGGGTTGGACTTTGGGGCTAGAGACAAATGTAAGTGGCCAATCCTGGTTGTGAGATCATAAGTGAGCACCTACTAATATTAATTTTCCATGGAAGGGACTTTGAGACTAAAAAAGGCTTGCATTATGGGAAAGGGGAGATCTGGACAGAACTTGGGAGATCCTGCCTAAACAAAAATCTTGAAGGAAAACTGCCCCTGGGGTATCCTGAGGCAGCTGCCTACAACCATCTTGGGTGGAGAGGCCTTAACTTTGAGAGGCCTTGAACTTTGACTGGAAGAGAGACCTGGAGAAGCAAAGAGCTTACTGAAGTGACCAGACACTGTGGGTTTACAGAAAGACTGGCCATCCTTCCTGAGCGCCCCAAAACAGAAGTCTAATGTAAGTAGAATTGATCCATTTGAAATCAGATGTGTGGGTGGACCTGCCTGCCTTAATTTTTTCCCTTAAAAGTGGGCAGGGGCAAACTGTGTAGACCCTAAGCATATTTGACAGAATATTCCTTTAATTAATTCCTAAATAGATTGATGGAGGGGGGAGCTTGGAAGAGTTTGAAACTTCCAAAGGTTTTCCTAGCGGGAATAAAGTATAGTCACATAAAGTAACTGGGGTGTCCTTGTCATAAAAACAAAATTTCTAATTGTCACCATTCCAAAACCTTGCCTTTTGATACAAAAAGGTAATTTCCCCTAAAACGAAATTCCCACCTAATACACCTTCCCAAAACTTGCTTTTAAACAAAAGGTATCCTTATCCCAAAACTAAAATCACAATTGTCACCATTCTTTCAACATTGTAATTAACAAAGGGGTGCCCTTGGCCAAAAACGAAATTTCAAAACTGTCCCCACTCCCTACACCTGACTTTTGAACAGAGGGGTGCTGCATGTAATTGATGCCTGGCTTTTCGGTGGTGGGGGAGAAGTGCTTTGCAAAGTGAAACTAGTGAAATTTCCATTGAACAGTATACACTCTCTCCTGAGGATGAGCAGGTGACCCTAAGCGCAGAATGAATTTGTACTTCTTTTGGGTGGCAAGGAAATAGGGTGCTATTTATCACATGCATCTTTAAAAATCTGTGTTTTCAAAACTGCAAGCATTTACGAGTGTGCGGAGAAACCACATGTATCAAGCATTTTGCATATAAGGTATACATTATTCTCTAAGCAAAATTGTGCGTGTGTTTTAAAATGAAACCCTTATCAAGAAATGCTGAGACTTATGCTCTAGTAATATGCTGGGTTAGTATTATATCATTTTGATACCAAAGGGGTTTGTGAGACAAGAGTTTATGCAGCCTGTGTTCCTTGTACCTGAAACAAAAAGGATAGCTTATGTGATCCTAAACTAAGGCTATTGCGGGCTCTCTTAACTGAGGGGAAGGAACTCTGTATGTTGAGCGTGGTCTCCCTAAATATCATTACATCCATCATCTTTAAAACATCAAAAAAATATATTTATGTATATTGGTTTTTAAATTTTAACATTTAGGAAACATCAATTAAAAAATAAGAAATCCAATAAAAGACATACATTTCCAATTTACGTTTAATTACCAGAACATTCATTCATGTTGTTCATGTCTCTACTTCTATTAATTCAATGTGTTATCTCTCTTTTTATTATTTCCTTGTTGTTTTTCAGCTCTTTAACCCATGCAAATTGAAGAATGTTCGATATTTAACTCAACTAACATTAGTTTATGAATAATTTATTTTGCCCTCCTAAACAGAATCCCTTATATTTGTAATCTCTTACCTTCCTAATAATCTGTAGGCCTTTCAAATCAGACTGTTAAAACAGCGTTACCTGTTTTTCTGTTGGTTATATGCAAAAAAAGCCAGCATTTTCATGGCAAAACACACAATGACATCAGGCTTAGAGGCTTAAAGTTATTAAAATTGGTTTATTCACTCATGCAGTATATGATAATATTATTAAAAATATACATTATAAGATATTTATAAACTCTTCGTTGGATTAAGCTGTTGTAGCAACACATCATTAATAGAGAATAGCATTTGTGGTATTAAAGATAGTAATGAGTAATGTCTATTTTGTATGAATTGATGGAGCGATCCGAATGGATCGAAACATGTGTTGGCACTGTCATCATGAAAACACATGTCAACATTGTTATTTAAAGATTGTGTGGGACACTAGTATTGTGAAAACTGACATATCAATGTGGATATTGTAATGAGCACAATAAATCCAATTGTGATCTAATTACATCTATCCTGGTGTTAGATTAAAAAAGTGTATGTGTGGGGAAGTAATAGAATGCAAATGAAAAGTAGAATACTAAAGAACCACCTTAATATAGCCACCCTTACAAAGCAGGTGGCTGTGGGTTTACTCTTGTGTTAGAGATTCCATTCTCTAATGATATCTGAAGTTGGGTTACCCTCAGAAATTCCTCAACCTTAAGGTGCAGCCCGCATACTTATAAATTGTGCAGCTTTAGTAAACCAAGTATCCTATCATGGGTACTCCTTCTGAGGGTACGTGAAGTGATACATTACATTGGTCTGAGCTGCAGTAGATACATAATCTAGAGGTCACCATGTCAGACTATAAAGAAAATAGAGATTGATATTGATATTTTATTTATATTGTGCTCGTACACATACGTTTCAGAGCGCGACAAGGCAATGGAGGGGAACAAAGGAGAACAAATCAACGATCTTACTAGACCCAGTGACATTGAGAACATAGAGATGAGGATATACTAGCATACCTTGCACCAAAAGGTAGCACAGCAAATGCCTCACACTTATTTTATTTTATGTAAGAAATCTTAAGTAAAAATGTACTATATAAGAGAAAATATTTATGAAAGAAATTAATACATTTTGGGAATTCACAACTTCAACAAAATATTTGGAGAATGAAAGAATACCTAGAGGACTGTGACTCAGTAGTATGCTGGATATTAGTGATAAGGACGACGAAGAGCTAGTAATAGAGTGGGAGAGCACACTTAATAAAGTTCCTTTAACCTAATGCAGATTGTGATTACACATACAAAATGTAAACATAACAAATTTGAGAAACAAGCAGAAGAGGTTAAGGGATAAATTTACCAGATGCCATGAAACATAATTATGTAATTTATGGTCGTATTATGGAAGAATACCAAGATCAAATTAAACTAATAAAAGAGAAAACAAAAAAGAAGGTAGAACATATATTTTCCAAACTAGATATGATCCTTTGACAGTAAGTAGATCTGAACTAAGTAGTAATTCAGAATTGTCATCAGCAAGTTCAGAAATAGATTAACGTGAAAGTGATAATGAAGGCACCAGAGCTTCAGCAAACATTCAACAAGAAAATAAGACAAGGTTTTTAGAACAAATCAGAAGTCACAAAAAGGGAACAGGCTAAGAAATACAAACCATGTAACCTTCAAGGACCATTTAGTGGAAATACACGAATTTTCAGATGTAGAGGAAGTAAGAAAAACAGAAACAAAAGATGGAGCGAGCAAAAGTGGCATGATGACAAGAGCAAGACAAATAATTTGTCAAAACAAGTAGAAGAAGAAAATACAATAGTCATAAACCTTAGTGATATGAGGTCCACCAAAAATGAGTAGAGTGTTAGGGCCTGATTTACACAAATGTTTTAACATGAGAAAGTCCCATTGAAAACAGTTTTGTAAATCAGGCCCTTAGAGAAGTGTTTCAGTTTTGCCCCATTTCAAGAATCGAGAACCTCTGAGATTTACACAGATTTTTTTAATTCACTCCTAAACTGAATCTTAAAATACATGTTCGCAAGGAGCAGAAACCCAACAAAGATATTACAGAAGAGAAGGAATCAGAAATATCAATAAAAGATGTTAAGCATATGCTGCTATGTTATGTTATTTTATATTAAAGGTTCTTATACCGTGCACTGTTGCCACCTGTGTGGTTCTTTGGCGTTCTGGTGGATCTGGAAAGCAAGGAGGGAGGTGGGTAAGTTAGTAGGACTGAGCAGGAAAAAGAGCAATAGAGCTGTAATGTGCTGTTGGCTGCATCAGTTCAGTTGGTACTGTTCACTGAGCATACGTGTGTTTTTTCAGGTTGGTAGCCGCCTTGTGGTGTTAGGCGAGACTATGAGTGGTTTGTTTTGATATTGTGGTGTTGTGAAGTGTGTGCGGTTTTTTTGTGCTGTAGAGGTATGGTTGTGTTTAGTTCAGAGTTCGAGAAGGTGTATGCAGAAATGGGAGTTCTTAGTAGGGTTAGTTAGTAGCAGTACCTTTCCTTAGATGGCTAAATGCAGCAACTGGCTAACACATTTGGGCTAAATGCAAGATATGACTTCCTAACACAGATGGGCTAAATGCAGGTCATGGCTCACTAACAAAGATGGACTAAATGCAAGATATGTCTCACTGACACTGATGAGCAAAACACAGGACATGGCTCACTAGCACAGGTGGGCTAAATGCAAGATATGGCTCACTAACACAGATTGGTTAAGGCAGGGCACGGCTCACTAATACAAGATATGGCCCACTAAAGCAGGTTCCATGTGTTAAAATCACATCAAAAAATGGCTGTGGACACAAAATATCGTGCCATAAAGGCTGTGGTTTTGCTGCCGCAATCCATGTAAACCCATTATACCATTTAAGGGGAGCGGGAGACACCCCTGCAACCCCCGCTCCCCTTAAATGCTGTAATGGGGTATACCTGTAATGGGTCAAACCACAGCATTTTTGCTTGCTGCAATTTCTTGTACAGGTGACATTTTTGCTGTGATTTTATCTCTGCATACCCTAACGCAGATGGGCTAAATGCAAGAAATCGCTCACTAACACTGATGGGCAAAACACAGGGCATGGCTCACTAACAAAGGGGGGCTAAATGCAAGATATGGCTCACTATCGCATTTGGGCTAAATGCAAGACATGGCTCACCAACACAGATGGGCTAAATGCAGGGCATGGCTCACTAACACATATGGGCTGAATACAAGTTATGCCCCACTAACTCAGATGGGCTAAATGCAAGAAATGGCTCACTAACACAGATGGGATTAATGCAGGACACAGCTCACTAACACAGATGGGCTAAATGCGGGGCACATCTCAGTAGCACAGATGGGCTAAATGCAGGACATGGCTCATTAACACAGATGGGCTAAATGCAAGACATGGATAACCAACACAGATGGGCTAAATGCAAGATATGGCTCTCTATCACAGATGGGCTAAATGCAGAGCATAGCTCACTAACACAGAATGGCTTAATGCAGGGCGCAGCTCACTAACACAGATGGGATAAATGCAGGGCACAGCTCACTAACACAGACAGGCTGACTGCAGGACACGGCCACTAACACAGATGGGGCAGTACATGGCTCACTAACACAGATGGGCTAAATGCAAGATGTGGCTCACTAACACAAATGGGATAAATGCAGAGTGTGGTTCACTAGCACCGATGGGTTAACTGCAAGACATGGCTCACTAACACAGATGGGCTAAATGCAAGACATGGTTCACTAACACAGATGGGCTAATTGCAGGACATCTTGCTCTAACACAGATGGTCTGAATGCAGGACATGTCTCACTAACACAGATGGCCTTAATGCAAGATATGGCTCACCAACACAGATGGGCAGAGTGGAGACTTGGTTATCCATGCCCTGCATTTAGCCCATCTGTGTTAATGAGCATGTCCTGCATTTAGCCCATCTGTGTTAGTGAGCTGTGCCCTGCGTTAAGCCATTCTGTGTTAGTGAGCGCTCTGAATTTAGCCCATCTGTGATAGAGATAAAGATGGGCTAAATGCAAGATGTGGTTCACTAGCACAGATGGGTTAACTGCAAGACATGGCTCACTAACACAGATGGTCTAAATGCAGGATATGGCTCACTAACAAAGCTGGGCTAAATGCAAGACATGGTTCACTAAAACAGGTGAGCTAAATGCAAGATATGACTCACTAACACACATGGGCTAAATGCAGGACATGGCTCACTGACACACATGGGCTAAATGCAAGATATGGATCACTAACACAGATGGGCTACTTGCACAACATGGCTCACTAACACAGATGGGCTAAATGCACAATATGGTACGCTAACACAGATGGGCTCAATGCAAGATATGACTCAATAACACAGAGGGGCTAAATGCAGGTCATGGCTCACTAACACAGATGGGCTAAATGCAGGACATGGCTAACAAAGGTGGGCTAAATGTGATATATGAGGTACTGACCAAAGTTATATATGTTCTATGTTCTACTAGGTAATAAGAGCTGTGGGTCATTAATGGAGTACAGTAATGGCTGTACTCCCTGCCTATACCACACTTACTTTATCTGTTGTTGCTGATTGACTGTAGGCGGGTCTTCAGGCAAACAGAGTGGAGCTGCTTCTTCAGGACCTACGCTTTGCCCTGAGGCTCGGGCTGCTCTGGTGGTTGTTCTAGAAAAGGGTTAGTGGGCCAATCAGGGCTGAGGGGGGCTGCTGGAACAAGGAAGCAGGTCAGGCTGCCAACTGGATGGGGCTAGTGCACAAAGGGACACCTGACTGCCTCACCAATTGTCAAAGTGGTTGCTGGAGAAAGTAAAAAAGCCAGAAACAAGGAATTACAGCTCATGCCATGGCACACTACAGGCAGACCAGCACAAAAAACCGTTTGGGAGTCAAAGGGAAACAACAAATAAATCCCTCTGAAAATCAACAACTTGCCCAAAAAAAACGATTGCAATATACTCACAAATACCTCCAAAAGGCACCCAAATTCTAGCCAAAGTTGGATTGGAATCAAAGGAAAGCACTCACAATGCACCTGTCAGGCTCTAGGACTGCTGACCAAGTTTTCTCTCTGCAGGAAGGCTGAAGATTACATTCAAGAATGGAGAGGGAAACAAAGAAAGGCAAAGGGGGACAACTGATTGCCTGAACCCATTTCTAAAGGGCTGGGTGGTGAAAGGAAAACAATTAGAAACAAACAAAGGACTACAGTGACATGCCAGGACATCCTACAGACAGACCAGCACAAAAAGAAAAGTGAGTTGGGTGTCAACGGTAAACAACAAATACCTCTGAAAATCAACAAATAGTCCAGAAAACGTTTGCAATATACTCACTAATCCTCCAAAATGCACCCAAATTCTAGACAAAATCGGATTGGAAACAGAGCAAAGCACCCACAAGGCACCCGCCATGCCCTAGGACTGCTGAACCCTGTTTTTGGAAGAGTACTCAGAGGAAACGATCAAACACATTTTATGTCATGAACCGTCGTCTATGTCCTTTCTGGACCTGCTGGTCCCTGACTCGCAGGGCATTGCATGCAGTTAACCTTCCAACATGGCCGCCCGGAACAGAATGCTCCAGATCAGTCTATGCATTCTACGCTGCTCATCCTACAAAAGAGCCACGCCCCCGCGGCTCTGCGCGTCTCAACGCTACTGCTACCTGTAGTCGGACGTGCTTAGCCGAGTTCGATCGGGGCTCTCGCTTGATTCCTTGTTCCCAGTCCCTTGAATTCCCTCCTGTTCCCTTTCCTCCCCAATCTCCTGGAAAACCTTCCGCGCTCGATTCACGGTCCTCCGTGCCTCCGAGCGTACCTTAATTACTTCCTGGAATTACGCTGGACTTTTGGAACACTCCTGGAAACTGAACCGCTACTCTCACGCTTTACGCCAAAGATCGGCGTTCGGGTCTATACAAATCCCAGACCGTAAAGAAGAAGAAATCCCAGAAGGTCGCAAGTACACAATAGAAACAGGTGAGAAGGGGAGAGACTTGTGAAAGATTGAGACGCCTTAAAAACGATACAGATTCAGAGATGGAAGCCGCCGTTCAAGACCTCATGCGAGGCATGCAGGAATTAACAAAGGAGGTACAGAACCTCAAGGCAGAGAACGCAGCATTAAAGCAGCTAGTTCTATCACGTGATTCTGCAACCAAAGAAAATGTAATATTGGGTGGAATAGTGGACAAGTGTGACGGTTCTTCCAAGACTCTCCGCGCCTTCCTTGATTCGTGTTTAGTTCACTTCACTTTCAAGCCCTACTACTTCTCCACTCCTAGAGCAAAGGTGGGTTTTATGATCTCACACCTCACTGGAAATGCATTGACTGGGCAACCCCCCTAGTCAATGCAAGCAACGCTCTCCTGGATGACTATGATGGCTTTGTGAGAGCCCTTAAGGAAATGTTTGATCGCCCAGAGCAGGTGTATATTGCTCAAGAGAGACTACTTGAGTTTCAACAAGGGTCCCAGGATATGCTCAGCTATGTTACTCGTTTCAAACAACTTGTGAAAGAAGCAGACTGGTCTCCAGAAGCTAGTTTTACACTCTTCCGAAGGGGGCTGAATGAAGAAATAAAAGATGAGCTTGCTAGGATGGCCCGCCCAAGCTCCTCCGAGGCTCTTATGGATCTATCCTTACAGATAGAATTCCGAATCCAAGAAAGAAGAGCAGAGAAGAGGAAGTCTAAGGCAAGTATCCAAAAGACCATCACGGAACATGCCCCTAGAGCAGAGTCTACTGTTCCTTCTACACCGGACCCAGAACCTATGCAACTAGGAGCCTTTTGTGGACCCATTACCCCTCAGGAAAAGATGCAACAAATCCATACTGGTCTATGCATGTATTGCACCTCCGATAAACATCTTGTGAGAGAATGTCCCATTGCTCCTCCATGGCGTTAGGGAAACGCCAGCTCCCGATCCTAGATGGAGCACAGTGTCGGGAGAGAGATGATTGCTCCACATCAATTCCATCCTTGAACTCTCCTGGACAAAATAACCTTGTGGTTCTTCAGGCCCTACTATTGCCTTCCAAGACAGAATCCTACCCCATCCTGGCATTAGTTGACTGCGGAGCTATGGGCGTATTTCTAGATCAAGATTGGGTCACTGCTCATAGCATTCCACATGAAAGCCGAGTTACAATGCAACCAGTAGAGGCAATTGATGGAAGGCCTCTTTCCTCAGGACCCATTACCCTTCAGACTAAAGAGATTCTACTTTCTATTAATCACCATCAAGAGAGAATCAAATGTAACCTCATTAAATCAGCCCATTATGCGATGGTTCTTGGAATGCCCTGGCTGCAGAGGCACAATCCTTACATCAACTGGGCAATCGGCTCACTGTGTCTTGGATCTGAATATTGTATGGCTCACTGCCTATCCCTGGATACCTAACCAAAGCCTTCTAGAGACTTTCAAGAAAACCAACAAAGTCCAGTCACCGTGTCTAACATCATCCAGATTCCCAGGGCCTACCAAGCCTTTTCTGATGTTTTTTCGACCGCGATAGTCCAATCTCTCCCTCCTCACAGGCCAGAGGATTGTGCCATCGATACAGAACCCAGAATCAACAGCTGTGATTCTTTTCGGCAGAATGTTTATATTATCTGAACCTGAAAAGAAGGCTCTCTGTGAATACCTGGATACTAACCTGGAAAATTGCACCATACGCCCGTCCAAAACTCCAGCGAGTGCTTCATTGTTCTTCGTTCCAAAGAAAGATAACAAAGAACTCAGACCATGTCTGGACTACCGTGGTCTAAATCAGTGCACTCTCAAGGACCGTTATCCTCTACCCCTCATCTCGGATATCCTGGAAGCAGTGAGAGGTGCAGTAATCTTCACAAAATTAGTCCTAAGGGGTGCTTACCATCTCATTCGTATAAAGGAAGCTGACGAATGGAAAACAGCCTTTACAACTCCCTTCGGCCATTTTGAATATCTGGTCATGCCCTTTGGACTTGCTAATGCCCCAGCAGTTTTTCAACGTTTCATGGATAGGGTGTTCTAGGACATGCTGTTCCTCTTCGTTATCGTCTACCTGGATGACATCTTGATCTACTTCAAGGACTCTCTAAGGCATGAAGAGCATGTTAAGGCAGTCTTACAACGATTACGTGAACACAAACTCCTAGCTAAACCCGAGAAATTCCTATTTCACGTCACTTCTGTTCATTACCTAGGATTTGTCCTTAGTCCAGAAGGAATTGGAATGGATCCTTCAAAGGTAAAGGGCATACTATATTGGCCAGCTCCCACATCCGTGAAACAGATTCAATCTTTCCTGGGACTTGCCAATTTTTACCGAAAGTTCATACCGTCCTTCTCTGAAATTGTTCAACCGATCATTGCTCTCTTGAAGAAAGATGCTCCATTTCTCTGGTCTACAGATCAAGACAAGGCATTCCAACGATTAAAGACAGAGTTTACTCAAGCACCCATCCTGGCTCAACCCGATATTAACCGGCCATTCCTAGTGGAGACGGATCATCCAATTACGCCATAGGAGCAGTACTAAAACAGGAATTTGAGGACACATTGGAGCACCCCATTGCTTACCTTTCACAAACCCTGAGGCCCAGTAAAACTCATTATTCTGTCTTGGAAAAGGAACTGCTAGCCATCCGCCAAGCCTTCACAGAATGGGGACATCTACTCCTGGGAGCTAGGCATCCAGTCCAGGTCCGTAAGGACCATCGAAATCTTCAAGTTCTACAATCTTTGGAGTGTAGGAACAGTCGTCAGGCCCGTTGGGCCTTCTTCTTTGCCCAGTACCAGTTCCACATCCATCATGTCCCTGCATCACAAAACATAATTGCTGATGCCCTTTCCAGACGTCCTGACTATGAAAACTCTGAGGATCGGACCTTTCCAAAGATGTTTCCTCACACGATCTTTGTTGCCCAAGCACTCACCCTCCTGGAAAATATCCAAGGCCAAACTCGACTTTCGGACCTCTGGAAGGAGCACAAGAGAAATAACAGATGGAATCTCACAGCTAAGGACGGGTATCTAGTCAAAGATAATCGCTTAGTCATTCCCACTCTGGACTGAGACAAAGAATCACAAGTCTATGTCATGATACCTTACATTCGGGACATCGTGGGATAACCAACACTCTCCATCTGGTACAAAGACAGTTTTGGTGGCCCAAGATGAAGGATGATATTAGGATCCATGTCCAAACATGCACAGTTTGCAATCAGAACAAACACGATAATAAGAAGCCAGCCGGACTCCTACTCCAACCAGCAATACCAACAAGACTCTGGGAAGTCATCGCCACTGATTTTATCGTGGAATTACCACCCTCTAGAGGCTACACAACAATCATGGTCACTATTGATTTACTCCTATGGCTAATTTTACACCCTTATCCAAACTACCTTCCTCATCAGACCTTGTCGGAATTTTCCTGGAACACATATTCCGACTTCATGGGTTGCCTTCCAAGATCATTTCAGACCGAGGACCTCAGTACATATCTCAGTTTTGGAATCAAGTATGTCGTATTCTGGGAATCCAATGTGCCTTATCCTCTGGCTACCATCCACAAACCAATGGAGCCACGCAGCATGTGAACCAGACTCTCGAACAATATCTACGATGTTTCGCCACCAAAGTTCAGGACGATTGGTCACTCCTAATACCTATGGCTGAATTTGCCTATAACAATTCAGATCATTCAGCTATCAAGACCAGTCCCTTCTTCTGTAGCCAAGGATTCCATCCATCTGTCCTACCCTCCGTACTCCCACATCCTACTCCAGTACCTGCAGTAGACTCCTGGATCGAAAACCTCATCACACTACATAAGGAGGTTAAGGAATACCTAGAACGGGCCCGAGAAGATGTCAAACGTTATGCTGACTCTAAAGGAAGACCTGGACCTTTCTATTCAGTAGGAGATAAGGTTTGGTTATCCTCGAAGCTCCTTCCTCGACACCTGTGCCCCAATAAACTGGCTCACAGATACTACAGTCCCTTTTCCATACAAGAAATCATCAACCCAGAGGCCTTTCAACTTTGGTTACCTGAATCTTGGAAAAGAATCCATCAAGTCTTTCACACTTCTCTGTTAAAACCATACATTCAGTCATCCCGAACAGCTCCTAGATCTACCCCTGTTATTGTAAATGATCAACTGGAATACGAGGTTTCCAGGATTTGTGACTCAAGATATCGATGTGGTCAACTAAAATATCTGGTTGAGTAGAAAGGGTACCCTTCCAGTGAGCGTACCTGGGAACCCGTGTCAAACATGAATGCTCCCAGATTGATTTGACAATTTCATCTGATCCATCCGGACAAACCCGGAGGAGCTGGTTTCCAGAGGAGGCATACTGTCATGAACCGTCTTCTACGTCCTTTCTGGACCTCTTGGTCCCTGACTCACAGGGGATTGCATGCAGTTATCCTTCCAAAATGGCCGCCCGTAACAGAATGCTCTGGATCAGTCTATACGTTCCACGCTGCTCATCCTACAAAAGAGACACGCCCCCGCGGCTCTGCCATCTCAACGCTACCGCTACCTGTAGTCGGACGTGCTTAGCCAGAGTTCGATCGGGGCTCTCGCTTGATTCCTTGTTCCCAGTCCCTTGAATTCCCTCCTGTTCCCTTTCCTCCCCAATCTCCTGGAAAACCTTCCGCGCTCGATTCACGGTCCTCCGTGCCTCCGAGCGTACCTTAATTACTTCCTGGAATTACCCTGGACTTTTGGAACGCTCCTGGAAACTGAACCACTACTCTCACGCTGGACGCCGAAGATCGGCGTTCGGGTCTATACAAATCCCGGACCGTAAAGAAGAAGAAATCCCAGAAGGTCGCAAGTACACAACAGAAACAGGTGAGAAGGGGAGAGACTTGTGACATTTTAAGGGATTTAGACATAGATTACTTTAAATCAACAGATAGTTGTTTAAAAACGAAATCCAGGTAACGCCACAACTGCTGTAAAATAATTTGATAGATACATTTTCTCAACTAGCCCATAAAGATCTTAGATTATGGCAAGATTAAAAGTGAATTCCAAACAAATCAATAAAATGCCAAATTGATTACCTGACTTTCAGGGAAAGAATACCATATGATAACATTCAAAGGACAAAACAAATTATTATCAAAAGACGAATAAAAGAGGTAGTGCAGTAGCCGTGAATAGAGAGATTATGTACTAGCAAGGTAAGAGCAGTTGTCACAGGAAGTTTGTTATAGAAAATTTGATAATAACATCTATCTAGCATAAAATCAGTCAATGTACAATAAACTGAACAATTGGTATAGTGATGGATTTTATCGAGGGATGAGAAAGATTACTTATTTGTAAAACACACTAAGACACTGTGTATATATGTTTTATGCAAAATACATAAAGAAGGGTATGATTGCTCACCGTTTAGACCGATTGTAAATGGAATAGGTGGAATGACAGACATATATCTGAATATTTTGATGGAGTTTTGAATGTAAAGGTCATGCAAGAAATGCATTATTTTAGCAATAGTAACACTGTAATTAAAAGTATTAGGAGTTGGGTATATGAGCAGTACAATTTTATCAGAAAGACCAATCGGCAACCTTATATGCAATGAATAAAATGATTTTTGGAAATGTTAGAAATAGTGTTGAAAATAAATAAAATTACTTTGAATAGTATGGAATTACATACTTGAAACAACAAGGAGTTGCTATGGGAGCTAAATGTGCACCATCCATAGCAAATGTGTTTATGTCATACTTTGAAAAGAAACATGTAACACTACTTTTAGAGACACAGTTCAGACAACAAACCATACATTGGCAATGTTACATTGGTGATGTTTCACTATTATGGAAAGTTACAGTGGAAAAATGTAACCTGTTTTTTCAAAAACTTAACACCCATTTTGAAAAAAAAGATTTCACTATGACGTTGACCATGTCAAAATTCCATATTTAGATCTAGAAATGTCAGCAGATGGAAATTGATTAAAAATAACAATGTTCCACAATTAATGTGAGGCCAATATGCTTGTACATGCCACAGGTGCACATAAGAAATCACTAATTCATAATATACTGTAAAGAAAATAGCAACCCAAAACCAAGGGACCAAATAATCACTGCACTGTTTTGCAAAGAAGAACAAGGTTTATTACATGCAAAAAGATCTCAGACTGTTCCATAGAACTGAACTGACACAGAGCTCTCCACACCCCAGGACGTTGTAGGTTATATAGCAGAAAACCGCAAATCTGCATATAAAGCTAACAATGTAATCCTACCACCCTCATTGGCGACCGCCTATGAAACATGCTGAAAACCCCTATAATCCCTGGACTATCTAGTCAATCCATATCTAAACCCATTCCATAATTCACGTTGCCCACTACACTGTCATCATTAAATCCAGGTACATGATTGGTTAATAAGTACATTGTTGCACTAATAAATACTGACCGTCATGTGATGTATACCCCTCAGATCCAGACATATACAAAGTAAACTGGCAAGGCCAACTCTGCTTTGATAAGACAATAGGCCTTCTCATTAATCCAGACACCAAGGCGCACACAAGGCAGACCTGACCTTGTACTGAATCTATTGGCATCACCTCTGCTTCTCCTATCCCAAATCATGGAACATTTCAGGCATACCCCCCCCCCCTGTATCTCCTTTAGATCCCAGGTGCCCAGTAATTACATGACCAGGGCAACACTCTTGAGTCTGAATTGCATGGATTTATGTGCTTTAATTATGCATCCACTTATAGTTCAAATGAGATGACCGCTCTTTGGATGAGGGCAGTAGTGCTCTAAATCTTTACGTGGACTGGTCTGTTGGCATCATAAAACCTCATGCCCTATTCTCAATAATTTTTCCTTCGAGGGGCACATCTCTATCAGTCCGCCCTACAGCTAGCATTCCATTCCCACTGCATTCAAGCCCTGCAGCTGGATACAATTGACGTTTATCTGTGAACCACAGGTGCCTCTAACCTCTGCTTCTCTCCTGGGGGACAGACACGGAATTTGTCTTGGGACTAAGCTAAATAGAGCTGCAGCTCCACATCAAGACCTACATTCTAGTCTGTTCATTGTGTACTAGGGCTTAAAAGCCAATATGGTGGCCTTCCTGCCATGTTAACACGCTGACATTGTTCCTGCCACTGTACCTTTCTGACTCCATCTTCTACCTGCTTCAGCTCTTTCCTCACACTTCACTAAGAAACACACATTTGTCTACAACTCCTAAGCATGGGGCCTATAACACTGCCCTATCTATAGCCTCTGCAACTGCAACATTAATATATTTGTTGCTCCTTCTGTGTTGCTGTATGTGGGTATAAATAACTACAACTGATATGTGCACCTTCTGCCACTCAAAACACGCCCTGCTCCCACTGTGATATATGCTAATTGTGCTTTCTTAGTCCGAACCACCATCTCTAACCACTATTTGCACTGAAAATCTCCACCTCATAGAAATTCTGGAGGAGTTGATCTACTTTTCCTTGGCGGATATTAAGCACCTCCTATTGAGAGAAGTGCCAAGACTATCCACAATGGGTTTCCTACTAAAGGTATTAGACTCACATGGGGTTGGATCAAACAAAACCCCAAAAAAAGAAAGAATTGTCAGAGATACGATCTTTTTTTCTGGAGGAATTTGAATCAACGGGGGCCACCCTTACCATGCTGGAATGGTGGAAATGGCTGCTAACAGGGGATCAGACTAGGTTGGTTATTGCCATTATGAAAATGTTAGATGCTGTGCTGCCTGCACATGTGGGAAAGGTCAAGATGGAGGGTGGGAGCTAACTTTTGAAAATTTGAACTTTCCTTTTGGGAATCTTGGAGCAAATGGAAGTGATAGTAGTGATTGCATGAGGAATGTGTATGGAAGTTAATGTTAAAGGTTGATTTAAGTTGACAATTGTTTTACACGTTTAACTTGTAACCAATAAAACATTTTGATTAAAAAAAGACGAAAGAAAAAGGAATTCAGCAAACCAACCACAATGGAAGAGTAGATCCATCACCAATACGGGCAATGGCAGGAGGCAGAATGTAGCTGCTACAATACCTGTCCAGAATGCGGGGATAAATAAGCCATCTAACTTACACATCATGGTGAAAAACAACAGGCCCATACGGGGAAATAGGGACACCACTGATAAGCAGCTGAATGACAAAGAGGAAGAAAGATGGGACTGGCTAGCGGGCGCTTTGGCGTCACGTTCATAACACCTAAAGCCTGGGGAAGAAGAGGAGCACAGAGACTTTGTATATGGATGTTGGAGCACCACAGGGTTCATTCACCTATTTGGTAAAGGAGACCTTTCTTTGGAGCAGTTTGATGCTATCTGCCTCCAGGAGCCCAGGATAAGAGAAGCCCCTATTCTTGAAGGGTTCACTGCACACCTAAGCCCAGCAGTAAAAGGTTCAAAGAGATGCCCTATGGCAAGACTACTCACTGCAATAAAAAACATGAGCGGTCTGATGGTAATCTGCATGAAAAACGTTTCATCACTAATACAAATTTTCTTACTAAAAAAGAGTAGTTTGCAGGGCTCTGTAGGTAGGCCACTGCTGATATGCAACCTATTCATTGCAAGATGGTGAAGTACTTTGTAAAGAGAGTTATGGACCAGATTGACAATGCCAGGGTGACATGGTTCGACCTGGACATTATTGCCTGTGGGGATCTTAACATTCATTGTTTTGATAACAATTTAGACTTGATAAAAAAACTATGCACGGAACTTGGCTGAACCAGTATTGAGAGGTTTACTCTGGAGGAACGCACTAGATCAGAGAAAAATCCAACTAATCAACGGGTCTGCATCGGGGGACACATCACCAACCCCGACTGGGAAGATGGGGGAGAGAAGCAGATCCTGGACTATATATTTGTCTCTGACAAATTTCATGAGAAACTGAGAACCCTAGAGGTCATACAAACATCTTCCAGCGACCACAACATCTTGCAGATGCCCATTATGGGATGGACTCCAATTCAATTGGTTCCCCTGAAAGAAACTATTGGCATAAATCCTGGAAGGAATAGGCTAAGAATAACATTTGGAAACATCACAGCCTTAACAACAATTCTGGCAGCTCTTCCCCACAAGCAAAACTGGATAACCCGAAGTACTTGACTGCCTACATGGAAAAAAGTACTTCGGGATTGAAAAGACAATTTTTGAACCGCCCCAAATTTGACATGGAAGTATCAAAAAAGAAAAAGTGGATAAACGGCTTAAAAAGGGCGCACAGAAAAATGGCAACAGTAGCCTCTCTGGATGCTCTTAAAATAGGGAAACAACACCACAAAAATTGGTTAAAGCAACATGAATTTAATTTAAACCAACAGGATGCAGAACATATGCGAAAGATAGTTGCGACAAAAAACAGGAGAAATGTGGAGAATTTTCAATGCAATGAGTGCCAATTGGAAACCTTGTCTCCTACGTATCAGCAAATGGACTTCCGATAAACACATCAAAATCAATAATTCTAATCATTGGCCAAATGCTGGGTGGAAGGTTGAAGTCCATGGGCTGGTACCTGGAAGGAGGGAGGATACCAGAGATAACATCAATGACTTACCGAGTCTCCACACGGCAGGAGGCTGCCATCGTCACCCACCGGGGACAAAGGATAGAAGGTAAGTGGGGTGGGGAGGGCAGGGAGGTGGGAAGAGGGAGGGAGGAAAAAGAAAAGCCAAAGCTTTACCTGAGTCCCCGGCAGGGGGCAAAGGCAGCCTCTCAGCCGTGGGGAGGCTCGGAGCGGGGATGGCCCCACTTCGAGCATCCTCATTGGCTGAGGGGCTGCCACGCCCCCCCGCCAGGGACAAAGGCCGTGGAATCCCGACAGAGGGATTCCCGGCCTGGTAATGACTCGGTGAGGGCCGCATAGAATGGCTCTTTCATTTTTATTGCGCCCTCGCCGGGTACTAATACATTATTATTTACCTCTATCTCACTTGTGTTAGGGTTACAGGCAACAAAGGTATATACTTTTACGAGGTCTGCAAGCCATTTGAATCATAACAAAATGCTATACAAAAGGATGGAAATGACACTTTATATCAACATTAGCAGGGGTCCTAAAACAATTGTTAACAGCTTTCCATATGGTGAGCTTTTATGTATTAAATGGAATTATAGTTTCCAAATTAAATATGAACAACATGCTAAAGAAGAATTTAGGATTTTTTGACATAAAGCATATTCTAGACAAGTCCTGTTGTATGCTCTGTTTAAAGTAAATATTAAAAAGCAAAGCTCTCTTTTAACCAATATGAAAAGTGGTAATAATACTAAGGATAATAAAGTGTAATCAAGCATCACATCCAGTGTTCTCAACTTGTTAACATTAAATTATTACAAGGTTTAATGACAAACTTCATACAATTTTAATTTTAAGAAACAATGTCCCATTATACGATATGACACAGCATTAGCTTTATGTTTAGGTCCAGCCCCAGCTACTACATATAGTAATTTACCTAATATAGGAAATCTTATACCCCCTCAGCTTTTGACAAATTGAGAATTTGATTTATCCAAATAGGGCTATGTCCTATTATTCACTCTATCTGAAAAGATAACATTGTTCCAAAATTCAAACCATTACAAAACTCACTACATTTGTACCCTTCTTTTGCTCCTCCATTGATATGCATCAATATATAAACAACTTAACTTAAAAGTCATTTGTTTATGAACATCTGTTCACAATTAGTTTGATTAGCAACTGTGTCATACCTAACCAATGGAGATGAAGATTTGAAAGCCTAATTTTTACCAAGCGGAAGCACTAGCAATGCATTTAGGGATATGAGTATGTCAAATGAAACTCTCAGACAGAAATTTGTCAGATCAGGGAGACTGTCCATTAAAGAAATCAATACATTTTGGGAAGCAGGCACTACGAGGAATTATTTAGAACAGGGCAAAATCCCAAGATGTATCACAATACTCATACTTCCTGATTTCAACAATAAAGCAGATGTAGACATAGCAGAAAAATAGGAACACAATCTAAAGGCAAGCTCCAGAGTCATGGTATAACTATTGATAACCCATGCAGAGCAAGAACATACGAGAACATTAACTCAAAGAGATACAAGCAGTGGAAGCACCACGGGCCACTATAAATAAAATCTTTGATACCATGTATGCCATTCTTAAAAAAACATCAAGACAATGTTAAAATCAGAAAATCTAGGCAATTCCTCAGGGATCATGAGGATAGAGTCTACACATTCCAACCAAAATATGATGAAACTAAGGGATGAACATCTAAAGAGAATATGCCCACATCGTCAACACAGAGCTCAGATGTAGAGAGTCAACATGAGAAGCAATAGAATTACCCACCACCATATCGGGCCTAACCTCTGACAGCATGAATGGATAACCAAAAAGCAATAGTCATTGCAGCGGAAGCGGATTGTAGCAGAAGCATTCGAAAGGTCTTCGGTACCAGAGCTGATCTGCATACCTCCTAAAGTCAGAGAGACTCCCTCTCTGTACAACCAAGGCAGCACAGATCCTGGAACAGAGGTGTGCCAAGCCAGGAGCAGCGACAGCCACAGAGAGCCTGCCGACAAGAACAGCACCTGGAGACAGTGTACCCGGTGAGTGAAAGGAACCTGGATGACTCTGGGATGCTGTGGGGTGAATCGTATGGTTTCTGCAGGTTGGATCGCTCGCGAATGAGTGAGGGACCGTTTAGGCAATATGAATGCCAGTGCTTTTGATAGTATGATTACATGAGGGCTGAGAAAACTGAATGGAAGGGTTTTTGTGAATACCAAACTGTGAACAAGATTAAATTGATAAGGACAAGAAATGGCCAGGGAAACAGAAGTCTTTGAACTTGTGAAAATGCCTGTGAACATTCTAAAATTCCCAGCAGGAATGTAAACTGGGAATGTTATGGTAGTTTATTCAATGTGGCTGAATGGAAAGAAATGAAACATTTGTTTTGAATAATGAACTGAAATAAAGCAAGTGTGATTGAATCCCAATGGGATTGAAAGCAGTTGGTGATATTCCCTGATACAAAGGAACTGTGAACTATGTAAACGGAGAACAACAAGCATTGCAAGTGCCACAAGAATATAAGGAAGTGTGTAAACTGAAAGAATAAGCAGTGGCAAAAGCTCTGGGAATATTTGAAAGTATAACAAGTGAATGGTGGCAAACATTTATTGAGAAAGCTCCAAGAGGATAAGTCAATTACCAATGTGAAGCTGAAACTGTGGCAGTGTAACTGTGAAGAAGGAGTAAGTAAGGTGTATCGAATGGCGTGACCTGTGATGGGTGGACCATGAATATTCTGAATACACCCACCTAAAGGAAAAGCCACTTAACTCACCCATAAGCTTGTGTTTGACTGTCAAGGAGAAATTGGGTGATCTGAAATTAAGGAAGTGAACTTGGTGATATTGGTGAAATTGATGTTGTTTTGGAACATTGAGAGACTTGACAACTTCGGGAAGGTAACCCCTCTTTTTGTCAAAGTAAACTATCCTGAATCTTGGAGGAGGAAAACACCCTGTTTCAACCAAGAGCTGGAAGATGCTCTGAACTTTTATTTGAACACTTCCTATTTTGATGCTGACAACCCTGCACATTATATTCAAATAGTTGTGAGGAAAAGTATAGGTTTTGGACACAGACAAACATTTGCTTTGGACTTCCTGACACAGACTATCATTAGTTTTAATTAGGTAGGGGAATCCTGCCCTAGCTTAGGGCAAGTTAGGCCTTTTTCCATCCTTCTTTTTATTTTAATACATTTTTGTGACCCAAGCTTTACTCATGTGTCTGTGTCTACGTCCTGATGCCTTTACAATTAGCACTAGGATAACTTTTTCAAAGAGAGCTCAGCATTTTATTTCCATCATTTAGAGATGTAAAAGGAACCTTTTGAACATTTTTATATGAGATGTTAATTATTATAATCAATCAAGAGTTATCATGATGGGGGCTTCTATGCACCACCCATTGACAACATGTTTGTGGGATTTTTTGAAACAACGCATGCCTTCAACAACACTCAACTATATCAACAGGTCAAGGCATTGTATAGATTTATAGATGATATCCTCATCATATGGCAAGGCAAATGGATGAACCTGAACAAGATCTAGAGTATTTGAATGACAATTGGTTTGCAATACAATTCAACAATATAGCCAGCAAAGAAGACGCACATTTCTTGGATCTCAACATTTATGTAGAAAAACAGATTGCACAAAAACCTCATTCCGAAAACCCACTGAAGTTAATTCAACTTTACATGCACAGAGTTATCATAGATAAAGCAAAATCAAGAACATTCCCATAGCTGAATTCATTTGTGCTCGCAGAAATTTCCTTTCTGGTATGGATTTGTAAAGTAGTAGATGGTAGTCGGAATGCAGGGTTCACAATGAATGATTTATTGCTGAGTTAAACTTTCAAACAGCCTCTCATTATAAACAACAAAACATGCTTAAATGTGGTTCAGCAGGCTTGCTTGGAAAATGGGTGAATCAATTTAGAGTTTGCATGAATGTCCTCTTAAGCTTGGCTCCTCTTTGAAAACAAAATTATCAGGTCACATAAATTCCTTTCCCCGGACACTAGCTTTCCATTCCTTCACCAGCTGTCCAAATTGGGTTTTAAAAAAACGAAAAAACAAACAGAGAGGGTAAACCCACGGAAACACTGTCCTTTGAAAATGGTTTACGGCCAGACTTTCCTTGTCAGTGAATCCTCTTCGGTAGTTTTCCCTGCGCTGCCGCTCTTCGAACCTCTCCTGGCGGAGGGTCTGCCTCTTGATAAGGATGTCCGCGGTGCCGAGCTTTCAGCCTCCTAGTACGCCCAGTGTACATCACCTGGGGATTCCTCCCACTTCTCTGTGGTCTCCGGCCACGGCTGCTGCTGTAATGAGAGACAGCTGATGAGTTTCCCGGGGCTTCTTTTAACTCATACTTTGCTCCTCCCCCCCCCTCAGCTTCCACCCCCCTTTCCTGCCCACTTCCCACACCTACAGCCAGTTTGATTTCACTCCTCCACCCTGCTCCATGCACTGTTTGTCCCACACCTGCAGCCAGTTTGCCTTCATACCTCCACCCTGCTCCATGCACTGTTTGTCCATCCCAAACTGTACTGCTATGGGGGCATCTGTCACTGTACCGTTCGGGCCGGTTCAGTGCCCTTGATAAATAATCAGCGACTAACTGATACTTTCCGGGTTTATGCACTGTAACAAAATGATAGGGCTGAAGAGTCAAAAACCATCTCAGAACCCTATGGTTTGAATCCTTCTGGGTGGCCAGCCATCTGAGAGGTGCATGATCCGTAAAAATGGTAAACTTCTGTCCTAGTAGGTAATAACAGAGGGACTCTACTGCCCATTTTATTGCCAGACATTCTTTTTCTAGCGTGGAGTACGGTATCTCATGTGGCAGGAGTTTTCTACTGATGAATGCGATTGGGCAAAGGTTTTGTTCCGTCCCCTGGGATAGCACTGCGCCTAGACGCACCCTGATGCACCTGCCTGCAAAATAAAGTCTTTAGAGAAGTCCGGGCAGTATAGGACCGGTTGGGTTGATATTAGCTGTATTAATTGTTCAAAGGCCTGCACCGCTTCAGGAGTAATTTTAAGTGGCTTATTGGTTTTCAAGGCGTCCGTCAGTGGTGCCGCAATTGTAGAAAAGTGTGGTATGAATCTTCTGTAATACCCCACGAACCTTAGAAATGCTCAGATCTCCTTTCGTGTCTCTGGAATGCGTAGTCTTTTCAAGGCCTGTATTTTGTCCACCAGGGGTGTGATTACCCCCCTCCCACCGAATATCCCAGATACTTAGTGGTTTTGGCTGCCAGTTTGGTTTTCTTGGGATTAATATGTAGCCCAGCCTTTTGTAAGGATTTAATTACTTTGGTGAGATGTTCTAAGTGCTCATCCCAGGTTCTACTGAAAATAACTATGTCATCCAAATAAGCCGCCGCATATGGTTCATGAGGTTTTAAGATCTTGTCCATTAAGGCCTGAAACGTGGCAGGAGCGCCGTGTAACCCAAATGGTAACACCGTAAACTGAAACAGCCCTTGGGGTGTTGAGAAGGCTGTTTTCTCCTGATCCGCCGGGTTGAGCGGTATCTGCCAATATCCTTTGGTTAAGTCCAGGGTGCTCAAGAAGGATGCTGTTCCCAGCTTCTCTACCAGTTCATCAATTCTGGGCATCGGGTAGGCTTCGTATTGGGAAATGGCGTTTAATTGCCTAAAATCCATACAAAACCATGTGGTACCATCTGGTTTGGGCACTAGCACCACAGGTGAACACCATGTGCTCTTGGAGAGAATAATGATACCTAGTTTCAGCATACTATCTATTTCTTGTGCTATCTCTCCCCTTTTGGCTTGAGGCATTCTGTGGGGTTGCAGACGTACAATCTTGCCTACCTCTGTAGGAATGCAGTGGGTAGCCATATGGGTTCTTCCTGGTATACTCGAGAATACTTTTGCCACAGGTTCTAAGATGGAAAATAACTCAGTTCTTTGGGTGTTGCTCAATTGTTCTCCCAATCCCACATGCCACTAGCCGAGGTTGTGACCATTTGTTCTGGGACCGACAGCTCTGCCAGGGTTGTACACAATACAGCTGAGTCCCCTTCTTTCCATAACTTGAGAAGATTAATGTGATAGTTCTAATGCTTGTTTTGCCTATCAGGTTGTTCTACCTCATAGTTAACTGGGCCCAATATATTTGTGATGCTGTACGGGCCTTTCTATTGGGCGAGCATTTTGTTGGTGTGAGTGGGTAATAGTACCAACACCTTGTCTCCTACTTTAAGCGTTCTCGGTCTGATTCCTTTGTCATAATATTCCTGTTGTCTTTCTTGAGCCTGACTCAGGTTTTCCTGTGCATAATCTCAGAGTTTTCCCAGGTGCTCTCTTAAGTCATTAACATATTCAGTGAGGTTTGTTTCCTCCTGGTTTTCCCAGGTATCTTTCAGTAATCCCAAGATAGATTTTGATTTTCTTCCAAATAATAATTCAAATGGGGAATACCCCGTTGAAGATTGTGGAGTGTCACGTAAAACCATCAACACCCATGGCAGCACTCGCTCCAACCCCAGACCAGTGGGACTGGTGGCTCTTTTTGTCATTTGTTTGATGGTTTTATTATATCTTTCCACCAGCCCATCCATTTGTGGATGGTACACAGAGGTTCTCAAATGGTTGATTCCAAGGGTCTTGCATACCTCCTTCATGACAACTGACATAAAATTACGTCCTTGGTCGGTCACAATCTCCAAAGGAATCCACCGGTATCCTCTGCTGGTAGGTTCCATAGGCCCCACAATGTATAGCCCTAGTCTCTGAAAGGGTTCTTTGATCAAGGGCCTCCTTTGTAGCTGGGCTCGGGCCGGTATATGTGGGCTTGTTTTCTGACATATCCCACATTCTTGGCAATACTTTGACACCTCCGCGAATACTCCGGGCCAGTAGAAATTTTGCAACACCCTTTTTATCCTCATGTTCTCCGCTAAATGTCCCCCTGTGGTATGGTCATGTGCCAGCTGTATCAGCCCTTTCCTGTAGGACTGGGGAACCAACAATTGCTCTTTTTCTATGTTATCAGGGCCTTGAGTTACTCGATATATTAATCCGTGTTTTTCTTTAAAGTAAGGCGTAGTAGGGTTGGTCCCGCTAGCGTCTAGGGCTTGTTCTCTAGCTCTTTTCAGCGTTTCAATTAACCCTGTTTCTGTTCGAAATGACAGCATATGATCCCCTACTTTGCAGTCTATAATGGAAATGTCTCTGTACTTTTCCTGATTCCCTCGGTTCATCCTTTTCTGGGTTTTGGATATTTTTTCTCGACTGCAGGGCCCCACTAGATCAGTTTGGGCAAAGGGGGCCTCTCTTAACCATCTATCAAATTCCAGTAGATCTGTTCCTATCAGTACCGGGGCGGGTAGGGTAGGAATAATAGCTGCTTTGATTGGTATCTCCTGCCGCTGCAATCCCAACACAATGGGCCTCATTAGGACCCAGGCGGTAAGGGGTTTACGGCGGCGTAAACAGCGCCGACCCTTACCGCCTGATTCCGAGGTCCCTTAGCGCCATGGCGGTTTTAACACCTGCTTTTAGCAGGTGTTAAAATCCATGGCGCTAAGGGACCATGTTGTTAATTACGCCACCGTAATTTACGGTGGCGTAATTAACGCCTTCCCCACTCCCATTATGTCCTATGGGGCAAAAATGGGAATGGGGAAGGGTAAATGGGGATTGGGGACTTACCGCCACGCCGACCTCGGAATGGGGCGGTAAGTCCGCCAACCACCATGGCGTAAACGTAGTTTACGCCATGGTGGTAAAGGTACGACCCAGGAGGTAACTTACCACCTGGGTCGTAATGAGGCCCAATGTCTTTGGTAGGATACCCTTTCACATCCCCATACACACATTTGATTCCAATGGTTCTCACTGTTCGTGATCTTGCTTGCTCACATGGGGCTGTATGGCCGTCTGTCGACTTCCGCTATCCATCATTGCTTCACGGGGATGTCCGTCCACTGTGACTTCTATCACATAAGGTAACCGTTTCCTTCTGTATTCCTGAGTTTGTAAGGTCCCGATTTACATTGGTTCAGGTTTAAGTTTTCGGGAGCAAAATCGAGCAATATGAACCCATTCCCCACATTCGAAACATTGGGGTGCCGTTCCTTTGTTTGTAACAATCCCATTAGGTCGAGGTTCTGGCCGGTTCCTGGGTTCGGTGCTTGGCCCCTTGTAAGGCCCACTGCGTAAGGCGGGAGTCTCCATACTTGGTCTCAAGTGGGTCGCTGGGATGGGCCGAGTGTTACCTGCCTTCTGATATGCTGTTGCCACATCTATGGCTTCGGTTAAGGACAGATGGTGATGTTGCCTAACCCACCTCTGTATGGGTCCGGGTAAGGCATCAATGAATTGTTCCATCATTACTTTAGCCTTAATCTGTCCTATTTTGTCAGTGCCTGTTTGTAGCCATTTTTCGGCCAAATCTTGTACTCTGTAGAACAATTGTCTTGGGCTTTCGCCGGGTTTCAATCTGGTTTCTCTAAACTTGAGTCTGTAGGATTCTTCATCCATACCAAGTCTTTCCAACACTGTTTTTTTAATCTCGGTATAAGGAGTGTCCCCTGTGGGGTTGGCAGCTTGGTATGCCCCCTGCATTGGCCCTGTGAGCAGGGGTGCGAGGTAGAAGGCCCATCTATCCTGTGGCCATTGAGCTGCTCTGGCTATTCTCTCAAAATTCACAAAGAAAAAACTGGGGTCTTCTCCTACTTGGTATTTCTGTAATACCGTGGACGGTATCGCGGGATGTGTCCGTGTGGTGGCCACTGCTTCTCCCAATATTCTTAAAGCTTGCCGTCCTTGCTCTTGTGCCGCACTTTGTACTTGTATGGCTTGTTGGAGGGCTTGTCTGTCTGCCTGCGCCTGATGGCCTTGCACTTGTATAAGTTGTTGCAGTTGCTGCTGCCCCTCTGTGAGTGCCTTTATCACAGCTTCCATTCTGTCTGCCTTGGCGTTCTCTTGAATCCCACCGCTGCCACCACTGTAAAGTAGTAGACGGTAGTCGGAATGCAGGGTTCACAATGAATGATTTATTGCTGAGTTAAACTTTCAAACAGCCTCTCATTATAAACAACAAAACATGCTTAAATGTGGTTCAGCAGGGTTGCTCGGAAAATGGGTGAATCAATTCAGAGTTCACATGAATGTCCTCTTAAGCTTGGCTCCTCTTTGAAAACAAAATTATCAGGTCACTTAAATTCCTTTCCCCGGACACTAGCTTTCATTCCTTTGCCAGCTGACCAAAACGGGTTTTAAAAAAACGAAAAAACAAACAGAGAGGGTAAACCCACAGAAACACTGTCCTTTGAAAATGGTTTACAGCCAGACTTTCCTTGTCAGTGAATCCGCTTCGGTAGTGTTCCCTGCGCTGCCGCTCTTCGAGCCTCTCCTGGCGGAGGGTCTGCCTCTTGATAAGGATCTCCACGGTGCCAAGCCTTCAGCCTCCTAGTACGCCCAGTGTACATCACCTGGGGATTCCTCCCACTTCTCTGCGGTCTCCGGCCAGGGCTGCTGCTGTAATGAGAGACACCTGATGAGTTCCCCAGGGCTTCTTTTAACTCATACTTTGCTCCTCCCCTCCCCTCAGCTTCCACCCGCCTTTCCTGCCCACTTCCCACACCTGCAGCCAGTTTGTCTTCACTCCTCCACCCTGCTCCATGCACTGTTTGTCCCATACCTGCAGCCAGTTTTCCTTCATAAATCCACCCTGCTCCATGCACTGTTTGTCCATCCCAACCTGTACTGCTATGGGGGCATCTGTCACTGTAGCGCATGACAGGGCTGTATCTATACCGCTTCCCTTTGTTCATTTTATCTTTTCCCCCACCTGGTCTCCATTTCCCGTGGTGGTTTATGGGACATGTAGTTTTGTTCTGTCCTGCTGATGTAATATTTTGGGTGCTGGGTCTGAAAGTTTGAATGGGGCTGTCTTTTATCTCCATTGCCTCTTTGACCTCCTCACAGGATTATTATAAGGAATGTGGATTATAAGGAATGTGATGTGGTTAGCACTAAATTCAGACAACAGGGTTATATCAAATATTCCATAGACCAGGCCTATAACAAAATGAAACATCAAGAAAGATCTGCATTACTAAAACAAAGGCCACAATGTAACAAAACTAATCAGGTGAGATTCATTGCAACATATTGAAGAGAACACAGGATCACTTCAAGAATGTTATCAAAATGTTGCCATCTTTTACAAATGGATGAGGATCTTAAGGACTATATAGGAGACAAGCCTATGGTTAAATACACTAGAGCTCCAACTTTGTATACCAGGTTATGTCTTAGTTTTATGACACAAGAATGTGATGAGAGTAATTGGTTAATTGTAGTTGGCTTCTGCAAATGTGGAACCTGCGCTATATGGAAATTTGCATGAATATAATCAGTTAGGTTATGAAGATTGTCGGGTAATACTGCAGTTTTTTTGTTTACTTCACTTTCCCTGTATATGTTCATATTTCTATGTGTTGTTGTCTGTTTCTGTTTTATTTGCAATATTGCAATTATGTAGTAACTGGGTTTTATTAGCTACTTATTAAATGTTTCACAGTACGCAAAACTCTAATAATAAAGCATTTATCATTTTACTATTCAACATGGCAAGATTATTAATATTGCACCTCCATCATGTATGCTCCACACAATGCCTATGTTTCTACATGAGTATCTTAGTATACTAAATAACTTCATAATAGAATGCTATTTGTAACACTGCATTGCTTAATGCACTATGTACCTCATGATATATATTCCAATGAACCTTGACACTTTTATATCATTACAATGAGAACCCCTTGTACAGACTTTTCATGAAAAGTAAAAACACATGTGATATCATCAGTGATGTCATCAATGACATTTGTGATGCCATCTTTGATTTCCTGGGTGTTAGTCTTAGCAGTGCACGGTGGTGGCGCAAGTTATGGTTGCTTAGCTTACCATACTGGCGAATTTCAGGGGGTTTTCAGTTTTACTTGGAACCATAATGTCCCTTTAAAAATGTTTTTTTTACTGAATTTAATAGGTTTTTAGTAGCGCAACTTAACCATAACGTCCCTTTAACATAGTTTTTTCACTGAATTTCATAGGTTTTTAGTAGCTCAACTTAACCATAACGTACCTTTAACAAGGTTTTTTTCACTGAATACAGATTTAGATAATGTAAATGTTATTTATAAATGTTTACTAAGACTCCCTTAGCTTACATACATATAACATAGAAAATACTGAGCCCCCTGTCCCGCCAGTGATTTTGATGTCCGCGGACTGTGCGCATGTCTGCAGGCAGACACGGTCACCATAAACACTATACAAAAACTCGGGGGGTATCTTACATTATTGTATCATATAATAAAAACACCAAACATGTTCAAAAAGCACAGCATAAATACATTACATTTAATAATAAATAAGAAGTAGAAACTGTATATGTAAGACACCGATCATCCACTGAAATAGCGTTTCCAATATAATGGAATATACCAAAACAAAATAAATATGCCTCCAACAGAATTACCTCACAGAAACTGTGCAGCAAAAAGCAAGAGCATACCTACAAAGCAGTAACACCAAAGGTTTATAAGAAACTCGTAAGTACACAATATTTATTTCATATATTTATACATTTTCTGTATTATGTACACTAAAACTAATATTTTTTTTTTTACACAGAAATGTCCAGTACTTTGGAATGGCTGGAAGATAATTTCCCACAAAATGAAATGAGTGAAGACGGTGATACTAATGGTAGACACATTATTTCTCTACATAAGCCAATTAATAACCATTGTTTTATGTGTAGTTAACATATTTTTTTTTAACAGACCATTCAGACAATAAGTGTAATATACCAAGAGAGACATTAGAAAATCCTCTGAAACGAATGGAACTAAAAATGGATATGTTAATGAAAAATGTCAATCTTCTAAAACAGTTTATTGAGGACCACATTAAAGAAAAGATTAAATATCCCTGTCCCACATGTACCTGTTCCCCCTCTCCATTTCCCAGCCAACTATCCTCAAACCCTCCCCAGCAAGAAAAACGTTACGATGAGACTTCCATCCCTTCCTCCCCTCCCATACATCAATTCCAAACCCGTAATTCCCCTGTATTTGTTTAAGTTTCTGCTTCCCCTTCTCTTTCATAATGTTTATACTGTCAAACAATAATAACATTTTAAGTGTGTTCTTAGTATATGCCTGTGTCTTATTTTTTTTTTTTAAAAGGCAGTTAGGGTGTCTGGGGATAGCGTGGCTGTCCGGGATGTCCTCAATTAACCAAAATAGGGGTATCCTAAGGACACTATACCTATCCGTACTGTTCACAATTAAAATAGCGGTGTCCTTAGAACACACAAGATGTCCGCTTGTCCGCAATTAACCCAAATGGGGGTGTCCTAAGGACAATATACCAGTTCATACTGTTTGTAATTAAAATGGAGGTGTCCTTAGAACACACAAGTTGCCCACCTGTCTGCAATCACCCAAAATGGGGGTGCCCTAAGAACACCCCTCATGTTCGTAATATCCACAACCTGGAAACTGAACCACTACTCTCACGCTGGACGCCGAAGATCGGCGTTCGGGTCTATACAAATCCCGGACCGTAAAGAAGAAGAAATCCCAGAAGGTCGCAAGTACACAACAGAAACAGGTGAGAAGGGGAGAGACTTGTGACATTTTAAGGGATTTAGACATAGATTACTTTAAATCAACAGATAGTTGTTTAAAAACGAAATCCAGGTAACGCCACAACTGCTGTAAAATAATTTGATAGATACATTTTCTCAACTAGCCCATACAGATCTTAGATTATGGCAAGATTAAAAGTGAATTCCAAACAAATCAATAAAATGCCAAATTGATTACCTGACTTTCAGGGAAAGAATACCATATGATAACATTCAAAGGACAAAACAAATTATTATCAAAAGACGAATAAAAGAGGTAGTGCAGTAGCCGTGAATAGAGAGATTATGTACAAGCAAGGTAAGAGCAGTTGTCACAGGAAGTTTGTTATAGAAAATTTGATAATAACATCTAACTAGCATAAAATCAGTCAATGTACAATAAACTGAACAATTGGTATAGTGATGGATTTTATCGAGGGATGAGAAAGATTACTTATTTGTAAAACACACTAAGACACTGTGTATATATGTTTTAAGCAAAATACATAAAGAAGGGTATGATTGCTCACGGTTTAGACCGATTGTAAATGGTATAGGTGGAATGACAGACATATATCTGAATATTTTGATGGAGTTTTGAATGTAAAGGTCATGCAAGAAATGCATTATTTTAGCAATAGCAACACTGTAATTAAAAGTATTAGGAGTTGGGTATATAAGCAGTACAATTTTATCAGAAAGAACAATCGGCAACCTTATATGCAATGAATAAAATGATTTTTGGAAATGTTAGAAATAGTGTTGAAAATAAATAAAATTACTTTGAATAGTATGGAATTACATACTTGAAACAACAAGGAGTTGCTATGGGAGCTAAATGTGCACCATCCATAGCAAATGTGTTTATGTCATACTTTGAAAAGAAACATGTAACACTACTTTTAGAGACACAGTTCAAACAACAAACCATACATTGGCAATGTTACATTGGTGATATTTCACTATTATGGAAAGTTACAGTGGAAAAATGTAACCTGTATTTTCAAAAACCTAACACCCATTTTGAAAAAAAAGATTTCACTATGACGTTGACCATGTCAAAATTCCATATTTAGATCTAGAAATGTCAGCAGATGGAAATTGATTAAAAATAACAATGTTCCACAATTAATGTGAGGCCAATATGCTTTTACATGCCACAGGTGCACATAAGAAATCACTAATTCATAATATACTGTAAAGAAAATAGCAACCCAAAACCAAGGGACCAAATAATCACTGCACTGTTTTGCAAAGAAGAACAAGGTTTATTACATGCAAAAAGATCTCAGACTGTTCCATAGAACTGAACTGACACAGAGCTCTCCACGCCCCAGGACGTTGTAGGTTATATAGCAGAAAACCGCAAATCTTCATATAAAGCTAACAATGTAATGCTACCACCCTCATTGGCGACCGCCTATGAAACATGCTAAAAACCCCTATAATCCCTGGACTATCTAGTCAACCCATATCTAAACCCATTCCATAATTCACGTGGCCCACTACACTGTCATCATTAAATCCAGGTACATGATTGGTTAATAAGTACATTGTTGCACTAATAAATACTGACCGTCACGTGATGTATACCCCTCAGATCCAGACATGTACAAAGTAAACTGGCAAGGCCAACTCTGCTTTGATAAGACAATAGGCCTTCTCATTAATCCAGACACCAAGGCACACACAAGGCAGACCTGACCTTGTACTGAATCTATTGGCATCACCTCTGCTTCTCCTATCCCAAATCATGGAACATTTCAGACATACCCCCCCCGTATCTCCTTTAGATCCCAGGTGCCCAGTAATTACATGGCCAGGGCAACACTCTTGAGTCTGAATTGCATGGATTTATGTGCTTTAATTATGCATCCACTTATAGTTCAAATGAGATGACCGCTCTTTGGATGAGGGCAGTAGTGCTCCAAATCTTTACGTGGACTGGTCTGTTGGCATCATAAAACCTCATGCCCTATTCTCAATAATTTTTCCTTCGAGGGGCACATCTCTATCAGTCCGCCCTACAGCTAGCATTCCATTCCCACTGCATTCAAGCCCTGCAGCTGGATACAATTGACGTTTATCTGTGAACCACAGGTGCCTCTGACCTCTGCTTCTCTTATGGGGGACAGACACGGAATTTGTCTTGGGACTAAGCTAAATAGAGCTGCAGCTCCACACCAAGACCTACATTCTAGTCTGTTCATTGTGTACTAGGGCTTAAAAGCCAATATGGTGGCCTTCCTGCCATGTTAACACGCTGACATTGTTCCTGCCACTGTACCTTTCTGACTCCATCTTCTACCTGCTTCAGCTCTTTCCTCACACTTCACTAAGAAACACACATTTGTCTACAACTCCTAAGCATGGGGCCTATAACACTGCCCTATCTATAGCCTCTGCAACATTAATATATGTGTTGCTCCTTCTGTGTTGCTGTATGTGGGTATAAATAACTACAACTGATATGTGCACCTTCTGCCACTCAAAACACGCCCTGCTCCCACTGTGATACATGCTAATTGTGCTTTCTTAGTCCGAACCACCATCTCTAACCACTATTTGCACTGAAAATCTCCACCTCATAGAAATTCTGGAGGAGTTGATCTACTTTTCCTTGGCGGATATTAAGCACCTCCTATTGAGAGAAGTGCCGAGACTATCCACAATGGGTTTCCTATTACAGGTTTTAGACTCACATGGGGTTGGATCAAACAAAACCCCAAAAAAAGAAAGAATTGTCAGAGATACGATCTTTTTTTGTGGAGGAATTTGAATCAACAGGGGCCACCCTTACCATGCTGGAATGGTGGAAATGGCTGCTAACAGGGGATCAGACTAGGTTGGTTATTGCCATTATGAAAATGTTAGATGCTGTGTTGCCTGCACATGTGGGAAAGGTCAAGATGGAGGGTGGGAGCTAACTTTTGAAAATTTGAACTTTCCTTTTGGGAATCTTGCAGCAAATGGAAGTGATAGTAGTGATTGCATGAGGAATGTGTATAGAAGTTAATGTTAAAGGTTGATTTAAGTTTACAATTGTTTTACACGTTTAACTTGTAACCAATAAAACATTTTGATTAAAAAAAGACGAAAGAAAAAGGAATTCAGCAAACCAACCACAATGGAAGAGTAGATCCATCACCAATATGGGCAATGGCAGGAGGCAGAATGTAGCTGCTACAATACCTGTCCAGAATGCGGGGATAAATAAGCCATCTAACTTACACATCATGGTGAAAAACAACAGGCCCATACGGGGAAATAGCGACACCACTGATAAGCAGCTGAATGACAAAGAGGAAGAAAGATGGGACTGGCTAGCGGGCGCTTTGGCTTCACGTTCATAACACCTAAAGCCTGGGGAAGAAGAGGAGCACAGAGACTTTGTATATGGATGTTGGAGCACCACAGGGTTCATTCACCTATTTGGTAAAGGAGACCTTTCTTTGGAGCAGTTTGATGCTATCTGCCTCCAGGAGCCCAGGATAAGAGAAGCCCCTATTCTTGAAGGGTTCACTGCACACCTAAACCCAGCAGTAAAAGGTTCAAAGAGATGCCCTATGGCAAGACTCCTCACTGCAATAAAAAACATGAGCGGTCTGATGGTAATCTGCGTGAAAAACGTTTCATCACTAATACAGATTGTCTTACTAAAAAAGAGTAGTTTGCAGGGCTCTGTAGGTAGGCCACTGCTGATATGCAACCTATTCATTGCAAGATGGCGAAGTACTTTGTAAAGACAGTTATGGACCAGATTGACAATGCCAGGGTGACATGGTTCGACCTGGACATTATTGCCTGTGGGGATCTTAACATTCATTGTTTTGATAACAATTTAGACTTGATAAAAAACTATGCACGGAACTTGGCTGAACCAGTATTGAGAGGTTTACTCTGAAGGAACGCACTAGATCAGAGAAAAATCCAACTAATCAACGGGTCTGCATCGGGGGACACATCACCAACCCCGACTGGGAAGAGGGGGAGAGAAGCAGATCCTGGACTATATATTTGTCTCTGACAAATTTCATGAGAAACTGAGAACCCTAGAGGTCATACAAACATCTTTCACCGACCACAACATCTTGCAGATGCCCATTATGGGATGGACTCCAATTCAATTGGTTCCCCTGAAAGAAACTATTGGCATAAATCCTGGAAGGAATAGGCTAAGAATAACATTTGGAAACATCACAGCCTTAATAACAATTCTGGCAGCTCTTCCCCACAAGCAAAACTGGATAACTCGAAGTACTTGACTGCCTACATGGAAAAAAGTACTTCGGGATTGAAATGACAATTTTTGAACCGCCCCAAATTTGACATGGAAGTATCAAAAAAGAAAAAGTGGATAAACGGCTTAAAAAGGGCGCACAGAAAAATGGCAACAGTAGCCTCTCTGGATGCTCTTAAAATAGGGAAACAACACCACAAAAATTGGTTAAAGCAACATGAATTTAATTTAAACCAACAGGATGCAGAACATATGCGAAAGATAGTTGCGACAAAAAACAGGAGAAATGTGGAGAATTTTCAATGCAATGAGTGCCAATTGGACACCTTGTCTCCTACGTATCAGCAAATGGACTTCCGATAAACACATCAAAATCAATAATTCTAATCATTGGCCAAAAACTGGGTGGAAGGTTGAAGTCCATGGGCTGGTACCTGGAAGGAGGAGGATACCAGAGATAACATCAATGACTTACCGAGTCTCTACACGGCAGGAGGCTGCCATCGTCCACCACCGGGGACAAAGGATAGAAGGTAAGTGGGGTGGGGAGGGCAGGGAGGTGGGAAGAGGGAGGGAGTAAAAAGAAAAGCCAAAGCTTTACCTGAGACCCCGGCAGGGGGCAAAGGCAGCCTCTCAGCCGTGGGGATGCTCGGAGCGGGGATGGCCCCGCTTCGAGCATCCTCATTGGCTGAGGGGCTGCCACGCCCCCCCCCCCGCCAGGGACAAAGGCCGTGGAATCCCGACAGAGGGATTCCCGGCCTGGTAATGACTCGGTGAGGGACGCTCAGAATGGCTCTTTCATTCTTATTGCGCCCTCGCCGGGTACTAATACATTATTATTTACCTCTATCTCACTTGTGTTAGGGTTACAGGCAACAAAGGTATATACTTTTACTAGGTCTGCAAGCCATTTGAATCATAACAAAATGCTATACAAAAGGATGGAAATGACACTTTATATCAACATTAGCAGGGGTCCTAAAACAATTGTTAACAGCTTTCCATATGGTGAGCTTTTATGTATTAAATGGAATTATAGTTTCCAAATTAAATATGAACAACATGCTAAAGAAGAATTTAGGATTTTTTGACATAAAGCATATTCTAGACAAGTCCTGTTGTATGCTCTGTTTAAAGTAAATATTAAAAAACAAAGCTCTCTTTGAACCAATATGAAAAGTGGTAATAATACTAAGGATAATCAAGTGTAATCAAGCATCACATCCAGTGTTCTCAACTTATTAACATTAAATTATTACAAGGTTTAATGACAAACTTCATACAATTTTAATTTTAAGAAACAATGCCCCATTATACGATATGACCCAGCATTAGCTTTATGTTTAGGTCCAGCCCCAGCTACTACATATAGTAATTTACCTAATATAGGAAATCTTATCCCCCCCTCAGCTTTTGACAAATTGAGAATTTGATTTATCCAAATAGGGCTATGTACTATTATTCACTCTATCTGAAAAGATAACATTGTTCCAAAATTCAAACCATTACAAAACTCACTACATTTGTACCCTTCTTTTGCTCCTCCATTGATATGCACCAATATATAAACAACTTAACTTAGAAGTCATTTATTTATGAACATCTGCTCACAATTAGTTTGATTAGCAACTGTGTCATACCTAACCAATGGAGATGAAGATTTCAAAGCCTAATTTTTACCAAGCGGAAGCACTAGCAATGCATTTATGGATATGAGTATGTCAAATGAAACTCTCAGACAGAAATTTGTCAGATTAGAGAGACTGTCCATTAAAGAAATCAATACATTTTGGGAAGCAGACACTACGAGGAATTATTTAGAACAGGGCAAAATCCCAAGATGTATAACAATACTCATACTTCCTGATTTCAACAATAAAGCAGATGTAGACATAGCAGAAAAATAGGAACACAATCTAAATGCAAACTCCAGAGTCATGGTATAACTATTGATAACCCATGCAGAGCAAGAACATACGAGAACATTAACTCAAAGAGATACAAGCAGTGGAAGCACCACGGGCCACTATAAATAAAATCTTTGATACCATGTATGCCATTCTTAAAAAACATCAAGACAATGTTAAAATCAGAAAATCTAGGAAATTCCTCAGGGATCATGAGGATAGAGTCTACACATTCCAACCAAAATATGATGAAACTAAGGGATGAACATCTAAAGAGAATATGCCCACATCGTCAACACGGAGCTCAGATGTAGAGAGTCAACATGAGAAGCAATAGAATTACCCACCACCATATCGGGCCTAACCTCTGACAGCATGAATGGATAACCAAAAAGCAATAGTCATTGCAGCGGAAGCGGATTGTAGCAGAAGCATTCGAAAGGTCTTTGGTAGCAGAGCTGATCTGCATACCTCCTAAAGTCGGAGAGCCTCCCTCTCTGTACAACCAAGGCAGCACAGATCCTGGAACAGAGGTGTGCCAAGCCAGGAGCAGCGACAGCCACACAGAGCCTGCCGACAAGAACAGCACCTGGAGACAGTGTACCCGGTGAGTGAAAGGAACCTGGATGACTCTGGGATGCTGTGGGGTGAATCGTATGGTTTCTGCAGGTTGGATCGCTCGCGAATGAGTGAGGGACCGTTTAGGCAATATGAATGCCAGTGCTTTTGATAGTATGATTACATGAGGGCTGAGAAAACTGAATGGAAGGGTTTTTGTGAATACCAAACTGTGAACAAGATTAAATTGATAAGGACAAGAAATGGCCAGGGAAACAGAAGTCTTTGAACTTGTGAAAATGCCTGTGAACATTCTAAAATCCCCAGCAGGAATGTAAACTGGGAATTTTATGGTAGTTTATTCAATGTGGCTGAATGGAAAGAAATGAAACATTTGTTTTGAATATTGAACTGAAATAAAGCAAGTGTGATTGAATCCCAATGGGATTGAAAGCAGTTGGTGATATTCCCTGATACAAAGGAACTGTGAACTGTGTAAACGGAGGACGACAAGCATTGCAAGTGCCACAAGAATATAAGGAAGTGTGTAAACTGAAAGAATAAGCAGTGGCAAAAGCTCTGGGAATATTTGAAAGTATAACAAGTGAATGGTGGCAAAAATTTATTGAGAAAGCTCCAAGAGGATAAGTCAATTACCAATGTGAAGCTGAAACTGTGGCAGTGTAACTGTGAAGAAGGAGTAAGTAAGGTGTATCGATTGGCGTGACCTGTGATGGGTGGACCATGAATATTCTGAATACACCCACCTAAAGGAAAAGCCACTTAACTCACCCATAAGCTTGTGTTTGACTGTCAAGGAGAAATTGAGTGATCTGAAATTAAGGAAGTGAACTTGGTGATATTGGTGAAATTGATGTTGTTTTGGAACATTGAGAGTCTTGAAAACTTCGCGAAGGGAACCCCTCTTTTTGTCAAAGTAAACTATCCTGAATCTTGGAGGAGGAAAACACCCTGTTTCAACCAAGAGCTGGAAGATGCTCTGAACTTTTATTTGAACACTTCCTATTTTGATGCTGACAACCCTGCACATTATATTCAAATAGTTGTGAGGAAAAGTATAGGTTTTGGACACAGACAAACATTTGCTTTGGACTTCCTGACACAGACTATCATTAGTTTTAATTAGGTAGGGGAATCCTGCCTTAGCTTAGGGCAAGTTAGGCCTTTTTCCATCCTTCTTTTTATTTTAATACATTTTTGTGACCCAAGCTTTACTCATGTGTCTGTGTCTACATCCTGATGCCTTTACAATTAGCACTAGGATAACTTTTTCAAAGAGAGCTCAGCATTTTATTTCCATCATTTAGAGATGTAAAAGGAATCTTTTGAACATTTATATATGAGATGTTAATCATTATAATCAAACAAGAGTTATCATGATGGGGGCTTCTATGCACCACCCATTGTCAACATGTTTGTGGGATTTTTTGAAACAACGCATGCCTTCAACAACACTCAACTATATCAACAGGTCAAGGCATTGTATAGATTTATAGATGATATCCTCATCATATGGCAAGGCAAAGTGGATGAACCTGAACAAGATCTAGAGTATTTGAATGACAATTGGTTTGCACTACAATTCAACAATATAGCCAGCAAAGAAGACGCATATTTCTTGGATCTCAACATTTATGTAGAAAAACAGATTGCACAAAAACCTCATTCCGAAAACCCACTGAAGTTAATTCAACTTTACATGCACAGAGTTATCATAGACAAAGCAAAATCAAGAACATTCCCATAGCTGAATTCATTTGTGCTCGCAGAAATTTCCTTTCTGGTATGGATTTGTAAAGTAGTAGACGGTAGTCGGAATGCAGGGTTCACAATGAATGATTTATTGCTGAGTTAAACTTTCAAACAGCCTCTCATTATAAACAACAAAACATGCTTAAATGTGGTTCAGTAGGCTTGCTCGGAAAATGGGTGAATCAATTTAGAGTTTGCATGAATGTCCTCTTAAGCTTGGCTCCTCTTTGAAAACAAAATTATCAGGTCACATAAATTCCTTTCCCCGGACACTAGCTTTCCATTCCTTCGCCAGCTGTCCAAATCGGGTTTTAAAAAAACGAAAAAACAAACAGAGACGGTAAACCCACGGAAACGCTGTCCTTTGAAAATGGTTTACGGCCAGACTTTCCTTGTCAGTGAATCCTCTTCGGTAGTGTTCCCTGCGCTGCCGCTCTTCGAACCTCTCCTGGCGGAGGGTCTGCCTCTTGATAAGGATGTCCGCGGTGCCGAGCTTTCAGCCTCCTAGTACGCCCAGTGTACATCACCTGGGGATTCCTCCCACTTCTCTGTGGTCTCCGGCCACGGCTGCTGCTGTAATGAGAGACAGCTGATGAGTTTCCCGGGGCTTCTTTTAACTCATACCTTGCTCCTCCCCTCCCCTCAGCTTCCACCCGCCTTTCCTGCCCACTTCCCACACCTACAGCCAGTTTGCTTTCACTTCTCCACCCTGCTCCATGCACTGTTTGTCCCACACCTGCAGCCAGTTTGCCTTCATACCTCCACCCTGCTCCATGCACCGTTTGTCCATCCCAACCTGTACTGCTATGGGGGCATCTGTCACTGTACCGTTCGGGCCGGTTCAGTGCCCTCGATAAATAATCAGCGACTAACTTATACTTTCCGGGTTTATGCACTGTAACAAAATGATAGGGCTGAAGAGTCAAAAACCATCTCAGAACCCTATGGTTTGAATCCTTCTGGGTGGCCACCCATCTGAGAGGTGCATGATCCGTAAAAATGGTAAACTTCTGTCCTTGTAGGTAATAACAGAGGGACTCTACTGCCCATTTTATTGCCAGACATTCTTTTTCTAGCGTGGAGTACGGTATCTCATGTGGCAGGAGTTTTCTACTGATGAATGCGATTGGGCAAAGGTTTTGTTCCGTCCCCTGGGATAGCACTGCGCCTAGACTGCACCCTGATGCACCTGCCTGCAAAAAAAAGTCTTTAGAGAAGTCTGGGCAGTGTAGGACCGGTTGGGTTGATATTAGCTGTATTAATTGTTCAAAGGCCTGCACCACTTCAGGAGTAATTTTAAGTGGCTTATTGGTTTTCAAGGCGTCCGTCAGTGGTGCCGCAATTGTAGAAAAGTGTGGTATGAATCTTCTGTACTACACCACGAACCCTAGAAATGCTCAGATCTCCTTTCGTGTCTCTGGAATGCGTAGTCTTTTCAAGGCCTGTATTTTGTCCACCAGGGGTGTGATTACCCCCCTCCCACCGAATATCCCAGATACTTAGTGGTTTTGGCTGCCAGTTTGGTTTTCTTGGGATTAATATGTAGCCCAGCCTTTTGTAAGGATTTAATTACTTTGGTGAGATGTTCTAAGTGTTCATCCCAGGTTCTACTGAAAATAACTATGTCATCCAAATAAGCCGCCGCATATGGTTCATGAGGTTTTAAGATCTTGTCCATTAAGGCCTGAAACATGGCAGGAGCGCCGTGTAACCCAAATGGTAACACCGTAAACTGAAACAGCCCTTGGGGTGTTGAGAAGGCTGTTTTCTCCTGATCCACCGGGTTGAGCGGTATCTGCCAATATCCTTTGGTTAAGTCCAGGGTGCTCAAGAAGGATGCTGTTCCCAGCTTCTCTACCAGTTCATCAATTCTGGGCATCGGGTAGGCTTCGTATTGGGAAATGGCGTTTAATTGCCTAAAATCCATACAAAACCATGTGGTACCATCTGGTTTGGGCACTAGCACCACAGGTGAACACCATGCGCTCTTGGAGAGAATAATGATACCTAGTTTCAGCATACTATCTATTTCTTGTGCTATCTCTCCCCTTTTGGCTTGAGGCATTCTGTAGGGTTGCAGACGTACAATCTTGCCTACCTCTGTAGGAATGCAGTGGGTAGCCATATGGGTTCTTCCTGGTATACTCGAGAATACTTTTGCCACAGGTTCTAAGATGGAAAATAACTCAGTTCTTTGGGTGTTGCTCAATTGTTCTCCCAATCCCACATCTTGTATGCCACTAGCCGAGGTTATGACCATTTGTTCTGGGACCGACAGCTCTGCCAGGGTTGTACACAATACAGCTGAGTCCCCTTCTTTCCATAACTTGAGAAGATTAATGTGATAGTTCTAATGCTTGTTTTGCCTATCAGGTTGTTCTACCTCATAGTTAACTGGGCCCAATATATTTGTGATGCTGTACGGGCCTTTCTATTGGGCGAGCATTTTGTTGGTGTGAGTGGGTAATAGTACCAACACCTTGTCTCCTACTTTAAGCGTTCTCGGTCTGATTCCTTTGTCATAATATTCCTGTTGTCTTTCTTGAGCCTGACTCAGGTTTTCCTGTGCATAATCTCAGAGTTTTCCCAGGTGCTCTCTTAACATAACATATTCATTGAGGTTTGTTTCCTCCTGGTTTTCCCAGGTATCTTTCAGTAATCCCAAGATAGATTTTGATTTTCTTCCAAATAATAATTCAAATGGGGAATACCCCGTTGAAGATTGTGGAGTGTCACGTAAAACCATCAACACCCATGGCAGCACTCGCTCCAACCCCAGACCAGTGGGACTGGTGGCTCTTTTTGTCATTTGTTTGATGGTTTTATTATATCTTTCCACCAGCCCATCCATTTGTGGATGGTACACAGAGGTTCTCAAATGGTTGATTCCAAGGGTCTTGCATACCTCCTTCATGACAACTGACATAAAATTACGTCCTTGGTCGGTCACAATCTCCAAAGGAATCCACCGGTATCCTCTGCTGGTAGGTTCCATAGGCCCCACAATGTATAGCCCTAGTCTCTGAAAGGGTTCTTTGATCAAGGGCCTCCTTTGTAGCGGGGCTCGGGCCGGTATATGTGGGCTTGTTTTCTGACATATCCCACATTCTTGGCAATACTTTGACACCTCCGCGTATACTCCGGGCCAGTAGAAATTTTGCAACACCCTTTTTATCCTCATGTTCTCCGCTAAATGTCCCCCTGTGGTATGGTCATGTGCCAGCTGTATCAGCCCTTTCCTGTAGGACTGGGGAACCAACAATTGCTCTTTTTCTATGTTATCAGGGCCTTGAGTTACTCGATATATTAATCCGTGTTTTTCTTTAAAGTAAGGCATAGTAGGGTTGGTCCCGCTAGCGTCTAGGGCTTGTTCTCTAGCTCTTTTCAGCGTTTCAACTAACCCTGTTTCTGTTCGAAATGACAGCATATGATCCCCTACTTTGCAGTCTATAATGGAAATGTCTCTGTACTTTTCCTGATTCCCTCGGTTCATCCTTTTCTGGGTTTTGGATATTTTTTCTCGACTGCAGGTCCCCACTAGATCAGTTTGGGCAAAGGGGGCCTCTCTTAACCATCTATCAAATTCCAGTAGATCTGTTCCTATCAGTACAGGGGCGGGTAGGGTAGGAATAATAGCTGTTTTGATTGGTATCTCCTGCCGCTGCAATCCCAACACAATGTCTTTGGTAGGATACCCTTTCACATCCCCATGCACACATTTGATTCCAATGGTTCTCACTGTTCGTGATCTTGCTTGCTCACATGGGGCTGTATGGCCGTCTGTCGACTTCCGCTATCCATCATTGCTTCACGGGGATGTCCGTTCACTGTGACTTCTATCACATAAGGTAACCGTTTCCTTCTGTATTCCTGAGTTTGTAAGGTCCCGATTTCCATTGGTTCAGGTTTAAGTTTTCGGGAGCAAAATCGAGCAATATGACCCCATTCCCCACATTCGAAACATTGGGGTGCCGTTCCTTTGTTTGTAACAATCCCATTAGGTCGGGGTTCTGGCCGGTTCCTGGGTTCGGTGCTTGGCCCCTTGTAAAGGCCCACTGCGTAAGGCGGGAGTCTCCATACTTGGTCTCAAGTGGGTCGCTGGGATGGGCCAAGTGTTACCTGCCTTCTGATATGCTGTTGCCACATCTATGGCTTCGGTTAAGGACAGATGGTGATGTTGCCTAACCCACCTCTGTATGGGTCCGGGTAAGGCATCAATGAATTGTTCCATCATTACTTTAGCCTTAATCTGTCCTATTGTGGCAGTGCCTGTTTGTAGCCATTTTTCCGCCAAATCTTGCACTCTGTAGAACAATTGTCTTGGGCTTTCGCCGGGTTTCAATCTGGTTTCTCTAAACTTGAGTCTGTAGGATTCTTCATCCATACCAAGTCTTTCCAACACTGTTTTTTTAATCTCGGTATAAGGAGTGTCCCCTGTGGGGTTGGCAGCTTGGTATGCCCCCTGCATTGGCCCTGTGAGCAGGGGTGCGAGGTAGAAGGCCCATCTGCCCTGTGGCCATTGAGCTGCTCTGGCTATTCTCTCAAAATTCACAAAGAAAAAACTGGGGTCTTCTCCTACTTGGTATTTCTGTAATACCGTGGACGGTATCGCGGGATGTGTCCGTGTGGTGGCCACTGCTTCTCCCAATATTCTTAAAGCTTGCCGTCCTTGCTCTTGTGCCGCACTTTGCACTTGTATGGCTTGTTGGAGGGCTTGTCTGTCTGCCTGCGCCTGATGGCCTTGCGCTTGTATTAGTTGTTGCAGTTGCTGCTGCCCCTCTGTGAGTGCCTTTATCACAGCTTCCATTCTGTCTGCCTTGGCGTTCTCTTGAATCCCACCCCTGCCACCACTGTAAAGTAGTAGACGGTAGTCGGAATGCAGGGTTCACAATGAATGATTTATTGCTGAGTTAAACTTTCAAACAGCCTCTCATTATAAACAACAAAACATGCTTAAATGTGGTTCAGTAGGCTTGCTCGGAAAATGGGTGAATCAATTTAGAGTTTGCATGAATGTCCTCTTAAGCTTGGCTCCTCTTTGAAAACAAAATTATCAGGTCACATAAATTCCTTTCCCCGGACACTAGCTTTCCATTCCTTCGCCAGCTGTCCAAATCGGGTTTTAAAAAAACGAAAAAACAAACAGAGACGGTAAACCCACGGAAACGCTGTCCTTTGAAAATGGTTTACGGCCAGACTTTCCTTGTCAGTGAATCCTCTTCGGTAGTGTTCCCTGCGCTGCCGCTCTTCGAACCTCTCCTGGCGGAGGGTCTGCCTCTTGATAATGATGTCCGCGGTGCCGAGCTTTCAGCCTCCTAGTACGCCCAGTGTACATCACCTGGGGATTCCTCCCACTTCTCTGTGGTCTCCGGCCACGGCTGCTGCTGTAATGAGAGACAGCTGATGAGTTTCCCGGGGCTTCTTTTAACTCATACTTTGCTCCTCCCCTCCCCTCAGCTTCCACCCGCCTTTCCTGCCCACTTCCCACACCTACAGCCAGTTTGCTTTCACTTCTCCACCCTGCTCCATGCACTGTTTGTCCCACACCTGCAGCCAGTTTGCCTTCATACCTCCACCCTGCTCCATGCACTGTTTGTCCATCCCAACCTGTACTGCTATGGGGGCATCTGTCACTGTACCGTTCGGGCCGGTTCAGTGCCCTCGATAAATAATCAGCGACTAACTTATACTTTCCGGGTTTATGCACTGTAACAAAATGATAGGGCTGAAGAGTCAAAAACCATCTCAGAACCCTATGGTTTGAATCCTTCTGGGTGGCCACCCATCTGAGAGGTGCATGATCCGTAAAAATGGTAAACTTCTGTCCTTGTAGGTAATAACAGAGGGACTCTACTGCCCATTTTATTGCCAGACATTCTTTTTCTAGCGTGGAGTACGGTATCTCATGTGGCAGGAGTTTTCTACTGATGAATGCGATTGGGCAAAGGTTTTGTTCCGTCCCCTGGGATAGCACTGCGCCTAGACTGCACCCTGATGCACCTGCCTGCAAAAAAAAGTCTTTAGAGAAGTCTGGGCAGTGTAGGACCGGTTGGGTTGATATTAGCTGTATTAATTGTTCAAAGGCCTGCACCACTTCAGGAGTAATTTTAAGTGGCTTATTGGTTTTCAAGGCGTCCGTCAGTGGTGCCGCAATTGTAGAAAAGTGTGGTATGAATCTTCTGTACTACACCACGAACCCTAGAAATGCTCAGATCTCCTTTCGTGTCTCTGGAATGCGTAGTCTTTTCAAGGCCTGTATTTTGTCCACCAGGGGTGTGATTACCCCCCTCCCACCGAATATCCCAGATACTTAGTGGTTTTGGCTGCCAGTTTGGTTTTCTTGGGATTAATATGTAGCCCAGCCTTTTGTAAGGATTTAATTACTTTGGTGAGATGTTCTAAGTGTTCATCCCAGGTTCTACTGAAAATAACTATGTCATCCAAATAAGCCGCCGCATATGGTTCATGAGGTTTTAAGATCTTGTCCATTAAGGCCTGAAACATGGCAGGAGCGCCGTGTAACCCAAATGGTAACACCGTAAACTGAAACAGCCCTTGGGGTGTTGAGAAGGCTGTTTTCTCCTGATCCACCGGGTTGAGCGGTATCTGCCAATATCCTTTGGTTAAGTCCAGGGTGCTCAAGAAGGATGCTGTTCCCAGCTTCTCTACCAGTTCATCAATTCTGGGCATCGGGTAGGCTTCGTATTGGGAAATGGCGTTTAATTGCCTAAAATCCATACAAAACCATGTGGTACCATCTGGTTTGGGCACTAGCACCACAGGTGAACACCATGCGCTCTTGGAGAGAATAATGATACCTAGTTTCAGCATACTATCTATTTCTTGTGCTATCTCTCCCCTTTTGGCTTGAGGCATTCTGTAGGGTTGCAGACGTACAATCTTGCCTACCTCTGTAGGAATGCAGTGGGTAGCCATATGGGTTCTTCCTGGTATACTCGAGAATACTTTTGCCACAGGTTCTAAGATGGAAAATAACTCAGTTCTTTGGGTGTTGCTCAATTGTTCTCCCAATCCCACATCTTGTATGCCACTAGCCGAGGTTATGACCATTTGTTCTGGGACCGACAGCTCTGCCAGGGTTGTACACAATACAGCTGAGTCCCCTTCTTTCCATAACTTGAGAAGATTAATGTGATAGTTCTAATGCTTGTTTTGCCTATCAGGTTGTTCTACCTCATAGTTAACTGGGCCCAATATATTTGTGATGCTGTACGGGCCTTTCTATTGGGCGAGCATTTTGTTGGTGTGAGTGGGTAATAGTACCAACACCTTGTCTCCTACTTTAAGCGTTCTCGGTCTGATTCCTTTGTCATAATATTCCTGTTGTCTTTCTTGAGCCTGACTCAGGTTTTCCTGTGCATAATCTCAGAGTTTTCCCAGGTGCTCTCTTAACATAACATATTCAGTGAGGTTTGTTTCCTCCTGGTTTTCCCAGGTATCTTTCAGTAATCCCAAGATAGATTTTGATTTTCTTCCAAATAATAATTCAAATGGGGAATACCCCATTGAAGATTGTGGAGTGTCACGTAAAACCATCAACACCCATGGCAGCACTCGCTCCAACCCCAGACCAGTGGGACTGGTGGCTCTTTTTGTCATTTGTTTGATGGTTTTATTATATCTTTCCACCAGCCCATCCATTTGTGGATGGTACACAGAGGTTCTCAAATGGTTGATTCCAAGGGTCTTGCATACCTCCTTCATGACAACTGACATAAAATTACGTCCGTGGTCGGTCACAATCTCCAAAGGAATCCACCGGTATCCTCTGCTGGTAGGTTCCATAGGCCCCACAATGTATAGCCCTAGTCTCTGAAAGGGTTCTTTGATCAAGGGCCTCCTTTGTAGCGGGGCTCGGGCCGGTATATGTGGGCTTGTTTTCTGACATATCCCACATTCTTGGCAATACTTTGACACCTCCGCGTATACTCCGGGCCAGTAGAAATTTTGCAACACCCTTTTTATCCTCATGTTCTCCGCTAAATGTCCCCCTGTGGTATGGTCATGTGCCAGCTGTATCAGCCCTTTCCTGTAGGACTGGGGAACCAACAATTGCTCTTTTTCTATGTTATCAGGGCCTTGAGTTACTCGATATATTAATCCGTGTTTTTCTTTAAAGTAAGGCATAGTAGGGTTGGTCCCGCTAGCGTCTAGGGCTTGTTCTCTAGCTCTTTTCAGCGTTTCAACTAACCCTGTTTCTGTTCGAAATGACAGCATATGATCCCCTACTTTGCAGTCTATAATGGAAATGTCTCTGTACTTTTCCTGATTCCCTCGGTTCATCCTTTTCTGGGTTTTGGATATTTTTTCTCGACTGCAGGTCCCCACTAGATCAGTTTGGGCAAAGGGGGCCTCTCTTAACCATCTATCAAATTCCAGTAGATCTGTTCCTATCAGTACAGGGGCGGGTAGGGTAGGAATAATAGCTGTTTTGATTGGTATCTCCTGCCGCTGCAATCCCAACACAATGTCTTTGGTAGGATACCCTTTCACATCCCCATGCACACATTTGATTCCAATGGTTCTCACTGTTCGTGATCTTGCTTGCTCACATGGGGCTGTATGGCCGTCTGTCGACTTCCGCTATCCATCATTGCTTCACGGGGATGTCCGTCCACTGTGACTTCTATCACATAAGGTAACCGTTTCCTTCTGTATTCCTGAGTTTGTAAGGTCCCGATTTCCATTGGTTCAGGTTTAAGTTTTCGGGAGCAAAATCGAGCAATATGACCCCATTCCCCACATTCGAAACATTGGGGTGCCGTTCCTATGTTTGTAACAATCCCATTAGGTCGGGGTTCTGGCCGGTTCCTGGGTTCGGTGCTTGGCCCCTTGTAAAGGCCCACTGCGTAAGGCGGGAGTCTCCATACTTGGTCTCAAGTGGGTCGCTGGGATGGGCCGAGTGTTACCTGCCTTCTGATATGCTGTTGCCACATCTATGGCTTCGGTTAAGGACAGATGGTGATGTTGCCTAACCCACCTCTGTATGGGTCCGGGTAAGGCATCAATGAATTGTTCCATCATTACTTTAGCCTTAATCTGTCCTATTGTGGCAGTGCCTGTTTGTAGCCATTTTTCCGCCAAATCTTGCACTCTGTAGAACAATTGTCTTGGGCTTTCGCCGGGTTTCAATCTGGTTTCTCTAAACTTGAGTCTGTAGGATTCTTCATCCATACCAAGTCTTTCCAACACTGTTTTTTTAATCTCGGTATAAGGAGTGTCCCCTGTGGGGTTGGCAGCTTGGTATGCCCCCTGCATTGGCCCTGTGAGCAGGGGTGCGAGGTAGAAGGCCCATCTGCCCTGTGGCCATTGAGCTGCTCTGGATATTCTCTCAAAATTCACAAAGAAAAAACTGGGGTCTTCTCCTACTTGGTATTTCTGTAATACCGTGGACGGTATCGCGGGATGTGTCCGTGTGGTGGCCACTGCTTCTCCCAATATTCTTAAAGCTTGCCGTCCTTGCTCTTTTGCCGCACTTTGCACTTGTATGGCTTGTTGGAGGGCTTGTCTGTCTGCCTGCGCCTGATGGCCTTGCGCTTGTATTAGTTGTTGCAGTTGCTGCTGCCCCTCTGTGAGTGCCTTTATCACAGCTTCCATTCTGTCTGCCTTGGCGTTCTCTTGAATCCCACCCCTGCCACCACTGTAAAGTAGTAGACGGTAGTCGGAATGCAGGGTTCACAATGAATGATTTATTGCTGAGTTAAACTTTCAAACAGCCTCTCATTATGAACAACAAAACATGCTTAAATGTGGTTCAGCGGGCTTGCTCGGAAAATGGGTGAATCAATTCAGAGTTCACATGAATGTCCTCTTAAGCTTGGCTCCTCTTTGAAAACAAAATTATCAGGTCACTTAAATTCCTTTCCCCGGACACTAGCTTTCCATTCCTTTGCCAGCTGTCCAAATTGGGTTTTAAAAAAACGAAAAAACAAACAGAGAGGGTAAACCCACAGAAACACTGTCCTTTGAAAATGGTTTACTGCCAGACTTTCCTTGTCAGTGAATCCGCTTCGGTAGTGTTCCCTGCGCTGCCTCTCTTCGAGCCTCTCCTGGCGGAGGGTCTGCCTCTTGATAAGGATCTCCACGGTGCCAAGCCTTCAGCCTCCTAGTACGCCCAGTGTACATCACCTGGGGATTCCTCCCACTTCTCTGTGGTCTCCGGCCAGGGCTGCTGCTGTAATGAGAGACACCTGATGAGTTTCCCAGGGCTTCTTTTAACTCATACTTTGCTCCTCCCCTCCCCTCAGCTTCCACCCGCCTTTCCTGCCCACTTCCCACACCTGCAGCCAGTTTGCCTTCACTCCTCCACCCTGCTCCATGCACTGTTTGTCCCACACCTGCAACCAGTTTGCCTTCATAAATCCACCCTGCTCCATGCACTGTTTGTCCATCCCAACCTGTACTGCTATGGGGGCATCTGTCACTGTAGCACATGACAGGGCTGTATCTATACCGCTTCCCTTTGTTCATTTTATCTTTTCCCCCACCTGGTCTCCATTTCCCGTGGTGGTTTATGGGACATGTCGTTTTGTTCTGTCCTGCTGATGTAATATTTTGGGTGCTGGGTCTGAAAGTTTGAATGGGGCTGTCTTTTATCTCCATTGCCTCTTTGACCTCCTCACAGGATTATCATAAGGAATGTGGATTATAAGGAATGTGATGTGGTTAGCACTAAATTCAGACAACAGGGTTATATCAAATATTCCATAGACCAGGCCTATAACAAAATGAAACATCAACAAAGATCTGCATTACTAAAACAAAGGCCACAATGTAACACAACTAATCAGGTGAGATTCATTGCAACATATTGAAGAGAACACAGGATCACTTCAAGAATGTTATCAAAATGTTGCCATCTTTTACAAATGGATGAGGATCTTAAGGACTATATAGGAGACAAGCCTATGGTTAAATACACTAGAGCTCCAACTTTGTATACCAGGTTATGTCTTAGTTTTATGACACAAGAATGTGATGAGAGTAATTGGTTAATTGTAGTTGGCTTCTGCAAATGTGGAACCTGCGCTATATGGAAATTTGCATGAATATAATCAGTTAGGTTATGAAGATTGTCGGGTAATACTGCAGTTTTTTGTTTACTTCACTTTCCCTGTATATGTTCATATTTCTATGTGTTGTTGTCTGTTTCTGTTTTATTTGCAATATTGCAATTATGTAGTAACTGGGTTTTATTAGCTACTTATTAAATGTTTCACAGTACGCAAAACTCTAATAATAAAGCATTTATCATTTTACTATTCAACATGGCAAGATTATTAATATTGCACCTCCATCATGTATGCTCCACACAATGCCTATGTTTCTACATGAGTAACTTAGTATACTAAATAACTTCATAATAGAATGCTATTTGTGACACTGCATTGCTTAATGCACTACGTACCTCATGATATATATTCCAATGAACCTTAACACTTTTATATCATTACAATGAGAACCTCTTGTACAGACTTTTCATGAAAAGTAAAAGCACATGTGATATCATCAGTGATGTCATCAATGACATTTGTGATGCCATCTTTGATTTCCTGGGTGTTAGTCTTAGCAGTGCACGGTGGTGGCGCAAGTTATGGTTGCTTAGCTTACCATACTGGCGAATTTCAGGGGGTTTTCAGTTTTACTTGGAACCATAATGTCCCTTTAAGAATGTTTTTTTTTTACTGAATTTAATAGGATTTTAGTAGCGCAACTTAACCATAACGTCCCTTTAACATAGTTTTTTCACTGAATTTCATAGGTTTTTAGTAGCTCAACTTAACCATAACGTCCCTTTAACAAGGTTTTTTTCACTGAATACAGATTTAGATAATGTAAATGTTATTTATAAATGTTTACTAAGACTCCCTTAGCTTACATACATATAACATAGAAAATACTGAACCCCCTGTCCCGCCAGTGATTTTGATGTCCGCGGACTGTGCGCATGTCTGCAGGCAGACACGGTCACCATAAACACTATCCAAAAACTCGGGGGGTATCTTACATTATTGTATCATATAATAAAAACACCAAACATGTTCAAAAAGCGCCGCATAAATACATTACATTTAATAATAAATAAGAAGTAGAAACTGTATATGTAAGACACCGACCATCCACTGAAATAGCGTTTCCAATATAATGGAATATACCAAAACAAAATAAATATGCCTCCAACAGAATTACCTCACAGAAACTGTGCAGCAAAAAGCAAGAGCATACCTACAAAGCAGTAACACCAAAGGTTTATAAGAAACTCGTAAGTACACAATATTTATTTCATATATTTATACATTTTCTGTATTATGTACACTAAAACTAATATTTTTTTTTTTACACAGAAATGTCCAGTACTTTGGAATGGCTGGAAGAAAATTTCCCACAAAATGAAATGAGTGAAGACGGTGATACTAATGGTAGACACATTATTTCTCTATATAAGCCAATTAATAACCATTGTTTTATGTGTAGTTAACATATTTTTTTTTAACAGACCATTCAGACAATAAGTGTAATATACCAAGAGAGACATTAGAAAATCCTCTGAAACAAATGGAACTAAAATGGATATGTTAATGAAAAATGTCAATCTTCTAAAACAGTTTATTGAGGACCACATTAAAGAAAAGATTAAATATCCCTGTCCCACATGTACCTGTTCCCCCTCTCCATTTCCCAGCCAACTATCCTCAAACCCTCCCCAGTAAGAAAAACGTTACGATGAGACTTCCATCCCTTCCTCCCCTCCCATACATCATGTCCAAACCCGTAATTCCCCTGTATTTGTTTAAGTTTCTGCTTCCCCTTCTCTTTCATAATTTTTATACTGTCAAACAATAATAACATTTTAAGTGTGTTCTTAGTATATGCCTGTGTCTTATTTTTTTTTTTTAAAAGGCAGTTAGGGTGTCTGGGGATAGCGTGGCTGTCCGGGATGTCCTCAATTAACCAAAATAGGGGTGTCCTAAGGACACTATACCTGTCCGTTCTGTTCACAATTAAAATAGCGGTGTCCTTAGAACACACAAGATGTCCGCTTGTCCACAATTAACCCAAATGGGGGTGTCCTAAGGACAATATAACAGTTCATACTGATTGTAATTAAAATAGAGGTGTCCTTAGAACACACAAGTTGCCCACCTGTCTGCAATCACCCAAAATGGGGGTGTCCTAAGAACACCCCTCCTGTTCGTAATATCCACAACCAGAATGAATATATCCATAGAACACATATCTGGTCCGCCTGTCCACAAAGTTTTGACGCACATTTATTTTATTCAGGGGCTTCAACACTGTTCGTAGAACACCGGCGCACATGCGCATCACAAACTTGGGTCCTACGAACATTGCGCCTGTCTGCAACTGTCCGCCACACGTGTGTTGCACTTTTAATCTATTCAAGGACCCAAATACTATCCGTAGAACACCTGTATGCATGCGCACAACTGTCCCTGCGTATTTGCTGTCCTGCGGACAGCCGTCCCATTCGCGAACGTGTCCGTGATGTCATCATGTGATTGCACCAACGCTGAGCATGTGTCCTTTTTTGCGGACACTGTCCGGGCCCCCGAACATTTAAAAAGTGCTTTTTGAGCAATCCAATGTATTTTACAGTAAAAGTTCACCATTGCACATGTCCCAGACAATGTCCCTGCCGATCGACATACTTTTTTGAAATTATTGAGCCCTTTCTTGGTGTTCGAAGTGTTCGGGACGGCGCAGGTGTCCACGAAGTGCGCCCCAGCACCCCTATAAAAGGCCACACCCCAGAGCTGATCCTCATTCTGCTTTTGGATTTGCAAGATTTACAACAGGACAATTGTGCAGGTTGCTGTTCTTGGTTCCTGGTTATTAACCTTCCAGATGGCATCCCAAATTGCATCTGCTGCTACTTCCTCGACATCAGCACCCCCACCCGCTCCACCACCACCACCACATCCCGAAGGGCCTGCAGAGGGGAACAGGCATGAGGATGCAGAGGAGAGGGATGAAGAGGATGAAGAGGTTGAGGTAGTGGAAGTCCCTACTACGAGCACTCATCGTGAGTCTTGGGTGTGGCGGTTATTTACCACTGTTGATGGAAAAGCAAAAGGCTCATGCGAACAAGGTGATCTGCACTCAGTGCCGCATGGTGCAGAGTGGTGGCAAGTCTGGTTTGTATAGCTTTGGTACTACATCAATGAAGCGACACCTAAAGTCATTCCACAATGGAGCTATTTGTAAGGTTGTAGCTTGCGATAAAAGTCGTAGGTTGAGTTCTTCTGCAGCATCCTTTGTTTCCTCTCCTGTCACCACAAAAGACTCTCCTGTGGGAGAGCTGCCAGCTGCCTCGCAGGCCATTCATGATGCTGTTGACCCTTACTATTCGAGGGTCACAATATTGTGCATGTACTGCGACGCAGTAATCTGCAGCGGGGAGAACCTTCAGAGTGCTTTCGAGACTGCAGTCAAGGAGCATTAGAAGGTCTGCAACCTACCTCAATAAGGCCCACCCTACATCTTCCTCTCTCCACCTGCCCTTTCTTATCCCTGTGGTTAGTGTCCCTTCCTTACCCTCCTTTCCTTGTGTGTCATGTTTAAAAAACCAAAAACAATATATAAAACAAAAACCAAAACAAAAGGCTCTTCTCATAGCCGCCTTTCACAGTTTAAAAATAGAAGTGACAAATAAATAGTGCACGGCCCTGTGCATTTTTTAGAAGTCCGCTGACATTCCACGGACATCTAAAATTATGGTGTGCTGCCCTATCAGAACCATTGCACTTTTCTCTGGGAGGAAGTGGTGGCTCTGAAAAGAGCCTTTTTGTGGTGTATTTTTGTGTTTCGAAAACTTCAAATGGTCAACACCTACTACAAAATGGATTGTTGTAATTCCAAAAAAGATTGCAATGCATTTTGTATATTTCACAGAAAAATCTAATTGCCGGCATAAGTAAGATGTACTCCATCTCTCTGAAAAATGTGTGTACTATGAAACAGAATGTTTTTATTCTGAAAAGATGACATACCAACATCTCTCAAAAAGGCACAGACAGCCATGTTGACATTGCGCCTTGCTTTCTCGATTTGTGGACCAAAGGAAAAAGAACGCAGCCACATTTGTCTCTGTGCAATACAGGAAAAAATGACTCTGGAGTTTGGATACAAGTCCATGGGGGTCATTACGACCCTGGCGCTAAGGGATTACCGGTACAGGTAAGGGTACCGATAACGGTAATCCCTTAGCGCCAATTCCCATAACGGCGGCTGGAACCAGCCGTTATTGCAGGGACCCGCAAAGGGACCCTGGCGATAATTACAGTACCGCAATTTGCGGTACCGTAATTACCGCCTTTCTCCATTCCCATTATGCCCTATGGGGGAAAAATGGGAATGGAATGGGGAAGGGCCATGGTGAAATGGGGAAGTACCGCCCCGCCAACCTTGGAATGGGTTGGTACTTCCCCATTTCAAAATGGCGGACTCGTTACAATACCGGCAGCAACCATGGTGCTAATAGTGCCATGGTTTAGTGCCGGTGTTGTAATGAGGGCCCATGACTTTCCTAAATCCTTCTTTCATTGCAAATTGCAAAGAGATTCCAGACACATGTCCTAAACTGTTCCCTCGACAATGAATAATAATAATGTCTGAATGATGCTGTGTCACCAAAGTAGCACAGAGAGGTACCAAATCCAGCCACTTCATTCCAAGCACTCCATGCCAGTGCACTTTCCCATGAGAGAATCCAAGATGTGCAGCCACTCCACAGCGATCTGCATGCACCTCCAACCAATTTATCCACGAATCTCCCAAACTCAAAACAATCTGCTTTCTGAAACACACTCCCATAGCTATCTGCTATCCTCTCAGGAAAAAGAATTTCTGACAAACTCTCTCCTTACACAACACACCCAGTAAAACTTATTGACCAATCCCTTGCACTGCTCAGTCTATAATATGCGCTGTCCGCGGACAACCGCGCTATCTGTGGACAAATCGAAAAATCTGAGCGTGGGGAATGAAAATTTAAATAGTGTCCCCCCATTTTCCCTTTGAGGTTGGCTCTGAAAAGATCCTTTTTTGGGTTTTATTTGGGTTTTATTTGCAGATTCTTCAGAAACACCTTTTATTTTGTATTTTTTTGAATTTTATTTCTTATTTTCCTCCAAAAATCTTCACATTATCTTCTCCAAGGCAACCCTTATGTTCCAAAATAGCATGGCATGTCCCATAAAAGATAAAGAAATGCCATCTTCTTTAAAATAAACAACATTACCAGAATCAATGTTCTCATTATTACAAAAGAACATACCCGCTCCAAGCATGAAAGCAAACATGCCTCGGTTGATTGCACACCTAGCAATATTTTGCTGAGGACAAAAAACAGAACTATTGTCCCATATTGCTCTAGGTAACAAAGCAGAAAAACTAACCTTGGCATTTGGAAGGACTTTCATAATTGCCTGAACCAAGTTTTGCAGATCTTGCATCAAAGTAGGGGCACTGACATAGCCCAAATGCACAGCACCACAGTGCAGGACAACTACATCTGGACTAGTGAACCTAACCATATCCTGACAAAATTGCCTGCAAATGAAAACCAGGCACAGTACTCCACATCACCTCCACTTCTTTTACATCAAAATGATTTGCCACATTCCTACATTTAGCATACTGCTCCAAACCATCAACAAACATATCTCTGAGCACCAACACCATGACTTTCTCCACCTCTGCCATCTTCACTACACACAGCTTCTTTCAACACAAACCACAACCTCAACATCTAATTGGCTGATCCCTACGCTTTGTCCACGGACAACTGTGGTGACCACGGAGCGCGTAACACTGGGGCAGCCCTTCTACCCTTTCCACTGCACTCTCAAACAATCATACACCAATCACATCCAAGAACTCTACATCTACCTCTATCATCACAAATCAGCACTTCAGATGTACTGTTTACCACTCTGCGTACATAACGGCTGTGACTGCAAAGGACCTACAGCAGCAACTACTATAAAACTCCACAAGATTTCTACTTGCAGATTCATGCACATCCACATGCATGAACACAGACTACAGGTATGAATATTTTCTATACAGTACATGTACAGCACTTCTAGGTAAACAATACATCCCTGGAGCATAGCTCAGCGGCAACGTGCGTACCTTGGAAGCAAGACGACACAAAGCAACACAGGTTCGATCCCCGGGTCTGCGCTTGGAAACCTCTGGGTGTTTAAGCGCATTATAAATACGCAACTAAGACAAAATAATTATGCAACTAAAAAACAAACAATTCCTGTAACATCACCTCAATGCCCATGGGCTGTGTAAGCGCTTTAAAAATGTAAAATAAAATAAATAAACATATGAACAGAGCAACTGCCACTTACAGTGTATACACTGTAAAATGAACATACTGTCATTTCTCCCATCTGCTATGATGAATTGTCAATTGAAAACCTTTCAGCTCTCCAAATTTTTGTTTACACACACACCTATCTAAATAAATATTGTTTCATATTATAAGATGGGAGATGAGAGAAATAACAGTATAATTATGAAAAAGGCTGTCCAGTGTGTTATAAAATTACATGCAGCCAGGATGAGTACATGCACCTTCATTCAAGCACAAACAAAGATAATGTCATTAGAAAGGCTCCAAGCTCAAACAACACCACTGCCTCTATTCGAAATCCTTCTGCTTTATTTCCCACACCTTCACAAATGCATACATTGCTTGCTTTTCTGTACAATCTCTGCCATGTACCCTTCTATCTCTTAACATCCATTAAGAAAACATTAAAAAAACAAGTGTGCTCTATACGTTTACTATTATACTCATTTGTAAAACATATTTAACTAACAGATTCTAAATAAAATATACATGATGCACATAGGCAAAGGAAAGTGCATGTGCATACTATGCTCAGTTGTAAGAAAACACTACTGTCAGTCTAGAAAAATGGATACCTCTACTTTGTGACAGCGAACGTATTTTGGTGGCTGTGGGCCAACCGTCTCATGCACGATATGACAGAATATAGGTTTTCGAGTTTGCCAATGAACAGCCATTTTGATGTAACAAGAATCGGCATTTTGTTTTCTAACCATTGCTCATTGCTTTCTGTTCCTATTGCTTCGCAGTATATTTTCTGCTTACACTGCTCGACTGAAAAACATTGTTGTCTGCACGTAAAAAGGACAAGGCCGCAGGGCCGTGAGGATAACAAGAGTTCATTGAAACACAACGTAGGCAGCGCCAGGAAGAATGCCTGGCTCCCTCCCGAATGTAGCCTTGAAGCAGAGCTGCAGGGCAAATAATCATTTTGCAGCTGCCAGCCAGTCTCGTTATATGGTAGAATATGTTAGAATAATACAGCTAAAGGCTTGAATTATGCTTTTCTTACGGCCCCTTATTGCTGATCCCCGCTAGAGCGTGTCGGCTCCCAGGACACAAATAGTACCTAATAGATAGCAAGGTCTGGAATGCAACTCTTCCCCCCATATGTAGCACGCTTCCAAGAACAGAAGCGCTGTGCTCTATTTGACAACTGAAAGATGCCTCCGCACTCACAAATTGCAACTTGTTACTAGAATAGATGTTTGAAGGTGTCATAGTTGTCGGAGATGTCCATCATCACACCAAGTTCAAAGAAACCCAATAAAGGGGGGTGTTAAACATGTCATAGCTGATTGTTTGATATGCATTTTGTATATATGTAACTGATGTACGTAATTCACTCTCTTGCGTCCCTCGAGGTCTAGAGATACACGTTGCGGGGCGTGAGACCGAGTTGGCCAACGGAGACTTTTACTTTGCAATAAACCCTAGCTTTGGGAATACAACCTCGTGTATGGCGTATCTATCGTGTGTGGTGACTTGCCTTGTTTCCATAGACATTAGGGACCCCTAGGGGGCCCTTTCACTACTACTACTACAAAAAAAACAATGTCTACATTAACAAAAGTGCTATAAACACACAAATTCACTAACTTCTCCCTTTTACAATTGCAGTGAAGATCACTCTCCTGAAAAGCAGCAGCGTCTGAAGTACGAACAAGGACTTAGAAGAAACCTACTCTTTCCATACAAAAAAGTTACTCAAACACACTAGCATTTTAGTATTGTAGAAGAAACAAGTATATTAACCCTTTACCATTAGATGTAGTATTAGTGCTTCCCCTTACCAGTTGCATACTTTATATTGTCATCTGAAGCCCAGTGTAGTAACACACAAATACAAGAATAGCCTTCCCAACTTGATGTAGCTGCCCATTGCACAATCACACACCTCCACAATCATACTTACCATAATACTCAGACACTCATGCACAAAGCATGCATACACTGCACAACAGCCCAACCCACACTTTCTTTTTTTTCTCCAACAGACCCCAAAGAATGCCTACCAAAAAGCAACTCCGTAGAAAGCAACGCAGAAGTAGAGCAAATCAAAAAAATATTTTTCAAAACATGTTGTGCCACAGAGTCCTTCAGAACCTTATAAAAACAGGAGAGGAATCATGCACAACCCTTAAAACCTACCATAGAAAATGAATCCTAGAAGCTCTCATGGACAGTGGAATCCTTCTCAAAAGGAAGTTATTTATTTTAGTTTTAAACAGAATGAAACCACTAACAAAACTAACTACTAAACTACAAAAAAGACTTCTCAATAAATGGAATATCAACAAAAATAGCTTCTTAAACATCTGTGGAGGTGAATGGAGTCACACCACGACCACAGAACCATATTTTAATGGAGAAGCATATAAACAAAAGCAAACAAACCCAATTGCCATACATAGCAGTGGAGGAGGGTATGAAAAACTTAATAACACCATTATGGAACAAGAAACTCTGCTGAAAAAAATATCTCCAGAAAAATCAGTATCACCTCCCCATTCTACTGAACCAAAACGTCCAGTCTACAAATGGCTGTGCAAATCAATGTGTAACATTGCCAAAAGATCTTTCAAATCTTTACGCCAGTTCCTCAATCAGTATGTAAAAAGCAAAGACAAATTCAAAATGATACTACTACAAAATATGGATTTCTGTCCAGTGCGCAAATACACAGGACTACACGGAAATTCATTAGCCTGCATTTCAGGACCTATTTGCAAATGCACCTTCCATCATATCGAAATGATATCAACACATCATTCAACTATAAGAAATCTGGTCCAAAAACTCTACTATGCTAAAAGTCCTGCTTTAGCACAAGCCAATTTAAATAACAATCTTCTACATGGTACAGCCAAACAACTAGTTTTACAAAGGTAGCGGGCGCCCCTCTCTCGCAAGAACAGACATGATAACCTGTTCAGTGGTTATTAACCACTTGAGAGTTCGCAGCCACTGCTTTTACTCACTGTGCCTTTCACAGATGGGAAATATCCATTTGCATATCAGTCTCTACATGGTACAGCCAAACAACTACTTGAAGAAATAGAGCATACCCAGAGAAAATATTTTGGAATTGAAAGCCACTTACAAAATGCAATAGATGTACAACAAATTAGCAACTACTGCACAAATATCAACCTTCTATTAAAGACATACAAAAAAGAAATACTAAAGTTTAAAAGTACCTCCGCTGAAGTACCAAAACATGTGTGTGCGTGTGTTGCCGCAGGACTTTTTATAAAAGTAGCACAAAAACTATAGAAATAACGTACAAAATAGTAGACAATGAAGATTCTAAATGGTTACAATTAGCTCTCTACCTTATAGCAGAAAACAAATACGACATTACTTACCCCTTAATACTTCGCAATTACTGCAGTGCAAAATTTGACAACAACCACATACCTTCATGTGCTATCACAAATAACTTGAAATTATTCCCACTACCAAAACCCCTGCAACAACTAAATTTATATGAGAGCATCATAATTCAAACAGTGCACCGATTTCAAGCAATAATACGCCTCCAACCAAAAACAGCAAAATTACCTCCCTATGAATTAATGAAAGGCATTTGTGGCAAAGTAGTTTATTTACCAGTAGATCTCAAATAAAATGTACACACTCTAGGAGTGCAACATCCAATAGATCAATCTTTAATTGTCTTAGTAAATGGCGTACCTACAAAAGACAAAATAAATTGGCAACAACTCGCAGACTTAAAAAAAGTTAGACAAACCCTGCAATATCTAAAAAACAACAATGAATACTACAAAGAAATTGATATTGAAGAAAACCTGAGAGAAACCATTGAAATAATCAGTCACAAGAAACTGGTCAATTTCAACTTTTAAATCCTGCTACAGAATCCAGTCTTTTAAACCATTATTCAATTCATCCTTTAGTCTCCAAAGACACTATAGATGATGCACTGGAAACGTACCAAATGCAAAAAGCCAAAGGATCGCCAATCAGCATATGGGAAAAAAGTATAGAAGGACAGGCCTTTCCTCTACTCTTTCCTAATGGAAAAGGAGGAAGGTACAATGATAAACCCACACAGATAACAGCATCAGAATATAGCTCCTTACGAATATATTCTGACAACCCCAGATTCAGACAAAACGTGGAATACATATTCCACCTTCTCTTTGAAAGTCAACTAGCAACTCTATGCTACGGAGTTGCACACACATTAAAATCAGGTACCCATTTTCAAAATATGTCAGCTGCGCAATTATTACAAAAAGTGCAAAAAAAATGACGTTTTAGACAAGAATTACAAATCTTTTAGCAAACATGCGTAGTACAAAAGAATACTGGTTCCGACATCACGGAGATGTGCGCTGTATGATATGAAACCTTGGCCCACCCACTTGGTTTGTTACATTAAGTTGTGCAGTATATACATGGGAAGATTTACATGAACTCCTATGGATAGCAAACAAAAATAAAACAAACATAGATATAAAAACACCAGGAGAACTCTGCTCTCTAAATCCTGTAAATGTAGCAAGATATTTCCATCATCGCTTCATTGCTATGCTACACTTTATTTTTAATAAGACTGTTCCTCCCGTCGGAGAAGTTCAACACTTCTTTTGGAGAAAAGAATACCAAGCCAGAGGAGCACCACACATCCACATCCTATTATGGATTAAATATGCTCCTAAATTTGGTCAGGACAGTGATGCCACTGTTTTGCAGTTCACCCAAAAATATGTCACTTGTGAAATCCCTTCACAAACAACACATAGGGCCTCATTACGAGGTAGGAGGTAGGCATGGGTCTATTAGCACCATGGCTACCCCCTTACCGCATACCGGGTCGGGGTTCTCGGAATGGGTAGTTACCGGGTCATTCCAACCTTGGAGGACCTGGTAAGTCCCCATTCTGAGAACCATTCCCCATTCCCATTTGAGCCCCAATAGGACTCAACGGGAATGGGCAAGTAGCTAATAACGTTACCGCAATTTGCGGTACCTTTTATTAGCTCTGAAGTCCCTTAGCGGGTCCCGTCCTTAACACCTGGTCAGACCAGCCGTTAAGGAAGGGACCCGCTAAGGGACCTCGGAATATGGAGGTAAGGGATTACCGGCACCCTTACCGCTGCCAGTAATCCCTTATCTCCTACCTCATAATGAGGCCCATCACCTAAGAAACACATATTACATAAAAAGAACAGAAGAATCAAAATACATCAGTGATTGCTATGCAATCATTGCCCTCCTATGGAATGCAAACATAGATGTGTAGTACATTGCAGACAATTCCCCTGCAGTTGCACGATATGTTACAGCCTACTTAATCAAAGGAGAGAAAACAGCTCCAGGAACTCTGGGATGACATATCATGAGACAAAACACTATCACAGAAATTGTACAGCTTAGACATAAAAATACACCCAAGACTCTAGGCCCTGGCCACAACCACTGCAGCATAATACACTGATGCTACCAAACATTTTGACTGTGGTATGTTTCTGCTTATAGGGGATATTAATTACAATCAATGCTCTACTAACAACCCAAAACCAACATCATACTAAAGTAAAATAGCCATTAGTGCATTATTTATGTCAGCGGACAACCGCGAAGACCGCAGACATGGCGAACACATCAGGGGCACCTGCCACCTAAACAAATACAGTATTTGACCCAACTCTTAATCCCCAACCCTCCCCAAGCACTCCTGCACACCAACACACTCCCCAAAATTGCATTTCGCCTCTGTTTGCCGCTGCGATGTCGGCGGATCGAAGATGGCGGGCGCATCGAAACAATGTGACGCACCTCACGCCTCACTCCAGCCAATCGGCGAAACGTTGTGTGTCTGCGGACATTACGCAAGCTGATTAGCCAATCGGTGTCCTGTCGCAGAGCGAACAGGGAAGTGTGTCTGCGCAGCGGACATAGATGTCACTAATTTTTTTGCCTTATGTTTTGGTCATTTTAAAAAAACTATTGGAAGGATTTACACCAAATTTAATTTGGTGGAAATCCGTCCAGCTTTTTGAGCTGTAGGCATGCGCACAGTTTGGTAAGGATTCATCCAGGGGGAGCGAAGTTATAAGCCACCCAAAAAATGCTCTTCCTATAGGATTAGCAACTTAACCATAACTACACAGCCACAACCATGTGCCTTGTAATTCAGTTAAAAAAACTGTGTTAAAGGGACGTTATGTTTAAGTTGCGCTACTAAAAATCTATGACCTTTACTGAAAAAACTACGATGAAGGAACATTACAGTTAAGGTGGCCTACTAAAAACCTATCCAATTTAGTGAAAAAATGTTGTTAAAGGGACGTTATGGTTCAGTTGCACTAAGAAAAACCTACCAAATTCAGTGCAAAAACTTTGATAAAGGGACGTTATAGTTACTTTGCAGTAATAACAACCTATCCATATTATGCTTACAAGTAAAACCGAAAAGCCTCAGAAATTTGCCAGTTATGGTAAACTAAGCAACCATAACTCGCGCCACCACTATGCACTGCAAAGACTAACACCCATGACATCAAAGATGACATCACAAATGTCATTGATTCTGCCCAATACGTGTTTTGTGGACAGCCATCCTATAGAGAACATTTGCAACGTCACCATGGGACCGAACCCACGCTGAGTGTTGGCCCTTATTTGCCAGACACGATCCGAGCCCCTCAACATTGGAAAAGCACTGTTTTTTGCAACGCATGGAGTGTAACTATGAAAGTGCACCTGTACAGAGGTACTACACTCTGCCCTTGTACATCTCATTTTTTTGGGAAAGATTTAGGGCCGCTGTCCAGTTTCAAGTACTGCACAGCAGCATTATAAAAGGCCACACCCCAGAGGTCAAGTTCTCTGCATTCTGTGTTTGGTTTCCGGAGCAGACCAGCGGCATACATTGCTTCGTGTTCAAATTCCTTTGTGAGCAATTCTGATCTGCTAAATTACCTTTGCAATTAGGAGCAACCATGGCTGCTACTATTGCCTCCAACTCAGCAGCACCCACACCCTCATCCTCACCACCACCACCACCTCCTTCTGAAGGGCCAGGACAAAGGAACTGGCGTGGTAATGTAGACAGAGATCAAGAGCAAAACAAGGATAAAAGTAGTAGAATATTTTTGAATACCATAATGGAAACATCAAACAAGGTTTATACCCAAGAAAATAAAAATACAAATAAATTGCAACAAAGCATGAATTAATGAATATTATTGCAATGTTAAATTGAACCCACAGTTGAAAGGCACAGAATTTAAAAGAGTGACTCTAAATCATGTTTGAATTTCTTCGGACACTGGGCAACCTCAGTGTGAGAGCACCTATTTCCGCAGCCCCCATGCACAACAAAGTCTCATAAAAGCTTTTACAAAGAGCTCGCTTAAGGTCACCTCTAGGCTGAAAAAGTTCTTATTTTCTTCAAAATAATGCACAAAATAGAAGACAATGAGGAATCCCAATGGTTTCGATTAGCTTTGTACCTTATACCGGAAAACAAATACAAGATTACTAACACCTCCATACTGTGCACATACTGCACTGCAAAACTTGACAATAACCAAATGCCTTCACGGGCAATTAGTAATCATTTGGAATTATTTCCACTGCCAAACACAATTCAGCAGCTTAATTTGTTTGAGAGCATTATGATCCAAACAGTGCACCCATTTCAAGCAATAGTACGACTTCAACCAAAAACAGCAAAATTGCCTCCCACCGAATTACTAACAGGCATTCGTGGGAACGTTGTTTATTTACCATTAGATCTGAAACAAAATGCAGAGACTCTACAAGTGCAAAGGCCATTAGAAGAACCTTTGATTGTCCTGGTAAATGTTTTACCTACAAAAGATAAAATAATTAGGCAGCAAATAGTGGACTTAAACAAAGTTAGGAAAGCCTTGCAGTACCTTAAAGAAAACAATGAATACTACAAAGAAATAAACGTTAACGAAAACCTAAGAGAAACCACCAAAGTAATTCAGGACTCCTCAACAACTGGCCAATTTGAACTTCTAGATCCTACTGCAGACTCCAATATTTTAGATTAGTACACAATTCCCCCACTGCACTCCAAGCCACTGTAGACAATGCACTAGAAACATGTCAAATGCAACAAGCCAAAGGATTGCCAATTAGTATATGGGAAAAAAGTGTAGAAGCACAAGCCTTCCCTCTACTCTTCCCCTGAAAAGGTGGGAGATAAGATGAAAGATGCACACAAATAACAGCATCAGAATATCACTCTTTATGAATGTATTGTGAAGACCCTAGATTTAGACAAAATATGGAATACATATTTGACCTCTTTTTTGAAAGTGAGCTAGCAACGCTATGTTATGGAGTTGCACACATGTTGAAAACCGGTTCCCATTTTCAAAACATGTCTGCTACACAGCTACTTCAAAAGGTGCAAGACAAGGACGAAGTTTTACAGTCAAGTATTACAAATCCCTTGGCAAACATGTGTGGTACAAAAGAGTACTGGATCCAACGGCACGCAGATGTACAGTGTATGCTACGCAACCTTGGCCCACCCACATGGTTTGTCACTTTAAGTTGTGCAGAGTATGCATGGGAAGACTTGCACACTTTCCTACGCATAGCAAACCAAAACAAAACAGGTGTAACCATAAAAGCAGCAGGAGAACTGTGCTCTCTGGATCCTGTAAATGTATCAAGGTACTTCCATCATCGCTTCATTGCCATGCTGCACTTCATTTGCAATAAAGCACGTCCTCCCCTCGGAGAAGTGGAACACTTCTTTTGGAGAAAAGAATATCAAGCCAGAGGAGCACCACACATCCACATGCTTTTGTGAATTAAAAATGCTCCTAAATTTGGTGAGGACAGTGATGCAACTGTTTTGTAGTTCATTCACAAATATGCTACTTGCAAAATCCCTTCAAAAAGTACACATAGTGGCCTACATGCAAACATTTTGCAGTTTCAAAGACACAAGTGTGGCAAGTATTGTCGGCGCAAGTACAAGAGCAAAGGCAAATACTGCACCAAATGCCGCTTTGGTTTCCCTAGACCAGTTTCAGCAACATGGCAAGTGAACAGCTTTCTGTCTTTGGTTTGACACAGTATGAAAGGTAAATCTCCTAACAACACATACTGCATAAAAAGAACCGAAGCATCAAAGTACATCAATGATTACAATACAATAATTGCCCTCCTATGGAATGCAAATATAGATGTACAGTACATTGCAGACAATTCCAGTGCAGTTGCGTGATATGTCACAGCCTACTTAACCAAAGCAGAGAAAACAGAGCTGGAAGACCTCTGGGATAACATATCATCTGACAAAACACTAGCAGGCACAGAAATTGTACAGCTTTGGCATAAATATGCTGTCCCATAGAGAATGTGGCAGCTACGAAGTGGCAGACCGTTTAACCGGCACTGCCTTATATGGAAAATCTGAAAAAATAGTGTGGCTAAGCCTTGGTCCTGCTACATCCAGAAAAAGAGTTCTGAAATCGTACGAGGACATAGAAAGAATAGCCAAAAACGATCCCAACAGCCAGGACATTTTGAAAAACAACTTATTGGACACATACTACTCAAACAGGAGTGTTACTTTAGAAACCATGTGCCTGTATCTCATAGCCCAAAACTTCTCATGCAAAAATAACATTAAACCAGATGAGAAAAAAGGTAGCTACAGAGTCAAAAGTTGTGAAGGCAGACTGGTGAAACGTATCAAACCCAGCCTGATCAATCATATGAAATTATCATTGAAAACTCCCCAACACAAAGAACTATACTACATGGCTATACTGCAACTTTTCAAACCATGGAGAAAAGATGAAGAGTTGTTAGGCACCCACGCCTGCGTAACAGAAAGCCAAGAACCACTTGGACAGCCACGCATAACAAATGAGGCAGAATTAGCTATGAGAGAAGTAAAGAACACCATGTGTCAGTATGAACAATCTGCAGAAGAGTTTGCTGTACTAAAAGCCCAACTAAACAATGACCAGCGTACCATTTTCCTAGAAGTAAGTAAACTAATTGACCATGGTATACAGCACGAAACTAAAACGTGTACCTGTGAAAACTACAAACCTGTACTTCTATATGTAAGTGCTGAAGTTGGTTCAGGGAAAACATTCTTAATAAACATTATCAGTAAATTCCTCCAACAATAAACAAACAACAACCTTTCAGCTGTTGTAACCACCCCCACAGGATTAGCTGCCTACAACATAGGTGGTCTCACTTTACACTGATTCCTATTGCTACCAGTAGAATACCAAAACAAATTAAAGTACTACAAGCTTTCAGAATAAGCTGCTATGGAGGTACACAGAGTTTTCAAACCTAATGTTAGCTTTGATTCACCTCAGATTGTAAGAGGTCCTCAAAACAGACTACAAAGAACTCTTTGAAGGAAAATATGTGATTGTTTTTGGAGATCTCCTTCAATTAACACCAGTGAAAGGTGAACCTATCTTTAAAACCCTAGGACACAAACAGTGCCGTAAAAGTCTTGGAAGCATCAGGAATGTAAATCTCTGTCAACATTTCCAATACAGAGAACTAACTGAAAACATGTGTCAGTCTGCAGTCCTCACGTACGCCAACATTTTAAAAACATACGGATTGGTGTACTATCAAAGGAATCACAGTCTTCCCTAAATACCAGTCGCATCCATGAGCTATATGGTAATATCACATGTGCTATGTGCTACTGATGTTACAAAAATATGAGCTGTATGGCCTTAATGCCAACTGTAGCAAGTTGGGCACAATTCAAAAAGAAATCCAACCACTATTGGAAATTCACTCCACAGATAAACTGGACGTACACGGTATGACACTACCTATGTGTCAAAAAGCCATAGCAGGACTAAAAGCCTTAGAAAACTCTATCTCCAACGCAGCTGGTTTGGAGAAAATGTTAACATTATTTGTTAACTGTACAGTAATGCTAAAGCGTAACCTTGACATAGCACTAGGTTTAGTTAATGGAGCCCTTAGAACAGTTGTTGGCTTTCAAACATACCCACGTGACAACGGCATTCAATTTGTAAACGTCAAGTTTTACAAACTTTCAGAAGTTAAAAGAATAGTACGCACAACAGCGTGATTCCTTCTTTTCAAAGACATGTACGTACGCAGAAAACAGTTTTCTCTTAAATCGCAAGGTCTAACCTTAGATCAAGCATTAATTGATATTGTCAGCACAGTCTTTAAAGAAGGCATGAGTTACGTAGCGCTGTCACGCCTACGTACACTTGAAGGACTATATCTAGTCAATTTCAATGCAAGTGCAGTCAGCGCTGACATTAGTTGCATCATAGAGTACAATAGACTATGTGCAGTGTACACACACCATCTCACAATGTACCCTATACCTCAACAACGGAAACTTTCTAAAAGAAAACTCATGCAGTCAGAAGTTCTAAATTATTTGCCAACAGTACCACCAAAGAAATTAAAATCAGCTCATACTGCATCAACTACCAAAAACACACAAAAAGGACTGACAAGGACAACACATACCCAACTCCACACCCAAAGATATGTACCTCTGCAAAGGAAGCACGTGCACATCCATCTAAGTACTCAGACACAGAACTACCTGGTCCCTTCAAATTTTCCAATACAACTGGTGTAAATTGCTATGCTAATGTATCAATAAATGTTCTCTTCCAAATGCAACCAACTGGTTGAAAACATTTAAATGGCTCCGACCATTTGTGTTTACGAATGCTAATCCTTCACAGAAATGCAACAAATAATGCTGACAACACTTACAATGTCTCAGGAGTAAGGCAGGAATTGGAAGACTGTGCTGGAATGGTGACATTCACATTTAACAGACAAGAAGATCCACAGGAATTTCTAAAATACTTGTTACAAATACTGGAAAGCAAAAACGTACCCATAAATTACATTTTTCAGATTTCCTACTTGCGGAAACATACATGCACTCTCTGCAACCATGTCATTCAGGAGGAAGTCCCTAATGAGCGCTTTGTCTATGTATCAATACCTAACTGTGAATCCACTGTCAATCCATCCATTCCATTTCAACAACTGGTGGAAAATGCAAACCATAGCATATTGTGTAAGTCTTGCAACTCCGATAATCATTTGACGTTACATATACAATCACATAGTCAACATGTAATATCAATGCTATTAAGGTAAAAAGGAGATGGAACCAAAAATAACTGCACACTTTCTACCTTCACACACAAACAAGTATCACTTGGCAAGAAAACCTTCACAACAGTAGCCATAATCTACCACACAGGCGACACAACCAGTGCAAGCCACTATACTGTATACATTAGAAAGCAATAGTCAAAGTGGGAATGCAATGATACTTCCATTATTCCAAAGCAGAGATTACCTGCAAATCTTGCAAATGCCAAAATGTATGCATTGATGTTCAAAATTGGAAAACCCTACCCCCCCCAACACCCACCAGTACATACATAATTGCACAAGAAAGGGAATTACCTTCAACACTGTGGAACTAGAACACAGTGAAAACTGTCAGAGTCTATCTGGATTCCAACCTATCCAAGACTAGACAAGTTAATGCAATTGCCTCTTCAACAGCTTATCATGCCAAACTCATTAACGCGGCTAGGCCTTACCTCTCTAAAGATAATTGCACCAGCATAGCCAGGGCTATCACCGGTTCAAGGTTGGTCTACTGTAAAATACACTTCTTAGGGACATCCACCAAAAACTTGGAAAAACTGCAAGTCATCCAGAGCAGTGTGCTTCATGCAGCCCAAGGCATCGCCAAAAGAGAATACATCACGGCCACCAGAAAATCAGCCCATTGGCTCCCAATAAAAGAACAGGTTATATTCAAAGCATTGACACTTACCCATAAGTGCATCCACCTCTCTGCACCTGCCTATCTATCGCAAAGAATCCACCCCTCTATTTCCACAAGGCCAACAAGAACACCTTACGCAAACATGCTCACTATGCCCATGGTAAAGAGAGCTAGTCCAGGAGGTGCTAGATTCCCCTACCTTGCTTCCCTACACTGGAATGCCCTTCCTACAACTCTTCGTTCTGAGGTATCACTCATGGTCTTCCACAATGTGACTGCTTACTGCATCTCCTGTTAACCTGCAAAAGGTACTTATAACTTGTACTCAAATGTATTAATGTACAACATGTAAATGCATAACCCACTTGTACCTTCCCTGTAACTAAGTTCCCCTCAAATAACAGCACCACGATGCACAAGGGCTGCTTGTGCGCTATACAAATGCAAAAATAAAAATAAAAAAATAGAACCACTTGCAGCAACTACATGAAAATGTCTGTTGTGCAATTATTTCCCCAATTAACTCAATGATTACACGCAGAGAAACGATAAGTATACAAAAATAACACTAATATTGTTTCCTACATGATACGGAAAAGGAAAACTACTAAGTATAAGGGTTCAAAACTATCCTCCATAACCTCAGAAACCACCAAGTACGCAACAACATCACCAACTGTCTAACAATGCCCATACAAATTCAATTTTAGATAAAAGCATCAGTACATAAACCCATAGTGGTGCACAGCCACTTCAAAATGTGGAAAGATGTCAAATACCAGCAGGCGTGCACAAACTTCCAAATGTACCCTATACAACGAGACATTGTAAACAGAATACGCCAACTGGTATCTAACTGCAACTAGAATACAGCAGTGACACAGGCCAACTTAACCTTCACCAACCACTGTGCTACAAACATATCCTCAAACACTTTCAAAGTATGAACAGTTACAGTATGCCAACAGGTACGTAACTGCCCTCACTATTCTGCAGTAGCACAGTGCAATAGCACAATACTTGGAAATCATCAGCAGCAACCAAACGAATAAAGAAACTGTGCTAACAAAAGGAAGCAGGTAAAAAGTTCCAATACACCAACTGCCAAACAACTGCAACCATAGTAGGAACACGTACAAAACAGAAGTCATACACCATTGCAATTCCTCATACTACAACAGTGCACCTTACACAGTGCTATATTGAGCGCAAATGGTACTGTAATGGAGTGTGCAATGTAATAGCAGATAAATGTGTACTTTTTTTTTAATCCAGCATGTGTGTTTTTTTCCCCCACAGACCCAATGATTATCCAAAGAAATACAGGAACTGCGCACATTGCACAGTACACTTGGTTAATGCATATTACTTATGAAGTACTCATTATGAGGGTCCACAAAGTGTAAAAATGTCTTCAATGTAATTAACTGCAATATGACAACATAACTGCTCTAACATGTTATATTCTCTTTTCCTACAGATAACAAAGGAGCGATTACTACAACATTTCACATCCTATACACAACAAACTGCACACACCCTCCACAATAGAAACAGTAAGTATGAAATTATAGGTGTCATACCTCTTCATAATCCACAAAAGGTAATGTGTCCACATATTTCTACAAACCATATACAAATGCCACAATTTTCAATGTAAAGCTACATGGCATTGTGTTACTTGTGCCCCCGGCCTACACACTTCACTACACAATGTACAGTGCGCAGGCTCCAGCCATGCACTCAAAATTGCACACCCTGGCCACAACTACCACTGCACCGTACAACCAAGCGTGCAAAGATGTATGCACTCACCACAAATCCACAACATCACACATCCACCTACCCCTAGCCACTTTAGTTCACATTGTATTACATTACTTTCACACAATGGACAACCTCTTTCCTGAATATCCTCTTCACCTAAGCCTGTAATGAGTGCAAACATTCAATGCAAAATAGTACAGTAACCAACCCAATAATGTGCACATTCACAACAACCCAAAGAGAAAAATGCATCCATATGTGTTATGGACAGTGCAGCACATGGTGTAGAACTCAGCAACCATATTGTAAATTGTGCGGTACTCCTCAAAATTTCAAACTTCCGCTTCTCTTTTTTAATGTGTAATGGAGACAGATTTTGACAACCACACCCCCGTACAATGTTTGAAGAAGGTGTTAAATAATTCCTTTTCTTTGATGAACGAGAGGCCCAAATATCTTCATGCAGCAAGACACCAAACTGCATAAAATGGCCCTGCCACTGACCTATGTGCAGCCATCGCACACACAGTCTGCCATCGTACACCATTGCTTCGTAAGACACTACACATATAAATAGTACATAGGGCCTCTCACTTTACATTTATGTATTTTGTCATCTGTGCATTCAGTGCAGCAGGAGTAAGATACCATCAGCTCTCCATGTACGTCATACTAACTACAATGTAACCACACTACTACCAATCGGAAAAGCACGGTGAAATCAAAACACGTTGCCGCCTGATTTCTTTTTTTAGCCGCATGATCTCAGGACAGCAAAACCTAACATACCTCTCTATAAACAGGACAAATGCTCATTGTAGAAAAGCTTTGAGTGGGACGCATGGTTTGCTCCAAGGACAGACATTGAAAGAAAAGTAAAAAAAATCATAGATAACGTACAGTATAGTGGCTGTGCATATGTTCCACAAACGTACTCTGGAACTGTTGAATACACCAAACAGAGCAATTACCCGTCTGCAAAGTATGGCCTCGGGAGGATAGCTCAGGGGCAACGTGCTGCCTTGGAAGCAAGACGACACAGAGCAACACATGTTCGATCCCCTGGTCCGCGCTTAGAAACCTCTGGATATTAAGTGTTTTATAAATAACCTATCATATCATATCAAATAAACATGGAATTGGCAGACATTATGTAAGTAAAACTTTACGGGAACATGTGTAGTGGGATTACAATGTAGTAGGACACAGGTCACTATGCATAATTATGAAGTTACCACACTGTAGAGTTTGTCTGTGTACACTGTACAGGTGTTTGTAACAGCATTGGTCACGCTGCTGTACAGTGCCATGTCTCCACCATTCTGTGTAAAAGGCAGATACGAGTGTTCTTTCTTTACTTGACACAGTTCTCCAGACCATGCAAAAGTATTATATGATATAAAAGGTTATTTATGACGTGTTTAATACCCAGAGGTTTCCAAGTGGGTACCCAGGAATCTAACCTGTGCTGCTTCGTGTCGTCTTGCTTCCAAGTCGCACACGTTGTCCCTAAGCTATCCTCCTGAGACAAGGAAAAATAAAACGCTACACTGACAGTGAACGCAACTCGTGCGCTGAAACAGCACACTATATCATCAATCCAGTGCTGCTACATTGCTTATATTGTCCTTACGATCACTTTTCAAACACTTAAGAGTTGTTCGCGCCTTCATTGTATTGAAATTAATAACCACCAGAGGTCCGTAGAGCAGATGACCGGCACACACACGTCAACAGGTAATATTGTAGCATTGCATGTTTTTGCAAAACAGCTCCTGCATAGTCCTACAATCGGGATGGACCCCCATGAAGATTTAATTTATTTTTAATGTTTCTTTGGACACAAACAGAGAAAATGTGCTATGGTTCTGACGGCACTCCCTGCCACTGACATCTTTTGTGAAAAGCAAACATCTAAAAGGAGGGGGTGTAGCCATACAGTAAGAGTGGCACCTACAAAACATAGAGGAAGGCAGTGGGGGAGCATATGATGCTACTCAATAACACACAGTACGTCACCCAAAGGTCCATGACTGGGCCACCTAGTGGCCATTTACGAAATCCTTCTGCAGAACCTTGTTCTTTATGCTACCACTGAGAACGGCTACTTAAATTTATTCTTATACCTGTTTCTTTTTTAAAAAATGTTTATTGGTTTGTTTAAAAAGAAAAAAAACAACAGAAAACAACAGAAAAATTAAACTAAACAACAGTTGACAAAGTCAGCCTTGTCATTTCCTTCCCTCCCTCCCTCCTCATATCTTAGTCTCATCTCCAGTTTGGAAAAACAAGCCCTTTATGCATTCTGGCCTTATTATTTGTCTCTAACTGCTTAAGTTAGTTCCTGTTCTTCCAACCTGGTTTTTAGGACCTGAAGAAAGTTTGTCAGAGCAAATAAGACTGTTCTATTAGATCCTTCAAAAAGAGCTTTCCACAACTCTTCCGTACTCCTTGGACAGTAGCTGTTAATGACTGGAGCAAAGATAAGGCCTCTTTGATTCTCAAAGTCCGGCCATGACATTTTCAAATGTTTTAACGTTTCTTTGGCAAGATTACAGAAACGGCCCATAGGGTTAAGGTTTGCGTACTTTGTCCAAATACACATGCGTTCTTTTGTGCGGAATGCATTTAGTCTAAAGCGCATGTAAAGTGCTCTTACATGCTGCTTTGGCAGGTGAGTTAAATAAGCATGATGTTGGTTAAAGGCTTTGGCCTCACACAGAACTCATGCATTATTTTAGATTTGGCTCTTAGATCGCAGGTCTTGATCCAATCAAATCGCCAAATCTTCCTCTTGGCTGACTCTGGATTTTCTATTAACATGGTGGGAGTGATGTCATACTCTCCTAACAAGTCTTGACAAAGCCGATTCCATTTAGATAGAATGGTATTGACTTTCGCAGAGTCAGGCATATGCATGATTGAAAATTGTGGTGCTGGTGTCTCCAACATCGCTTTGCGATACAGGCTCAAAATATTCCATGAGACTCTTGCATGTATTGAAATTAGGCCTAGTTCATATTGTATACACACAGTTGCAGTACCCCTCAATAAGTGAAGGACTCAATATACCTGTTTCTTCGCAGATACCTTGCACATTTCTGCCCGTACCACGACTTCCACTTCCCAACAGATGGGTGGTGGAGCAAGCAATGCAAAATTACCATAAGCAGTGTGTTTCCGCTCATAGTTATCTGGGATGACTGCTACAGCCCTGTATGTCCATTTGCGTTTCCATCAATAAGAAGTAACCTGCTTTACGTCTTTACGATGTAACACATCATAGAAACAACAAGTGGTTCCTTTTCTAAATTACATAAAAATGGTATTCTTCCACACAAACCACCAAGAACCACAAAGTAATCCTTTTACTACTTTTCCATATGACAAAAGAAGTGCAGAAAGGCTCAGTTGGCATCCTACGCTGAAATGTATCCGCAAAATTAAAAAAACAGTGGTTGCAAGCATCTAACACTTTCTTGTGAACATAAAAAAATAAAACTATTTCCAACAGTACATACTGGTGTTGGAAAATTATTCAAATGGTGTCTGTGCAAGTACACTGCAACCGTGCACTATGTGTGGGCATGTCTGCTGTAGGTTCTCTTTATGTACCACATTTTCAGACCTATCCTCCTCACATGACAGATTCAGCGACACTGGGCATGTACATTATGAAAATACCTGGAGTGCACCGTTTCAGCAATGGCTGTCAACAACTAATGTCAGATACGAAGGTCACTGTGGTGATGTTGTGGGGAACCCACACGTAAAGTGAGTGCAACGCATGCACGCATAACAATAGCACAAAATTGCAATGCTGACCGCGCTCTTTGTGCATCTCAAAACATATACAAAAGAAAGCTAATATTACCTCATACTTGCCAACTCTACTGATTCCTGCAGTATGCTGCTGCATTTCAAGCAGTCCTACCACCTACAGATTTTGCTATGTAAACCTGCCCATTAATGGTTACAGCACGGCTGCTGCCTGAGGCCCAGTGGGAGCAAGGAGCAGCAACCTCCAATGTACGATGGGTGTGTTAAATGGACCATTAATTTGATTGATAAACTGCTAGCCCTTCCATGACCCGTGAAACTGACACACCGTCTCTGCACTGAGCACAGTGAGTTAAAGTGTGCCTGTGGTTTGTAGAGCTGGGGAAAAGATTTCCCTGCAAATGAGTGTTGTAAGTGAGCGGTAGAGGTTGGGAGCAGTGCTCCACTACTTTTGTAAATTAAGTTTTACTGTTCCTATACTTTTATTTGAAAAAGAAACCGTTCCAAAATGGTTTCATTTTAACATAAAAGTGTAGGAAGTTTTAACATAAAACTTGCAACATACACTTTCTGTGCACTGCACGGAACGTTCCCTTAAGCAACTGGTGCATGTGCTTGGGGGTTTATATTGTGTGTGAGAGGGGGCATGTTGATGGGGTTTGTAGGGAATCAGTGCAGGCCAGCAGGGAACATACTTCCACTAGTTCTTTTCATACACTTCGCCCACTGCTTCAAGTGTGCCAGTCTATAATCAGTCTGCAAACTGACATCGCTTTTGCTACTTGCTTACTTACATACCACTAAATGTATGCACAAGGAAGTAAACAGCACAGTCTTCAGATCTGTAAGAATGTCACTGTTGCTTTGAAAAGTACTGCGACCGCATTGGGCTACCTGAATAATTATCTTCTTGCTCCTTGTAATAAAGCAGCGTATCTCGCTGTTCAAAGCAATCTTCTATTTCAGAATGTAGTCATCTCTGTGAATGCTGGAGCTACGGCAAATGGCGTGCCAGCAACTGACCATACTTTCCCTTCGATCCACATATTTCTGTATTAGAAGACTTACAATGATCAGTTTGTTCGTGTAACAGATGTCATACAGTATGCTGAAGTGCAATGTCTGTGAGAACCCATTGGCCGTGTTCACAGATGCAGACATATAGCAGTGCCACTGCACAAGTTCTTTGTAAATAGTGTATCAGACGTTGGATGTATACATTGGATTTCGTATTGTACTGTTATTAGCACCCGGTTTCCGGTTGCCTTATTGACAGGCAAAAAGCAGACAATAGAAAGTATATTGGGGTTGAGGTAATCTCATGGGCTTCCATTGCCAATGCGTATCCAAATCCCTGCCAACGCTTTGTAATGTCTATTGCAGTTGGCTGCTAGCAAAAGTATGTACACTGCTATAATGTTGAATTTTTGACAAACTTTACATTCACCGTTCAATTTTGCGGGCCCCCCCAAAACGTGGGAAAGTGAAGTAGGAAAGCTTATGTTTTGGGACAAATTTGTTTATCTAACACAGCTCTCTAAAATACATTGGAAAAGTACATTTGGCTTCAGACGAGGAAAGCGATAGAACAATAGTACCACATACACACATTTTTTTAACAAGTGTAAAAACATTCCAGGAACCTGGTTACGTAATGTCAGACAGTACTTTTCTTTTAACTCCTCTTACTTTTTAATCAGAACTTTGAAGCCGATTCCTTGACATTTTGCACGGTTCAAAGTGACTTAGCACTGTTGAAAAAGGACTTTCCACTGCCGATACGAACCCTGATTCATGAAACTGTACAAAGTGTATTTTTTCAGAGTAAACTCAGTACAAAGTCATTCAGTACAGCAAACATAACCACGTGCACTAACGTTCAACTGTGCAAATATTCCATGATTCAGACCCTTGGTGTGTTGTACTGTTTGTTCACTGTCACTCTCACTATTGTGACGCTTTCTGTGACATTTTTCCCATGTACTGTCCTGGTCAGTTGCTCAGCAGGTAAGTGGTTGTACATGAGGGCGACATTACAGTGCACATGTTCTGTTTCCACAAAAGTAAAATGACAATGGCAAACCAACAAAGCATGATTTACTAAGTGTCCAGGGCACAGTAACAATGATTCTGTCTTGTAAATCAATTTCTTAAAATTGTTGCACATAGAATTTAATGCTGTGCAAGTGTGCAACATTTGGTGCCCCAGCTGTTTTGGACTCCAACACCCATATGCCCTAGCTGTCACTGTCAATGCAAAGGGATAGTGGAATTTGTAGTCCAAAACATCTGGAGATCCAAATGTGTAGACTCATGTAGTAGCTCCGGCCACAAACATCCTGTGCATCTCAGAGCTGCCTGTCTGAGCTCTTCCATGCAGACTGTATGTTCAGAACTCCGAACCAGTGCTCTCTGTCAGTACAACATCAGGGCCTTTCCACTCTTTCACTTGAAAGGAGCCCTGACCCCGGGGGGGTCGGGGGTTACACCAACTGTCACATGTTTCCAGCAGGAACCTTTGCGGCTGTCACTTCCCTTTGTGTATACAGAGGTGTTATCACCCCATTACCTTTTCACACTGCCATACTTTCCAAAAAAAGTATTTGGCAAGTGATGTCTCAAAGGTGGGGACGGCATCAGGGTCTTTCCACTCTTTCAGTGGAAAGTGCCCATGAGGCAGTACGGGAACTCTCTGAGAATGTGCAGCAATTAAACATGCTCCTCTGTGACTGCAATGGCAGCAGACAATTATCAATAGGGGCCAGAGAGGGATATTAGAAGGGACTGTTGTCCCATAAGAAAAGTGCACTCAGAGTGAATGGAAGGGACAGTGGAACATGGTGCCTGGCAATTATATTTTCGCAGAGTAAAGTTTTAATTTTTTCTCCAACAATAGGGTGGTCAGTACTGCTCTACCTTCCATGGTGGATGGAGGGGAGGAAACAATAACAGCATACTGATTTGTGTGAACATATTTCTGTTACCAATTGTGTACTGCAAGATTATGTGATTGTGAAGGTCTCCTTTTCTTGTTCTGGGATATGTTTTATTTTCAAACCATGTCTATAAGACAACCATTGCATACACATGTATGTGGAGTACACCTTCAATTATATGTGGTCAGCTGTGTGCATTATCCATATTTGAATTGTGTGATGGTAAGGAATGCATTGGATATCACAGTATGTCACTGCACTACCTAAGGCAATGCTGTCATCAGGGGCAAACCATACCAAACGCAAATGGTTTCATATCTCTCTGTAAAGGCCAGCAAGTGCAATAAAGTGTAGCATATTCCAGTCCACGCATTTCTGGTCACCTCTGGTGCTCTACAAATTCTAAAATGTTCTCCACAACCATTCTCTAATAGTAACCACCCATAGGAGAGATGCATATTTCAAAGGGTGTGCAAGGGAGCAAACTTTGCTTATAAGGGCTTACTGAAACCAGCAAAGGAAAAAAATGCACTCCATAAACCGATTAGTGAAATCCATATATCAGTTTGACAGTCTTGGTGTGCATGGCTGCATTGCGTTGTGGTGGGTGTGGCCAAGGCCCTGGCCGCAACCACCACAACGCAATTCAGCTATGCATGTGAACATGTTGCCACTTACCACAACCCACAAACATCACACAGGCACTGACACCCCTACCAAACCCCAAAACATAATACAGCAACACATACAAACTTACAAACATGTAGCCACTTAGTAATACCCACAAACATAGCACAACTTCCAGCACCCCTACCCACTTACAAATACATACTATTATTTTACTTCCAAGCAAACCACAAACTCTTGCAGACATTACCACTGCATCCCTGACTGTATTATGTACTAATATTCATCATAATACAGTAAAGTGCTCAGTCATCTGGCCAATGGGCAGAACCCAAACACATAATCCATCCACTGGAACCCTAGCCGCATCTTTACACACAGTATTGCACCACTTCACCCGGTAGACACACTGCAGGACTATTACTCCTTCACCTCGAGCCATGGTCCGAAAACTGTAGGACGTGCTAACAGTGACTACACCCATGCAACCAACAATGTGTACACTAGCCACAAACGACACATATAAGCCAACAGTGTGAAACATACTTGCCACCAGTGGGCATACTCTTCGCTGTAAGGGCTCCACCCATGCACCAAAGGCGCTAGGTGCTTACCACAGTCAACACAGCACACTACACCCAATCCAAATATCCAGCTATCATCTCCAATGCACTTCCCACCCCCGATTCAGCCTCCCTGCAGTCACCACAGAAGCTTGTCGCCTGACGAGCACCAGCCATTTGGCGCAGTACTCACGGACACCACACGCACACCATCGTCTTCTTGCACCTAAACAGACATATCATATCACCTGATTTTCAGTCCCCCACCCTTTTCATCCCCTCTTCCCAGCAACAGATGCTGCAAACCCTGTTTTCCAGCCCCTTACAGTGCCGCAGTATCCTCTGATACAACATGGCAAAGTTTCCCTAAATTGTGACACACATCATGCTTCCCTCCAGCCAACCAGTGGGCACGTCCAATGTTCGCTGTCATCACACCACACTCCAGGCCAATGAGACTTTGGACCGCGGAGTGAACAGGCAAATGGGAAAGCGGAGCGGAGCCAGATATCACTATTTTTTAGAGGCGTACATTTTCGTTGTTTTAAAGAAAGTACTGGATGGATTTTCACCAAATCTACAAAAGCACGCTTTTGGGAACAAGCAGCCACTCCTGCTGCAGATTTGGTGAAAATCCGTCCAGCCGTTTGCCATGTAGGTCTGCGCAAAGTTTTTCTCCATTCATTCTATGGGAAAAAAATGTGTGGGACCCCACTATAACTTTGACCCCCCTCCACGAAACCTCACCCACCTTCCCTTCAGAAAGGCCCATATACCTTTTTTGCAAAGTTTGATGCAAATTCGTCCAGGGGGAGCAAAGTTATAAGCTGGCCAAAAAGTGGTGTTCCTATGAGCAACTTAACCATAACTACACAGCCGGTACTGCAGGCCGTGTCATATATTTGTGAAAGTATGTTTGTATGTTCGGGGTTGGCTCCAACCCCAAAACAGTTGGTGGGCTGAAATGTTAGCCCAAGGTTGACATACCAGACGGGGGTGTACTGGCAATAGTGAAATCTGACCAACCCTCCCCATTCGCCCTGCACAGGGCGGGATCCGGCCCTGTGCTATCAGTATAGGAGATTACGGGCGATTGCTGATTTTTTGATTGTTGGTTCAAGCCCCACATTTGATAGGCTGATATTTTGGCCCGAGGTTAGCATGCCAGTTTGGAGTGTACTGGTGATAGTGAAATATGACCAACCCTACCCATTCACCCTGCACATAGTGGGGTCCATCCCTGTGCTATCAGTCTATCTAAGGAGATTGCCAATGTTGCGACTTTTTGCAAAAATCGGAAGTTTGGACACAAGGTCGGCATACAAGTCTGGGGCGGACTGGCGATAGTGAAATTTGACCAACCCCACCCATTCACCCTGCACAGGGGTGGCGCTAGGTCTGGCACTGTGCTATCAGTATAGTAAATTTTGCGAGATTGGCAATTTTGTGTTTTTCAATAATAGGACATTATGACCAATAAAACACACACAAGGCTCTAGCAGACCCCAACGTGCATGGCAGCTACAGACCTGTGCAACTTTGAATCGTACCCCCAGTAAAACTATATTGCACAAAAATGTTTGGACCAAATTTAGATTGTGGCAAAGGACTAGTAAAGGGTACTATTGCTTCTTTCACTTAATGCATTGATAATATACTGAAATGACCCTGTGGCTCTAGTCATTGCTTTCTCAGCCCAGGAAGGACGGCCTGTAAACTTGAACTGTTCCAATTATTTATGTGGTATGTGATATGTTGTACTTTGATGGCCTGATGGGATGATAATATGATGATGATAAAACATATTGCTGGCTTACATCTAAAGATACATGTTTGCATACATGTGGCACCTGTTCAGTCTGCAAATTTGCTGTTCAACCAAAGTTTACTTTAAATATAAAGAATCTAAAGATTACACTATTTGCGACATTATACATTGTTTATCTAGTTACATAAATGATATGTTCATACTTGACTGTGGATTACGTTATGTTGGCTCTATTATCCGTATGTTACAAATATGTGTACAATAACGCAGTTATATAATTTTGGATGCTTCTCATAGGTATACTGTTGCTGTTCCTTTAAAGAAGTTATTTCATCAAATCTGGAACATGTGTGTATGTTCTGTGTATCAAAGTTACAATACAACTGACAGACTGAAACCAACTGGGTAGACCACGTTAAAAGATTACCACCAAAGGGTCTCAAAAACCATTATAAACTTTATATATTTATTTAAGATTAGTTATGATCATTACATTGAAAAGCTGCTGGAACTGGCTTGAACGAGATTTTAGCTGATATGATTATGTTTTCTGTAATGAGTTCCACAGTAGATCTGCTTCATTTAGCTCCTTTATTTACTTTATTAATATGGTTGCATTCCATGTAATGAATGTATATTTATTCAAATTTCAGCGTTGATGTTTTTGAGACTTTTTAATTTGGGACTATACCTGGACATCGATATTAACCCCAAGTAGTAACAATTAACAAAAACAAGTGTTGTGATATTAGTAATGTGTTTGTGACATAATAATCAATTGAAACACATTTGCCTCTTTATTCTTTGCTTCTCTTTATCTGACGCTCCACGCTAAAATGGCTGCCATATAGTTACAGTTTGTAATTTGATGCCATCAGCTTAGGGCTTGGGGTCGATAGAGACGTGTTCATTCCTCTAGAGCTCAAAGCTTTCTTTGAACGTTCACATTTTTGAAGAACCTCACTGCAATGCAACTTGAATGGACAGATGGGGAAGAGCTGTTGTTCTATATGCTTGTCGCTATGACTTTACAGCAGCCAGTCTGATAATAAGGATGTTATCGATATTTTTCAATATTTTTGGATTCATGCCATTTTGTGGGGTTCCTTTGAATTGAACCATTCGACCATGTGAAAGATCACAGGAGCTCCTTTCTGATTAAGTTAGAGCACACCACACTGTACATATTAATCCTTTCTACTTGCACTAGTCTGTTTCACTTTAGTTTATCTTTTGAATGCTGCCATTCATTTGAGAATAATATTCATTTCGATAAGAAAAAGAAAAATAACTTTATTGTAAAATAAACAGTTCTTGCAACTTTCCTTTGAGTTTACTCTGGTGTGCCATTGCCTTCGTTTTGTGTTTATATTCCTATGTCATCTGCCTGCTATTAACAAGGGCTAAATTGAGGCACATTACATAGGAATCCATTCATTTTACACCTACTTGAAAATCTGTTGCAAGCGTAACAATAATGTTGCGTGACACAGGAGCAAAGCATGGCAGAGATGTTAACTCTGCCTTATGCCCCTTCTCCAACTTCAAACCAATTGAATATTGCTTTTACGCCTTTCTTTACTTCTCTGCCCAATATAAAATGAGGATTTGAAATTTCATTGAATAATGCACTTCTCCACAAATGCCTTGAACTATGCCAGTAGTACATTTCCTGGAAAAATCAGCAACGCTATAGTCCCTTCTTCTAATATATTCTAAGCTTCAATTATTTTCTTGTAAATTAGCTAACTATTCAGCCAAGCAATGAGCTGCTTCACTTGATCTTCAGTTTCTTAAAGGATAGTTCCGGGACTTTTTTTTTATTGTTCCTATGGTTCGGCCATGTGTTTTTAAGCATAAATCGGTAGATCGTAGAAAACTTTCCTATGGACCTTACCCGACTTTTCGTCCATTAACGCACTCGAAAACATCCGCCATTTTATGATAATCCTCTCACTTGCCGCATCGCCCTGGCTCACCTGCTTTTGCGGCACTAAATCAAATCCCCCGCCCCTGAAACAGACTTGATCAAAACATTCATATTCCCCGCCTCTATCCGTGACGTGACTGAGCTGCGTAGGCAAACGCGCCCAGGCGTCTTCTACGCGACTCCACACAGAACCAGGAAATCAACACAGATGAGCTCAAACAACACAGCGCGCCACAATTGGGAATATGAAACTGTACTTTTAAATTAAACCGCAAGATTGTAAATTTGGTAAAGTACATTTATTTGACATCAAATGTTTTGAGAATATTCAGCGATTAGCATTTTTATTTGCTCACGTTCCAAAAAGTTCGTTTCGAGGCACACAATGTTCCTTTGCTGTACACAGGGTCTTAGATCATCTCACAATACAGCGCCACAATTCGGAATATGAAACAGTGGTTTAAAAGCAAACGGCAAGATTGTACATTTGGCAAAGTACATTTATTTGACATCAAATGTTTTGAGAATATTCAGCGATTTGCATTTTTATTTGCTCACGTTCCGAAAAGTTTGTTTCGAGGCACACGATGTTCCTTTGCTGTACACAGGGTCTTAGATCATCTCACAATACAGCGCCACAATTCGGAATATGAAACAGTGGTTTAAAAGCAAACGGCAAGATTGTACATTTGGCAAAGTACATTTATTTGACATCAAATGTTTTGAGAATATTCAGCGATTTGCATTTTTATTTGTTCACGTTCCAAAAAGTTTGTTTCGAGGCACACGATGTTCCTTTGCTGTACACAGGGTCTTAGATAAATGAATTTTTATTTGCTCTCGATCCAAAATATTTCGTCTTGAGGCAAGCGATGTTCGTGTGCAGTAGACAGGGTGTTGGTTTACGATAAAATAAGCTCTTCGGTCGCACTGATAATCGCATGGCTATTCCAACAACGAGGCACTAGGGCACCACAACGGTCTGTATGTTGCATCTAGCCGTTAGTACCGCGTAAGGGCATACTTGTACTTGGCGATCGTCCCACAAAATGGTCAGGGTGCTAACGTTGTTCACGCGGAGAAGCAACTGGCGATTATAGAAGCCATCCGCTGGTGTCTGGTACTCGTGACACAGACAATAATGGACGATGTATCTATTTGAAAAACATAAAAAAAGGAAATTAGTCTCACCATCAGATCTTTATTAAAATTATTCATTTTATATATTAGGTCTGGAAATTATTTCATAGCTAGGACAGTGCAACTGGGTTTTATACGTCAAGGGGGGCTGTAGGATACTGAGACAGTCCCCCAGTGCAGGGGTTGACAGGGAGGCAGTGCAGGTGGAGAGTGGAAGGGCCCAGGACCGAGGTCGCAGACAGTGGACAAGTTGTAGCAGGGGAGAGGGAGAGAGAAAGCAGAAGCAAAGAGGAAGGTTTGGAGGTGCTTCCGTAAAAGGAGACGGTTCTCCCCAAGATAGTGCGCGGTACAAAACAATATGCCACATAGAATGAACAAGTACAACTTAACCCGTCTTTAAAGCTACTGTATAGTAATTAAATTGCGGTATAAACTCATCTAAAGAGTTACTTACATTATATTTGCATTTTCCATTGTGTCTGTGCGTAGGGCAGCCCCGAAATACCACTCCTTCTATGCCGACGTTTTATTTCTTCTAATGAACGAACATGAAATGGCTTTCGTTTCTGAAATTATATTCATTATCGTTTCTTACGTGGTCCCGGCCTGTCAAGGTCAAATAACAATAGAACCTTATACTGAGTCGTGGGCCATTCTGGCACCCGAGAAAAAATCAAAGCAGCTGACCTTCACTTTGAACGAACACACATTCCTAGTTAGCTACATTCAGTGTAAGGCCGTCTTACAGGACTTGAAATTTACACTCCATCTTTGCATTTTGTCTGCGTGCTTTGCTGCCCCACAGAACCATAAATACGGAGACATTCTATATTTTTGGAAAAATCATTTATATTACTGTTTGGTTTAATTTAATGCGCAAAAGAACAAGGTTGGATATATAAACATATTCAATGGGCCTGCAACATGAGGAGACTCGAGAGAACAGACAATCAAATTACAATCATTTAAACCGTGATGTGTATTTCTCAATGAGCTCTTCTTTAGGTGGACATGGAACAGAGGCAATGTTGGGTGGCAATGCAGTTGTCACCTGCACAGGTTCGTTCACAACTCCATTTATGTGCCTATCTAGGACGTCAACAATAAGTCTCTCAATAAACTCATATTGCATATCCTCAAACACTGGTTTGATCACCCATTGTTTACTTCTTTTAGTGAAGGCCTTATTGTAGCGAAGCGTCCCTAAAGTTCCGGTCGTCCTACTTTGTTGACGGCCGACATTATGGTTATGTGCCAAGACCGCTAAAAGAGTCCGATTTATCATGCCCTCCATGCCAAAATGCAATCGTTTTGGCCTGTACTTTAGGCACATATTGTGGAACACCTCCAAATCTCCTGTGTGGCAGAATTCCGTGAGTCCCCTCAAAGCTTTTGTTATAGTTTTATCAAATACAATCTTTTCAATGGCTTTGTGAGTGGGTGATGAAGGAATCAACCACTTCTTCTTCCGTGCCTCCTCTGTGGACAAATGGCCATGTTCACAATTGTGGAAATGTTGGTTCGTGTTCCAGCTGTGCACGTTTGTACAGTGTAGCATTACTGACCACCATTTTTCCAGTAGAATTTCCAACGACCCTCCACATGTTTTTGAGCTCCACCAAAGATGGTTGCTGATTGACTTGGACCACTGTGAAATACCTTGCATATCTTTTTATTTACCTGCAGCCGACAATTTTTTATTGATTGTTTTTGCAAGATGCCAAACGTCAAATTGGTGATTTATATTTTTGTACTCTTCTCTCATTGTCTTGGCAATTGAAACGTGTCTGTCCGTGGCTATCAGGTCGATCACCATTCCCCGCGATTGTAGTTCTTGCAATGATGCTCCAAAGCCAACTTTCTCCATGGCCACTGAGGATGTACTTTGTGACACCTGCACAACCACCGAACTCACAATTTTCTTACTTTCCATGTCCTGAAAGTGGTAGGTGCAGTACTTGGCTGAAAATCCTGGGCTGTCGCACTGTCCATCACCGGCTAGCCTGAACCGTTTGCCCGCGAATGTACTATCAATAGACATTTTTTCCATTCTCCAAGCTTCGCTAATGGCTGGAAATAGATAATCGGTTTGGTATTTGTAGAACTGAGTTTTCGCAATGAAACGGATTCCCACAAACTGAAAGAAAGACTCTAATTTTTTAAAACTTGAACCACTAAAAAGTGCAGCCGCTGCACAAAGTAGATTGCCTGCTGGCAGTTGTCCCAGCGTGGGTTGTGCAGACCATGAGAAAGGATGATATTTTGTACAGGTGGCATGTATTTTAAGGTTAGTGCCTCGAATTGCACGAGTCACATTAATCAATGGCTCCCCACATACTTCCCCACCTACCGAATGCCCACATTTCAACCGAATAATAATATCAATCAAACAACTATCGAATACAATGAATTTGGCCTCTTTCCTTATACTGTCACTCTGCATCCCAGCTGGTTCGGCCTGTAACGTTGAGGACATGTCACTCACATGAAAGGTAGAATCTCTGATATCGTCTTCCCCTATGTTCAGTGATATTGAAGGTGTTTCATTGTAGTCCACTTCATTCTCTTCCATTGCAACATCTGTTCCTTCTCCGGCAATGGGTGAATAGGACAATTTCTTCAACTTTCTCGCGGTCTTAGTTTTTGCGGGTGTGGATTCTGTGAATTTATCTCCAACTGCATCCGAACTACCAGGAGGACATTCACTATCAATGGCTGGTGGTGGTATAGCTCCGTTGTCAATCACTTCATATTCTTCCCATTGGCACGATGCATCTCCAGTCTCAAGTCCCTGCCAAAAGGTTTGACAAGCAACATCTCTCGTTCGCTTCACTGTCTGTGTAGATCTAGTTCGTACACCCACTCGCAACTAGAGGACAGATTGGAAAAGGGATGTTCAGTTTAAACACAACTTACAGTATTGAACTATTAACAGTGAAAAACAACATAATATAGTGACCAGGACACTAACCTTCTTTTGCTTTCTTTTCTTTGAAACTTTCTTGCCTCGAACTTCAACATCAGGACGCTGTTTCTCCGACTCGTGTGTGCATGTCTCCACTTCCTCTTGCGCTGCAACGACTACATTTTCATGATAAGCACATCCATCACGCACTAACGCTCCATCGACTCAGATTTGAATACATAGGACATTCCTCACAAAAATGTACAGAAATAACGCTGTGCCTTATAAAATGCATATGCCTCCCTCTCGATAACTGAGTACATTCTCTTGGCTTCTGTAAGAAACAGATACTTCAATACGCTCTTGAATTAGTCTTAAATGCCCATACCGTGCTCTGCTGCATCATTGGCTAGATTTGTTTTTTGACAAAGCACCTTCTAAAGTCAACTATTTTTCGTATTATATTAAACAGTTGTACTACACTTCATGCAGTACACATTGCAACAGTAGACTACACGTTTGGGGCAGAAGACAGATGCACAGTCTTTCATTGAAGTACTCCATTTTCTGAGCTTTGGAACAAATCACATTGGTTCCACCAATTACTTCTTTGGAAACCATTCTATTGCATTTGTTTTCTACTGTTAAGGGTTGAACAGGTGCGTTGAGCAAATACTCAGCATGGGAATGTCCATTTGTGATGGGCAATTCGTGACAGAGCTGTTGACGTTCATGTTTCAAAGGAAATGGTAATTGCCTTTCATAGTTAAAAGTTGGAGATGCTTACACTGCAACTTTCTTGAGGCAGTAGTGATTTTCATTCTGACAATCTTTTGTGTTTTGGGCATACAATGCAAATCACACTCAGTGAAATGCCTAATACCAAAGAGTAGTGAAGCCATAGTGTTCTGGCCATTCGATGGAGGGGAGACCCAGGGCAGACACATTCTCTTGTACAAACATTGGGAGTAACAGCAGGAACAAAGAGTTAAGGGACAATATGGATTGAAACAAATTGAGGCTTTTGAAAGCTCAGCGTTGATGACATACCCTAGGTGTTACCAGACTACACTATCACCTGACAGCCACAGATATTCTGCTTCCTCCACCCAGTTGCCCATGAGGGATATAGACGAAGCTGAATACAAGGGCTTCTTTGAAAGCAAGTCTTCAGAATGATGAAAAGGCATTTTCACATGGAGCAAAACAAGATCGGAAGGCATGGTCAATTGCAATCCTAGAGCTTTATAACACAAGCCAAGTACACATGTATTTACATTAAGATATACAACATCAAACCACTTTATTTTCATTTCAAACCCTCCACCACTTAAAATCTTTCTCTTGAATCAAATACTCAGTTTAACTGCTAAGGAAAAAGCATTTGAATTTGTGAATCTTGGTCTGAATGCCATATTCCTCATACAGGCAACCCTCAATGCTATTAACTCTCTACGAATTTACCCCATGCCACTCTCACTTCTTTCAAAACAAAGGTGAATCTGTCTCCCACATGTGTTTCACTGATTCTCTTGTTCATTTTCGATACTCCTCCACACCTCACGTTTTGGCTCCCCCCTCACTTCGCATGTTGCCATTGCCAGACTGTCCTGCAATCTCTCCTCCGACTGTTACCCATCCTCCCACAAACTTGCCTGGCCTCAGGTCTCTGTGCTGTCATGTGCTGCCCTACATATTTTTCTTGCAGTATTCTGCCATCATTTCATAGGGTGTTTATTTCTCTCTAGGATGCCCACATACTACAGATTATGCAGTTTTACAGAATATGGCAAAACTATTGTGAGAGTGCAATAAACATACTGGTCCTTTAAAAGGCCTTTGCAAAACGGGCATCACATCCCTCAAATGTCCCGACTGTTAGAGCTGCAAGTGCATTGGTATTGCTGGCTGCATTGTTTCTGATTCACAGAACCTTTTTTCAATGGAATAATCCCAATTAAAACACTTTGTGAATAAAGGCTTATTGGGGCTGATTCTTGGAATTATTTGCGCCGAAAAACTGGGATTTGTGCGCCATTCTGCCCGCAAATACCCATTTGTTAAACAAGGATTTGCGGGCAGAATGGCGCACAAATCCCCATTTTTCGGCGCAAATAATTCCATGAATCAGCCCCTTTTTCTATAAAAGTACAAAATAAGGACACTGATGCAAGTAGATGCAATATCTTGTTATGATGTTGGTTAATCTGCTCAAATATTTGTCTCTCATTAAGTAAACACACCCGATATAGTACCCCTTCACAAACAATCCCACCCGACAATTCTAGAGACAAAAAACATGCTATTTCTAGAATCAATATTTTGTTTAATTAGTATTAAATCAATGCAAAGGTGGTCTCCAAGCTTTATGTAGGGCAAGGCACCATAATATTTACAAAATAACAGGTAGCTTGTCCACAAAAATAAAAAAACCTGCTTGCTTGAATCTCACTATTTCCCGCACACACGCATCTAATTAATTTTATACATATATATACTAAAAAGATTTTTACAAAACAGTTAAGGTTACACCAACAGAAACGTAGAGTCTAAACATAAGAAATAATAATGTTAAGGTAGACACATCATATAAATACTATCATTAAATTTGTAAAAAGAAACAAAAATACCAACTTTTAAATGTTTTAAATTCCAATTAAAGTTTATTTATGTAAAATAGCTTTTAAAAAATACCCATTAAAGGTTCTTTTACTTATAATATGATTACTTTTATGAACTTGTTCAAACATTTTCTGGGTATCATCATGAAAATCGTCAGAATTTGAGGAAGTGTGTAAAGGTATACTTACATGTTATCAATATTAAAATGATATATGTTGTGAACTTTTATGTAACATATTTGAAAGTACTATGGATTTTACAAATTATTCTGTGTTGAAATCTATTGAATTGAAATGTATTATGTTTTGTTGTTATTGTTTTTTATGTAGTTGTGTAAAATTGAAATTATTTACATTTTAAAAAAATGCAAACATATTTTTTGTGACAGCCTCCTCATCACCCCTTAAAGCTATCCTTTCACTCCAATATTATTAAACAACTTTAAAACTGAGTCCAATTGAAAATACCAAATTAGAAATTGTAAACATTCCCATTTCAGTATTCTTATTATGCTTATTTTAAATAAACACTAATTAATGGCTCTTCTACTTAAAGTACGAATATGTTTACGAACTTGTTCATTGTTTTCTGGGTATCATTGCAGAAATCGCCAGAAATTGAGGTGGTATGTAAAATGAGACTTACTTGTTATTAATATTTAAAATATAAATTTGTCTGACTTTAGCAAAAACTGTTTGTAGTGTTCATATGTTTTGTACAGCATAAAATACAATTTAAAACTATATTATGTGTTGTGTGCCTTTTTAATATTAATGGATTTATTCTTTTAAATGTGTGTAAAATATATACTATTTAGTAAAAATAGACATTGTGCCTAATTCACAGAAAAATGTTATAATGGCAAACCTCATTGAAAACAATTTGTGAATCAGGACCATGGTCTTAATAAATAATAACTTTTTGAAAGCATGTCTTAATTGATGACATTTGAATTTTTGCAGATGAGTAGCTGCATTTGTTTCTCCAACTGCAATTGTTGTTCTGCAATCTAAGGAACCTATACAATCACCAACGTACAATATGCTGTATTTTAGTATTTCGTTTTTCTGTTGTACAACCTACAGTGGAACTGTTTTTTATTGAAGATTTTTATAAACATGTCTAAAATATATTTGCTCATGTTTATTTCACATATGTACAATAACATTGCTGAATTTCCTAAATGATATTTTTGAGAGTTACCCCTTTTTAATTTTGATTTGCAGATGGTGCAAATGACTTGAGTTACATTTCACACATCTGCCACCAGCGTTTATAAGTTGCCCCAAATCAAAGATCTTAATTAGCAAAATAGAATTGTTCCAAAGGTATTTATATTATTGGGATGTTGCTTTTTGTTTTTTCTAGCACTCGTGCCAGAAATGCTTTGACTAATGTCAGTATTGCAAACATTTAGTTATGATATTTGTTCAGTTGTTAAAGTTTGTGATTTATAAGTAATTCCTGCAAAGCAGTTTTATTCGCCAGTGACATGTTTTCATGAGGACTCTTCTTGTTTATTCGTATGTGTTTGAGATCCTCTATGACTAGTGTTTGAAAAGCCTCTATATTGCTGCCCGAGGTGACAGCGGGATTACATCTGGACTTAGGTTTCAATAGGCTTCTAGAGGCCCAATCGGTATTGATATCCAGGGCAGAAAGGTCTATCTGCTCATTTTCAAAATTTGCATCCAGTCCTTTCTCCAACCCGACTAAGGTGGAAAGGGTGTGTAAGTCCCCTATAGTGATGTCAGTTTTCTCCTGTGCCTCTTGGGTGACAGGTTTAACCTAAGTATTGGTGACAAAAAACGTGAATAATCTCCCTTTACGTATGTATTGATCGAAATCTATACGTGTTTGAACATAAGCGTAGTGTGCCATGGGATAGAAATTGAGGCCCAGGTTCAAAACTCTTAGTTGATTATCAGTAATAATATGGTCAGATAAACTGATAACCATCATTTGACTGTCTCTCACTTCCATGGGGTTATCTACTTGCCAGAACATTGTGATCAGACCGATGTGCTGTTCGTCACATTTCCTGCCCCTCTGTCCCCGCCTTGTTTTTTTCTGCCACCTCTTCCTCGTCCCCGTACCAAATTTCCTCCTCTCCCTTGTTTTTGTGCTCTGCCATCTTGACGTACCAGATGCACCTCGTTTAAAAAATGTCAACTAACACAGGATTCTTCATTTTCACTCCTGGTAATGCGTCTGACTTGGAAGTTGACGGGATATTGCTCAGCATACTCTCACTCTCTTGAACAGGTCTTGCAGGTTTGCTTATTGCTGTTTGATCTAATTGATCAAATCTTCACGCAAAAGTATAGAACCACCCTTTCTCATATTCCTCTTTATCATGTACAAACTTCCTCTGTTTTCTTAACTTTATCTCCTCCTCATTTATAAGTTTAAGGAGTAGTACTAATAGGTAAATTATGTTTTTTTGTTTTGTGCGTCGCGCTAGTTTTGCTTTTGCCAACTGGAATTGTTTCTGAGTTAGTTATAGCTTTGGGGTTTTTATTTTTATTTTTGCTAAGACTAGCACTTGAAAATACTTTGATTACAGTCAGCAATAAAACAAATTATTTGAGATGTAGAAGTTAAAGGAGTAGTAAAAGGTAAATGATGCTTTTGTGTTTTGTGGGCCATGACACTTTTACTTTTTAAAATGGTATAACTTAAAAGTGAAGTAGTTTTAAGTGGCTTTTTTGCTGATGTTGTCTTTTACTTCTATCGGAAGTTTTATTTGTAGCAATAGTAGAACTGCTAGGATGTATTTTTGTTGGGGTTCAATAAAAGTAGTTTGCGCCGTCACAATAGTACTAGTAGAAGTAGTACCAGTAATAGTAGTAGGGAATGTATTTGTCTCATTTTTATTTTGGATTTCTGGACTTTCAAATCTTTATTTTTTTTTATTGGGTGCTTATAATGCACTTGTACACAATGTGTCTCGAGACACAACAAGACAAGAGGGTGGGGAACAGGGAGAACAAAACAGAATTGATCCTACTAGGCCTTATGGCATTCAGATTGTGCAAATGCAGCAATGAGAAGTGCAGGGGGCTGCCTGTCAGGGCAGAAAGGCCCGTGAGCAAAGTGAGTGCCAGGGAAGGCCAAGTGGACAGAGCCAGGGCAAAGCAAAGAGTTCAGGGGAAGGAAGGTATTGTGTAGAAGAATACCCGCAGACAGGTAAGTCTTGGGACAACCTTTATTGAGCTTCAGCTTCAGCAGCCCCAGTCCTCTCCAGCCAAATTACAACTGCCCCACACTTAAAGCATCACATTCCATCTAGAACTGCAGAACATAGCTTATGACATAGCTCTAGCTCCATTACAGGATGCACCAGATCGATCCATAATATACAGTTGAAGAGGGAAATAGCAAAGCACTGCAAATATATACATTTGAGATTAACTCATACATTTCCACTATCTACTGTAAATGAACATCTACAACAGAAGGTCCATGTGCCAAAGGGTCTGGAAGGGTGTTGGAGATGAGGTGGTCCAATCCCACTTCCCTTCACCATATCCTGCAGTGAATAGATCACATGTAAGCCGGGGGGGGCACCCCCATGTTACCTTGCTTTATAATGTAACATAGAAATTAGCCTACATAACCTAACCCACAGCCCCATAGATAGAAGCCATTTTGTATTAGAACAGATGCCATCTTTTTACTAGGCCTCAGAATCATCCCTCTGCAAAACCCAGCTCTCCTCATCCCCAGTGCCTCGCACAGGGAGCCCAAGCCCCTGCTATATCCCTGCCTCACCAGTTCCGCAGGAGCCTTGTTCTCATGGCAGCCAAATCATTTATTGTTGCAATTGTCCTGCATCACTTCCCCAGATTATGTTCACCGTAGAGCATGAAATCGAAGCCGGCCTCAGCATAAGTGCCCATCCATCTCCACAAAACTGCTCATCTCCCTTTCAACCCCTACCCTGCTTGGTCATGACCCACCAGTACCCAGCCCCTCACCCCCTTTCATGCTGAGACCCAACAGACTACCTCACGTTGGCCATTCCAGAACACCCACCGCAGGCCTAATCCGAAAACTGCAGTATATCCTCCCAACAGCAACACATGTCTACCCGTATCAGGAGAATTCAAGCGAGGCAGATGGAAGATCAATCCCCTTGGGGTGGACACCTGGATGCTGGAATAAAGCTGTCAAAGAGAACCTTGAGCGAAAAGGTTGGAATGCCAATATATTAGCTCATTCGACCTAACCACCCCTATTCCTGCAAGATTTTCATATTATCAGTTCCTGTTGTTTTGTTTAGTTAGATAGGTATACTGCACACCCAACCTGACCTTCACACCGTGGATATGAGCCCAGCAGACCCACGTGTGCCAGTAGCAACTGGAAGCAGCGACCAATTAGCCTCCTGCCTCCCTTTAAGTATCAACTGTGCCATAGGCCTCCCCCCAATCCAATGCTAAAATGTGTACCTTACATGTAACGTCATCAATGACGCTGTGTGTCCTTGTAATATGCTGCCATGTATTGTTTGGCAGAGTGTTCTCAGGTAGCAGAGATCTTTTCTTGCAATTTTTACTTCATATAAAAAGTGTTGTTTCTACTTGCAATTTATCTCATAGTCTAATTCCCTAAAGGGGTGCATCCATTATTGTGGTCTATTGGAAATCACATGTGTTTAGGGTGCCCGCCTTCATTTGGAGACCCCTTTGTGTGATATTCCTCGAGTCCCCTGTACTTGCGGTGAGATCCAGGGTTTCTCCGGCAGGGCCACCCCCACCTACGGCTGACCAGTCCACAAAAATCACAGACGCAGAAGAAAGAGGTTCTTGTGGGTCCCGGCTTTGCGAATTCCTCGCTGCTTGCCTGAGCCGGGTACAGCCCCAAGGGAGAGGCTCAGGCATTGTGGATAGACTGCGAACAAGGGTCTTTGAAGAACTCAGTCACATGAGTATAAATTGCAAGGAATGACAAACATAGGGGAGTCTGGGGAAATGAGAGCAGAATGATTGAAGGGAGCACGCAAGGAGTATGAAAGAATGAGAAGGTGGATTGGTTGAGGACAAAGTGCTTTTTTGCATGGCCATTAGTTTTTTATATGTAGAGAAATAAGGTGAAAAAAACAGAGGTGATGCAGGAATGTAGCTCCGAAAGGGTGTGGAAGGCGGCATCGCAATGCACTGTCCTGACCAGTGCAGAGGATAAATAAGGAAGAGAAAAAAGTAGGGGCCCCATATAATTAGTGGGCTAGGGAATAAGTAGTGGTTGTTGTTTTTAGTGTTTTTACAATGTGTGGGGGTAGGTCCTGGAGTGGCAGAGGTGATATGAATGTTTTAGTGAGTTAGATAGTGAATATGCTCTAAATGAGATTGCGGGGTAGAAGTGGTGTGGGTATATGTGTCTTTGTCTATTGGTTCCGTGTGTTCAATATGTCTTTTTTGCTATTTTTTTCAGTCTGTCATGTGGATCTTTAAAAGTGTTTAATGTTTTTTATGTGTAAAGAATATTGTACATTGTGATTAAGAAGACATAGGTTTTAAGATATCATTGAATACCTTAGAAAAGAAAAGCGCAGAAGGTAACACAGGAAAGGGGAAGGTGAAGTAAGCTCTGTAAGGGACGAAGGAGGTGTTACGAGAAGACAAGAGGATGGATACCCCACTGTCACATATTTGTAAGCACCTCCCCCTCTATAGTGAAAGGATCAAAAAATATCACGATCAATGGGTAAAGGAAACGAAGGGAGAGGGACTGTCTCATGCCTGGCCAGAAGAGGGGTCCTTTGATAAGGGAACATTAGAACACCTATCCACATATTTAATAGCAAAATATAAGGGAAAACAACTCCAAAACAGATGTGAAGTGTTGGATTTGGGAAGGGAGTTTGAGGAAGCGTCAGCCATAAATAAGGGGAAGATTGGATCTGTGTCCTCTGAAGTAATGAAAGGTGAGGAAAGGCCGAAAGCAGAGGGGGAGAAAGAACCCAAAAACATATATCCTTTACTCACGAGGCCAGCAGAAGGATACGCAGATCCAGTGTATGTACCTGGAACTAGTACACTGACAACACTTGTACTGTACTGCCCCACCACCACCTTATGATCCGTTACCCACCGTACTCAAGATCTTGAAATAGCATTGACATCCACCCAAACTAAATTGGCTCGTCTCAGAGCAATATGTGAAGCAACACGAGCATCAGGCATAGGGCAGCCACATCTAAAAAGTTCCTCTCTTCTACCAGAGGATTAATGGAAATCAGGGGACTTCCTTTTCCAAGGAGACAGCGCCCCCCATGTAAACAGTCCGAGTGGAGAGGGAGGGGGAAGTATATATTGTGGGGTATGACACAGTGGCATCAATGCAGGATGAAGAATACTGGAGTGACTTTGATGAAGCAGAAGAGGGAGCTGTGGGGGGAATACAGCAAGTGCAATGGACATCTCCAAGAGTGAGTGAAGGGTGGGAAGGAAGGCTCTGAAATAGGATGGGGAGAATAGTCCTAGCGAAAAAGAAAGGAACAAAGGTGAGCAATGGACAGGTAAAATCAAAACTCCAAATGCCCCTTATTCACAAAGGAGCAGGACGACCCCACTATGTACCTTGGGACAGATGGATAAAAACAATCTCCTTCAATTCCTCCCCCAGCCTACGGCGGGCACTGGAAAATGGATTTACGCATTTGAAAAAAAACACAGCAGGCGTGCCTTTGGCCGTTGGTGATATTAAAAGTCTCCTAGTATCCGCAGTGGGTGATCAGGCAGACTCAGTGTGGGTAAAAGCAGAGGTTCCAGGGGTGATCACAAGTAAAGACACTCATTCAACAATGTAAGAGCACAGGTGTGGGATGCCCTGCGGAGAACCATCACAGATACCCCCGATTTACATTCTATAATGCACTGTGGGGGATGAGGAAGATGCTGCGCAGTTCATTCTTCGGGTGCGGGAGATGTGGAGGGCAGAAACGGGCACCCTGTGGGACCAGTCTACCGCCCTATTTTACATTATAATTAAAAGAGGACTCCTAAAGGAAGTACAAAAAGCCATTGATAAAATAGCTGGGAGTGAATCCATCCAAAGTCTAGCCTGAGATTCAAAGCATCATAGTGCACCATTGTAGGAGGAGCAAAGAAAGAAATGAAACAATGTAGAGAAGATTAGCTGAAGAAGCAAAACTAGTACAGACAAAACTGGTGAAGGTCGCTGTGGTAAAGGCAGCGCTGCCCTCAGAGCAGACAGGGGAGGAGGGAGGCATCTCTGTGGCTACACAAGCTAGAATGGCTGCAATGTGGACAGACAGTGGGCAGGAGCAATGGGGAGGAGAGCAACAAAATACGGGACCTCAATGGCAAGGAAGACCAGCAAGAGGACGAGGTGGGTTTTGGGCACATAGAGGAGGGGGATAAGAAGGGCAAGGACCTGGGGGGGGAGGGCCAGACAGTGTTGGTCGTGCGGGAGGTGGTGCCATTCCTCAGAGGAATGCCGCAGCAGACAAGGGGGCAATTATCAGTACAATCAGGCATACCATAATCAACTGCAATGTGGGCACCTACACCCGGGCAGCCCATACGGCCTTCCCCAAGGAAGTTACGAACAAGACGACAAGCCAAACAGTTGACCAATACCAGGTTATAGCACCCTCCGACACCCCCCACATCACATGTAATGGCACCCAAATTGCCCTAATCAAATGGCCCATTGGCATAACAACCCTTTCACCACAACCCCAAACGGTGCACCAGCATCATACCAGGGAGCGTGCGTGCTCATTGAAAATGTTTTCTCCTGCCTCGGCACAGACACCCATCCAGATAAGGACAGCCCACAAAGAGCACTTGCGTGTCCAGTCCTATCCACTACCTTAAATCCAGAAGACGAACCACTGGTGGGGGCAGAGATAGGAAATAAACAGTTCATCTTTATGGTTGACTCGGGCTGAGAAATCATGTATACGTGAAGGTGATTTTCTGTTATCTGACAAAAATCTTGAAATGCAAGGGTTCTCTTGGGTTGTAGAAATGGTTTCCTTTACAGAAGATTTTGATGTTAAGATAGGGGAAATACAGTACAAGCCCCCCTACAATATTATGAAAGTTCACCTATCAACTTATTAGGCCGAGATCTACTCAGTAAACTAAATGTGAAAATATCATTTACTGAGTGAAATCAGTATCCCTGGTGAAGTAATGGTACACTACCGAAAGGTGCCAAGCCCCCTCATGGCTGTCGTCAGTGCGCCCCATCCCTACTATGACAAAGACATGCAACAAGTGCGTCCTCACCTGTGGATGACAAACCCCCATGATCTGGGATTGCTAAGGGAGGTAAAACCTTTGAAAATCATCCTAAAACCGGGAGCATTTTTACCCAGGGTGAAGCACTACCCATTGTCTCGAGAGGCAGAGGAAGGGATACAAGAAACAATATGTGATTTGCTCCAGCAAGGTATAATTGTTCCCTCGACATCTCCATGCAATACAGTGGTGTATACGATTAAGAAAGCAACAGGGGGAGTATGGTGTATGGTCCAAGATCTCCGCCCCCTCAATGACATAGTGTAAAAAGAATTCCCACTAGTCCCTAACCCTGCTTCTTTTGTATGCAGCATTCCAAAACAAACCACTAATTTTACTGTGGTGAACCTCAAGAACGCATTATTTTCAGTACCACTCGACCCTGACTCACAATATCTCACAGCCTTCATACTGGGTGGGAGGAGATATGAACACCGCTGGTTGCCTCTAAGCTACTGCGAGAGCCCAAGTATATTCAATAGGATATTGCATGAAGACCTAGGCAATATTCAAGTGCCAAGCACAATCATACAGTACGTAGAGGACATTCTCGTCTGCAGTGAGAATGAAGAAAACTGGCGAAGAGACTCTATTGCATTCCTCCAGTTTTTAGCACACAGTGGGTATAAAGTGGACAAAAAGAAGTTGTAGTACTGTCTGACTGAGGTCCTGTACTTGGGCCAATTGATTTCAAAATATGGTAAAAGAATAATACCCGACAGGGCAGCAACAGTGCGCGCCTCAGCCAGACCCCTCACAGTTAAGGATATGCAGAAGTTCCTCAGAATATGTAATTACTGCAGGGCTTGGATGCTAGACTATGCAGCTTACACACGGCCCCTTTTGCAAGGTCTAAAAGAAGCACAGAAAGATAAAACACACATCACATGGACACCAGAGATGCAACAAGCATTTGAGAGTATGAAAGAATTGATCAGCACAGCCCCCGTCTTGGCCACACCTGACTATGTTCATGCATATTACTTGTTTTCACACTCCAATGGCACACTCATGACAGCAGTGTTAATACAAAAAACATCTCTGGGTCTCAAATCATTGGCATACTACAGTGGTTCGCTCAATTCAGTAATGCAACGCCACTTCACGTGCAAACAAGCCCTTGCAGCCACCACCTTTGCAGTTAAAAAGAGCTCAACAATTGTCATGGGATGTTCTGTCACTTTGTTCATTGAGAACTCCCTGTTTGCTATATTAGAAAGGTCAAAATCTACCCTAACAACCCAAAGAGCCTCAGCATACAAATGTATTCTTTCAAGCCCCAATATCCATGTAGTGCGCTGCAAAACAGTGAACCCGGCCACATTCTTAACGGAGCCATGTACTTTTAAAGATATGCAAGAACATGACTGTGCCACATACAAGGGTGAAGGGGATGACATCCCAAAAGCATGAGAGATTGCATTGGAGTAAAGGGAAGTGTACTTTGTAGATGGATCAGCATAGATATGCCCAGAAACAGGAGAAAGGTATGTGGGGCGGCAGTAGTGAGATTGGAAGAAGGGGAATATGAAGTGCTAGTAAAGAAATGGTTGACCATGCATTATTCGAACCCAAGCGGCAGAGTTAGTGGCACTGATTGAAGCACTCCATGCTGCAAAGGGGTGCACTGTGACAATATACTGTGATTCGGCATATGTAACGACCACAGTACATGCCGGACTGTCCAGATGGAGAAGAAGGGGGTTCAGAAGAGCAGACGGGTCCGCAGTACAACATGCAGAGATATTGAACAAGTTAATAAAGGCACTGGCAGAACCCTCTGTGGTACCATTCGTGAAGTGCCAGGGACATACCCATAACAATGATGAAATATCTTTAAGAAACACTGCAGCAGACGTGGCAGCTAAAGAGGCAGCGTATCTGCCCATCCCAATGGCCACAGAGTGAATAATGAGTCCAAGATAATAATGGTAAACAAGCAGGTGGAAGCTAAACAGGAAGGATACAACGCATTACCTATCACCCAATTAATTGAACTTCAGAAAAGGTCCCCACCCTCAGAGCAAGAGTTGTGGAGCAAAGGTTGAAGAACCCAATCCCTCACTGGCTTGCCGTGGTGACAAAACAATACAGGGAAGGTAGTGATGCCCGTACATTTATTGGGGGTGGCATTTGAACAATTACACTTCCCGGCACATACTTCCAAATGGCATATAGCGGCCGATCTCAAGGAGAATTGATTTATACCAAATGTTCAGAAACACCTGAATAAAATGTAGATAGAATGTACAACATGTTAAGTGTTTAATTCAGGAATTACTTTTCGAACATTGAGAGGAACTTTGCCCCACCCCATTGGACCATTCCGTGAACTGCACATTGATTATGCAAACATGGGAGAGCGATGCAATGGGGCACATTACTTGATCGTGATGGTCTGTCCCTTTTCGTGATGAGTGGAAGCGGGGCCCTGAGCCCACCATGACACGAAGTGCGCAGCTACCTTTCTTGTACGAGAAGTGTTCCAACATTGGGGAATATGTGATGTCATAAGATCCAACAACGTAACACACTTTGTAAAATACCTCTTCAAAGAAGTAACAGCATTATTAGGCATAAAACATAAAATGCGCTCCATTTACCACTCACAAGCGAACGGAATGGTTGAGAAAATCAACGGCCTTCTGAACAGTAGATTACCATAACTATGCCACTCCCTCAAAAAGAACTGGGTTTAGTGCTTGCACTTAGCCCTCTTTCAGCTGCACACTCAGCCTAGCAAAAACCACCACTTATCCCCCCACGAAATAGTAACTGGTCCGCAAATGCAAACACCCATATAACCAGTACGGAGAATACCCAAAGCACACAGAAGATCTGCAGTACTATGAGAGGAAGTCAAAGAGTACACTACCCGGCTCACTAGAGCGGTGAGATGCATTGCCAAACAAATCACACCTCAATTTACAAGGGAAACTGAAACTGACACAACGACTGCATCAGCAGACAGCCCCATGCTATCCCTAATGCGTGGAGAATTAGTTTATGTCCGGAGTTTCACGAGAAAGTGAAACTCCCCAAGGTTCCATGGACCCTATGAGGTCATCTATTGCATACCCTTGGCTGTAAAAGTAAAGGGATTGAGGTACTGGGTCCACCTCTCCGACATTAGAAAGGCCCACAGGCATCATAAACGTTGCACAGCGGTGACAAAGAGGTGACAGTTCCTTAAAAAGATTTCTGATTATAACAAATAAGAGAGAAAAAGTATATAAATATTGAAATTATATCAAAATAGATGTATTATAAGAGGGTATTATGCATTTTGAAATGTGAAGTGTTTCCTTCTTTCTTGTTGTCCCCTTCCATGCTTTCTTGCTCTCTTCTTCTCTCATTGTTTATTCCGTTTCAAAACTTTATTAATCCCCGTCCCATTATATCCCTCTCTGTAGGTGCTACAATGGTGGAGACAATGCCACTTGCAACTGAACATACTGAGTCATATAGCAGTAGGAATATAATAAGTGCTACTAGAGCATGTAGCTACGACTGTGACATTAACTTTGTAGCAATTGTATTTACTATAGTAATGTTGGGTCTGGGGATTTACTGGAGTGCATCTTTTATCTGGGGAGCCCATCTAAAATAAGGGGGAAGGGGGTAAAACTGACATGGAATGATAAAGCATTTCCAAACCTCACTACCCTGCACAAGAACGTAACACAAGCGATCCCAGATTCTGGAGTATTTGCAACTGATAAGGGTACAAGCCAGCCAGGCAAGTGCAATGAGAGGGGCCTGGAAGGGTAAGTGCAGATTGGGGGGCAGGGGAGATCAAGTGCAGGGATAGACTAGACTAGGGGGCCCGGTGCCCTGTAAGACTCTGAAGGAAACAGGCAGCCAATCAAAGGCAGGCTGGGACATTATCAAGGGAGGGGTAGAGGGAAGGAAGAGGAGAAACACTTGTGTATAGGCACGTTATAAATAACATATATCATATAAGAAAAAGAAGGTCTTGAGAAGTTTCTGGAATTTAAGGAGATCGAGCTCAAGTCTGAGAGGGGCAGGGAGGCCATTCCCGAGGGAGGCACCTACGAAGGAGAAAGATCTAACTCCCCACTATCGCTTGGAAAAGCATCTGATCTGCAGAGAGTTAGAGCTAGATGACCAAAGGGCTCTATCAGGGAGGTATTTAGGGAGAGAGAGTTGTAGCGAGGTGCCAGGCCCCAGAAAGCCTTGTGAATGATGCAGAGGGTCTTGAACCTAATTCTCAAAGCAACCGGGAGCCAGTATAGAGATTTTAGGGCTGGAGAGATGCACTGCCTGGGTTTAAGGCCAAGGATAAGTCTTGCAGTCGTGTTCTGAATCAGTTGAAGGGAGTTGTTTGGCAAATTGATGAAGTTGTTGTTTCAGTAGTCCAGGCTGGAGAGAACAGAGCTCTGGATACATTAGGTTTCTGGAAGAAGGTGAGGAAAGAGAGGAGCAGCTGATGGTGGGCCTTCTTGACAAGGTCCGTGATGTGAGGCGAGAAGGAGAGAGAGGAGTCAAAGATGACACCAAGGTTTTTTTCCTCAGAGGAGGTTGAGAGGAGAGGCCCATGGAGGTCAGCCAGAGTGTGGGCAGGAAAGAGGGAACAGGGGTCCCAATGAGAAGAATTTCTGTCTTACTGGCATCAGACAGAGATCGTTAGCAGTGCACCATGCCTGACAAGTAGACAGGTTGTCGGGAATGAGAGAAGAAGAAGAGGAGGCAGAGGAAGGAAGCTTGAAGGAGAGCTGTGTGTCATCCACATAACACTGGAAGTTAGAAGAAAAGTTGAAGATCAAATGAGCTAAAGGGGCTAGGTAGATGTTGAGATGCCAGGGCAAGAGCACAGAGCCCTGATGGACACCACAGGTGGAGAGTGAAATGGTGGAGAGAAAAGGGCCCAGTTGAACCTGGCAGGGGCCGGTCCGAGAAGAAGGAGGTCAACCAGTCCAGAGCCAGGTCCATGATGCTAATGGTATGACAGAGCCGATTTATCAGTGTGGCATGATTGACCCTGATAAATTGGCTCAATGAAACCCTTGGCATCAAAAACCTGGCTCTGGACTGGTTGAGCTCCTTCCTCTCGAACCAACCTTCCCAGGTTCAATTGGGCCCTTTTCTCTCCACCATCTCACTCTCCACCTGTGGAGAGTAGTAGTATCTTTATTATTAGGTGAAGTATTTTATTGGCGTAACAGCACTTCCAATTATTAAAACAGTGCTAACAATAGTAATATGCACTTAAGGTACAATGTGTACTGTAGAAATACATTTTCATGTATTTTGAGTGGTTTTCACTCATTTGAATTTGTTTATTTTAGGTGTTTCACATGGTGATTTTAATTTGTGAGAAGTAACATAGGTAACCTCTATAATAACATTGGAGTATTTAAAAGTATATTATTATGTTTTTATGGTGATTTTGATTCATGAAATGGGGTATATGTAGCATTAGTGGTAACAATGTATTTACAAGTTTATTACTACTTTGTGTGGTTTATTGTACATTTTTAAAGGACTTGTGGATACAGATGGTGAGATTTCAAACAGTGCAATGAATGGTGTTCCTTGTGTTGTAAGTTGTTATTTTACAGATACCTTTTTATCTACTGTTTGTGTTATATTATCAATAGTTGGTATAGTTGTAATGTCATCAGTTGGAATGTTTATTTCAACATCTTGGTGCCTTGTTATCTGTGTGATTGTATGTTCTTTTTTGTGTGCCTTTTTTGAGAAAGGTTTGTGGTGCTTTTCTTTATGGTTTATTTTTTCTCTTATGGCTTCTTTTCATGCTTGTGTTTTGTTGCTGCAATAAAATGCAAAAGATACACAGATTATTGAAGTTGTTTTGTGCATTTATGAAATGTGTTTATGTGTTTTATAATGAATTATACTTACAAGATTTATGATGATGTTTGCGTTCATTTTTCTCTTCCTCTTATCTTCTTTTAAGGTTGATGTTTCACCTATTCAAAATAAGAAATGTTGTACTAGTGAAATGTACGGTGTGGTAGTGCCTACAGTCATAATGACAATTTGTATATTGTGCTATAAACAGTACACAAGTGGCTTTATGTGTTTTAATATTACATCAGCATTAAACACATCTTGTTGAAGCTATGCAGCATGAGAAGTGTATTGACTTGTCCAACTGTCCAACAGTTTACTATACACACCTATAAGTTATCATTGTTAGGACATTAGATGCTACTGCTTACAAATGTATTAACATTTTCTATCAAGTACTATATTTAATATGCTAGTGCCTACATTATAATTTACCTTTGTCATCTTCTCTTAGTGTTGACGTTTCACCTACAGAAAAGAAGACATGTTACAATATAAAATGTTGTACGGTTGACTGTATACACCTGTATGTTTTAATTGTGAGGGCATTTAATGATACTGCTTACATTCATATTAATATTGTTTATATATTGGTGTGTATAGTATGGTGGTGCCTAGTGTGGTATTTACATATTAGGTATAGTGCTATTAATGATGCATTAGTAGCTACCAGCATTGTCATTTTTTATTTAGTATTACAAATATAAGTGAACACAACTGTATGTTACAAGTGTACGGATATAACATGCTAAACTTACATTTGTATTCTGATTCTCTATCTAGTACTTTGCAAAGTATGCTACTATGTACCTTTCCTATTGACCTTTTGTATCTGCTGCTCTTAATAGCACGGTAGTGTGTACATTTGTTTTGACATTTTGTATATTGTGCTTTTACAGTATGCTAGTGGCTACATTAGTATACATTTTTATCTAGCATCAAAAACATTGTATTTACCTTTCTCGTCTTATTTTAATGTTGATGTTTTGCCTATAGAAAAGAAGATATGTCACCATATAAATGTTTTACTATGTTCTGTGTACAGGTCTATGGTTTAATTGTGAGGACATTTAATGCTACCGCTTACATTCATATTAACATTTGTGTAGTGTTGTGTTATTTATTCAGCAGTCGAAAGATAACTATTTTGTTGAAGCCATGCAGCATATGAAGCGTATTGACTTGTCCAACTGTTTCCTGTACACACATGCATGTTATAATTGTAAGAACATCTTATGCTACTGCTTACATTTGTATTCATATTTTCTATCTAGTAATATTTATTTTATTTGTTTAGTTATTTATTTGCATTTTTGAAGCGCTCACACAGGCTGCGGACATCGAGGCTCTGTTACAGGAATTTTTTGTTTTAGTTGCGTAGTTGTTTGTCTTAGTTGCGTATTTATAACACGCTTAAATACCCAGAGGTTTCTAAGCATGGACCCGGGGATCGAACCTGTGTTGCTTTGTGTTGTCTTGCTTCCAAGGCGAGCACGTTGCCGCTGAGCTACCCTCCCGGGACATTTATAGTACAGTAGTGCCTATGTTCGTATTGACATTTTGTACATAGTGCTATTAATTCTATGCTAGTGCCTACATTCCTATTGACAAGCTAGATATGCTATTAACAGTATGCAAGTGGCTAGATTGGTATTGATGACATCAGATGTTTACTGTACAAACTTGTACGTTATTAAGGATATTAGATGCTACTGCTTACATTTTATTGTATTTGGCTGACTCACTCTCTGACACAGCCCTTTCCAACTTGTATCTCTCAATATCTAACACTCTGGTTGTCCTTGACCCTGTCATGAGAATCTGTTTGAAGCAAGTAACCAAGTGCAACTCTTGGTATGATTCTGACCTCACCACCCCTTAGCACAAATGTAGGGTGGTTGAGAGGAAGTGGAGAACATCAGGCTCATCCTCTGACAAACTGGCCTGCTCCAAAAGCAATACATACTCTCTGTCCTTTCCTTGAAGAGAGCCTACATCCATAACCTGTGTCTCGGTGGCCTCTAACAACTCGGCCGAACGTTTTAAAATCTGCAACGAGCTGGCCGATCCTGATGCAGTCTCCACCTCTCCTGTTCCCTCCCAGGCCCTTTGCACGGCTCTGACATCTCATTTCACCACTAAAACTAAGGACATCCTGTCCACACTCTCCCTTCCTCTACCTCCTCTTACTCTCCCTCTACCACTCCAGGCCCCTCTCCGGCTGTATCTCCTCTTCCTTTCTTCGCCTTCTCCCTGTTCACTCCAGACAATTTTTCTAGACAAGTCCGATCTATGAAAATCTTGTTAAAGCAGGTGCTCCCCTGCTCTCCAGAACCATTTAGGACCACATCGACATGCTTGCTCCAGCCTTGGCTGATTTCTGCAGTCACTCATTTGCCACTGGAACCTCCCCCTCCCCCTTTAAGCACTCCCTTCTGCACCCCATCCTTAAGAAGCCCTCTGCTGATCCTCCCTCTCCGGAAAACTATCACCCAATTTCCATCACTCTGTTCCTGCGCAAACTTCTGGAAAATCTGGCCATCTCCCAGCTTAATCTACAACCTAAATATGTTGGTTGTCTTCATGACCACCAGTCTTGCTTCAGAGCAGCCAGAAGCACAGAAACTGCTCTCCTAAACACATGTGAAGACTTGCTCTCTGATCTAGACTCTAACTTGCCTTCTATCCTCATTCTCATTGATCTTTCCTCTGCTTTCGATACAGTCAACCACGCCATCCTCTCTGTGACAATCTGGGTAACTCTGGTCAGGCCCTAGCCTGGTTGACCTCATTTCTCACAGATCGACCCTCTCAGGTCTAACTTGGGCTTTTCCTCTCTTCTATCTCTCTCTCTTCTTGTGGTGTTCCCCAGGGGTCTAACGTCTCTCCTATCTCTTCAACCACTACCTGGCATCTATGGCCTACCACATTTCTATCTTCTGTTTTAACTTTCAGTGTTATTTGGATGACACACAGCTCTCCTTCAGGCTCCCCTCAACCTCTTCTGCTCACTAATTTGGAATCGTGTAGTAATGACTTATTTTGGAAATGATAATGAAACACCTTAACCTCCACATTTAATTTGAATTAGTTTTTCTGCACAATGATGTTGATCTCTTACTGGTTATGCACCTAGCATATTTGCCTTAAAAACTACACTCTAATGGAGGTTACCATTCCAAGACTTCCGCAAATTCAGTGCCAAGGTGCTATGCGACAAATATAGTCCAGCACTGCCACTCTAACATCAACATCTGGACTATGCCTCAGATTTGTGATGATCACTCACACTGCTATTGGGAAAGAATACCTGGCTGTGATCATCTGTTCACCCACGTCCGCCTACATCCCATATATAAAGCCTATGCCCAAGGATTTTGTCCTTGGATGCCCCATTCATGTTCAGCTCCTGGATGAGAAGCATGAGACCTTCACTTTAGGAGATTCTGAAAATGAGGAAAACAGGAAGTTTCACCTCTTTAAAATGGAAACTTGTCAAGGATGCCATTTAATACTGTCACAGATTGCCTCAAGAACACACCAACTCTCAAATATGGTTCAAGCATTTTTAATAGAATGTTTGAATAGGGTCTAACTAAGGTTTTCACTAGCGGTTGATAACCCCTAAAAGCATGACTCTCTACTAGTAAGGGCCTAAAGGCAACCACCTTATATATCTGACTCTCTCCAGTATTAATCTAGGTGGATCCTGACCTGGGGTCCACGGTAAGATGTTATCAAGAAGTGGTGCCTTCCAATCACCCAGGTCTTACTCTGACTTTGTCCCTCATGCTCTTGTGTTCCTTGCCCTGGTGTTGTTTTCTTCCTTTGCCTTCAGTATACTTGCATCTCTACTTTCCTCCTAAGATCCTCTTCCTCACCTTCTTTATTCCTCTGAATGTCCCTCTGTTGTTCCTCCATCTACTACTAGCATCCACTCCCCTCTCTACTACTTTCCACATCCCTCTTTACTAGTCTCCACTACCCTCTCTACTATTTTTCTCTCCCCTCTCTTACTACTCCTATCTCTGCTACTGTCCATTCCCCTCTTGACTATTCTCTTCCCACTTCTCTCTACTACCCTCTCACCCACTCTATAGTTACCCCTTCTTTTTTCACATTCAATCACCTTTCACCCTCTCATTCACCTTACCAACTCACTCCCACTTGTTCTTCCTACTCTCAAACTTAGCCACAGTCACTCTATTCACACATCCTACACACACTCTAAAACACAAGTACCACTTTCTCTCACCAACCAATACCTCACCTTACACATGCTCAATGGAATTCTCCTCCACACCACACACCACTATCCTTCCTCCATCTGGTCTCTTGTTCTGATTTCTCCTCCCTTGACCTCACCTGAACAACACACTCCATAGCAACCGGCTTCCCACTGTATTCTTCTCCTCCCCCTCCGCATTGGTTCTGGTGCCCACCTGGTTACCCAAGTCAATCTACATCTTGCTCTCACCCAGGGGTTGGGTCTGTTAGGCAGAAACCTGTGCAGTTCCCTCTGGGACCACTGCAAACGATTTAGGACTACAGGTGTTTGGCAGTAAACCCACTTGGTAGCAGTCTGTACCACACAGATTCACTTGGTAGCTGTGGCTGAGCAGTCAGACTTCCCTCAAGAAGAGTTAAGCAGTATGTGGAGTATACAATATAGGGCAATTCTTCACAGTAAGACAAGCAAACACGCAACGAGACTCAGTGTAAAGATATTAAGGTATTTATTTATAACGGAACATCTATGGAAAACACTATGGCACTATCATGGCAAACACTTCAATTACAATTACTCTACGAAGAAGAAACGATCAATCCCCCTAACAATATTTAGACAAGTCTAGGTTCTACCAGCATCACTTATTTGCAGACAGAGGTGTATGCCTCAACCTAGATGGCACTCTAATATTAGATAGGACGGGAGAGAAAAATAAGCAGGTTACGAAATCAACACAGTTGAATACTTCACGGGAAAAATGCAAGGCAAGAAGGCAAGAACCACAATAGATCATAAAGTTCAGAGGCCAGGCCCACTCGGAGAGAGGCAAGGCGATATGTCCCAAAAAGTCTCTAGTGGAAATGCGTTCGAGTCTTTGTAGCAAATTGTTATCAGCAGATTGAACCGGTTCAGAACAATACGTGAGAAAGCTTGGAGGCGACCCAATGGAAAGGAGAGGATTAAGACACCTCACTTGAACCGATCGAAAGGGAAGCCAGGCGGACACGGTACCTTGTTTGTGGAAAGCCAGCTCCGGCGGGGGCAGTTGTTCCTGGTGGTGGATGCACGTCGGGTCTTTGCCAAGAGTAGAGATGATCTCATCGTCGAAGAAAAGTGAAGTCCGGTGCACCACCAGGGAAGAGACCAGCCGCGGAGTGCTCCATCACAAGGCACCACCTTTTGGTCGCGGTACAGGAGTAGTGGCTATCCGGTTGCCGAGGTGCTCTGCACGGGCAATTCGACCACTGCATCGTGAGGCAAAGAAAAAGCAAAGGGGACTGGTTGTTCCCACCAGTCAGGGGAAGAGACTCTCCGGCAGGGAGATCTCCTCTGTCGTCGGGAAGTGGTGAGTCGGTTCCGCAGGGCTCCACTGGAGGTGTCATCGTGCAGGTCGGCTCAGCGTTACCCTCGTCAGATTCCTAGGTCCTGTGGCGACTTCTGAAGATCCAGTCCCAAAAGCCCTGCTTTTATGCAGAAAACCCCCATTCATTCAGCCTAGCTGTCAATCAACACACGCTAAGTGGTGAGCGGGGAGGCTCACCACTTGGGCCAATCACACCTGAGTGCGACCGGAGTTGGCAAGGCAACTCGGTCCAGGGTGCCTAAGCCCCCTCCCACACCCCTGTGGTAACCCAGACAGAATGGCACCACTTTGGAGCGTCTCTGTACAGAGGCCCGCCAAAAGTGGAACAAAGAGCTCAACCTTTGGTTTAGGAGTCACAGAGACGAACACAGACGCCATTTTAAAAACCGAGTTCTGGCAGAAAATACCATCCGATAAACTTATTTAAGATAAGTAGACCGGAGGTACGTTAGAGATTAACGAGGAAAAGTATCAATCTCTAACAATGGGACGAATCCCATTGGTTATGTTTGGGGTCGAACATAAAAAGTAGTTTCCACTGCCACCAGCCAAAACTCGACGAGGGGGGACGGGACAGTGCCCCCTCGAATAACAGACCCAGGAGTAATCGAATTACCCCTACTAGTACGTCCACAATAAGATTGTTTGTACTAGTTCTGTTAGTAAATTTAGGTCTAGTAAAGCCAATGGTGACTTTACATGCCCGGGGAGACAGTAGTCAGTCCCCGGGTATGGAGTCTATGGTGGAGGTCCGCTAGGACGTCCCAGTGTTACGGCACGTAGGGTGCAGTGTAACACACATAGAAAAAACATATGAGACCCTATGGAGTAAAAGACCCCATAGCCCATAGAACACATTGACATTCAAAGGAATTACACACATTCATGTCCAAGAGTGGGAGGAAAAGAGTCTCACTCTTGGCAGGATGGAAAAAAACAAACTCCAGAAATCCAGCAAAGCTGCTGGGGGACTCACTAGGTTAGGAAATTCAGCCTAAACAGAGAATTCTCCCTAACAGGGCCATACAGGTGTGAGGCTTTAAAGTGCTTCTTAAGTCCTTCCTCTTCTCAAATGCCAGTCTGCTTGTGTTCCAGGATGCCAGCCTATGACCAAAATAATACATTTCAAAATCTTTACTAAGGTGGTCTGGAGCGTCCTGTTCTCTAGTCTGCAAGGTATATTGCTCTGTTGCCTTGGTGTTTGTCACTGCTTCAGCCGCGGGTGTGTTGAATATTTCATCCTTCACTGTAAGGACATCAGGGCTCTACAGTCCTGGAAGACAAGAGAAAAAACACTGGCAAGAATTTTGTAGGTGTGGGGCGATCAAAGGTAGCACTTGTAAGCAGGCACATGGAGAGGGTACCTACAGGCTTATTATGAGTATGGCAGTATACAGTAAAAGTTGTAGTAACAGAATTACTGCCACTTTTACTATAATGCTGAATAAGTAGTCAGCAGTAATTGTGTCAGCGGAACTAGCCGCGGGGGAATTAGCACCAGTAGAATTACCACCAAAATATGACAGAATTAGCACTTGGAGTAATTCCACCCACAGAATTATTGCAGAGTTACAAAACATAATTTCTGCCACATTACAGTTGATATACCACCCAAATAAAACCACTAAGGGCCTACAGCTGACCCTAACACACTTACCAACACAATGCTGCAACTAGCTGTTGCTAACTGAGACGTGCAGCTCCACCTGCTACACATTGAGCTCCAGAGGCAGCAGCAGCAGCACAGCACACAGTTCACAGAAAGGAGGAGGAGGATGAAGAGATGCCATGCAAGGTGATAACACATTACCCGGGTCAGGCCCTCACTCTTGCCATTGACTGACACCCAGCTGTTTACTCTGTACCTGCTCAACGGGATCCATGATGACATACAAAGCAGGATCAATATCAGAACTGCCTTACCTCTGCCCGTGAAGCTTGGTCAGTCCTACACTTCCTTGATTCTGGCACCTTGCAGCACTGTTGGCATGCTGCATGGCATGTTCTAGCCCACACATTCACATGTGCTTGGGCAGGTGCATGATGTTCTCCTGCCCCATGCCTCCTGACACATCTTCCTGCCCACCACAGATAAATGCCACAAATGCATGTTTTTGTGCAGCAGCCTACCTGTCCAACGCTAGCTGATCAGCACTATACCCATGTGGCTTTTGTGGCCCCCCAAGCATCCAAAGAGGTATACCACAACTGGAAGCAGTATCACTCCATTAATGCCCACGTCACCTGCGGTGCTGACCTCTTGACCACATACTGATGCACGTACTTCCCTGTTTTCACAAAGGAACCGGGGAAGAGTGTAACATACATGGAGAACAACGGAGGCCAATGGACGTGGACAGTGGGTGAGCACAAGTGCCATCACACAATCTAATCTCGCAGCACTAGGAAAATGCAATGTGAAAGAGGGGAGAGAGTATGTAGGAGCTGCCCTCTCACCCCACAGATGACAGCCACAAACCCACAGGACAAAGCCATCCAGGGCAATAAAGTAGTATGTCAGTGATGCATATTGCCCCACCAAGTAAGTAATACACATGCAGAGGACTGCAGGAACCATAATACATAGGGAACACATACCTACACATCAAATGTCACAGTTCAACGCTCCACAAAGCCTATGTAACACTGGCGGACAGTGATCGCATTTAATCTGGTAATCATGTACGGAAGCCATAATGAAAGAAAGAAGAAACCGCAACCACGCAGAAAAACAACCAGTCATCCATCAGGGTACATGTATGATAGCAGAGCACAGTCCTACCACAGGCAGCATGCACCCTGCAATGCCATTCAAAGGCCTTGAAGTAGACGACTGCTGGATGAGAGCTTTGTGCACAATGTAACACTACAATGCATATGTACCCCATAGCATATGACACTACAGTCAATAACTAGGATAGAAAACAATGTTGTGCATCAATGTTGAAAAAATGCATGAACAGAGTGTCCACCAAAATGCCTTTTGAAAAGGAGACTCATCCACAATGCACTGTCAGTGACAACTGTTACCTTTGCCCTTGCAGGTGATTCTGGATATCCCCAGCTACCACGGCTAATGACTCCTGTGAGCAATCCACGTACACCACAGGAGGTGGCCTAGAATGAGTCACATGTCGGGACCAACCTATGCATGGAGAGGACCTTTGGCCTGCTGATGGGTAATGTTCGATATCTACACCAGACATGCTGCTCATCTTTGTACATAGCCACACATTGAATAAATCACAATCACACAAAAGGGAATGTCCTTGGATTGATTCAATGGAATTATTTGTATATCCAAGTGTGAAAAATACCATCCACAACACACCCACCCCACCCACCTCTCACCTCCCCACCACACCATCCCTAACACACATACCCTCCCCATCTTCCCCTCCCCAAAACATCATGCCCAATATGTAAGCCCACCCACCTCCCCACTCCCCGACACACCCATTCCCTCCCATCTCCCTTGTGCCTATTTACAGAGTGACATGAACAGTCGCTTCCATGGCCTCTTGCCCCTGCAAGCCTGCTCAAGCACTGCTGGAGTTAGATGATGCAAGGGGGGTGGTGACAGAGGTGGAGGGCTCAGACCCAGGGACCCAAATTTGCTGCAGTGTCAGTGTCAGTCTCATGTTGGAATGGTGGGACTCTGTGAAGACAGGCATGCCTTCTGTATGTTCCCCTCATTCTTTGCCCAACTCTGGAGATGGGAGCAGTGGTCTGGGAGAGCTGTCAGCACTGGCAGTCCAGGCACGAGGAAATATTCTGGGAAGATCCCTGGATGCTGTCCCTGATTGCCAACAGATGCTACAGCTGCTCCTCTGTCAGGTGTTCAATGGATGCCTGGCACTGCTCCATGACATCAAGTCTCGCCCATATCACTGTCAGTGTGTGCTGTGGAACTGGTAGTGATCTCTGGGAGGGATGGGGCTAAAGCAGGGCAAGGAGAAGCTGTGTCTTCCTCAGGGGGCAGCGGGGTGGGTGTAGGTGTGTGGGGAGCACTTTTGGGAGTGTCCAGAGAGACTGGCTGTGGTGTGGCTGTCGCAGCGCCAGCATCAGCATGTGCTGTGCTCCCTGGTCCATCTGCATGGCTGGTGGAGGGGTCACTGGGCCCCGATGTGGAGATGGTGGGTGTTTCCATTACTGGCACAGCTGGCAGTGTGGGGATCTTCTGTGGCCTTGCTGCCTCCCTCCTGCTCTTCCTCCTACTCCTCTCATGTTAAGCCTGTGTAGGGGTAGAGGTGCATGTACTGCCAGTGGTGGAGGTATCCTGGGCAGTGGAGGGCGCGGCCTCTTCAGCATCAGCAGACTGTGTACCTGTTGGTTGGATAATGACATACTGTCAGACATACTGTCAGACATCTTTCATACATCTAAGTGTTCTAGCGGGACACTCATGCAACATGATGTTTGTTCATCCTAAACAGATATTTTATGATGGGCATGGATGGTTTCAGGCCAATGAGTACAGCTAATTTTAGGTGGGTATAGCTCCTACTGAGAGTATACACGGCATATGCATGTGCGCATTGCCTGTTTACCTGCCAATATTGCTTGTTGTGCTGGCACAGGGAGTTCACTTGGCAACAAGGACTGTCACAGCACACATGGGTGCTTCTCATGGTTACATGACTTTACATGCACATTTCCCCTACAGTGCATGTGCATTACTGCATAATTCCACTTTGTGGTGGGTAGCCTGTGAGATAGCACAGAGGGTGAGAGCTTGCTGCGATTGGTGTGTGATCTGCCGGTCACAGGTGTGAATCCCAGTTAGGCCAACTCAGCCTTTCATCCTTTCGAGGTCGATAAATGAGTATCAACTTAGGTTGGGTGATGAATGTATGTAAAAATGCATTATGTACAACGCTTGGAAAAAGCGCTATATAAATGACAAATCATTTTCACCATTATCATTCCATGGCACATGCAAGTAGTCATTGGGGGTCATTCCGAGTCCGGCGTTAAGGGAAAAACGAGGCCGGTAAAGGAATAACGACTTCCTTTACTGTTACGGGCCATTCTGACCCGCCACACCGTTATTTACTCCACCGTAAACTACGATGGCGTAAATAGCGGACCAGTGTCGCACGCCCGACACACCATCGCGGAAATAACGGGAAGGCGTAAACCATCTCCGATTCCAAGCAAAGCGAACACGGAAATAATGACCTCCACAAGGGCGCAAAGTACCTTACCGCCATGGCTTTAATACCGGCATCGCGGGGAAGGTGTTAACAACCCTGATCAGTGTTTGGAAGAGGAACAGGTGCACCCAATCAGCACAGGTGGAGGTAATAGAGTCTGGCACAGCACAAAAGGAGCACACCCACACACCACACCCCCTCCCACACCAAGATGATACCAATTGTAGCAGCATTCCTGGAGCTGGAGGCCCTGCTTGCAAGGCAGCAACTACGACAACAGCAACAACAGCAACCACAGCAACCACAGTCCCTACCACAGAGGATACACAGGAGGAGAAGGAGGGTGAGACAGGGCCAGCATGCCCTACCGGTGCAGCCACCATTACCACGCCGGCAGCCCCCAATTCCCCGCATCAGAGCCACCCCCTTCAACCTCACACCAGAGCAGATCCACACCCTGTACCGGCTTGACTGGGACACCATAACCACCATAGTGGCCCTGATACATACCGACATAGTGAGCCTCATAGAAATCAGCACTGCCATCCCCCCTGTACTAAAGGTAGTGTCCGTGCTCCACTTCCTTGCCACAGGCACCTACCAGCATACAGTGGGGCACATGCATGGCATTTCACAGCCAATATTTTCCCGGATACTCAACCAAGTGCTGGATGCCCTCCTCAAGCACAGAAGGGACTACATATGCCTCCCCCAGACTCCACAGGAGATATATGATACCAAAGCTGCCTTCCATGCACTTGCAGGCATGCCAAATTGCATAGGTGCCCTCGACTGCACCCACGTAGAATTGGTGGTTCCTCATGCCATGGAGGTGCCGTATCGCAACCGCAAGCAATACCACTCCATCAATGTCCAGATGGTGTGTAATGCCAGTAAAGCCATCACACAATGCAATGCTCGGTACCCCGGATCAACTCATGACTCCTTGGTCATGCGGAACTCAACACTACCAGGCTACATGGGCCGACATGCCGTACAACGTACCTGGCTGCTTGGTGAGTAACTGTAATGGGCCATGGCAGTGCACTGGGGCTCTGAGTAGGTTGTCAGCATACCCCACTGTGAAAGGGGGTGGGGGAGATGCATACTCCACGCGGGAGGGAAAGTGGGGGGGGATGCATACTCCACCCGGGAGGGAAAGTGGGGGGGATCCATACTCCACCCCGGGAGGGAATGTCAACGCTATTGTACGTTGTGCACCTCACAGAACACTGTGCCCCATGACAAGTGGCACGCCACATTACCACCTAACCACACAGTTGTGAATACGAGCCAACACCTAATGGTACCTGACAAACAGTTACCCTGGCCAAAGACCACGACACATGCACCACACATCGGTGGACCTTACTCACCGTAAGGTCATCGTGCACCATGCAGTGCAATAGCACCATGTCGCTGACTCCTGCATCTCAACACAAAGGACAGTCATCCATGGGAGTGCATAGGGGTTAGTCTAACAGGGATCCTACTGCGTGTGACTGGTTCGGTACCTCCATCGGATAGCTGCCAATCACCATGATAGGGATCAGTGCTGAATGAAGAGTAGGCTACCAACTACTACCAACACACCCTTACAGCAGGTCTTATGCAAGTCATCAATTAATGCAGTCCAACACTGCTGCATGCATAAACGATGCACATGCAACAAGACATGAGTGCGCACCATGACCCATCAGGGAGAAGCTACCCCCTCCATCATTCCATTGGCCAGCACACATGGCCGGACCAGTAATGGGTTGACTGTATCCAGGGACATGTGTGAATGGCCAGTCATCACCCGCTGCAATGTAAGACTAGCACAGTTCTCCACCATGAATGTACTAACACTTACCTTCATTCCACTCTCATGCAGGTGATGCTGGCTACCCTTTGAAACCGTGGCTCATGACCCCGGTCCACAACCCCCAAAACAGGCACGAGGAGGACTATAATAGATCTCATACCCGTACACGGGTGGTCATAGAGCAGGCCTCAGCCGGTCAGGTGGGGCCCTGATCTACAGCCACGAGAAGGTGTCCAAGATCACCATGGCATGTGTAATGCTGCACAACATGTGCATCCGTCGGAACGTGCCACTGCCCCCTGACGTGGGACTGCTACCACCAGATGAGGAGGAGGAGGAGGTGGAGGAAGGAATGGCAGAACAGCAACACGGTGCCGATGCACGGGAGGGACGTTCCATGCGACAAGCATTGATCGAGCAATATTTCTGAATCACAAGTCAGCTGAGGGGGTGAGGATGACAGGGCATTGGGCACTGGGTGTGGGGATACATGTACTACATGCACTGTGAGACATTAAAAGACACATGCACAATGATGAATGTCCACTCTGTATTGTAGGATAGACCAAACTGTGTATTGTATGATGATTTCCAAACGTGTACAACAAATCCTTCACCCTCACCCTCCTCCCCCTCCCCCCCAACTCCCACACACACCCTCAACCCCCTCCCCCTCCCCCCAACTCCCACACACACCCTCAACCCCCTCATCCTCCCCCCCAACTCCCACACACACCCTCACCCCCTCACCCTCCCCCCAACTCCCACACACACCCTCACCCCCTCACCCTCCCCCCAACTCCCACACACACCCTCAACCCCCTCATCCTCCCCCCACAACAACCCCACAATGTTCCCATCAGTGCAGCATTGGCCACATGTGTGTGGCTGCACGGTCAATGGGCACTGCCAGAGCCTGGGGCATCCCTTCCATTCCGGCGCATCGTGCGCAGTGACCTACGGACCGGGCTGGTCTGCGTGGAGGGGCTCTGGGAGGGTGGCACCTCCTGCTGGGGCTGTGGTCTGGGGGGTGCTGCCTCCATGACATCAGCAATCCTGCCAAGCATCTCACAGATGCGGTTTGTGCTGGTACTGATGATCTCGCCCAGAGCCTGAAGGTCATTATGAAGCACCGACCCTGATTCCCGGTTGTCCCGGAGAAACTCCTCTATCATGCCCGTGAGGTGCTGGCAGCGCACTGTTTCTGCAGCCGATGTGGGCGATGTGGTCGGCAGGCTTCGTGTTGTTGTGCCTGCAGGACTTTCAGGACTTCCTGGAGGGGGAGTGGGCTCATGACAGACAGGTGTATCCCCTTCGCCTGTGAGCCCTGGGCCGTCACTCGACCCAGGGTCGCTATGGGCAACCTGGCTGTACGAGGCAGTGTCTGGGCTCTGTACATAGTCATTGGGCTCCTCCACGTTGTCAATGGTGTTTGGTGATGTGCTGCCTGGCACATCGAGGATGCACATGGCAGCATTCTCCCCTGACGCACTCGATTCCTCATGGTGCAGCGTGGGGCATGTGTCCCGCAGAACTGCAGGCATGTCCAGGGCCGCGGATGGGGGTTGTGTACCCTCCATGGGGGTTGCTGGGGCAGGTGGTGTGGCATGTGCCTTCTTCCTGCTTGCAGGTGTGCGCTGTCCCCTGCCTGTGCCCCGGGAGGTACTTGTCCGGGGGCCTTCCTGGTCCTCACTTTCATGACCGGTACCTGTGGGGGGCAAGAGAGAGACGGCACGAGCAGTGATCTGGGGGTCAGAATTACTTCCAGACAATGGTATTACGATGGGATAGCAGCGTTTCGGTGACATTTGGGTGCTGAGTGGGACTGTGATCTTTGCTTGGATGGGAAAAGCATACTGTCGGCAGGGTCACTCATGTTGGCGGAGTACTGTGGTGACTGACATTGACCAGCTTTTTGTGTGGCATGCCCAATATGGGTGTCAGCCTTGCACCTGACATCATCCTGGGTCCCAGTTGTTACGGCATCATTGGAGGGGGGAGGGGGGTTTACCCAAACACGATGTGACTGCTTGACCAGCCCTTGGCGATGACTTGCATTAGGGATGCATGTACTGTTTACACTCATGGCACTCACCTGCGTCAGCTGATGAAGGATCACCGCAATCCATATCGCCGACACCTTCGATGGCTTCTGTGCCCATCATCTCTGCACATGTTTCCTCCCAGGGCATCATTTTTATGGGTGAGGCTGGGCCTCCTCCTGTCTCTAGGGCCATATTGCGGTTTGCTGAGAGGATGGCCCGCACCCTCAGACGGAGGTCATCCCAGCGTTTGTGGCAATGCGTCGTGCTGCAGGGGGTGTTTCTGACAGCGCTCACCCTCTGCGAGACCAGCTCCCATATCTCCTTCTTCCTGAGGATGGTGGGCCTGCGCATGTCGCTGCTGAAAGCAATCTCAGCATGTTCATGCAGAGTATCAACGAGTACCTGGAGCTCATCCTGGGAGAATTTCTCCTTCCTGATGCGCGCAGCACCCTTTTTTAATGCTTTTGGCATGATGCTGGTCTCTGGAGTCTATTTTGCCTATCACAATATGCCCACGAGTCCTGTATGGAGAGGATTGCAATGGATTGTGATTTTAAAGATGGGCGCCATGATGCTTCCCGTTCCTGTTCGATGACGTAATTTCCGTCTACGGTTTTTACCGGTGCCCGTAATTTACGGTCATCGTTAATTACGGGCACCGCTATTTACGCACTACGTGGAGGGCGATGGTGTTAGTTACGTCTCGGTTGTTGTCGGTAAGGGGTTTGACGCGCCCTTTACCGGTATGGCGCTAGGGGGGTTTACCGGCATGGCGGAAAGCTTGTGCCCGCGAGGTCGGAATATGGTGCTAATTACGCCCTGCTACCAACGCGGATACGGTATTTCCACCATGCCGGTAAAGTCAGTAATTTAACGCGAACCTCGGAATGAGGCCCATTGTGCCTTTATACCGATTCCTATGTGGTTTCCCATTGTGCTCATCTATGCTGGTGGACGCATGCTTTTGACCAGTGCATTTACACTGGGGTGGGGACTGATAGACTCATCACCATCCCTTTGGATTGCTGCTCCTATTTCTGCACTGCCAATCCCTTCCATGTGAAATATGGAGAGGGCCTTCTCCTCCCACTGTGTCAGGATGAGAGGTTGAACGGTGCCACCTCCTGTGGTGGCGCTCTCTATCCTGTGCCTGGCAATGAGGCTGCAGGACCTGGCCTTAGGTCATTCAAATGCTTCTTACAGTCTCCGGAGTCCTGTGGGACAATGCGTACTGCCACCACCTCATCTCTGATGGAGGAACAGATGGCATCCTTCCTCTGGCGAGAGGTCCTGCTCTACATGCTGCCATATAGCTCCTCGGCTTGTCAGACTACCATGTCTACTAACACCTGCAGTTCAGCCTCTGTGAACTTCTGCTTTTTCAGCCTCATTTCAGGCACCATGGACTTTCTCTTTTCCTGTGATATGTTTGCCTAAGTATAATGTCTAGATGTGTGAGTCGAGATTCAATAAAGGGTGCCTGGCGGAGTCCTGATATGCCCAGGAGGGTACTTGTATGTAAAATGCTAGAAATCAGGATGGGAGATCCGTAGACAGCTGTCTTGTTTTGAAGCTATTTTATTTTGCCTTCAAAATGATTTTGCACAGATAAATCAAATTAAACATTTACAGGACTTTCGATAAGCACGAAAGTATGGACAGATTTTTTTTCTTAAGGGAAATACAGGTGAGTATAGTACTCTTCAATTATCGAGAGACAATTTCCACAGTGGTGCACGAGTATACAATACAGGTAGGTAGTGACATAGAACTTGTGCAGGGTGTGACCCAGGACTGTAGTAGGTCCGGGGGTGTTCAACAAAATAGTGTACACAACACTATCCATCAACACATATATACAAAGGTTGTGCCACAAAACATCGACACAGAGGTGTTTTGGCCAAACAGAGCTGGGTAAGGGCCCGTGGTGGTGGTGGCCTTCATCAGGATGATCACTGGTAGTGGTGCTGTCCGTATAGGTAATCGTCTGCAGTGGTGCAGTGGGGATGCTGTGCTTGGAGTCCTGTTTTGGGTACTGGACTCTGGGAACCATGTCTGCAGTGAGCATGGCAAGACTCGTATGGTTCGGGTCTCCTTGGCCAATAAATACAGCCTTAGGTCTCTAGGAGCGAATGCAAAAAATGGCATCCACCAAATAACATATACATTCAAACTCAAAAGATATAAATATTAATCCTTGTGATCAGGGTTGGATTCCCTTCCCCTGGATCAATTCAGGTTTACCTGTAACAACGTTTAGGTTCAACAAAGTACTGATCAACAACAAAGTGCCATTCAATATAGGATGCAAAGTCTTTTCTATTCAGTATATCCTTT